>NC_092752.1:29825046-30544663 GCF_047496795.1 Chiloscyllium punctatum
GTTGAAGGAATATACCTAAAGATTTACATGACTGGTTACCTCAATATAGTACAATCTCAAAGTTATTCAGCCAGAAGCAACTGGTGATCGACATGAAGTAGCGCTTGAAGTAATCCAGTATGTTAAAATGCTACAGATACTACTTTAAGCGCAGTGTAGGCATTTTGTAAGTATATTAAGAGCAATAGGATTGCCAGGGAAAGAGTGGTGTCTATTAACGACCAAAAGTGCAATCTGTGTGTGAAGCCAGAGGATGTAAGTGAGATCTTAGATGAATATTTATCAGGAAAAATACTGTATCTGAAAATTTCAGTTGGGATGGTGAGGTTCTACAGCATGATAAAATTGATTTGTAAGAACTATTAGTTACTTTAGCAGGCATACAAGTGCATAAATCCCTAGGGCATGATGAGATAGTTCCCAGCCTGCAATAGGAGGCAAGGCAGGACATTCTCAGAACCCTAGTGAAAATATTTAATAGTTTGCTGATCACGAATGAAGTGCCAGATGACTGGAAAATGGCTAATATGGTTCCTTTATTCAAGAAGGGCAGCAAGGATAGGCCTGGTAATTACAGACGAGTTAGTCTGACATAAATGGTAGGGAAATTATTGAAAAAAATCTGAAAGTCAGGATTAATCAATCCTTGGAAAGGCAGGATTTGATCTGGGATAGTGAGTGGGAGATCCTGCCTGTCTAAATTGAGTTTTTTGAAAAGGTGTTTGAATATGAGTATAGTGCAGTTGATTTGGTTTACATGGGCTTCAGTAAGGCCTTTGACCAGATCCACCATAGAAGGATGGTTCAAAAGATGAGAACCCATGGGATCCAAGGCAAGTTGGCAAACAGGATGCAAAGGGTGATAGAGGGTTGTTTTTGTAATAGGAAGCTTGTGACCTGTGGTCTACCACAGGCATTGATGCTGGGACCCTTGCTATTTGTTATGTACATTAATGACTTGGATGTGAATATTGTAGGTATAATTAATATGTTTGCAGGTGATACAAAAATTGGTGAGGAAGATGGTCTCAGACTACAGTCTGATATTAATCATCTGATAAATTTGGCAGAGCAATAGTAAATGGAACTCAATCCTGATGAGGTGTGAGGTGATGAATTTTAGGAGGTCTAAATGGGGTCAAATATGCACCATGAATGGTAAGCTCCTAGGGAGTACTGAGGAACAAAGAGACTGTGGTGTACAAGTCCATAGATCCCTGAAGGTGTCAGCACAGGTAGACAATATAGTGAAGAAGGCAAACAGGATGTTAACCTTCACTAGCTGGGGTATAGAATGTGAGAGTAGGGAAGCTTGTTACAACTTTATAAACAGTGGGTAGCCCAGATGGAATTCTATTTGCAGTTTTGGTCACCACACTATCAAGATGTGATTGCACTGGAGAGGGTACGAGGGAAATGTTGTCTATGATGGAAAGTCTTGGTTATATGGAGGGAATGAATAGACTGAGTTTTTCTTTCCCTGGAGCAGAGGAGGCTGACGGGGAATCTGGTTGAGATAAATTAAATTATGAGGAGCAGAGACAGGGTAAATCATGAGAATCTGTTCTCCAAGGTAGACATGTTTAAGGTGAGGAGCAGGTGGTTTTGAGGAGATCTAAGGAAACATGTTTTCACTTTGAGGGTGGTAGAAATATGGAAAACACTGCCTGAGAGGTGTGATGCAGGCACTGTTGCAACATTGCATCTGGGTGAGTACTTAAAATGCCAAGACAAAAGTAAGCTATAGGCCAAGGTGCAGGGGAAGTGCGATTAGTGTAGTTTGGTGCTGTTGGATGGCATAGGCATGCTGGACTGAAGGGCCTGTTTCTATGCTGTATGCCTTTAGTAGGAGGGATGGGGAGAAGAAAATTGGCAATAGCTTCATCATCTGAGTATTGTGATCCCATTTGTTATATTATCATTTGAAAGTTTGGGTTTTAAAGTTGAAGTATGTGGATTTTTTTGATTTTTAGTTTTGTGAAGGTTATTAGTTTGAAGAGGTCAAAGTTTTGAGTAGTTAAATTACCTGGCAAGTTAGTTAATGATTTTTTTTTTGTTGCAAAGTTGAACTGTAATGATATACAGAAAAGCAGACCAGGACCACAATCAGATTTCAATTGAGAAGAATCAATTCAGAGCTGCAGGGAGGCATTTTAGTTAGTGACCATCCAGACATTCAGAGTTGGAAACAAGTCTTCAACCTGTTTAGCAGATTAAATAGTTTTTCACTTAAATTTCAATTTGGAAAAGTCAGTGAAATAGCCATTATCTGTGTATCTTCAGAAGAGACTGTATGGAGAGAATCACATCTGATAAATGTGTAGAAAGTCACCAGAAGGAAATGCTTGCAGTTTGGTTAAGAAATCATAACTGAGTTGACTGTGAGATTTCACAGCAAGTGTGTCTGTCAAGGATATTGCTGGGAAAAGGTTGAATCTTTTTGCTGTTTATGTTAAGATCTTCCAATATGGTCATAAGCTTATTTGCTTGCATTATTTCACTTTGCACAATATACTTATGTTCTTTACTGGATCAGTATGTTCAATGACTGACCGCCGCTGCTACAAAATTGTAAAATTAAAACTTGCATTCTGTCAAGTCATGTTTTACTCTGATCTGACTTATCCAGTATTACCATTGTTTAGGATTACAACAGTAATGTTCAATAAGTTATGCAATAGATAACAGTATTTCAGGAAAGAAAAGTTGTTGTTTTCTCAACACTATGTAATCATAATTCCTTAGTAACATTTAGGTAAAGTGCAGGTTAATAGCTCCTTGAAAGTGGAGTTGCAGGTAGATAGGATAGTGAAGAAGGCATTTGGTATGCTTTCCTTTATTGGTCAGAGTATTGAGTACAGGTGTTGGGACGTCATGTCATGGCTGTACAGGACATTGGTTAGGCCACTGTTGGAATATTGCGTGCAGTTCTGGTCTCCTTCCTATCGGAAAGATGTAGTGAAACTTGAAAGGGTGCAGAAAAGATTTACAAGGATGTTGCCAGGGTTGGAGGATCTGAGCTACAGGGAGAGGCTGAACAGGCTGGGGTGGTTTTCCCTGACACGTCGGAGGCTGAGGGGTGACCTTAAAGGTTTACAAAATTATGAGGGGCATGGATAGGATAAATAGACAAAGTCTCTTCCCTGGGGTCGGGGAGTCCAGAACTAGAGGGCATAGGTTTAGGGTGAGAGGGGAAAGATATAAAAGAGACCTAAGGGGCAACGTTTTCACGCAGAGTGTGGTACGTGTATGGAATGAGCTGCCAGAGGAAGTGGTGGAGACTGGTACAATTGCAACATTTGAGAGGCATTTGGATGGGTATATGAATAGGAAGGGATTGGAGGGATATGGGATGGGTTCTGGCAGGTGGGACTAGATTGGGTTGGGATATCTGGTCAGCATGGACGGGTTGGACCGAAGGGTCTGTTTCCATGCTGTACATCTCTATGACTCTCGTCTTATCAGTAGGCCACTATATTTAATCAAAGGTAAGATGAAGCATGGAGCAACATATTTGAGTAAATTTTACTTTGCAGTTTACACTGGTACTTTTGCCGTCCATGGGAATATCTTTCGACTGAGTTAAATAATTGTCGTTTTCTCAGAAATGAGTAACTGAATAGAGGAACAGGTGTAGTAGCACATTTTAATTTGCACCAACATTGACATTTAAATTCTGAATGCTTATTTCCCAAAGACATTGACAATATTTACTCTAATAGTTTAGTCCTGACTAATATTTGTTTCCATTAATTGTTTCTTGTTTAGGTTTTGAAGACGTCAGTGGATGGTAGTGTGGAAAATGTGGAGAAAAGCATTCAGGACATTATGGAAATAAAAAAGATTTCCATTCAGAAAGATCCAGAGTAAGTGTGTGTTATATTCTTGAAATATTGTGGTCGTTGTTTTGTTTTTCTATCCATTTAAACTCTTTACTATTCTGGTGGATCTTTGTACATGTAAAGGCTCAGAAGTTGCTAGGCAGATGCTGGAACTCTGAAGTATAAACAGAAGTTTATACGTTAGAAGTACTCAATAAGTCAGGCAGCATTTGTGGAGAGAGAACGTTAATGTTTCAGGATAGTGACCTTTTGAGCAAAACATTAACTCTGTTTCTGTCCTCACAGACACTCCCTTACCTAGTGACATTTCCAATAACTTTATATGTGAGTCTAAACAGTATCCACCTGCATATTTTTCAGCAGTAGTCACCGGCTAAGACGGAGGAGTGGGAATTTTGTTTCTCTTTTAGCTCCTCTTAATTGCTGCATTGTAATGCCCTCACTAAAGATGAGTAACTTCTCACAAAGCAAAAATGGAGCATATAGCTTAGGAATAGGCTACATTTACACAGCTTTATTGTATTCATTTATCTATTTACCACCTCCTCTTGTAAAGTTGATTATTTGAGGTACGATTGCTTGGATGCTGATTATTGTCCACACATTACCCAAGTGGCTGTTACCCTAGGTGGTGACTGAAAGTAGATAATTTGGCCGTGAGAACATTACAAAACTGCTTATCTGACATCCTGATGCTGCACATGTTACTGGATAGCAATGAAAATTTATCCAATCTGTGCTCTCTCATACAGGCACCAAGACCAATTGTAGTGCACCTGCCATTTCCCCAGACCTAAAATTTTGCTATTTCAACACACAGCCCAAATTAGAATAAAATAAACATTAATACTCCAGATGTTTCCAATTCTGAAGTAAACCTTATTCTGAATGAACCCTGGCATATGTAAGTCAGAAATAACAATGGACCTGATTCTCTTAAAGTTTGTGAAACCTGAATTGGGTTGCTTTCTGAAGAGTTTCATTGCCATTTCAACTTCAGATATTTTAATATCAGTGCTTGTCCAAGCCACCTTATTTAAGTATGAAGTTAAAGTTAATGCAATAACAAGCTTTGTTGCAGTTAATGAGCTCCAGTATATTCAACCAAACTTTTAATTTACTCTTGATTTTAAATAATGTGCTGAACATGATGGTTACTATGCCATCTGGGAACAGTATTCATTGACAGGCGGTTAGACAACGGCATCATCCCTGCTGTAGTATTTGGGGAAGAGAAAGAGTCAAAGTATGTGGCTCCTTGGAGTATATGTTAACTATGCTGAGTTTTTGACCTATCTAGTTTTTGCAAGAGATTCACAATTTCTCTACGTAGCAGTGCAGTTGTGGAATGAGTCGCGAGGAAACTCAGCCTATTAGTTTAATGTGTTGTGGGAAGGTAACGAAAGCCTGTAATTAGGGATGATGACCTAGCAATTAGGCAAGTATGGCTCTTTGATTAGTACAATGTGGGCTCAAAGGGAAAGTCCTGACCAACAAAATTTTATTTCTTTGAGAAGAAAACATGGCAAATGAGGGAAAATCTATGGATATTATTTGTGTGAATTTTCAGAATTCATTTGGAAAATTTTCATAACAAACTGTTAACAGAATTAAGAATGCATGTTGTAAGAGTTAACCATTTGATATGAGTAAGGCATCATTGATAAAGTAACATGCAGAGGATGAGACAAGTAGGTTTGTATTCATATTGGCAAGCTATTTTTATGCATTGTGCATGTGGGCTTTGCTTGCTTGGCCAGGATTTATTGTCCATCTCTAATTGAGAAAGTGGTGATGAGCCTGTCTACTTGAATCATTGTGATCCATTTTGGTTAGGTATGCTGTAATGGACTAGGCCAGACCACCCAAAACATTCTTAAACAGTCAGTCGAGGCCATAACGTTGCAATTTGTTTCGGTAAATTTACAGTGAAAATTACCCAGAGTAAGTTAGCGAGGTTGACTACTAGGTTAAAAACAGACAAAACTTTATGCACAAAATTACACCATGAAATACAAAGAACAGAATAAAGAACCCCTACAGAACTCATCTATCCAAACTAGACTTAATTATACTGTTCTGAATGCACACAACAGTCCCAATAAGCAAACCCCCTTCGAAACCAGTATAAATGAATGGAACAGATGCTTATAGGTTAAAGGTAGAAGGGAGAGAGAGAGAGAGAGAGTTTGTTTCCACACAGCTCATTGTTGAACTCCCAACTAGTTCTGGACTGAACTGAACTGCTCAACTAGAGAGCTGACCATTCCCCTTTCATTATACAACTCACATCTAAAATATGACCACTTTGGCCTGAAGTCTGATCAGCTTACATATAAACAAAAAGGCCTCTCAATACCCTTTAATCTCTGTGCCAAACCAGACTAATTGGCACCGAGAACTGTTTATTACTCCTCTGAAACAAACCAAGGATGCAGTATCCTTGAGAAAAGTTACAGCTTTTAGAAAAAAGAAGTCAGTTTTGTGACAATGCCCATAGTCCTGTTAGGGAGAGAATTCCAGAATGTTGGCACCATGTCAATGTATGTATGGTAAAGTATTTCCAGGTCTGTATGGTGATTGATTTGGAGGGAACTTTGAAGGGTAATCTGCTGCCCTTGTCCTGCTGGGTGTTAATAACCATGGGTTTGCAAAGTGCTGTCAGAGAAGCCTTTCTGCAATATATGCTGCAGATGGTGCATACTGCTGCTGCTGTGATCAATGTTGGAGTGAATGTTTGTGGATAAGGTGCTTTGTTCTGAATGATAGACAAAAAAAAAGAACTGCAGATGTTCAGTCTGAAACAAAAACAGAAATTACTGGAGAATCTCAGCAGGTCTAGCAACATCGATGCAGAGAAATCAGTTAACATTCAGCATTAACCTTTCCCCCAAGCTTTCCTTCACCCCCACATACCACCAAGTCTTGTCATCACATGGAATGCTATCAGACCCTACGCATTGTCAGCCACTAATAGCCTCATTAGTAGCTATTCATTCCCCAGACTGACCTTTAACCATTCCTTTGTCTGTCCAGATGTTTTCCTTTCTTTGGGCTCTATCCCCTTCTATTGTTTGCTCTCCAACCCCCCTGTATTAAAACCATCCTTTCCTAGCTACCATCCATTCTGAAGAAGGATCACTGGACCCAAAATATTAACACTGATTTCTCTCCACAGATACTGCCAGACCTGCTGAATGTAACCAGTAATTTTTTTGTTTTTGTTCTGAATGATGTCAAGCTTCTTTAGTGTTGATAGAACTTCTCATTATCTTGACTTGTGCCGAACTAGTCATGGACAGCCTTTGGGGAAATCAGGTGGTGAGCTATTTGCAGGATTCCTAGCCTCTGATCTGCTCTTCAGGTCACAGTATTTGAAAGACTGTTCAGTTAGTTTCTAGTTAATGGTAACCTTCAGGATATTGGTACTTGGAAATTCAGAAATGTTGATGTCATTGAATGTCAAAGGATGATGGTTTGATTCTTTCTTGGCAATGGTCATTGCTTGGTACTTGCTACTTGTCAGCCTAAACTTGCATATTGTTCAGGTATTGCTGCCTTTGGACATGTAGTGCTTCAGTATATGAGGACTCCTGAACGATACTAAACATGCAGGTACCAGCAAGCATCCCCACTTCTAACTTAAGGAAAGGCAATTGATGAAACAGGTGAAGGTGTCCGGACTGAGGGCATTACCCTATTACCTACAGGGGCACTCTGGAAATGACTGACCTCCAACAGCCACGGTCATCTTTTGTGCTAGGTATGATTCCAACCAGCAGAGTTTTCCCCGATTCTCATTGACCCAAGAAGCTGGGACTTTTTGATGCCATGCTTGATCACGTATGGCCCTGGTGTTAAGGGCAGTCATTCTCACATTCCCTGTGGAGTTTAGCTCTGTTGTGCATGCTTGAACCCAGGATATTATGTGGTAAGAATTAAGTAGCCCTTGCAGAATGCAAACGGAGCATCAATGAGCAGGTATGGGTATGTAACTGCTGTTTCAAGCACTGTTATGATCTCTTTCATCAGCTGACTGATGAGTGAAAATATACACGTGCTGTAGGATTTAATTTGCCTTTCCTTTCTGGACTATTTTCCATATTGACAGTGAGATGCCAGTACTGTAACTGTACTAGTACAGTTTGTCTAAGGTTGTAGCAAGTTCTGGAGCACAAGTTTTCAATTCTATTTTCGAATGTTGTCAGGACCCAAAACCCTTTCAGCATTCACCGTCTTCAACCATTTCCTGAAATCAGAGTGAATCAAATTAGTTGAAGACTGGCACCCTTGACAGTGGGGACCTCTGAGGCCAAAATGGACTATCACTCAGTATAGAAAAGGTTCAGAGAGATCTAGGCCAAATAAAGACAAATGGGACTAGTTCAGCTGAGGAAATCTGGTTGGCTTTGTTTCTATACTATGTGACTCTAGATAAGTAGATTTTCTTCCCTAAAGACATAAGTGAACTAGATGATTGTCATTAAAAAAATCATTACACTTTTAATTCCAGATTTTTAAATTTAAATTCCACAATCTGCCGCAGTAGCCAAAGTAAAGTCATAGTTGTGCAGCACGGAAACAGACCCTTCTGACCCACTCATCCATGTTGACCAGATACCCTGAATTAATCTAGTCCCATTTGCCAGCATTTGGTCCATAATTCCTCTAAACCATTCCAATTCATATACCCATCCAGATTTATTTTCAATGTTGAAATTGTACCAGCTTCTCCACTTCCTCTGACAGTTCATTCCATACAGGCACCACCCTCTGTGTGAAAAGGTTGCCCCTTAGGTCCCTTTTAAAGCTTTCTCCCCCCACCTTAAACCTATACTCTCTAGATTTGGAGTCCTTTACCCTGGGCCTCTCCTCATCATACCCCTTATGATTTTATAAACTTCTATAAGGTCACCCCTCAACCTCTGATGCTCCTGAAAAAATAGCCCTCTCCTATTGAGCCTCTTCCTGTAGTTCAAACCCTCCTGGCAATGTCCTTGTAAATCTTTTCTGAACCCTTTCAAGCTTCACAACATCCTTCCAATAGAAGGGAGACCAGAATTGTACAATGTATTCAAAAAGTGGCCTAACCAATGAACTGTACAACTGCAGCATGACCTCCCAAGTCCTACACTCAATACACTGACAAATAAAGGCAAGCATTCCAAATGCTGCCTTCACTATCATGAAGTAATGCAAGTGTTCTGGCACTGAGTTGATTGTCATGGCAAGTAGTATAGATGAGAGCAGAATGTTGCAATGTGACATTGATAGCTTGTGATTGGACAAAATATTAGATGTGGAAGTTAATATATGGAAACATGAAGTCATCCAGTTTGAACCTAAGAAATTTGGAGCAGAGTATTCTAAATGGTAAGAAGCTATAGATTGAAAGAATAAATATTTCTTGAAGTCCCTATGTGTAAATCAATAAACTGCTGGGCAAGCCCAAAATATGATGGAAAAAGGAAATAGTGTTAATTTTTTATCTTGAGAGAGTTGAATCCAATCGGGTAGAAGCTATTATAATTATGCCACATTTTGGTTAGACTCCATCTGTAGTATTGAGTTCAGATCTGATATTACACCTCTGGAACAATGTACTCTCCTTGGTCTATAGAGCCCAGATTTACTCGAATAGTAGAGGGCTATATATGGATACTTGCCATTTCCTTTGCAGAATCTCTTTTGAGATTTAACAATTTCTGTAGTGAGAATGTTATCCCTCTTAACATACAACATGTTTTTCGATTTTACTAACAATTGCCAGCATTGAAGCTACAGTGATGTCATCAAACTGCAAGCAACCAGTCAAACTGAAGGATTCTTGGAGACAACCAAGCTGGAAATTAGAGCTAAATTCAAATCACTTTTTAAAGATTTACTCTGAGGGAAATAAAATTTGGTGAATTCATGAAATATGAAAATAGAAGCTGAGATAAAAAATAACCTTAATTTTAAAAATTGTTTTAAAATATTCACTTTAGGAAGATCTGATGTTAAATCATGAAAGTATTCCAAGTTGAGGTAGAAACAATCTCAATTTATAGCAACATTCCATATATTTTCATTGCCAGGCTGTTCACCCATGGGTACTACTCAGATCGCTGTTTAAAAGCTAAGTTACAACTTCCTGAACCAAGCTTAACTACTTAGAATTCCTAAAAGTCAGGTTTGTTAGATAAATTGATTTTGCTATTGCCAGCTATATTGACTTATTGCATAACAGTAGTGAATGACACAGTGCATCTTTAGTCTTTTCATTGTTAACCTCCACTTGTGACGTTTCCTGACATTGCAGTCTGGGTCAGATGAAAAGTGAATTTGACTTCAAAAACTCCTCAAATTCAAGTTTGCTGTCAAAAATACTAGTGCAACTGATTTAAATGATTTGTTACTTTTTCAATTCCTTTGTGAAATTAGTTGGGGCATTGAAACACAAGCTCTTGTGTTTAAAAAACCATTTAAAGACTATGTAATGGAAAATTAACAAAATTAGCATGTATTCTGAAATCCATTTACTCTGAAATCTGCAAGATAATGCTTTACTAAATTTAAAACTTTCTGACACTTTGCAACTTTGCTGAAGTCTGCAGTCGAGGGACAGCTTGTCTCTGTGGAACTTTGTAAACATTCAACAAGAGAAAAATATAAGAACAGTATGACCACAATAAGGGAACGAAAAAAAATAACTCAAATCTTCAGTCTTTGTCCTTGAGAGCATGATAAGAAACAGTATAAGACAAATATCTGAATTATGCTCAGGGCCCTTGCACAAGGCATTTTTGTCAAGTGCATGTGGTCCCTCTGCAATGCACAGGTTAAAAAAAAATTAATAAAGCTTTTTGGTTGCTCTTGCTAATAGTTGAGTTGAGTCAATTTAATTTCCATGACAGGCTAATATTCCTTTTTGGATGTTTTCTTTAGCTTCAAGATAAATTTACAGATTTGCTTGCTTCAAATCTCTGGCTTTAAAAAACTCTTTGCTGATGTCGAGTACCTACGAAAACAACCCTTTGAATCTTCAAACAAACAACATGAAGATATGCTGTTAAAGGTATGTTTATTGAATTTTCAATCTCACTATTTACTCAGGCAACTTTGCCTTGCTTGACTGCAATATTTAAAGATTTCCTTTGGGAAGGTAAAGGATAATATAAGTGACATTGTTCTTTTTAGAGGATCCTCAATGGCGAACTTCCACAGTTTGTCATCATTACCCCTCTAGTCTCGCCACAAATTCAAGGTTAAGCACAGCTGAGGCCAACCCAGGAATCTTTGAAGTTGTGGTCTGTCATTGTGAATTGCCTCCTCCTGTCCTGTGTTGCTGATACAAACATTGTTACATTTTGCTTATTTGTGCATAAAGACTCAATTGTGTATATTGAAATTATTGCAATGGGTGCAAAGTGAAGAGTGGAAACATTTTTCAAAACTTTTTTTATGTTAATAGTTACTAATATGAAGCACATTATTTGAAGCAAATTTAACTGAAGCATGGCTCATTTACTTTGGGAATATGTTCTTAATGGTTACTGTCATTTGTATTTTCACAAATTTTCTTTCCCTTGCACCAGTGAGCATGAAGTAACTTGACTTCCTTTTGGATGAAAAGCAACAATTTGTTTTTTTAAAATATTAACAAGTTGAACAAAACTTGCTGTGCCTGGTATGGTTGAATAAATGTCACCCTGGAACTGTTCTGTTGTCATCCATAACTAGTCGACTGTAAAACAGAAGCTAATCTATTTAAATCCCTCCATTTTAAAAAAAAATAATTACTGTTTGTACAAAAGACTGTTCCAGTTGTAGTATCATTGTTTAGTGTATTGTCTCATTTGCTATTTGCTTATTTCTTTCAAAATGTTTAGCTGTGGCAGTTGATGATGCCCCATGTACACTTGGAGTCGAGAATTACCAAGCAATGGGGTGACATTGGGTTCCAAGGTGAAGATCCTAAAACTGACTTCAGAGGCATGGGAATGCTGGGGTTACACAACCTTGTGTAAGTCTTTGTATAGGATCTAAACAGCATTTTAAAAAAAACACTAATCAAATAGCCCCTTCCATCTTAACATGCTACGCTGTGATCTGTGTTCTATGTATTGAAATGATTGGTTTGCAAAGGAGACCTTGCAGCTTTATGTACAAGAAGAATGATGTCAGTTTGTCCACTTTGGCAGGCACCTGGTTATTTGATATTTTTAAAGTTATGCCTTGGAATAGATTCTATTTAAAACGTTCAGTTTTTCCTTTAGTAATTAAACAGTCATTGTCCCAGTGCTAACCTTTTGTATGCAACAAGAACTGAGACTGTGGGTGTGGCTAAAATGTAGACATGTTACTGCCTTTCCCATTGGTCCTACAATCCCACTGACCACCTGTTTTAATCCTGGAATTTTAGAAGATGTAAGACCCGCACCGCAAGAAGACACAGACATTGTTAAATTAGTGATTCTAAAACATTATTGTGTATGGTTCTTAGGGTGAATTCATATATATATTTAGGGTACACTTATTCATCTTTTGCCATTAAATACATTTTTTTGTTGTAAAAGTACTTCAGCTGAAACTCACCCTGAGTTTATGAAAATATCCGTTGTTGGAAAGGTAGATGCTTTTTGCCTGAGATGCAAGGAGTAGTAGAATTTTTAATTTGAAGAGTTATTTATTCTCCATGTCTATTTTTAAAGTATCTGGTACATGCATTGCCTTTAATAAATGTGGGGAAGGCAAATTTCATGTGATTTGTTCTGATGTCAAAACTGTTTAAAGTGGGATTTCCCCTTCTGCTACCTCTTCTGATGTACAAGGTGTTGTTTAATAGGAAGAAAAATGAAACTCAAATTTTGATTCTTAATGGCAGGTCTGATTTTAACTTGTCATTTAAATGTTTAGGTTCTTTGGGGAACATTACACCAAAGTAGCTCGCCAGACTCTTTCACGTTCAAATCATCCCAAAATAGGGTAAGTGAAAGTATGTAGTTTGCACAATAGCATCTTTTTGAGAGCTGTTTAAATTCTCATTTTCATTTTAATAAGGAAAATCAATCTAAGAATCTAAAATGAAAACTCACAGCACTGATTACTAGTAAACATTTTGAGTGAATGGCAGTTTCTAAAATAAATTGCACTAAATGCTCTAATTTTTAAAATGAGTATGATTTTGAAATGTTTTTGGTATGATCTCAAGTGAAAGCCAGGATGGACATAATGACCCAGATCTAAAGGCCTATGTAATTTTCGGTGTAATCACTGAGCATCTGGGATCCTCAAAAACTTTGGAGGGTTCCAACTTGATGGTTAGCCAGGAAAAAAATAAAGGAATTAAAACCTGCTCCTCCTCTTGATTAGTTATGAAAATGAGCCCCTGACCTGCCATCCAGTTTTCCCCTTGATCACTTTCCTCAATCCTTCTCGAAAACCCGATCAGCTTCCCCACCAATAAACACCTGACTTACTGAAAGCCAACCCTCCGCATCGAGTGCCTGACAACTTCCTATGTGACTCATCTACTCTGTTGGCTACTTACTTAACATCCTGCCTCTAACCCCACTAGTACCACTGGACTCACTAGCCCCCCACCCACCGTTACTTTTTCTCTTGTAATTGCAACAGTGGCTTTAAAACTGTGGAATACACCCATTATTGCCATTAAAAGGGACATGATTTCTGTGTCAATTTATGCCAAGGCCACCTGTATGGTTCACATAGAACATAGAACAATACAGCGCAGAACAGGTCTGTCGGCCCTCAATGGTGCGCCGACCTTTGAACTACTCTAAGCCAATCCCCCTACACTATCCCATCATCATCCATGTGCTTATCCAAGGATTGTTTAAATCTCATTAATGTTGCTGGCAGGCAGGGCATTCCACACCCTTATCACTGAGTAAAGAACCTGTCTCTGACATCTGTCTTAAATCTATCACCCCTTAATTTGTAGCTATGCCCCCTCATACAAGCTGATGTCATCATCCTAGGAAAAACACTTTCACTGTCTACCCTATTTAATCCTCTGATCATCTTGTATGTCTCTATCAAATCCCTTCTTAGCCTTCTTCGTTCCAATGAGAACAGACCCAAATCTCTCAGCCTTTCCTCATAAGATCTTCCCTCCAGACCAGGCAATATCCTGGTAAATCTCCTGTGCACCCTTTTCAATGCTTTCACATCCTTCCTGTAATGGGGTGACCAGAACTACACAATATTCCAATTGTAGCCGCACTGGCATTTTGTATAGTTGCAGCATGACATTATGGCTCTGGAACTTAGCTCTTGTACCAACAAAACATAACACATCGTATGCTTTTTCAACAGCACGATCAGCCTGAGTGACAACTTTCAGGGATCTATGTACATGGACTCCAAGATCCCTCTGCACATCCACACTACCAAGAATCTTTCCATTGACCCAGTATTCTGCCTTCCTGTTATTCTTCCCAAAGTGAATCACCTCACATTTAGCTGCATTGAACTCCACTTGCCACCTCTCAGCCCAATTCTGCAGTTTATCCAAGTCCCCCTGCAACCTGCAGCATTCTTCCACAGTGTCCACTACTCCACCGACTTTAGTGTCATCTGCAAACTTACTAACCCATTCACCTATGCCTGTGCCTAAGTCATTTATAAAAATTACAACAGAAGTGGTCCCAAACCAGATCCTTGTGGCACACCACTAGTAACCGGACTCCAGGCTGAATATTTTCCATCAACCACCACTTGCTGCCGCCTTACAGTAAGCCAGTTTCTAATCTAAACTGCGAAATCACCCTTAATCCCATGCCTCTGCATGTTCTCCAACAGCCTACCATCTGGAACCTTATCAAAGGCCTTACTGAAGTCCATGTACACCACGTCAACTGCCCTAACCTCGTCCACATGCTTGGTCATCTTCTCAAAAAAAAAACTCGGAGGTTTGAGAGACATGACCTGTCCTTGACGAAACCATGTTGACTGTCTGCAATCAAATTATTGTTTGCGAGATGATTATAAATCTTATCTCTCATAATCCCTTCCAGAACTTTTCCTACAACAGATGTAAGGCTCACTGGTCTATAATTACCTGGGTCATCTCTAAAGCCCTTCTTGAACAAGGGCACAACATTTGCAATCCTCCAGTCCTCTGGTATTAAACCTGTAGACAATGATGACTCAAAGATCAAAGCCAAAGGCTCCAACATCTCCTCCCTAGCTTCCCAGAGGATCCTCTGATAAATCCCATCCAGCCCAGTGGACTTGTCTACTTTCACTCCTCCTAGGATTGATAACATCTCCTTACTAACCTGAATCCTTTCTAGTCTAATATCTCGTAACTCATTCTTCTCCTCTACAATATTCTCCTTTCCCTGAGTGAAAACCAATGAGAAATATTCATTTAGCACTTGTCTGATCTCCACAGAGTCCACTCACAACTTTCAACTTCTGTCTTTGACTGGCCCTATTCCTACCCTAGTCATCCTTTTATTCCTCACATACCTGTAGAAAGCCTTGGGGTTCTCCTTTATTCTACCTGCAAAAGACTGCTCATGTCCTCTTTGCTCCTCTCAACTCTCCTTTTAAATCCTTCTTAGCTGATCTGTAACTCTCCATCGCCTCATCTGAACCATCGCGTTTCATTGTCACATAAGCCTCCTCCTTCCACTTAACAAAAGATGCAATTTCTGTAGTAAGCCGCAGTTCCCTTACCTTATCACTTCCTGCCTGACTTGGAAATACCTATCAAGGCCATGCAATATCTGTTCCTTTAACCAGCTCCACGTTTCGATTGTCCCCATCCCCTGTATTTGCTACCCCATTTTATGCATCCTAAGTCTTGCCTATTTGTATTATAATTGCCCTTCCCCCATCGATAACTCTTGCCGTGTCGCATGTGCCTATCCCTTTCCATCGCTAAACTAAACTTAACTGAATTATGGTCACTTTCTCCAAAGGGCTCACCTACCACTAAATCAAACACTTGTCCTGGTTCATTACCAAGCACCAGATCCAATGTGGCCTCCCTTCTAGTCGGCCCTTTGGCATACTGTGTCAGGAAACCCTCCTGCACACATTGGGCAAAAACTGATCCATCCAACGTAGTAGAGTTATAGCATTTCCAGTCAATGTTGGGGAAGTTAATGTCCCCCAAAATGATCACCCTGTTCCTTTCACTCCTACCCAGAGTTGTTTTGCCAATGCTCTCCTCCACATCCCTGGAACGCTGCGGAGGCCTATATAAAAAAAACTCCCAGCAGTTTGACCTCTCCTCTCCTGTTTCTAACTACAGCCCATACTACCTCAATAGAGTCCTCGACAAAAGTTCTTTCAGCCACCGTTATACTGTCCTTACTGTACTACTATTGGAATGGATCCTGAAAAGCTAACTGGATAACATTTTGCCCATTGTGATTGGAAATAACGGTTCTGACCGAAATCAGAAGATTTGGACCAAACTTTTAAAGAAAGAAATTTACTTTTTTGTAAATATTTCCTTCAACTTGGAAACGTAATATAGTAAAATTGTGTCATTATTCTGACTTAATTGTTTAATTCCATTGATTGCAAAAGCAAATCAACTTGTTTTGCTAGAACATGAAATAACTTAAGGCCTATTTTCCTAACAATCAGTGTTTAAACAGAGCTACTCAGCATACATGCTTAAATTTAATACAAGGTCTCCAAATAATAGCAAGTATACTAATGAAACAGATTTAAAAAAAGTCTCCTTTACAATATGAAATAAAACAGGAAATACTGAAATGATCAGCAGTGTAGTAGCACCTGTGGATAGAGAAGCAGAGTTAAATGGTTCAGGTTGATCACTTTTCATCAGAACATCAAAAAGATCTTTTAATAGTTAGCCTTTCTCACTCTAATTTATGCAGAAAGTGATTTTTTTAATTGGATATCATACCAGCATTTAATTAAGAATATTTTTCTTTGCAAGCTTTTTAAAAAAAAGTACAGATATTTAAATTGATTTTACAGCTAAAGCTATGTAATGTTGTGGTTCCAGATATTCTTATGCTATAGTTGGAATAAATCTTACTGAAATGGCTTACAGTATGATGAAGAGTGGCTTACTGAAGAGTCATTTTTACAACCTGGTTCCTGGAGTTCCACAGTTGCAACATTTCCATCAGTTTTATTGTACGTACTTTCGATTGTTTCCTACCACCGTTTAATGCTTATTTCTCTCAAGAATGTTTTGTTTGCAGTGTTACTGTGAATATTTTCATAGATATCAATGGTGCATCTCTAAATAGATGTGAACCTATTTGAAATTAAATAATGCCCTGTTAATTTAAATCTGTTATTAAAATAGTTGATTTCAAGCAAACGTAATGTATCTGACAGTGTATAGTAATGTAACATATCATGACTGACTGTTGAGACATATATTTCTATCCATATCATCACGTATCTGACTGCAGCATATTGCTTTTAGATTCACAATGCATTTGCCAAACGTGTCATGCTTTTGATACCTTACGACAAACCTTAGTAACAGATGAAGAACTGAATATTTGTATTTCCCAATTCTTAGGGCAAGAATGTGCAAATCACAATGTTGTTTGTACATCTGAGATTAGATTTATAGTCTTTCTCCCTTAGCAAAGTAGTTTATTCACCAATCCTTATCTGGATCATTCTCATAAAATTGCATAGCTGAATTTGGTAATTTACTGTATGAAGATCACAAACTTAATTCCTTGCAATGACAACAAATGTGATAGACTTAATTGCCATCATACATTTTTCATCAGGTCTTTCATTCATATTTTAAACCACATTTGGGAGACTAAATATTTTGAAAAAGGTTCAAGCTACAGTTTCTGTTCTTTTTTATTTTCTTATGAAATGCAACGTTTAACGTGGTTATTTTACCAGCTGTGATTGAAGTTGTCTTTCTTTGCCTAATGTTGCTCACATTTTACCTGAAGTTATTTGATGTCAAAATGCTTGACTAAACTTGGATAGTTTGTATGTAATGTATGCCTTATCATTTTTAGAATCTATTATTGCAATAACTTGGAGGGATGGTGATGGTAATATTACTGCGCTTGTAATCCAGAGGTTCAGCCAATACTTTGGAGACATCAATTCAAACCTCATCACAGCAGTGAGGCCAATTTGCATGCAATTTAATCCATATTAAAAAAATCTAGAATAAAATACTAATTTAACCAAGAAATTACCAAATTAAAAACCCATCTGGTTCATGAAAGTCTGAGACGGGGCAAACTCCCATTATTAAGCAGTCACATGTGACTCTAGATTCACAGCAGCTATCATTTGAAAAGGCATAACAAACCATTCAACTGTACCAATCTGCAGCAGGAGAAAACAAATCGCCTTGCATATATCTACACCACATTGACTGCAGCATTTCATGAAAGTATTTCATTGTCACTTTCTCGGTAAGTTAGGAATAAACAAAAAGTTTTGTCTTTCCTGTGATGCACCCATTTTCAAGAAGGAAAACAATTTCCATGAAAGATCGAACTGTTTTATGCTGAAGGACTTTTGGTTGTCCCTTTGTAAAATTACAGGCCTTCAGCCCACATGCCATTCTCGATTTGTTCACGACGGTTGAAGTTAGTGTCTTCTAGTCAAAAAAAAGTGCAAGTTGTGTGTATTGCAAATTACTTCCTAACTTTTTAGCTTTGTCATAAATGAGGGTTTTCTTTCTACTGTTTTAGTTATCTGTGACTTTAGCAGTTTTGAGTGTGGCTGCCAATTTACTGGATTTTTAAAATCTATTGTGCAATATCTGCAGCATTTGTGTAATTATCATTTGGTAGTCGTTAATGCATTCTTAACTCAAATTCATGGGCAGTTTTGTTTGTCTTTTTTAAATATAGTAAAAAGTGTAACTTAATTCTTCAGGAGTTTTATTCCAATATTGCTGTAACTATTTTGATGCTATTAGAAAAGAGATTTCAGGATATATGGCTTGATTTATATACATTCCAAAAATCATACCACCTCTGTGGGAATTTAACAGTTTACTCATGATATTTTACACTATAAATCAGTATGTTGTGCCTTGAGACTTTTTATTACATTGTAAGTGCTATGTAAATGTAAAAGGTTGAAGTAATCTAGGTGGCTGGATTAAACTTTTATTTCTTCCCTTTCCTCCAGTGATACATAGAGTTAGAGTCATAGAGATGTACAGCATGGAAACAGACACTTTGGTCTAACCTGTCCATGCCGTCCAGATATCCCAACCCAATCTAGTCTCACCTGCCAGCACCCGGCCCATAATTAATATTTCCATTTTCTTTGAAGTCCACATATCTCCTAAACTTTTATTTTACTTCTTTCAAATGCTGAATGCAGATTACAAAGCAAAACAAGTTTATGCATGTTTACGGGCAGATTCTAATGGACAAGTGGTTAGAAATGTAAGTGAGAGCATAGTATTTTAGGTTGAAGTTGGTGTACAGGGTAGAAGAGAAGCATTATGTAATGCAGCCAGTTTTCTTGAATAAAAGTTTTCTTTTTGTTTTAGGTTATCTATTGTATGAGTTTGATCAATTCTGGTTCAAGGAGGGACCATCCAGCATCATGGAATTCAACCAGTACAGAGAGCAATTTCACGAAAGGGTGAAACGGCTTTTACAAGATCCGAAAGCATTGCTTACCTTGAACTTCAAAAAGTAGACAGTAATTTACATTAAGCCTATAAAGTAGCACTTAGAATTAATTACAAGATATGAGTTTATGCAGTGGATCTGTGATTTTTCAATAGATTTTTAACTTGTAAATAGCAACTGATTAAAAACATTATGTGACTGAAATTCAGGATGAATCCACTTTCAGTATAAATGTGTCATCAAATTGTTTCTGGTTGCCTGGTGTTTGGCATAAATTTGGATAACTTATTTTGTGACATCCACAAAGCAGTAATTGGAATGGTGCTTTGTATGAAAGGAACTATTCAAAGTGTGTGAAATTTGACTGAGAAATTTTCCATTTGGACCACAACATTTGAAATGAGTTTCTTCCTTTAACATTTTTCACTGTACCTTGTTCTTGCTCCTACTAAGACATGTAGTTTCATAAACATATTGGCAAATATTCAAATCAGCACTTTGGCTTTTAGCATACTGAAGTTAAATAGCAAATGGGGTTCTTTTGAGTGATTACCAGACTGTAATCTCCACATCATAACAAGAAACAAACTGAATATTTCGAGACCAGTATGACTCTTCAGAATTTCGGACTCGACGTTAGCTGTTTTGCTTTTCACAGATGCTGCCAGACCTACTGAGTTTCACGAACACTTATTGTTTTTATACCACCAGGATATTCCACGTGTTTACCATTAATGGACGATTAATTTCTATGTGGTGTAAAATTAAATTTTCCAGGGATAATCTGTTTCAATCTGACTACAGTAAATGCCAAAAAGTTCTAAATTAACAATGTATTCTCACAAAAGCCTTGTGTTATAAAAATAATTCTAAATTTTGTTTTTGTAGTAAGTCGCAAGATAATCTACCCCAAAGAACACCATGGGCTGTCAATTTCATGGAACTTGTTAATGACGGCAAATTGTTGACAATCTTGCAGGTACATTTAAGCTGAGGACCTCTTGAAGAACGCACTTTTTAATCTTTGAGTGCTTTTGTTAAATATGTAAACTAGCTATTACTACCACATGCATTGTAATGTGCTACACTGTCATATTTCACAGTGAAACACTAACTCTACCAAAACAAAATTGATTAAAGGCAGATTATTGAAAAATTCTAGAATTTAGTGTTAAGGTCACTACAGTATTTGAAGAGGCACAAGGGAAAATGAGCCTCATCTCGCTCAGGATAGCAATGCAAGTGTTTTTTCCACGCACCATTTCAGCTTTTTATTGATGATCCCTTTATTGTATAAGCAACAGTGAAAAGTTTTATATTTATTACCAATGATTCTGGATAAAATATTTGTAGCTGAAAGTTGCGAAGTTTACTGGATGAAATGTTTTTTTTCCAGAAAGGTATGCTATAATGTTTGAAGTTTATATAGATTTCTACTGGTTGGCTTTCCATTTAAGAATGGGGGTGAGATGGGTGGGGGGGAGAGATGAAGCTTTATTTTATGAACTTTTTGCTGAAATAAATAGTTTAAAACTGAAACAATTAAATGCATCTTGTATGTATTTTTAAGAAAGATCAACTGGGTATTTAATCTTTAAGTCTATTGTATGTCTACACAGAAGAATGTTGCTACATTAAAATCATTAAATACCATAGATGTAAAATCAATTTTGCACCAGTTACTGACTCAAGATGAACAGATTTTCATGGAAAGCATGTTTGAAGATCCATGAACATTCCCATAATTTCTCTCTATTCATGTCTGCTGTTTGCCTCACAGCACCAGGGTCCCATGTTCAATTCCAGCCTCTGGTGACTGCCTGTGTGGATTTTGCACATTCTCCCTGTGTCTGTGTGGGTTTCCTCCCACAGTCCAGAGATGTGCAGGTCAGGTGAATTGGCCATGTTAAATATCCCAGAGTGTTAAGTACATTAATCAGAGGGAAATTGGTTTAGTTGGGTTACTCTTCAGTGCGTCGGTATGGACTTTTTGGGCCGAAGGGCCTGTTTCCACACTGTAGGGAATCTAATCTAATAAAATCATCAATTCTTCAGATTTCATTATAACATTGTACCTTTCAGCCACCACATCTCCTTCCTACATTTGTACTACATGAAGACCTGAGTCTGTTAGAGAATGGCCACTGAGCTAATGACCTAATGCAGTTCAGGTGGTCAGATCAAGTTGCTATTTCTTGTGAATTTTCAGTGGGGCAGCACAGGAATGGTTAATGTCTATTTTGATTTTCTGAATTAATGTGGTCTAGCATGTGGCTGATATTACTGGGAGAAAGTGAGGACTGCAGATGCTGGAGATCAGAGCTGAAAAATGTGTTGCTGGAAAAGCGCAGCAGGTCAGCCAGCATCCAAGGAGCAGAAGAATCGACGTTTCAGGCATAAGCCCTTCAGGAATGAAGAAGGTGTGCCAAGCAGGCTAAGATAAAAGGTAGGGAGGAGGGACTTGGGGGAGGGGTGTTGGCAATGCAATAGGTTGAAGGAGGTTAAGGTGAGGGGGTGGGGCGGAGAGGTCGGGAAGAAGATTGCAGGTCAAGAAGGCGGTGCTGAGTCAGAGGGTTAGGATTGAGATAAGGTGGGGGGAGGGGAAATGAGGAAGCTGGAGAAATCTGCATTCATCCCTTGTGGTTGGAGGGTTCCTAGGCAGAAGATGAGGCGCTCTTCCTCCAGGCGTCCTGTTGCCATGGCCTGGTGATGGAAGATGCCAAGGACCTGCATGTCCTTGGCGGAGTGGGAGGGGGAGTTAAAGTGTTCAGCCACGGGGCGGTTGGGTTGGTTGGTGCGGGTGTCCCAGAGGTGTTCTCTGAAACGTTCCGCAAGTAGGCGGCCTGTCTCTCCAATGTAGAGGAGACCACATAGGGTGCAGCGGATGCAGTAAATGATGTGTGTGGAGGTGCAGGTGATATTACTGCTCCTGCAGATACATTGGGATGAATTTTACCAAAAATTGACCAGGTCAATTGTGCAACATTTCATACATGATTTCTCTCCACATGTTATCTCATGCAATTTTACTCTATTCACCTCATGTATGCACTGCTTATATGGTGGTGTGCTTGTGTTATAATGCACGCACCAGTGTCACTGCTGGGACTTTTCAGGATTTCTGCCGATGCTGTGTTTAAAATCCCAGTTATGCACCAGGGCAATTACAACCAGCCACGAAAAGGCCTTATGCTACATGTAAAGGGAGGGAAAATAAAAATAAGTTTGACAGTACTTGGTTTACACAGAAGATACTTTGTTCAAAATGCTAGCTACTTCATCACCTGTCGGACGGTTAATGTAACTGCAGTTTCAAGAATCAAGCTATACAGATACTTGTCTAGTGCCATGTTATGTTAGAAGCCTATGGAAGGGATTGCTACTTATTTCCTAATGCTCGATGAAGTATTCAATTTGGGAGCATCATGTGTTGGAAGCATTGAAATGGTTCAAAGTGTTAATGTTTTTGGACAACAGCGAAAGCAAAGTGAAAATACAAACAACTGCATTGGCTCAGAGGAACAAGCAGGCCGGTTTAGAACACCAACGAATTTACATCAATGCATGATGACGATATCCATCTCGTATCTATTGAATGAAGGGTTTCAGCCTAAAATGTTGATTTAGTTGCTCCTCTGCTGTCTGACCTGCTGTGCTTTTCCAGCTTCACATCTATTGACTCTGGCTTCCAGCATCTGCAGTCCTAACTGTATCCAAGCCAATTAAGTCCTGACTGGCTGCTTGATTCTGATGCTATGTTTCACTGCCATGCTGAAGGGATGTTCTCTCCCCACACCCCCACCCTCAAACCTAGCACAATGTCCTCACCAGAAAACTGTTGCCCTCTTCCAGCTCTTCATTATTTCCTCTTTTTTTGTCAGCTCCAGTTGTGCAGAGCACAGCATGTTAGAATTATGCAGCACATCTCTCTGGTCTATAAGGCCTTCCCTGACCAATCCAAGCATTGGAACCTCCTATTTAGGAAATCTAATATCTGCTGCACTGTCGCCCTGGTAGAAAAATGGGCTAAATTGTGTCTACGCTTGTCCTTAGTCAGGGGGTTGCTGTAACGTAGTCATCAGCCAAGCCCTTGTGTACCAGTACTATTGCTTTAAAAAGTGTATTTTGTCCTTTTTCTTTAATGAGATATAGGTGACAAGCAGTCTGCAAAAAGTTAAAAGAATAAACCTCATAGTTGTGAAGCCCATGGATTTTTTAAAAAGTTGGAACAGTAGAAGCAGTCTGAATGGGTGGGGTCTCACACTCTCAGAATCAGGATTTTTAGTTGTAGCTTTCTGCAGTTTCTGAGGTCTTGAAGCTGAATGTGGAAGCTTATTTTTCTCCTCTCTCACAGCTAAAAGCGGGGGTTCTCTTCCTGCTCTAGAATTGCATGTGAGTTGATCTGCTTTGCGAAATTTGCCTTTGCCATGTGTGTGTTTATGGGATGTTACGATATTGGAGCAGCTACTTAGTATTTTATATATACAGATAGGCATTTTGATAGTTATAGTTAAGCAAGTTTTTTATTTTGTCTGTATTTTAACTGTACTGTAAAAATAAAGTGTGTTTTGCATCAAGTCATGTAGTTTGACCAATCAATTGTATCTGAGGCACAAAGCCTTACACTTATCTTTTAAAATAAAACATTCGGGTCCAGACTACCTTAATACATTTTTTAGGGTTTGGTTTGGTCCCTAACACTTGACTCCGAGTAACCAGCCTTCTAAGGCATCTGGCCCTTGAAATGAAGAGGTAACATCAGAGTTCGCCAGGATCTTGGGATCATGGCAGCTCCCAGGTTACCTGGTATAAACATTTAAGATGTGGTACGGAGGATCAAAGGTGACACACAAAATTAATTGATTTTTCTTGGGCAAGGGCAACTCCAAGATAGATCTTATTTTTGTTTCTCTAAATGCTATTTGGCTTTGTCCCATAATGTGAACCAGGTAAGTTACATTTCGATTTGGCAAATCCAGTTTTGACCAAGTTTAAAATCAATTTGGCTCTTTGTAAGAGATCAAGCAATTCGTTTAAATATTCTTCCCAGGTTTAGCTGAACACAGCTAATCGCCAATATCCTTGTTGGTTAATCATTGAAAATGTGCTGATTCAATTTTCACTCCAAATGGCATGACTTTACCTTGTTAAATTCCATTTGGACTGACAAATTCTGATGTTTCTTTGGCTGCATCGATGAGTGCCATTTGTCTATCCCTTTCACAAGTTGATATTGTATCTAAATGTGATTTGTCAAATCTGCTCAATACAGTCTTCCAATTCAGAAATTGTGTATAAGTCCAAATTTCCCACAATGACTGTGATAATTCATACATAATCATTGTGATTCATTTAAAGCTGACATCACCATAGGTAAGCTCTAACCACTGTGAATTAGATCAATAATGTTACTTACAATCATGAATTTATCTCTACACTTAAGCTAATGTCTGCATTGAGTCGGCAAGAATGTTACTTTATGGGTTACTTTTTAATAATATCTTAGCCAAAAATATTTTACTGGCTTTTTTACACTGATTAATTTGAGCATCTGTATTAATTTTAATAAGTCACCTTCATGGTTTTTGACAGCGCAATATTTGATCTAACATTTTGAGAACCAAGGCCTTTCCCGTGGAGTGGGGGAGTCCAGAACTAGAGGGCATAGGTTTAGAGTGAGAGGGGAAAGATTTAAAAGGGGCATTAGGAGCAACTTTTTCATGCAGAGGGTGGTGTGTATGGAAAGAGCCGCCAGAGGCTGGTACAATTACAACATTTAAAAGGTATCTGGATGGGTATTTTAATGGGAAGGAGGGATAGAGCGATATGGGCCAAGTGCTGACAAATGGAACTAGATTAGTTTAGGATATTTGGGCAGCATGGACAAGTTGGACTGAAGGGTCTGTTTCCATCCTCTACATCTCTATGACACATTACTCTATTCTCCAATCTAATTAGTGGAGGATTAACTCCAGAATTTTCAATCTGTGATTCCTTCTCAAATCATTGATTATTTATTTTACTCCCTAGTTGTTCTCACCACTGTAAATGCACATAACGTCCTGAATATCCACCCTGTCATAGTACAGTTTTAATATATTAACATGGAGCACTTTTTTTTTCCTCCAGTCTGGAATACTCACTACATAAGTCACAGAGAGTCAGAGATGTACAGCATGGAAACCAACCCTTCGATCCAATTCATCCATGCCAACCAGATATCCCAATCCAATCTAGTCCCACCTGCCAACCCCCAGCCCATATCCCATCCAGATGTAGCAAAAGTACTAGCTTCCACCACTTCCTCTGGCAGCTCATTCCATACATGTACCACCCTCTGCGAGGAAAAAGTTGGTCCTTAAGTCTCTTTTAAATCTTTCCCCTCTCACCCTAAACCTATGCCCTCTAGTTCTGAATTCCCCCACCCCAGGGAAGAGGCTTTGTCTATTTATCCTATCCATGCCCCTCATTTTATTGACCTCTGTAAAGTCACCCCTTAGCCTCCGACTCTCCAGGGAAAACAACCCTAGTCTATACCTCTCCCGAAAGCTCAAATCTTCCAACTCTTCAACATCCTTGTAAATCCTTTCTGAACCCTTTCAAGTTTTGCAACATCTTTCCAATAGAAAGGCGACCAGAATTGCGAACAATATTCTAAAATTGGCCTAACCAATGTCCTGTACAGCTGCAACATGTCCTTCCAACTCCTGTACTCAATACTCTGACCAATAAAGGAAAGCATACCAGATGCCTCCTTTACTATCCTATCTACCTGCAACATAATTGAGTTTCTTTTTGTACTTTTGATAAGGTCTGGTAAACCTCACTTTTAATGGTTCCTTCAAGAGAGGTAACAGTATTAACACCCTTTTTTCCTTGACAAAAATTCCAAACTTTGGTCTTTTTATCTGCACTGATATTCATTGTGGAGCATTTTGCAATTTTGTTTAGCCAACATTCACATTTTGGTTAATTTTTCTCAATGAAAATCTTTAAATAGGTTGAAACTGTACTCTGAGTTTTGGTCTATACTTTGATTTTTTTTTTCTCTAACCTTGTTGATATCACCTTTTTATAAAATCTTAAAATATCATGGGAATGTGACTTGAAAGAAGTTCTGTGATTTAAATAATGAATTGAAATCTGTAGCCCATTCTAAGTGATTAAAGACTTAACAGAAATCTAGGTTTGTTCAATACATAGTATCAGTTGTATGACGCTTTGATCTTTTACCATAAATTGTGTCCTATGATCCTTCCCACTAGCTACCTGACAAAGGAGCAGTACTTGTACTTGCAAATAAACCTGTTGGACTATAACCTGGTATTGTGATTTTTAACTTTGTCCGCCCCAGTCCAATGCCATCACTTCCACATCTGCCAATTCAGTCGATGAAACGTCTGAACCCAAAGAAATAAAGTAAGAACTGTTCAGAGACAGTGTAATGCGAGCTATCTGACTTTTGGATTTTCATGGACAGAAGGCACCATTTGCCCCTTACCTCAATGTCTCATTTGGAGAGAGAATTTGGCAAACACTGCAATGGTACCAAGTAAATTGAGATGAGTAACTTGAGACTTCCTTCAGCAATTGGTTTTGGTAATATGTCTGTGCTCTCAGTTGGAGATGGTGTATTTTTCCCAGATTTAAAATACCAATGCTTTTGATCCACCTTTAGCTTGCTACATGTACTCTTTTGCAAACCCCTCTAGAAGGCTGTAACCATAGTAAATGCATTTAATTGTGATGTTTATGAGCAATCAATTCAGTTGGAAAAAAATATGGGTGTACTGTGGAACTGTTTGTCTCAAGAGTGACTTTTGAACAGTTTGGGAACCACTAGTCTACCTTCTCAAGGAAGGAGACATTTGGTAACAACATCAATGAAGTAGGTTGGGCTAATAATAAGACCAAAATGCATTGAAGTAACGTAGTGTCTGCTCAATAGCAAGATTCTGAAGTCACCACTTGAAGCTTAAGAGGAAAGTCAGACATTGTTTTCTCAACATTTGAGATTCTGATTTTTCATTCTTAACAAATCTCTTTGACCCTATTATTGTTCTTAGGAGGGGAAATTCTGTCCCATCTTCCCTCCTTAACATGCACTGCATAGAAATTAAGATCAAACTTGAAGCTAGATACCATTCCCCTACATTGAAAGTTCCCAAACAGCAATATATCATTAACTCGCATCACAAGCATTGTCAAACAAAATATGCTAGGTAAAAACAATGACTGCGGATGCTGGAAACCAGATTCTGGATTAGTGGTGCTGGAAGAGCACAGCAGTTCAGGCAGCATCCAAGGAGCTTCGAAATCGATGTTTCGGGCAAAGGCCCTTCATCAGCTTTTGCCCAAAACATCGATTTCGAAGCTCCTTGGATGCTGCCTGAACTGCTGTGCTCTTCCAGCACCACTAATCCAGAAACAAAATATGCTACCCATCAATTGCTCTCCCTACTATTGTTAACAAACTCTTCTGCTTCCCTTCACACTCCTGCAGCCAATGTATCACACACAACTCTGTCTCTAATGAATAACGTTAATTTTCACATTAATTGGGAGATGCAAAAAGACGTCAAATTTCTTGTTTGTTTGAACGTGTTCTTGAGCCAACAGGGAACAAGTCATTTTTATTTAACAATTAATAATACAATTTGACAATTTAAGTGAACAGCTAACTAACAGTAATATGACAAAACTGAACAGTGGAAGGTGAAACTAGAGCACCAGAAACAAGGAAAAATCTGGAAATGAAGGGAGGAACTTACTAGCTTTAATCTAATCTCCATCAGCCTGAACATTTCTGTGTTGCTCCCATTCTGGACTCCTGTGCATTCTGGATTTTATTTGGAACTCTGTAGGTGCCTGGGCCTGGCCCTTAAGTTCTGGAACTCCCTCTTTAAACTATGCCTTCCCCTCTCCACATCTTCTGAAGTATTCCTTAAAAACTGTCTATCTGACCTAGTTTCAGCCATGTCTATAATTATTTATTAGTGGAACAGTGTCAAATTTTCTTTTAACAATACTTTTAACACATTAAAGATGCTACATAAATTAGAAGTTTTAAACTAGGAAATTATTCTAATGTTTACTGTGGGGAAGTTATTGAATAATGTTGCTTGGTGACAGAGTGCTTGAGCTCTTAGACAAATATGAATTGATCAAAGAGAATCCTCATAAGTTTGTAAAGGGTAAGTCATATACATTAAACAAGTATTTCAAGGTAACTCTTGGGGGAGATCCAAGACTATCTGATCATTTTTATATGAGCAGACAAATTTGATAAGAATTGTGAAATCATACATTGCATCCACGGCCCCAGAGGAATACAGTAAGTGCAGGAGAGATCTTAAAAAAGCAAATTAGAAGATCAAAAAGGGATCATCAAAAACGACCTGGAAACAGGATTAGAGAGGATCCTAAATTAGTTTAATAATACATGAAAGGGAAGAGATTAACCAGGGAAAGACTAAGGCCCATTGAGGTCCAAGGGAGAAACCTGTATGTGGAATTATGGGGTATTGGAAGGGTGTTGAATGAGTACTTCTCTATTATCTTCACTCTGGAAAAGGAGAATGTAGCTATGGAATTCAGGAAAAGGAACTGTGAGGAATTTGCACAGTTTGACATATGAAATGCGGAGGTATTGAAGGTTCTGTTGGGCTTCAAAACAGACAAATCCCCAGTCCTGGATGAATTGCATCCCACACTGCTGCTGCAAGGCAGGAAATTGCAGATGCTCTGATGCAAATCTTTAATTCTTCTCTGGCCAGAGGACTGGAGGACAGCTAATGTGGTTCCACTTTTTAAGAAAGAAATTACAGTCCGGTGAGTCTCATGTCAGTGATAGGGAAACTATTGGAGAAAATTCTGAAGGAGAGAATTAATACCCACTTGGAATGGTATGGGTTAATTAGAGATCGTTAGTATGGTTTTGTCAGGGGGAGGTCATACCTTTGTTAGAACTTTTTGAAAATGTAATCAAGTGTGTCGATGAGGGAAGTTCAGTTGATGTAGTTTTATATGGATTTAAGCAAAGGTTTTGACAAAGTCTCACATGGGAAACTAAGAGAACTTTAAACCACACAGAATTCAGGGAAACTTGGCAAAATGGATCAGGGTTCTGGCGTAGTAATATAAGATATATAGCTGTTTGAGTGAGTAGAGGCCCAATGTCCAGCAGTGTACCACAAGGATCAGTGATGTGACCCTTTTCGTTTGTTATATACATAAATGATACAAATGAAAATGTGGGGGGTATGTTAAACAAATTTGCAGATGAGCCAAGGTTGGTAGAGAGTTTAATAGTGAAGAAGATGTTTGTAGGTTACAGGAAGATTTGGATGGATTGGTCAGATGGGCAGACCAGTGGTAGATGATATTTAACCCTGATAAGAGCAAGGCAATGTACTTTGGAAGAAAAGAACAAGATGCGGGAATATTTCATGAATGGCAGGGCACTTGAGTAACTTAGAGGAACAGAGTGTTCTTGGGTAATAAGTCACAGAGTTCTGAAATCAGAAGAGCATGTGAACAGGCTGGTAAAGAAAGCATATGGGACACTTGCTTTCATCAGTCACGGCATACAGTATAAGATCAAGGAGGTAATGCTGGAGTTGTACGGTGTTGGTTAGGCCACAGCTGGAGTACTGTGTGCAGTTCTAATCACCTCACTACGGGAAGGATGTGATAGCACTGGAGGGGGTAAAGAGGAGGTTCACCATAGTTTCCTAGGATGGAAAAGTTGAGCTATAAGATGAATCTAGATAGGCTTTGATGGTTTTCTTTAGAGCGGCATTAAAAATCACACAACAGGGGTATTTCAAGATGGTGACGATCTGATAGGTTGGCCTTGCTATATGATAGGTCAACCCAGACAAAGTGGTGTCTTTACCTTCCCTTTACTAGCCATTTTTGTAAACATCCGTTTTAAGTCCCCTGAATCTGTGTACATTATTTTTAGTGATCAGGGAAGATGATCAAAGGAAAAGGGCTGTGTGGATCACAACAAGCAGGCATCCCCCTGCAGTGACGGGCATCATGCAGCTATAGCATTGACCTCCGTGGAAGCTGCTTTGAACTTACCTGCACATCAGAGCCTGGTTTTGGAGTTCATTAAACTCCAAGAGAAGATCGAGTCAGCGATGAAGGGGATCCAGACTAGGCTGGATCCAATCTCGGCCATGCATGCTGCAAAAGCATGAGCAGGAGATCCAGCACCTCGGGTAGCATGTGCAGAAGGTCAAGCAGCGGACCATGGCCTCGGAGACCAGGGCAGAATCCTCGGAGCATCATATCCTGGCCCTGGAAAAACAGGTACGGGCCTTAGTGGAACAGGTCGACGACCTCAAAAATCAAGGTTGAAGGAAAGATCTCCGCATTATTGGGCTGCCGGCATGAGAGGGAGGGGATCGGCCAGTCAGCTTCTTTGAGCAATGGTTTCTGCAGTTCTTGGGACTGGAAACCGAGATGGGCTGGGTATGAGTCGAGCAGGCTCACTGGGTCGCAGCGCACAGGCTCTGATCGGACCAGCACCCCTACTCAGACCTAGTTCGGTTTCAGTACTGTAAAGACAAACAAATGATATTGGAAGCTTCCAGCACAATGGGGAATGACCCACGGGCCCTGATCTACAAGGGATTGAAAATTATGTTCTTTCAGGACTTTTCTGCAGCTGTAATCTGCAAGATGAAGACCTTTGATGAAGTAAAGAAGAGGCTGAGAGACCTGACAGTGTTGTGTTTCAGCCACAGAGGGCCTGTGCATATTTTTGACTCATTAGAAAAGGCAAAGGACTTCCTGGACACTCCAAAATGGACTGGCTGGTTCAAGTAATATGGACAATCATGTTTCCTTTGTTTTCTCTGTTGTTTACTTTGTTTACCTGGTTTTGCTCCTTTAATATATGGGGGTCGTTTTTCCCCCTTTTCATTTTTTTAGTATTCCCTTTTTTCTTTTTCTTGGTTTGGTTGGGTTTTCTTTTAATCAGTAAAAACTGGGGTCAATGTATGGGTGGGATGGGTTGAATGCCCACTTCTAATTTCCTTGTTTATAAGATACATGAATTCTTTACTTTTGTTTTGCCTGGATTTGGGGGACGGCTTCAACAAGAAGGAGCCATGAAGGTATTAGTGGGTAGTGTGAGTGACCCCTATGGGCAAGTGGGAAAGTCTCCTATTATCTGTTTTTTGTGTTGGTTTACTGAAGTAGTTTTTAGAAATCATAGAGTCATAGAGATGTACAGCATGGAAACAGGCCCTTTGGTCCAACCTGTCCATGCCAACCAGATATCTCAACCCAATCTAATCCCACCTGCCAGCACCTGGCCCATATCCCTCCAAACCCTTCCTATTCATATACCCATCCAAATGCCTTTTAAATGTTGCAATTGTACCAGCCTCCACCACATCCTCTGGCAGCTCATTCCATACACATACCACCCTCTACATGAAAAAGTTGCCCCTTAGGTCTCTTTTATATCTTTCCCCTCTCACCTTAAACCTATTCCTCTAGTTCTGGACTCCCTGACCCCAGGAAAAAGATTTTGTCTCTTTATCCTATCCATGCCCCTCATAATTTTGTAAACCTCTATAAGGTCACCCCTCAGCCTCTGACGCTCCAGGGAAAACAGCCCCAGCCTGTTCAGCCTCTCCCTATTGTTCAATTCCTCTAACCCTGGCAACATCTTTGTAAATCTTTTCTGAACCCTTTCAAGTTTCACAATATCTTTCCGATAGGAAGGAAACCAGAATTGTACGCAATATTCCAACAGTGGCCTAACCAATATCCTGTACAGCCGCAACATGACGTCCCAACTCCTGTACTCAAAACTCTGACCAATAAAGGAAAGCATACCAAACGCCTTCTTCACTATCCTATCTACCTGTGGCTCCACTTTCAAGGAGCTATGAACCTGCACTCCAAGATCTCTTTGTTTAGCAACACTCCCTAGGACCTTACCATTAAGTGTATAAGTCCTGCTAAGATTTGCTTTCCCAAAATGCAGCACATTGCATATATTTAAATTAAACTCCATCTGCCACTCCTCTGCCCAGTGGCCCGTCTGATCAAGATCCCGTGGTATTCTGAGGTCACCTTCTTCACTGTCCACTACACCTCCAATTTTGGTGGAATCTGCAAACTTACTAACTGTTCCTCTTATGCTCACATCCAAATCATTTACGTAAATGACAAAAAATCTACATTGGTAGTTTTTGTAGTTGTATTTTCTAGATTTAATTAATCTTTTACTGTTTCCACTCAGTGCATTATGAATAGGGTTCTTCCTCGTGTGGGGTCACTGACTGTTTCAGATGGTTATGGCCAGTTGCTCATTTAACTGGTGCACCTGGAATAATAAGAAGAGTCACTCACCGATTGAAGAGAAAGAAAATACTTTTGAGTCTTAGAAAAGGGAGGGTCGATGTCACTCTGTTGCTAGAAACACATCTAGACGATAAGGAACAGTTAAAGATACAGCAGGGAGGGTGTGACCACATCTTTTAATTCTAAAAGCAGAGGAGTAGCTATACCTATTCAGAAGAAGAGATTAAGGACGAATATGGGCAGTTTGTGATCCTCAAAGCTCTAATACACGGAGAAGAGTATGGTATTTTGAATGTTTATTGCTGCCAGGCACATCCCCTTAAGTTTTTAATGAATGCACTTTCCAGGTTAATGGCCCTTGGAGTGTGCCACCCAATTATAGGGGGAGACTTCAATCATCTTATGGACCCCAAGGTGGACAGGATCCCAGGGGTCTCCCAGGCACCTCCCTGCAATGCACGCAACTGGTAGACTTGTGTGGGGATTTGGGGCTGGTGGATGTGTGGAGATGCCTTCATGCTGAGGGTAGGGATTTTGCCTTTCTCTCTAATCCACACAAGGATTGATATGGTTTTTTGCTCTACTGGCCTTTTTGGATTCATTACTGTCCTGTAGAATTGGGAATATTTCTGACCATGTAGCAGTGTATTTGGAAGTTAAGGTCAGAGATAATGGGACAGACTTGTGGAATTGGCACATGGATCCTTTTCTCCTGAAGGACAGCACATTTACGGAATACTTTTCATGGGAGTTCAAAATATTTTGGATATTAATTTGGGTATGGCCAGTAACCCATCGGTGCTCTCGGAGACTGCCAAGGCCTATGCAAGGGGTATAATTATTTCTTACTCGGCGACCCAGCAGTGACAGAGAGGAGAGCAGCAACATATGCTTGAGGCTCAGTTGAAGCAGCCGAGACAGCGTGCTTTGACAAGCTGTCTATAACCAAGCTACAGTGGATTACAGCTCTTCAGACAACAAAGTCAGAGATCTCCTTCGTAAAACCAAGGCTATTCAAGTATGCTGATAAGCTGGGTAGATACCTGGCCAGGAAGAAGAGCGGCCGTCAGTCTATCACATCTATTAGAGAGGATACTGACACTCACACTTGTGATTCCAAACAGATTAACGCGGCTTTTAGGAAATTTTACTGAATTGTATCGATTGGAGATCGGTGAGGACAGGTTGGCAAAGATGGAGTGCTTTTTTTTAACAGCTTGGACCTTCCAGGTATAACTTTGGAGCAGGCATCCCTTTTGAATGACCCACTAACAATGCAAGAGATACAGGAGGCAGTAAGGCAGCTCTGAAGTGCTAAGGCACCTGGCCCAGATGGATTTCAGAGCAAGGGGTTTATAGGGAGCTTATAAATATGTTGGCCGGGCCAATGTTGGACATGTACAATTATTCATACAGTAAGGACTGCCTCCCGTGCTCTCTAAGAGAAGCTAATATTTCCCTTATTTTCAAGAGGTCTGTGCCTCATACAGGCCTATCTCACTGCTAAACATGGATGTAAAAATTGTGTTGAAAATGCTAGCACTGAGTTTGGAGAAGGTATTGCCCTCTATTGTAAAGGAGGATCTGGCAGGTTTTTTGGGGGGGTTGTAGGTCCTCTAACAACATAATAAGAGTGCTGAACATGGTCCAGGTGTGCCAGCAGAGGTCGATTCTGGGCTTGGTAGTCTCCCTAGATGCAGAGAAAGTGTTTGACTGGGTGGAATGGCTGTATCTTTTTTATGTCCTGGAATGATTTGGTCTTTTCGGTGGGGCGGGGTTGGGGGTGTGGGGGGGGGTGTCCTTCACCAGATGGGTGGCTGTGTTATATAGTGATCCTCTGGCAGCAGTCCTTACAAATGGCATAAGATCTGCTGATTTTAGTTTTGGTAGAGGCAGCCGACAAGAGTGCCCCCTTTCACCGCTGTTGCTTACATTAATGACTGAGCCGTTGGCAGAGGCTATCCGGAATTACCCCGATATAGATGCTCTGGAGGTGGGATCAGGGGGGTGTAAAATCACCCTTTATGCAGATAACATACTTCTTTTTCTATCTAATCTGACAGTATCTGTGCCTTGTTTAATACAAAATATTAATTTATTCAGCTCTTTCTTGGGGTATAAAATCAACTTTAAGAAATCTTAGGCCATGCCCGTAGGGGGTCTTGTGAGAGTACCCGATCTTGAAGGTGGAATCTGATTCCATTTCAGGTGGTCACTGGGAGGTTGTCGATACTTAGGCATTTTTATTACTCCTGCCTTTGATAAATTATATAAAGCTAACTTTGGGCATTTGCTTGAGAAGATAAGGTAGGACCTTCAACATTATGAGATTCTACCAATATCTTGCCTGGGTAGAATGCCTCTGGTTGAAATGAATGTTTTTCCTCGCTTATTATATCCCATGTGAATGCTCCCTCTGATGCTACCTAGGCAAACATTGTGGAGACTTAACGATTGGCTTGGTTCTTTCATCTGGTGCTGTGGGTGACTCTTATTCAGCTTGCTAAACTGTATCTTCCACAGGGGATGGGGGGAGGATGGGCAGGGGAGACTTCCCAGATTTCAAGAGAGATCAAATAAGTTCCCTATTATCCTACGTGAATGATTGGGCTTTCAGGACCTAAGGTCAAAATGGCTGGACGTTGAGGCCTCCCAGGCAAAGTGTCCCCTTATTACTTTGCTGTTTATGGCCAAGATGAGGACTGTCCTGGAGCATTGTAGAAACCCGATAGTCATTAACACGGTTAAAGCATGGAGAATGATGTGACAAAGTGAAGGTAATTTATATGAAACTTCCCTTCTTACTCCCACAGTAGGAATGCCAGGATTTCAGCAAGGATTAATGGATTCTGGCTTTAGGGGAGTCTCGAGGAGTCTCTTGTTTTGGAGACTTATTTCAGGGGGAAATTATGATGTCTTTCGATTAGCTGAGCTAAAAATATGAATTGTCCAGTAGGGACCTCTATCGTTATTTTCAGATTAGGGACTTTATAGAGAAATAGACCGCACTATTGGTTAATCCTTATAAGTCTGATGTGGAGAGGAGAGTCCACATGTATTTTCACAATTAGTACCCTCTACCATTTACTGGGAGGCAGTGTCTCAAAGGACATTGAACTTCTCTGTGGGACTCAAGAATTGAGAGTGGAGATCTTGTCAAGAGGTATGGGAGGTCATTTGGGAGAATGTGAGATAGATATTGATCTGTAATAGAACGCAGGCTATGTGCAACTGAAGATTCTCCATTGGGCCTAATTGGCCCCAGAGTGGCTGGTGAAATTTAAAAATGGAAAGTCCCCAGTGCGTCCCAAATGCAAAATAGATATTGATACTCTCACCCATTGCTTGTGGTCATGCCACAAGCTTCGCAGGTATTGGACTGCTATAGCAAATGTTTTGGAGGGGATCTTTGGAACGGAAGACAAGGTAAATCCGGTATCCCTCTTCTTGGGCCTGCCAAATCTACCTTCTTTAGATAAGCATGGGAAGAAACTGCTTAATATTCTTACATATTGTGCGAGGAAGAACATTCTGATGAGCTGGGTCTCGGAAAATCCCCCAGGCATGGCCGGATGGCACAGGTTAGTTATGGAACATGTCACCTGAGACTTCCTTACAAGTATGGTGCACCAGACAACAGAACATTTTCATAAGACATGGTGGCCCTTTTTGAACTATATAGACGCAGAGTTGACGACCGTATTGATTAGGGACTTTGTATAGCCACGAAGACTAAGTCTGGCGGCAAGGGACCCCAAGAGGAAGAATCCTGAATAAATACGGGTCTGCAAGTGATGATGGGGAGCTTCGGTGGAGTTGCACTGAGTGGTGTAATTTAATTTAATTCAACCTAACTTAATTCAACTTATTTTAGAACAAAGAACAAAGAAAATTTACAGCCCAGGAACAGGCCCTTTGGCCCTCCAAGCCTGAGCCGATCAAAATGTACTGTCTAAACCTGTCGGTCAATTCCTAAGTATCTGTATCCCTCTGCTCCACACCTACTCATGCATTTATCCAGATGCATTTTAAACAAATCTACCGTGCCTGTCTCTACCACCTCTACTGGCAACGCGTTCCAATGCCCACCATCCTCTATGTGAAGTACTTGCCGCATGTATCCCCCTTAAACTTTCCACCTCTCACCTTGAAAGCGTGACCTCTCATTATTGAATCCTTCACCCTGGAAAAGAGCTTTTCTCTAGCTACCCTGTCTATACCCTTCATGATTTTGTAAACCTCAATCAGGTCCCCCCTCAATCTCCTTTTTCCTAATGAAAATAGACCTAACCTACTCAACCTCCCTTCATAGTTAGCACCTTCCATACCAAGCAACATCCTCATAAACCTTCTCTGCACCCTCTCCAAAGCGTCCACATCCTTTTGTTAATAAGGCAACCAGAACTGTCCACAGTATTCTAAATGCGGCCGAACCAATGTCTTGTACAATTTTAACATGACTTGCCAGCTCTTATACTCAATACCCTGTCTAATGAAGGCAAGCAAATTATTTGCCTCCTTGACCACTCTATCCACCTGTGCAGCAACCTTCAGGGTACAATGGACCTGCACTCTCAGATCTCTCTGCCCATCAACTTTTCCCAAGGCTCTTCTGTTCATTATATAATTCGCTCTAGAATTAGTCTTGCCGAAATGCATCACCTCACATTTGTCTGGATTGAAAACCATCTGCTACTTTTCTGCCCAACTCTCCAATCTATCTATATCCTCCTGTATTCTCTGAAAGTCCCTTATGCTTTCTGCTACTCTACCAACCTTTATCATCTGCAAACTTGCTGATCATACCAACAGTGCCCTCTTCCAGATAATTTAGGTATATTACAAACAACAATGGCCCAACACTGACCCCTGTGGAACACCACTGGTCACCTTTCACCATTTCAAGAAACTCCCTTCAACTACTACTCTCTGTCTCCTGTTGCTCAACCAGTTCTTTATCCACTTAGCTAGAACACCCTGCACAACATATGACTTCACTTTCTCCATTAGTCTACCATGGGGAATCTTATCAAACGCCTTACTAAAGTCCATGTATATGACATCAACAGCCCTTCCTTCATCTATCAACTTGGTCACTTCCTTGAAGAACTCTATTAATTTGGTAAGGCACAATCTCCCTCACACAAAACCATGTTGCCTATCACTGATAAGCCCATTCTTTTCTAAATATAAATAGATCCTATCCCTCAGTACCTTCTCCAGCAACTTCCCCACCACCGACGTCAGGCTCACTGGTCTGTAGTTACACGGAATATCCCTACTACCCTTCTTGTACAGTTATTTTGTTTAATTATTTATTGAATTGTAGTATGGGTGAAATTTTTGATTTTTAAAAATTTGTTTTGTATAGTAGTTAGCTTATTGTTGTTGTTGTTATACTATAAGATGGTTGTGCTATTTTTATTGTAACTTTATAATTTTGTAAAAAATTTAAAAAAGAAAAAAAAGTGTAATACCACATTTATTTGGAAGCAATAATTTGCTCCAACTACTTTTGGAGCACTGTTCCTTCATCAGGTATTTGTCCACCCCAGTCCAACACCAGCTCCTCCACATCACGGCTTCTTTAGAGTAGAGAAGACTGAGGGCGGCCATGATTGAGATGTGTAGGATTATGAGGGGTACAGACAGGATGAATAGAGAGCAGCTATTCCCCTCAGTTGAACAGTCAATCACAAGAGGGCACAGCTTTAGCTTTAAGGGACAGGAGATTGAGGATATTTGAGAAAAAAACCTTTTCACTCCGCAGGTGGTGGGAATCTGGACTCCAATGTCTGGGAAGGTAGTGGAGGCCAGAAACCTTACAATCTTTAAAAGATATTTGGATGAGCACTTCAAATATCATAACATTCAAGGGTATGGGACAAATGCAGGACATTGGGATTGGCACACTTTTAGTGGTAGTTAAGTCGGTGCAGACTTGATAGGTCAAAGGGTTGTATGAATCTATGAATCAGAGTATTTTCTGTTTAGTGGAAAGATAGTTACTGTGCCAGAGCAGACAGCTTTAGAAATACAAGCACAGGAAATGCTACAAGTTACTGAACAAGAATATAATTTAAAACGTTAGTTGATCCTTGGCCTTTATCTCAAGGATATTCAAACAACAGACTAGGAATTTATGCCACAAAGCTCTGATTGGACTATAAGGAGTATTGTGTTCAATTCCTGGCACCATGTCTCAGGAAGGATACTTCGGTCTTGGAAGGTTACTGTGCATATTGACCATAATACTACATCACATACTGTTACATTGAGGGGACAAGTTATCCAGACTACGTTTACATTCCCTTCTCTATTTATGTTTGGGGATAATGTAGTTAACATGTTTAAAATAATTAAAGGTTTTGATAGAGTGAAATTATTTCCTCTTGTGAGTGAGTCCAGAACAAGGAAGGATAGCTTTTAAATTATAGATATTCTGTCCAAACCTGATGTTAAAAACATGTCACATGGGACAGCAGTAGTCTGAATGTTCCCAAATGCAGTTGGTTCATTGACTACTTCAAAATTGAAGTTGATTTTTGTTTGGCAACGATATTAAGGCTAAAGGGTCAAGATAACTTGAGTTCAGATACAGAACTGCCAAATTTAAAAGAAAGGTGGAACAGACTAAAAAGGCTGAATGTTTACTCCTGCTCCTAAATTATTTTCAACATACAAAATAAACTGCACTGAGTGCTCTCAGCATAATTGCAACCCTCATTTCCCAACATCTTGCAACTTGTACATATCTAAAATATTCCATCATACCAACCACATTCTCTAAAGCCAGTAACATGCTCCCTTCTTTCTTGTAGATGGATGCATAGAACATAAGGCAGTATGTTCTATTCAGTGATCAGATCAATATTCAATGATCAGAAAAGACTAGGCCCACTTTTATATCTGCTGTGTAGCAAACTGTAATCTGATGATCATTTGCTACAATATCTAGTGAGCCTGAGGCATTGAGCTTAAGGACTGCAATTATCTTCATAGCTCGGAACACTGCTTCCCATTCTCTGATTCTAGTTTAGCTGCAAGAAGTAACATAATCAGTGACAGCCTTCTTGGTAAAGTGAAGCCACCTGAAATATTGTTCTTTAATAATGAGATGAGCCCACTGAAGATTTTGGATATGGCCTCATTTTCTCCAATGGTACATCCCCGAAACATATATGGACCACCTATGAGCACAATAAAACATTGCAGTCAAACACCCTCACAAATTTATTACAAGGCATCAAATTTAATTTGTAGAATGGAAAAAATAACTGGGAAAAAAAGGTTGTGTATCTGTAAGGAATTGCTCAGTCGTTTTAATAGTGTTGTAGTATGGTCCTTTGTGCCTGTTAATGTGATATGTCAGGCACTGGGGAAAACCAATTTCATGGAATGCTCCTGCATTAAGAATAATACTCTAATGGCATTGAGGCTTCCGACTTCTTTCAGTGTATGACCTGGATGCGGTGAGAGCCCATTGCAATCGGATAGGCAGCAGACATCTGGTGCAGAATGATCCAGACATACCATCCACTATATTGGACCCTTAGACATTCAATATGTTTCTGTAGAACAGATGAAGTGTGGTCAAATTTCTAGATCAGCATCTCTTTGTACATTCTTAAGGAACACAATGCATGTTGCTCTGTAGCATATGTTTAAAAAGCAAACTCCATAGTACATTATTGATCGTTTTCCTGTGAATATAAAGTGCTTTATTTTGATTGTTCATATACTGTCCAAAAATATTTACCCTATGTGTTTTACAAAATGTCCATAAACAAATATCAGCAGATTTTTAAATGCAATAGAATTAAACCAAAGGCATGTTGTCCAAAGAGCCTCGTTTCATACCAAATAGTATTTTTAAAAAGGAATCCCTTGTTGAAAATTCATGTTTATGGCATCAGTTCTTATGTCATTAATGCAGACTCAGCAGTGTAGGGAAATCATTCTATGATTTGGAGGAATGTGTTCCGAGGAATCATGCAGCACGATCATAACTTTGTTTGACTATCATCATTGCCCTTTGCAGTTGCTCATAAGTCACAAACATTATCACATTCCAGCTGCCAAGGCGCAGATAAGAGGGAAGAAACCTACAATAGAAATGAACACTGATAGTGAGTCCAGAATGTTTAAGACATGGTGGGAGAAGAAAACAACAGTTATATTACTGTTACAAGTCGACTAAGTTGCACATTAAGAACTTCAAGTTAAACTAAAAGCCACAGTGATCTGATAAGAGAATGTGGATTCAGCCAAGAACCTCTGAGAAATTGGACAGAGAGACCTTTGGGTTCAGGTGCATAATTCCTTGAAAGTGGTGTTACAGGTAAACAGGGTGGTGAAGAAGGCATCTGGCACACTTGCCTTCATTGGTCAGAGCATTGTGTAGGAGTTGGGACATCATGTTGTGACTGCGCATGATATTGGTGAGGCCACTTTTGAACTATTGCATTCATTTCTGGTCGCCCCGCTATAGGAAGGATATTATTAAATTGGAAAGGGTTCAGGAAAGATTTACAAGTATGTTACGGTTTGAGTTATAAGGACAGATTGGATAGGCTGGGACTCTTTTCCCTGGAGCATAGGAAGTTGAGGGGTGACCTTACAGAGGTTTATAATGTCATTAGGGCCAGAGATAATGTCAACTGCAAAGGTTTTTTTTCCTAGGGTAGTAGAGTCTAAAGCTAGAGAGTATGTAAGGTGAGAGGGGAAAGATTTAAAAAGGACCTGGGGGACAACGTTTTCACATAGAGAGTGGTGCATTTGTGGAATCAACTGCCAGAGAAAGTGGTAGATGCAGGTACAGTTACAATATTTAAAAGACACTTGGAAGGTATATGAATAGGGAAGGTTTAGAGGAATATAGGCCAAATGGAGGCAAATGAGTCTAGTTTAGTATGAGAAATCTGGTTGACATGGACAAATTGAACCGAAGGGTCTGGATCCGTGCTGTATGACTCTATGATTCTATACAATAGAAAAGACAATAGCTAGACATATACTATGATATGTTAGGGGGCTGAAGAGAGGTTTGGTACATGATGCTTATTGTTTCTCATTCATGTACGTGATCATGCTAATATTATTGAGCATCATGCTAAGACTCTGAACAATGGCAAGACTAATCGGATTTTCTAGATTTGAAATATCTCCTGCTCTGCTTATTACCAGTATGAATCTTTAATATGTAAATATATTCCTGATTTCTCAATTATGTAAACTGGTGTGTAGTTGAGCCAGGATATCCTTGGTTTTGATCCTTGGTATATACTGAACTTGTTTATTTCAGCTGGGCCAACAGGGATATTAGTGCAACTGAGTCTCAGTATGACCCCTAGTCTGGGAGAGAAGATTAGCCAGGTTTCTTACTCCTGAACCTACCCAGCGGTGCCTACTACAACCATGCATCAGAACCAAGTTCAGCTACAATGTCCCTTGTTTGAATCATCAGTTGAGACTGAGTAGCTACGTGATCCTGAGAAACTGACTCCAGTAAGGAAGCAAGGGGAGAAAATCAATAGATAAAGCAAAACACCAATAAAATGTAGATATAGGACGAATGTTTGAGGACTCTGGGGCTATACTTGATGGAGTTTAGAAGGATGGGGGGGATCTAATTGAAACTTACAGATTACTGAATGGCCTGGACAGAGTGAATGTTGAGAAGAAGTTTCCATTGGTAGGAGAGACTAGAACCTGAGAGCACAGCCTTCGAGTAAAGGGAATACCTTTTAGAATGGAGATAAGATGAAACTTCTTCAGCCAAGAGTGGTGAATCTATGGAATTCACTGCAACAGAAACCAGTCAAGGCCAGGTCATTGAGTATATTTAACACTGATACAGACACCTTCCTCGTTGTCAACGGCATCAAAGCTTACGGGGACAAAGTTGGAGAATGGGGTTGAGAAACTTATCAGAGCTGAAAAAGTGTTGCTGGAAAAGCGCAGCAGGTCAGGCAGCATCCAAGGAGCAGGAGAATCGACGTTTCGGGCATGAGCTCTTCTTCAGGAATGAGGAAGAAGGGCTCATGCCCAAAGCGTCGATTCTCCTGCTCCTTGGATGCTGCCTGACCTGCTGCGCTTTTCCAGCAACACTCTTTCAGCTCTGATCTCCAGTATCTGCAGTCCTCACTTTCTCCTGAGAAACTTGTCAGCCATGATTGAATGGCGGAGTAGACTCAATGGACTGAATGGCCTCATTTCTGTTCCTATGTCTTATGGTCTTATATACTTTTCTGTTAATTAAATTGAATGAGATTAATTTACCCTTTGTAAAAAGCTGTTGGTCCTTCATTACTCAGCATTTTCCAAGCACAATTGAGCGCACTCTTGTAGTGTCCAGGAGCAGAGTTCATGTACCTCGTCTTTACCACATCAACAGGAGAAGCTGCTACTGTTGCACAAAACCCTGCGCCAAAGGCTGAGAGGAAGTGGCACGGAAAGTTATCTACAAATTAGAACAAATTCTGATCAGTTTTCGAGTTTGCATCTGTTAAAGTGAAGACACGAGATTATAATCAACTTGTACCTTCTGTGTAAGGAAGAGTATACTATAACGTTGTATATCTGGATGGGGTATCAAGCTTTCTGGATTAAATTTAGCACAGTGAAAATGTGTGCCTTTACGATGTGCTTAATCAAAGTCTCTGGCTAAGCTCTGTGTTTTGTTGCAGAAGCTTAATGAAATGAAAGTTGGCATTATTCAGTACTGAATTATTTTATACACAAACTTAAAATAATAGGAGTAACCTAAATATTAATAATGTAAAACAAAATGGGAGAAAAGGATTTCGGGTTCATTCTTTGTTTCTCTTAGTCTCACTGTGAATCAAGATTTGTTGGTCTGGTAACATTCCAGAAATCATGCATGCTTACAAGAGCCAACCATATATATTTGAACAGGAAGTTCTTTATTTGAAAGACAATTCTCTGAAAGTCATGTGAATCAACATCAGTCCTATCTCAATGTGAGATTTTTAGTCACATGTCAAGTTAGCATCAGGTACAGACAGTAGAAATCAAGTGAAAAGAGTATAAAAGCAGTAGGAGTATACTTAAGAGGGAAATCAGGAGAGCAAAAAGGGGACATGAGATAACTTTAGCAAATATGGTTAAGGAAAATCCAAAGGGATTTTATAAATATATTAAGGACAGAAGGGAAACTAGCGAGAGAAAAGGGCCCCTTAGAGATCAGCAAGGCAACCTATGTATGGAACCACAGGAGATAGGGGAGATACTAAAGGAGTATTTTGCATCAGTGCTTACTGTGGAGAAAGATATGGAAGATAGAGAACATGGGGAAATAAATAGGAACATCTTGAAAAGTAACAAAGAGGATTGACGAGGACAGAGTGGTGGACGTGATCTGTATGGACTTCAGTAAGGCATTCGACAAGGTTTCTCGTGGTAGACTGGTTAGCAAGGTTAGATCACACGGAATACAGGGACAACTAGCTATTTGGATACAGAACTGGTTCCAAGGTAGAAGACACACGAAGGTAGGAGGTGTTGCAGGCCTGTGACCAGTGGTGTGCCACAAGGTTCGGTGCTGGGTCTACTGCTTTGCTTCATTTATATAAACTATTTGGATGTGAACAGAGGAAATATGGTTTGTAAGTTTGCAGATGACACCAAAATTGGAAGTGTAGTAGACAGCGAGGAAGGTTACCTCAGAGTAGAATGGGATCTTGATCAGATGGGCCAATGGCTGAGGAGTGGCAGATGGACTTTAATTTAGAAAAATGTCAGGTGCTGCATTTTGGAAAGGCAAAGCAGGACTTATACACTTAATGAGGAGAAAGTGAGGAATGCAGATGCTGGAGATCAGAGTCAAAGAGTGTGGTGCTGGAAAAGCACAGCCAACCAGGCAGCATCCAAGGAGCAGAAGAGGAAAGGCTTATGCCCAAAGTGGTTGATTCTCGTACTCCTCGGATGCTGCCTGACCAGCTGTGCTTTTCCAGGACCACACTCTTTGACACTTATGCACTTAATGGTACGGTCCTGGGGAGTGTTGCTGAACAAAGAAATCCGGCAGTGCAGGTTCATATTTCCTTGTAAGTGCAGTCGCACATAGAAAGGGTAGTGAAGAAGGTGTTTGGTTTGCTTACCTTTATTGGCCATTACATTGAGTTTAGGAGTTGGGAGGTCATGTTGCAGCTGTCCAGGACTTTGGTTAGGCCACTATTGGAATAGTGCATGTAATTCTGATCTACTATAAGAAGGGTGTTGTGAAATTTGAAAGGTTTCAGAAATGATTTCAAGGTTGGAGGATTTGAGCTATAAGGGGAAGTTGAATAGATTGGGGCTGTTTTCTCTGAAGTGTCGGAGGCTGAGGGGTGACCTTATAGAGGTTTTGTACAGTCATGGGGGGCATGGATAGGATAAATAGACAAGGTATTTTCCTTCGGGGAGGGGGAGTCCAGAACTAGAAGGCATAAAATAAAGGTGAGAGGAGAAAGGTTTAAAAGAGACCTAGGGGCAACTTTTTCACGCAGAGAGTGGTGTGTGTTTGGAATGAGCTGCCAGAGGAAATGGTAGACGCTGGTACACTGACAACATTTAAAAGGCATCTGAATGGGTATATGGTTAAAAAGGGTTTAGAGGGATATGGATCAAATGCTGGCAAATGGGACTAGATTAATTTAGAATATCTGGTCAGTATGGATGAGTTGGACCAAAGAGTCGATTTCTGTGCTGGTATATCTCTATGACTCTAAATATTATTCGTTTGACTCCAGCCAGCACATTAGTACGTGATATTAGTGATAGCCAGGAAAGCTGGCTGGTAATGTTGTTATAATATTTATTTTGTTGCGTACATAAATACTGAATAAATTTGATAATTGCAGCAATGTGAAAATGGAGTAAATGTCAAACACAAATAAGACAGTAAAATATTAGAAATAAATAGGGAGTTAGGTAATTTCATTCAATGTTATCCATGATAATCTATTATTTTAAGAATCAGAATAAACTTGAATTTCCATGTCTTTTTCACTGCTAAAAACATACACTCCTTTGTCTTGCCCCCACCAAAGGGCAAGACAACTTTTTTTTCACTGGATGTGGGAGGCCTTGACTTATGATCTATCCCTAATTATCCTTGCAAAGGTGTGGGTGAGTTGCCTTCCTATACACCTTGGGGTGTGATTAAGGGCATGGTTAGTTCCAAAGCACAAGACTATAGTATTACTGACAGTGTATCAGCAGGCCCCTTTGCCTTTTCAGTATCCAGTGCCTTCAGCTCTTTGTTGATACCAATCTGATACCATGTGGACTGAATCAAATTGGCTGAAGACTGGTATCTGTGATGCTAAGGACTAGAGGAGGAGGCTGAGATAGATCACCAGCTGTCACTTCTGGCTGAAGAAGGACATATCAGTCTCGTGTTTCGTTTTGATGTGCTGGACTCGTCTATCAGTGAAGACAGAAATATTTGTGGAGCTTCCGCTTCCTGTTACTTGTCTAGTTGTCATAGAGTCATAGAGATGTACTGTGGCAGGACTGCATTGCTTAGATCTGATCCGTTGGTTGCAAGATCACTGAGCAATGTCTGTAGCATATGGCTTCCACTGTTGAGCATGCAAGTAGTCCTGCGTTCTATGGGCTATTGCAGGTTGCAGCGTGACATAGATAGGATGCAGAGCTGGGCTGAGAAATGGCAGATGGAGTTCAACGTGGATAAATGCGAAGTGATCCATTTTGGAAGGTCAAACTCGAATGCTGAATATAGGATTAAAGACGGGATTCTTGGCAGTATGGAGGAACGGAACTTGGTGTTCAAGTACATAGATCCCTCAAAGTTGCCACGCAAGTGGATAGGGTTGTTAAGAAAGCATACGGTATTTTGGCTTTCATTAACCAGGGGATTGAGTTTAAGAGCTGCAAGGTTTTGCTACAGTTCTACAAAACCCTCGTGAGACCACACTTGGAATACTGTATCCAGTTGTGGTCACCCTAGTTCTGAATTGCTAGATTGGTTCAAAATTTCTCCCATTTTGTGCAGTTCCAGTGTCACACAACAAGATGGAGGGTATCTTCAATCTGAAGATGGGACATTGTCTCCCATCAAGAATGTAATAGACAGATGCATCTTCAATTGATTAAATTGAGTTCAATCAATTTTTCACTCTTGTTGGTTCCCTCGCCACCTAGTGTGGACCCAATCTAGTTGCTATGACTTTAGATGGTAGATGGATCTCAGCAGGTCTCTTTGTCCATGCTTGACCTGATGTCACAAAATTTCTTCAGGTCCACTGTCAATATTCAGAATTCCCAGGGCAACTTCCTCTTAACTATATACCACTGTGTTGCCATCTCTGCAGGGTTGCCCTGGTGGTGGGACAATGCATACCCAGGGATAGTGATGATGGTGTCTGGGATGTTATTTGTAAGGTATAATTCCATAAATATTACAATGTCAGACTGTTGCCTGATTACCCTGTGAGATAGTTCTTGCAACATTAACATAAGGCCCCAGATGTTAATAAGGAGGACTTTGCTGGGCCAACATGATGTACTTGCCCGTGTTGTCTCTAGTACCTCAACTGATTCTGATTTGTCCGTCTGGTTTCATCGCTTTTCTTACCCTTTGTAGCAGTTAGATACAATTGAATGGTTTGCTGGGCCATTTCAGTGGGCATAGACAAATCAATCATATTGCTGTAGAATCACATGTTGGCCAAACCAGGTAAGGGGGCTAGGCTTCTATTCCCGAAGGGCATCAGTGAACAGTTTTTACAATAGTCAACAATGATGTCAAGGTTCCTTATACTAGTTTTTAATTCCACATTTATTTATTGCATTTATATTTCACTATCTGCTGTGGCAGGTTTCAAACCCATGTCCCTAGAGCATTAACCTATGGCATCTAGGTAAGTCCAGAGACACAAGCACTGTGCAACCACCTCGCTCAGTATGGTCCTGTAAATTATGCTAAAAGTTCCCTTGCTATATGCAGAGCACAGCATAAGATTCATGTAGACTGAGTACTGATACTAACTGACAACAAAGAAAATGAATATGTTTTGACCCTCTTTTCTGACATTTTCTTTCAATCTGCTAGGATTTTTGCAGCCTTTAGTGTTCATTTCTGTCAGCGCTCTGCTGATTCTTCCATATCATTCTTTTTGTTAAATTCAAATCCAAAATATAAACTAGAATCTGGATGACTTCATGCAGTAGAATACTACATGGATTTCACACTATTAGACAGTAATAAAAATTACTTCCTAGTTTCCTCATTTTGCACTCAAGTGTTTTTATTATGACAAGATATCAACATGATACCCACTTTGCAGCTAAAAATAGGCAACAGCAAGAAATCTGCATCAACACTTCCAGCTTGATTCAGTTTGCTTAAGGCAAAGCTACTTACAGTGTAACACAAAGAGGGCACTTGTACAGAATGCAGCAAAAACAACAAAAGAGGATCTGGAATAAATTTTGCCAAGAAGGTGTTAGCCCACCTGTCAACAGATTTTCCCTCAAAATGGCCTCTTTAATGATATCATAGGTTACAAGTTCTGAACAGTTGACGATGGCATTTCGAGCAATATTGGGAAAAGTTCCTAAAAGCAGAGACAAACAAGGCATGATTAATGTAATAGAAATGCATTCCTTTTCCAGGATTTTTCCAACTCGACTTCCGATGCAGGATCCACCACAATGGAAGTGATTCTGCAAAACAGGCAGGTAGTATCAGAGTGGATCTTTGCAGAGAACAGGCCCCTGTTTCCACAGCAACAGCTCCCACATTTCACTCAGTAAAATTTTTAAAAGTTCCCAAACTCTCTTTGATAGTTCCTGAAAAAATGTGTGTAAGGTGAGTGGCAGATGGGAATAGTGTAGCCATTGGGTAAAGGGTTAAGGAGCAAGGAGCCAAGTGGTGATGGAGTAGAATAATAAACTGTGCAGTTAGGGAGGCACATCAGCTAGGGTGTAGTGTAACAAACAGGAAGCTAAGGAACTAAGGCAGCAGCTGGGTGAGGGGGTAGAGTGAAGGATTGGTGACAGTGTAGGGTGCAAGGTGTGTGAGGTAAAGGTGGCAGGCGGGTGTGAGATTACATTGGTAGATGGATTTTTCACAGGGTAAAGTGGCAGGTGCCAAGTGCCTGAGGCAGTACAACTGGTAGATCAGTGGGTCCGGAGCCAAGATGGGTGAGATGATGGCACGAGGGTCAGGTTTCATGGAATGAGTGTGTGGTTGGGTGTCTGTGGGTGAGGTGCTTGACTATTTGCAGGGTGTGAGGGGTGGGATTGAGTGCCTACCCAGTGATGGTGTTTGGGTGTTAGCTGAGAGTGCTGACTCATTGTGTGTGTGATGCGGGGAGGGGGTATGCCAGATTAATAGTTACCAAGGAATTAGAGCTGGTTTTAATCCTACTGGCTGACTCTTCAGTCTCCAAAGAAGGGTACCAGATACTGCTTAATTGCCCACTGGAAGTTCCAACCTCCTGGGCAATTATTGCATACTTTTGGGGTATGATCAGAGACCATAAGATCTGGGCCATGAAGAGATGTTACACACAAATTTGTACCTTTCCACAGTCCTCGAAATCCTTCTTCTCTGGCGATTGATTTATATGCCTGAAGTGTGCCATGGTATCGCTTTGTAACACCCCTGAGGTTCACTTGTGCCTGGAAACGAACTTTAACCACATCGGTCGGTTGAGCCACTAGCACAGCGAGTGCTCCTGTAGTACATCCTGCCAATAGGCGGACAACCATACCGGTATCTGAAGGAGAGGATTTATCATTATTTCATATACACTATTACACCTAGACAGTAATATATATGAAAACATCTTTTGTTCCAAATTGTTTTATGGTAAAAATATTTGTGTTATTAAACAAGACACATAACTTTCACTTGTCTATAATCCATACCTTACTTTTAAAAAGTCATTAAACTTGCCAAAAGATACTGAACACGGTAACTGCATTCCTTCCATTACTGTACATTGCATTCTAATCTAATGTCTACAACTGCCTTCTGAATATATTCATTGTGTTAACTGTTTCCTAGTCCCCAGTTCGCGCATTGATTTGTGCACTGAAAAATATGCATTTTAAATAACAGTTCCTCCGGCCAATGGGTACATACTACAATCCTGTCCGGCATAAAGTTGTTTGACAGAGTCATAGAGTCCGATTCTTATTGAAGCGAAGATCATCTGTCTCTGGAGGCCGGCAACTAATCCATTGTACAAACTCCTGGGTCCTTCAGTTCTGACGATGGTGCCAATTGTCCCCCAGACGCCGCGGTATTTGATACTTTTGGGAACTCCGACTTCTGAGGATCGTGTGGCTTCGCCTTGAATCTAAACCAGGTGCAAGTGTGTGAGTTCAAGTGGCGGCAGCATGAGAGCAAAACTGACGCATGTTCTGATTTATTTTACTTATGCAACATTTCTTAACATGCAAAATAAATAAGTAAATGCAACGAATCTTTTCACCAAACGTGCAGATATACTCCAGAGTTTACTTTTTTATTTTTTTTAAAAAAACGGATTGTTCCCTCCCCGCCCGTTACCTGTAATCTGACTTTAGAGGTATCCAGGGGAAATGTGATGAGATCAGCAAAGCAAGCTGCTGTGCCAGCACTCAGGATCTGCACACCAGGAGTCACTGGAATGCTTGACGGTTGTAGGCCCACCATCCTCAACACAGACCGTGAAACTTTGCAAAGTGCTAGAAAGAAATAACGGAATCATATTGTCGACAATGCTATTCAGGTTACCCGGAGTTGCTTTTATGATCCTGATTGTGTGTGTGTGTGTATTATTGGTACATTGCTACAAATTGACTTTTTACATTCATGACGCCTAACTATTCTATTTCACACTGCGCCTCGCCATTTTATTTCCATCTTTTAAATCCTGGTAAATTGATGGCAAACACCAGCTCTGCTTATGAGCCCGTGGAATTCACCAGCGTCAGCTTTTTTTTTCATCAAGATATTCTATCCACGACCCTACTCCCACTTCCGCTTCTTGGCCAAAGGCCTAGACCTAAAATGCTGGAGCCTGGTTCCACACTATTAACTCTCTCCTTCACACCCAGTCAACGCTATTCAACCAAGTGTAGCATCGCCCCCAAAGCCTGTTTTAGCCATTGCCAACATCTCTTCGTGTATAAATTCTCCTCTGGAGGCACTCACTGAATAAAGTTCATTGACCAGGTCCCTCTGTAAATACAACACAATGTTTCTTTTTAAAATCAGCCTCTCCAGAAACATTATGATATACCTCTGGGGTAGGGAGGGACTTGAAACTAGTTCAGAGGTTGGGACACTACCACTGCACTATAGGCGACCCTTAAGGCATTAGCCTGGACCTACATCCAGTGACATTGTCAATTCACCACCGTCTCCCCTACAACAATCTGAGATCAGCACAGAATGAGAATCCAGCCTGTAACTTGCTCATTGAATAAAACAAGGAACATCATTAAATTCAGGAACGTTTGTACCTAAGTCAGAAGGATGTTTTCATGTACAAGTTACTTAGACATTGGTTAAAACGTAACTGGAATTTGTGACAAAATATAACGATCGTCCCTGTGAGAAGTGCGGTAAGTCCACAGTACAATCCTTTTAATTCCAGTCCAAGCAATAACGACAACGTTGGAGATTTCTGATCAATACTTTCAAATGGCTCACCATTCAACGGATCGGTGCTTTCTCACACTGCACAGTGAAGAGTAATCCCCTGCGGAATTCTTCGCCCATGTCGACCAGCTGCTGCTGTTCCTTTAAAATGACCACAGCTTTGCCCCTCTGGGGTTTTTGTTGTTATATAACTAAGACAGGTTCGGGTGAGACAACCAAAGTGCAACAAGAATTGGGCGTTCCGAAGTAGGAAGTGTGGGCTGATTGCCCTTATCAGCACCACCTCAGTTTAAATGTGTGGCAACGTTCCATCGAATAAGCGAGAAGCTTGGCTAAAATGTGCAACTCTAACCTTCACCTTTGTTGACCTAAGAGGCCCCACAAAGAACACATCTCCAGCAGCAAAGAGTGATTTTGGAGCCGCTAAATGACGTACAAAGATGAGGATGTTATGAGTTCGTTTATGGGTTTTGCGTTATCTGTAAACATTTACTGTGAAGCGTTGCTATTGAAAACGAGAACCCAAAACAAGTTGAAGTGGGAAGACTTTGCAGTTGCTCAACATCTTGTAAAAGGTGGGATAAGGTGTTTAATCTGTTAGACTTTCACAAGCGACACAAAAGTGCTGCTGTCAATTTCTCAACAACTCAACTTTACAGGGCACTAAGACAGGGAGTTTTGTTATCTTAATTATTTTTATGGTCCTTTTGTCAGTCATTAGTAATGCAATAAAACATGTCGATTACGTGGAAGTTGTCAAAGTTCAGAATTTTCTCAAATCGGGAGTTGTCCCAGCTGTACAATTGGGTTGCAACGAGAAAAATATAACACGTAGGAAGTCATCAAGAGGAAAAAAGATGCAAATAAAGTATCATTATGTAGTATGTTATGCATTTGGGGAACGATATGTTTCTGTGCATTGGTTTCACGCCCGGTGGCCTCTTCCTCTGAGCGACTCCCACTCCGCCTGACCGACTGTGAACCGGTAAAGCCAATAGCAATGGAGTGATCCAGGAGGCCCGGCCCAAGACAGCCAATAACCAAGCAGAGATCCAGGAGGCCTGGCCGAGGAAAGCCAATGACAGAGAGGGAACCTTGATACTGGGCGAGGCCACTGTCCTCAGGGTTAAAGAAGAGGCCAGAGTTTGTAATGGGCGGTTACTGTTGGTCCAGGGCTCCGGCCAAAGTTTACACACATTGCTTGCAATTGTGCTGGAAATGCAGACACTTCAAATGGTGTTAACGATAGGCCGCCGAAGTGGTGATTCCCCCCCCTCCCCAGATTCAAAAGGTGCCATTGATATGAAATAACGTGTTGTTTGCAAAAAGCTGATGTTTTAAGCCTGACTTGTCCTGCCCTGACTTGAAGCCACGTCATTCAGTTTTACCACCGTTCATTTATTAATGTTAATTGCTCGGAAAGATTTTTAAAATGGTTTTCCACCTCTGCTTCATCAAACCGAGTTGTTTCAGCCCTCAAATCTTAGCTCGGAGAGTGTCTTCAAGGGATCCAGTCGGATTCCTGCTCCTCAGCTCTAAACTGGTTTAGTTTAAACTCCCTCTCTCTTTGGTTGAAATTCTATTTTCAAGAGGAGATTGCTGGACTGTATATCTAGGGACCGAGTTGGTCCAACTCGGATACCTCCCTACCCTTTCTTGGCCTCTCCATTTTCATTTCCAGAGACAGTCTCCAGTCCTCACTTTCTCCCTGTATATCTAGGGACCCATCATTCTAAACTCACTCGCACTGTCAATGCTCTTATTGCCTCTGGTGATCTCCCCTCCACTGCCACCAAACTCCCCAGCACCGCACTGCCCGGTTCTACGTGCTCTTCAAGATCCACAAGTCCAACTACCTCGGCTGACCCATCATCTCAGCATGGTCCTGCACCATCAAATGTATCTTGTCCAACCTCGACTCCATCTTCTCCCCCTTGGTTCAGGCACTTCCCACCAACATCCACAACACCAACCATGCCCTCCATCTCTTAAGTAACTTCCAGTTTCCTGGCCCCCAGAGCTTTAACTTCATGATGGATGTGCAGTTCTTGTATGCGTCCATACCATACAAGGATGGCGTCCTGGCCCTCTGCTTCTTCCTCTCCAACAGACCCATCCAGTCCCCCTCCACCAATACCCTCCTCCGCCTCGTTAAACTGGTCCCCACTCTTAATAACTTTTCCTTTAATTTCTCCCATTTCCTCCAAATCCAGGGGATGTCCATGGGCACCCGGATGGGCCCGAGCCAAGTCTGCCTCTTTGTCGACTATGTCGAACAGTCCCTTTTCAATACCTACATAGGCATTGTGCCCCAACTCTTCCACCATTATATTAATGACTGCATCAGTGCAGCGTCCTGCACCCAGGCTGAACTAGAGCAGTTCATCAGCTTCACCCACAACTTCCACCCCCCCCCCCCCCCCCCCCCCCCCCCCCCCCCCAAGCTCACTTGGTCCAACTCGGATACCTCCCTCCACTTTCTTGGCCTCTCCATTTTCATTTCCAGAGACAGTCTCCAGATGGACATTTACTACAAACCCACAGACTCCCATAACAAACTGGAGGTCACCTCCTCCCACCCAGTATCCTGAAGAACTCCATCGTATTCTCCCAATTCCTCTGCCTCTGCTGCATCTGTTTGGACAAAGAGACATTCCATTCCAAAGAATCCTAGATGACCACCTATTTGAACAACTTGCTTTTCCTCCCTCCATCATCCAAACAGCCCTCTGCCACACCACCTCCATTCCCTGCTCTAGTGCTTTAAACCCCCCTCCAAATGCAATAAAGACAGAGTCCCCCTTGTCCTCACCTACCACCCCACCAGTCTCTGTAGCTACCGCATCACCCTTAAACACTTCCACCAACTCCAAATAGACTCCACCACCAAGAACATCTTCCCCTCCCCACCCCTCTCTGCCTTCTTCAAGGACCATTCCCTTCGACAGTCCTTGGTTTGCTCCACTCTCCCCATCAGGTACCTTCCCCTGCAACCTGAAAAGATGCAAAACCTGATGTTACACTACTACCCTCACCTCCAAACAGTCCTTCCATGCGAGACAGAGGTTCACCTGCCTCTCCTTCAACCTAGTTTACTGCATCAGGTGCTCCTGATGTGGTCTTCTCTACAGCTGGGAGACTGAACGTAAACTTAGGGAATGGTTACCGAGCATCTTAGCTGGGCCTGCAGAAGCTGATCGGACCTCTCAGTCACCACCATTTTAATTCCCCTTCCTACTCCCATTCCGACATGACCTTCTTGGCCTCCTCCATTGCCACAACGAACCAAACCACAAATTGGATGAACAACACCTCATCTTCCACCGAGGCAGCCTACAGCCCAGAGGACTCTCCAATTTCAAATAACCTCCTTCTTCATCCCGTGACTCCCTTCCCAGCCCCTCCCACTCCCTTCACCCCTCCCAGCCACCTACCAGATACATTCTTCCCATTGACCAATCAGGTCGTACCCTCTGCCTGTCTTCACCGCTCTGCCCCAGCCACCCCCTTTATCTGCAGCTCCCGTTACACCCACCCCTAGTCCTGGAGAAGGGTTACACCCAAAACATCGACTTCTCCACCTCCTGATGCTGCCTGACTTGCTGTGTTCTTCCAGCCTCCTCCCTGCCTACTTTGGATTCCAGCATATGCAGTTTTTTTTTGTCTCTAATCATGTATGTCCAGGGAAGCAGGCAATGATCTGGGGGCCAAGGTTCAAATCCCACCATGACAGATGATGAAATTCAAATTCAGTTAAAAAAAGATCTACGATTAAGAGTCTATTGTTGACCATGAAACCACTGCCAACTGTAAGTTCACTCATGTCCTTGAGGGAAGGAGACTGCCATCTAGATCCATAATAATGTGTTTGATTGGCAACTGCCCATTGGGCAAATAGGGATGGACGAAGCCAGCAGCATCCTCATCCCATGAATGATTTAAAAAAAAAATTCACCATCTCCAATTTGAATTTCTCTAGTGCCATTCTATCTGCTTCATCATTAAAAAGAGAAAATATAACTAAACATCCTTGGCATTCATTGGCATTGCCGTCATTGATTTCCACACCGTCAACATTAGAACATAGAACATAGAACAGTACAGCACAGAACAGGCCCTTCAGCCCACGATGTTGTGCCGACCACTGATCCTCATGTATGCACCCTCAAATTTCTGTGACCATATGCATCTCCAGTAGTCTCTTAAATGTCCCCAGTGACCTTGCTTCCACAACTGCTGCTGGCAACGCATTCCATGCTCTCACAACTCTCTGTGTAAAGAACCTGCCTCTGACATTCCCTCTATACTTTCCTCCAACCAGCTTAAAACTATGACCCCTCCTGTTAGTCATTTCTGCCCTGGGAAATAGTCTCTGGCTATTGACTCTATCTATGCCTCTCATTATCTTGTATACCTCAATTAGGTCCCCTCTCCTCCTCCTTTTCTCCATTCTGAGGGCTTATTGTTGATAAGTAAACTGGTCTGGCGGTATAAATACAATAGCAACGATAGCTGGGAATTCTGTAGTTCTGTACTTCTCAAAGACTACCATCATTTGCAAAGCATAAAATCAGAAACCTGTTGAGATATTTTCCACTTGCCTGGATGAATGCAACTTCAACAACACTCAGCTCAACAGCATTCAGGACAAAGCAGTAAACTTACTTAGTACCCTATCCATCACTTTAAATATTCAGTCTCTCCAACAGATATATTGAGTGACAGCAGTGTATTCCATATGCAGTGCAGCAACTTTCCAACTTTTCAACTCTTACCAACCCACAATTTCTACCACTTAGAATAATAACAGCAATTGAACATTGGGGGAAATTGTTTAAAATCTCTGTTATTGGAAATGGTCATTGCTTGCCACTTGTCTAGTGCAAACGTTATTTGCCAATATCATCCTATGTTTGAATAATGACCTGGAATGGACTGTGTTATTATCTTTGGTGTTCCAAACGGTAATGAATGCTGTGGAATCATTTGCAAAGATCTTCACAGCTGACCTTATGGTGGAGATAGGATCACTGATGGTAAGAAGATTTATGACATTTGATTATTCCCATTTGGAATCTTGAGTTCTAAAGTTAAAAGTTTGATTTATATTTCTGTGTAGTGTGTTAAGAATTTCAGTTTTGAGTTCTATCATTTGTGTTGGTTTATTTGAAGTTTTGTTTAAATGCATCTAAATAAGGTCATCGAACATGTTCTTTTGTGCTAGGTTTGACTCTAACCAATGTTCTCTCTAAACTCTGCAGGTATGTGTGCATCAGCACACCAACTGCAACATTAACTTCCAGATCTTGCAGGCCTGCTCAGCTGATAAGAAAATGAAAGGGAATGCTGACTTTAACATATGGATAGTTTCCACCTGATTTTCATTGACAAAGTTTGATCGGGCTTCTTGATGCCAATATGATCGATGGCTATCCTGATGTAATCGCCAGTCAATCTCATAACACCTCTAGAATTCAGCTCTTTTGTCCATGTTTCAAACAATGATGTTCAGAGCCAAGTAGTTCTGCCAGAACCTAAACACAAGCAAGTTAGGCAGCAGTGCTAACCATCATGTCACCCTTTATGCTTTGTCACATTAAAATTAGTCAGGGGTAAATATAGGGAAATGGGTCTGGGTAGGTTACTCTTTGGAGGGTCGGTGTGGACTTGTCAGCTTGTTTCCATACTCTAGGGAATCTAATATAAAGTGATGGACTTTAACATGGGAAACATGAGCAACAAGTTGAGAGAAGAACTCATTTGCATAGGATTGTTGAAAGTTGTCACATAGTTTAAGTTGAAGGGGCTATATTTTCACAAATCAGAGATGAAATGCAACCTGCTGGGCTGCATAATAAAAAAGACACAATAGAAATATTGTAGATGCCCAAATCAACAGAAAAAAAGGAGCACACTACTTCTAATTTTTTGCTCCAAATAGTTTCTTCAGTTGACTACCATCAAAAAATAATGCTCAATTATAATTGGAGTGGAAATATCCTGTAAGATCATTTATTATTGGGAAAACAATTCAAAGTTCTGATTCCAAAACAATTGCTGTTTATCATATGCACAAATCTACCAACATCTGGTTCCCAGTTCTATATTTTAAAATCAATTTACTTAATAAAAACAAAGCTTTAGAATACATATTTTTCCGTTTATCACAAACAATGGCACAAAACACTGTTGCCATACTGATTACATTTGCCAGATAAAATATGAGCAAATAATTAGAGTTGAATGGGATTTATTTTACACATAATTGAATAAAAGTGTTTTTTTAAAATAAATTCTGATTCCAAGATCAGTTCAAATCAAATGTAACATTGAAGCATATGGATGAGCTGCCTAATACTTTAATTTTAATGTGACTAAGTATAAAGGGTGGCATGATGGCTTAGTGGTTAGCACTGCTGCGTCTCAGTGCTAGTGACCTGGGTTCGATTCTCGCCTCACGTGACTGTCTGTGTGGAGTTTGCACATTCTCCCTGTGTCTGTGTGAAGTTTGCACATTCTCCCTGTGTCTGTGTGGGTTTCCAATGGGTACTCTGGTTTCCTGCCACAGTCCAAAGATGTACAGGTCAGGTGACTTGGCCATGCTAAATTGCCCATAGTTTTAAGTGTATTAGTTAGGGGTAAATATAGGGAAATGGGTCTGGGTAGGTTACTCTTTGGATGGTCGGTGTGGACTTGTCAGCTTGTTTCCATACTCCAGGGAATCTAATATAAAGTGATGGACTTCGACATGGGAAACATGAGCAACAAGTTGAAAGAAAAACTCATTTGCATAGGATTGTTGACTGTTCTCAAAGTTTTCAGTCAATGTGAAGCTATTATGAACTTTAACTGCCCACTAATAAGTCATGTATATTAATTCAAAGCATTTAACTATTAGTACAAAACCCAATTAACAACAATTTCTCAGTTCTCTCTTCAAATGTCATCAATTTTGATCAGTAAGTTCAAACTTGCTTCACACAAAGCTTAATCATTTTTTGTCAATGAAACAATACAAATTAGAAAGTGCTGGCCAATTTAAGCTTTAAATCAGAAGCACACCGTTTTAAGTAGTTAACTTTTTAAATGTTGATCCTGTAACAAAATATGATGCTCACAGTGTGACATTGAACAAGTTTAATCCTAATACCAAATTGTGGTTTACAACCATTTTTTATTCATATGGTATCAAGTCCAGTAAAGGAAATAAATTATTTTACTGTATCAACTTTCCCTTGATACAGGTTTAACTTTGCCATTATTCCTTTGTAATCCTGACCCTCTCTACAATTTGTTAAGAATAACTTGAGGTCTATATAGTCTGTCAGGCAGCATCCAAGGAGCAGGAAAATCAACATTTTAGGCAAAAACCCTTCATCACGAATGAAGGACTTTTGCCTGAAACATCGACTTTCCTGCTCCTCAGATGCTGCCTGACCTGCTGTGCTTTTCCAGCACCATTCTAATCTTGACACCAATCTCCAGCTACTGCAGTACCCACTTTCATCTATATAGTCTGGTTGTCAGAAGTTTTGGCAATTAATAATTGACTGTGCCATATGAAGTGATATTGTGAACAAAAGCTCTAAGAAAAACAAGTGTTCCCTTCAAAGCAAAAGATGCCCATTTGTTTTCATTATGTTCTTCCATAGTTTACTTTCTTACCTCAACATTGTCTGAGCCAACCATTTTTCCATGTGGTCATGCTAGCAGTAAACACTGATAGATTACATATCCTACAGTTTTCCCAAACTGTGGAACCACAGTAACAGATCAATTGTGCGTTGAAAAATTAATCCTGAAAGCATTATGGGAACAGACAACTTTTAGCCATTTTATTTCACAAACCAAGCCAAAAACTTCAATCGTACAAGATTAAACCAGATCTTAATCTGAGTAGTTTATAGTCTTGTCTTTAAGGATGATGAATCAAATCTCTTTTTGATTCCTCACTTATGATTCAGCAATCCCATTACTTTTAATCTTTCATTCTGAAGTTTTGTACTTTGCTTTAATTTCAAAGCTTCAAATGTTGTTCAACGGTGGTATAACCATTACCATTTGAGAAAAGTAGAGTCAACAAGATCAATCAAGATACTTCTGCCCCATATTTTACCACTTGTACAAACTCCTAAATTCCTTTTTCAACTTTCACATTGTATTGTAGTATTTTACCAGATGTCAATTAGTTTTTAAGTCATTACACAGCATGGACTAAAAGGCAGAGACTTAGAATAGATCCAAATTGCTTTTAAGTTTTCTGAAGTAAGGTCACCTCTCACCTGTATTTTGTTAATGTTGATCTTTAAAACAACTGGAAAAACTTGATGCTTGCCAAACCAAAGTAAGTTAGATGGCATGACACACTTACTTAGTTTTGACATTGGACACGGTTTCTGACAATATAATATAACAATCCTTCTTGTATATGAAATATCTGTCTCTTTCATTACTGAGATTATGTATATATCATATAATAATAATTTGTCAGTAAAAGTACACCACCATGATTTCAAAATCTGAGTGTGATTAGCTTCACATGCCTGTTAGGCTCTATCCTTGACTACTACATAAATTCAAACACACTTCCATCTATTATTTTAGTAAATATAGTAGAGGAATTAAGGTACTTCTTTAGATTGTATCTTGTGCTTTTTTTATAGATTTAGAACCATGGCCCTGTTTTTAGTTAATAAAGGCTTAAATGTACTACATTGATGCACAGTTACAAGTTACATCTACAAAATGAGCCTTGGTAAATTGTTGAACTAAACAAAGATTTTCCTTCAGAAATACTAAATCAATTTTCTATGGGATTGGACCTGCCTGAGGCATTGGTAATCTCCTGTCAGGAAAGCTTATCCTCTGCTTATAGACTGAGTGGTTGGGACTCTTTCCTCCTTCCAGTTGGACCAAGTACAGAGGAATGGCTTACAACTGAGGAAAAAGCAGCCGGTGATATTGTTGCTGCAGCTGGTGCTGTTCTTACCCCTTGTCACAAATGCAAGGTGCAGTTTCATAATCCCATGCCATGACGGCAACGGGGAGCTATGGCTGAAAGTACTATACAGGTCCCTTCAAAGAAGGTAGCAATCATCCTTAAGTGGTGATAGTATTCTGTGTGAAAAGTGCTTCAAACAGCAGCCTCCCTCCTGACCATGATTGGAGTTCTTCAGTTTCACTAATGAAAGATTCCCCAGCTTCTTAGTGTTCTGAGAAAGCTCTTTTCACTGTACATTGGTGACTGGTAAGTTTCTTAAAGGTCCTGAAACAAGTGCCCTTGCTAAGACAAAATCAAGAGTAAAAGAATATGTTCCTTGCCTTAATTAGTTTCCCATCATTTCCAAGTTGGCCTTGGATCCTGGCCTGAGGAAACCCATAAGAGGATGGGATGAGATTGGTATTTCAACCTGACATTAGGTGGTTTAACTCTCTGTCTCCCCTTGGCTCGGAGAGCTTTCCTTAAAGAAGCTAAAAAGTTTGACTGCATGTTCCAAACTTCAACTTTTCTCAAATATGAATGTGTGCACCTTAAAGGTTTCTTAAAATATTAGTATATCATTGTGTTAATGCTTACATTAAGTCAGAGTATGTTATTTTATAATGATTTTTGTGTTATATAATGTGCATGTGCTAGAGACAGTGTTTTACAGCAAGTGAACGTGTCCAGTTTCTGATTGTCTTATTGAAATAACTCTACAGAGATCGGTGTCCTGTCACCAAGTCACCCTTTATTTATTCATGGACAGTCCTTGCATTTAGTACTGCCTCTTCAGAGTCAGCTTTCAGACTGGCAGTATCTCTGACAGTACTCTTTATATCTGTCAGCCAGGCTCCCTGATTGGACTAGATTAACAGCCCCAGTTAGGGAACCCATATTTATTATGTCCAGCTGCTGACTTCATTACAATCGCTATATTTATATCATGTCATAGAATCATTGCTTAAAGTTTGAAGGCTAAATTTTAGAAGTCTCAATTTTTCAATGAAAACTATAAATGACTGGCTTTATTTTATGCTTATTACTGGCACACGATATTACTTCATATGTATTTAGTTCTTATTGCATTCTTTTAAAGCCCAGGCCTCATAGAGATTTGGTTGGGATTATGTGATACATTACGGTGGTTTGTGAGAAGGGGCCAAAGAGTTTAACAATAATTGTGGAGGGGATGACAAGGGCTTTGGCAGCAATGGGTGGGTTATGGTATGAAAGACTGGAACATGAGTTCTGAGGCCTATCAGAACTCCAAAAGAAAATTCAATTGTTTGAGAGGACTTGCTGATTCCCAAGATTGAGACCAAAAGGTAGGAGAAAAAGGTGACTTAGCATTTGATACATTGAAATAAGTTTGGGACATGGCACCACTAAGCATTTCGACAATTGAAAGTTCAGGGTCTCTTTTGTGGACAGAACATAGGTGTTCTGCAAAGTAGTCACCCTGTCTATGCATCTTTCCCCCACTGAAATGATAGGTCTTTTTCAATATATAATTTCAGTTACATCACATAGTAAACTTTTGCTATAAATTCTGTGTCTAACAATCTTATTCTCCACAATCACCTGATGAAGGAGTGGCGCTCTGGAAGCTAGTGCTTCCAAATAAACCTGTTGGATTATAATCTGGTGTTGTGTGATTTTTAACTTTGTACACCCCAGTCCAACACCGGCATCTCCAAATCATGCTCTGATGAAGGTATCAATGTTGAAACAGAGTTTTGTTTTCAGAAATCTCTCAATCTTTAACTGGAAAACAAATGTCTGCTGCTTGACAGCATTAGTTTAATGATATTTCTTGATTCCACCTTCCTCACTCCAGCTCATGTTATAACTGGGTAGATACATAAATACCTGCATTATATAAATAACCCACTTTCAGGATTGGAAGTGTGACCAAGATTGGAAGAGACTGAATTCTAAAATCCATCCTGATTCACTTCTGCCAGTGATCTTTAGCTCATTAGATTTAGCAATACTTAACAACATTATGACCTAATATTGTGGAAGTTTAACATTAAAAATATCTTACCATAGCCAATAGGAACCTGTGAGGTCAAATCATACACAATAATTGATAAAGGGACTTGAGTATTAAGTTGAGTTTTATCAGGATTACACATTAACCAGTTTGAATGTTCTTTGCACAGTTTACACAATTTCAGCAATCGCTTTGCAAATTGCCTGTGTTGCTAATTTTGAGAAGATAAGGGAGCCAAAAGCGAAGCAGTCTGGATATTGCTATGTCGCCATAATTTTGTTTGCTGTCTGTAATAGAAAATGTCTAGCCTGTAGTACACTACTAGGCAATGTGGCAGATGCACCACTTTCAGCAAGTTCCTTTCTTCTTCTAGCTAATACTCCATCCTCCCTACACTTTCTCCTCCGTATATCCCTATCAGAACCACACATCATCTTCCAATGTGGCTTGTTCTTTCCAATGTCCCAAAACTGTGGAATTTCTCTTTCTGTCCTGTGTCTGTCTACTTTTTCAACAATCTACAGGTTGATCAAACGTATCATTAGTTTCTCTTCACCACCAGCCCTTGAATTACTATTTCTTCTTTGCTAGTATTTTCAATCAGGCCAATGTCCTGAACTCCATATATTTACCTCGGCATTAGTTTTGAAATTCTTAATTCAGATATTCTCCTAGTGCCATCTGTTGTGCTGTGTACTTTCAGCTCACTGTGAACTCTACCACCCTATCCACTTAACATTTCCCCTCCGCAAGAAAAGCGATCAGACTATTACCCTCTGAAAACACTGTCCTTGCTACTTGCATGATACATACATGTATTACAAATTGTCCACGATAATGACTGTCCCATGGAAGAATCTAGTCACATGAAAGCTGCATGTTTGGGAACCTTTCACCAAATGAGAGGAGCCCTCTGTCTTCGAAATGTTGCCTGCCACAAACTATGTTTCTTCCCGACCTGTTCAATCTCATTCCCTGGCCTCAGTTTGAGATTGAATCAGACTGTTCAAAGTGACTTGCATGAACTAAGTTGCCAATCCTCTTATCCTGGCCATCTTTTTGCCTGCATAATACCCTTCCTGCACTATTGCCCATCTCCACCCATCCAGAGGTGAATCCGATAATAGTCTAAGCTTGTGCTTGGTCCCCTAAGGCCTCATCCCTCCTTGTAGTTCCTTCCAGCCTAGTAGAGTTCCAAGAACTTCATGTTGCTCCAATTATAGAATCAGAGAGTTATACAACATGGAAACTGATCCCTCAGTCCAAGTCTTCCATGCCAAGCAAATATCCTAAATTAATCTAGTCCCATTTGTCAGCATTTAACTCAAGTCCATCTAAGTCCTTCCTATTCATATACTCATCCAGATGCCTTTTAAATGTTGTAATTGTACCAGCCTCCAGCACCTCATCTGGCAGCTCAGTCCATACACACACCACCCTCTGCATGGAAAAGTTACCCCTTGGGTGCCTTTTAAACCTTTCCCTTTTCATCTTAAACCTATAGCCTCTAGTCTTGGACTTCCCTACTCTGGGAGAAAGACCTTGGCTATTCACCCTATTCATGCTCCGCATGATTTTATATGCATCTCAGGGTCCGACACTCCAGAGAAAATAGCCCCAGTTTATTCAGCCCCCTCCTATAGCTCAAATCCTTTGGCACCAACAACATGCTTGTAAATCTTTTCTGAACCTTTTACCAACACCTTTCCTATAGCAGGGAGACCAGAACTAAACACAGTACAGTAGCGCCTCGACTTACGAACTTAATCCGTTCCGGGACCCGTTTCAAGAACCAAAAAGTTCACGAACTGAATCAATTTTTCCCATTGTTCGGATAGCATAAGAATGCTTGGACGGCTGTTCACAGCGCATGCGCCAAAGACTAACTGAGTGAGATCACACGGGGCCCGAGAGCTTTTGTGTTCAACAAGCGCGTAGCAAAGCAGAACAATGAAACCACGTGGTCGCACACGGGCTTTTTGCGTTCGTACCTTGAATTTCATACGTATGTTGAAGCAAGATTTTACATACAATCCTGTTCGTAAACCGATTTATTCGTGAACGGTGTCGTTCGTATGTCGAGGCGCTATTGTATTTCAAAAGTGGCCGTACCAATGCCCTGAGTCATGTCTCTTGTGTAATTTCCTTCACTCCAGCACTGGCATCCTGGTTGTTTTAAATTCCAAGCGTTGGATTTTTTTCCCTTTCTGCCTCAGTTCCATCCTGTCTTGTTTAAGATAATATTTGAAATCTACTTTTCTGATCACTACTAATTATCTTCTTATGTGGTCTGAGCTGATATGTTCAGATACGGATTAATTTATAAATTTGAGTCCGTGGTTAACATTAGATACACAGGAAACAATTCAAGATTCATTATATCCACATTTGTTAGTCCCTGATAAACCTTTTTGTTCTTATTTCAATCCAGCAACATATTTGTAGACCTGAAGGAGAATCTAATTTGCTGCTTAAAGTTAATCAGCTTCAGGAAACAAAATGATGAAGGAAAACAATAACAAGAAAAAAAATTCACAAAATTGTATAAAATTATGGGTTATGAAATGACAAGAGGTAGATATTTGTATTAAAAACTGGTGAGAAGGAGAGTAGGAGCTATCATTTCTGTAATATTGCAAATAGATTCTGTTCTAGGATCATTTATGTTCATTTCTGTATCGATAATTTTCTCGGTTAAGAAGAATAGGGATCCAAATTTGCAGATGGTATTGAAATTGAAGGCACACTGAATAAAATTGAGGAGCATAGGAAACTGCAGGTATGTTAGATGGTAGAATGGGCAACAAAATGGCAGGTGCAATTCACAGTCAGCCATTTAGATTAAAAGTAACTAATTTACATTTTGATGAGGGAAAATTAAATGATATGGGAAAGTAGGGAGATATCAAGCTTAGATAGACAAAATATTAAGGGCCATATTTCAAGTAGTTCAGCATGAGAAAAAAAAGATTATTAAGTTTTAAAGCAAAAGTTTTTTTATGATTAGGTAAGGAGGGGAACCATGTCCTCTCCTCCTGTTCCTTGTTAATTCAGTGATTAATTGTTTGTGTACTGTGATTGTAAGAGACAAGCAGAAACATGTTTCTTTGAGTTTTGTTTTGAAAAATGTAAAGACAATTAGATTTGTTGGACCTAACCCAGTTTAACACACACACAGCCACATACACAAGTTACAGAGTGGGAGGATGGAATAAGCAATTTAACACTCAGTACAGTAACCGGATATATGGTGTTTGAATTTCAGTAACTGGGCTTGGCTATTTCTCATGATTTCAGTGTCAAGGCAGTTTAAAGATGTTAAAGATGATTCATACTTTATTTGCAAGATAGCAATTTGTTGGTTCAAGAATTTGTAAAAATGTTTGTGCATTTGGAGAGTCCAAAAACAATTCAAAATTTGGAGAGAGAAATATCTACACAGAGATCTTTTTCCTTCTGTGTCCCATTTGCTTGTCCTGAACTACAGAAAAAAAACAAGTACTTAAAAACACAAAAGTGCTTTAGCCACGTTGTCATCTGGCCATCTGTATGCAATTTCTCAGTTAACCTAAATATTGCTAGAGTATCATGAGGTCAAACTGCAGATCCTAGGTAAAACCATTAGGTCATATCTCGACAAAATTCTTTTACAGCCAGAGTCCACTGTCCAAGTCATTTGTTTAATGATATGTCCCCACCCAATTATATACCAGGTTGATTGTCTGGATGCTTTGCTAATAGGTAGGAAATGAACCCTGTTCATACACTTTCATAGCAATTGTCCAGGGGGTGATGCTGCCTCCACTTCAATGGCTTTGGAACATGGAAGGTACAGTAGCACAAATGTTCACTCGTCTTTGACTGTGATTTCAATGCCTTAGAATATGTCTCAGTCACTTGGGAAAAAATTCAATTAGTGGTTTCAAGCCTGTAAATTCATAAAGACCTTTTTTTAGTTTCAGAATAGTGCTGCAGGTAAAAGTCCAAAGGCAATGGTAAACCACACAAAATCTCAGGGCTCAATCCATATAAAATCGTAACGTTGAAGAACTGTAGTGTAGTGGTCATCACGTTTGCCTAACATGCGAAAAAGTTCAGAATCGGGGAAAAACAGCAGTCCTCCTTCATTACGCAGCACGGTGGCTCAGTGATTAGCACTGCTGCCTCACAGTACCTGGGTTCGATTCCACCCTTGGGTGACTGTCTATGTGGAGTTTGCACATTCTCCTTGTGTCTGCATGGGTTCCCTTGGGGTGCTCTGGTTTCCTCCTACAGTCTAAAAGTGTGTAGGTTAGATGGATTAGCCATGCTAAATTGCCCATAGTGTGCAGGCTTGGTAGATTAATCATGGGAAATGCAGGGTTACAAGGATAGATTAAGGGTGTGGGCCTGAGTGGGATACGATTCAAAGGGTCGATAGGCCAATCATCTGCTTCGGTACTGTAGAGATGCAGTAAACTTTGTGCAACTTTGGGGTCCACACTATCAGGGAGATATTGAGACAATGATGAAAATGCAGCATTAAATCACTACATTCTTGCTTGGCATAAAGCTAAAAATAGAGTTTTAAGAAACATGTTTTTTTTGTGACAAACAAGGGTGCTTTATTTTCTCTAAGATTTTTAATGGTACTACTGGAAGGCTAAACATTGCATTGTACATTCTGTTTGCAGCAAGTTAGATCCAAGATGAAGATCAAAGATATTCAGTGGTGAGGCAATCTATCAAAAGCAGTTTCAACTGAACTGTCTGATGAATAAGTGCCTTGTCATCACATTCAGTCAGTAATTGCTTTGTTATGTTAGATTATATTGCATTGCAGGTATCAGTTATCTGGCAACAGCTAACATGAACTCTGATCTACGTTCAATTTGTGACCAGCACAAAGGTTTCAGAAATGGTTATGAAGATCCATGTTAGAAATATTGCAACAACATGCAAGAGGATCAGCCTGTGCAGTCTGCAGCTGAGGTGAAAAGCTTTTTGCCAGCTTCTGTGCAAAATGAATTAAGCTTTAGCATTTTCGATTGGATGTGATGGATGAGAGATAAAAGTAAAATAAATTAAGCATAGCAGTAATTATAAAATATTCATTGGTTCAAATGCCAACTTTAAATGTATGGATCGTAGCTTTTATGGCAGACTTCAACCAGCAGCCTTAAATAATACATTTCACTTTACAGCACTTGGCGATCTCTACCTTGTACAGGCTGAGTGCCAAATCTCAATCATTTCCTCCAATTTCCCCATGGATCATGATCCAACCACTGAACATCAGGGTCTAGTTTTCGGAATGCACCTCCTGTGGAGATCTACCTTCCACAAGTCTCCCCCAAACCTCGCACAACCCGCTTCTACCACCTCCCACAAAATCCACAAACTGGTCTGCTCTGGCAGAACCATCATTTCAACCTATTCCTGCTTCACTATACTTAATTTTAGTCTCCGCATTCAAAGATTTATCCTCTGCCATTTCCGCCACCTCCGGCAGGATGTTACTACCAAACGAGTCTTCCGCATCAGCATTTTGCAGGGACCATCCCTTCTGTGACATCCTGATCGACTCCTCCATCATTCCGAACACTTTCTCACCCTCATTACAGCTTCCCATGCAATCGCTGAAGATGTAACACTTGCCCATTCACCTCGTGCTTTCCCACTGCCCAAGGCCCCAAGCATATCTTCCTGGTGAAGCAGCGTTTCACTTGTATTTCTTTCAGTTTAGTCCATTTTATCCTCTGCTCACAATGTGGTCTCCTTTACACTGATGAGACCAAATATAGATTGGGTGACCTGCATTTTGGAACAGCTCTGCTCTGTATATAAGAATGACTCTGACCTTCCAATTGGTTGCCATTTTAATAAACCACCTTGCTGTCATGCTAATGTTTCTGTCCTGGACCTAATGCAATGTTCCAAATACCAACTCAAAAATCACATAACACTGGGTTATGGTCCAGTCAGTTTATTTGAAACCACAGGCTTTCGGAGCCTCCACTCCTTTCTCATACAACAACAAGCTCAAGGAACAAGACCTCATTTTGCACTTCGGCACTTTATAGCCTTGAGATCTCAATATTGAATTCTGTAATGTCAGAAACTGACTGCATAATATCTTTTCTCTATTTTTCTTACATTATCTCTCCCAACCACGTCTCCCTACCCATCATCCTCTTCCTAGTCCTCTTATTTTCTTTACTCTTAGTAGAGCACTCTTTCCCTGTCACGTCTTAATTTACATCGATTTTACATCTCCTTTTCTCTTTCACCAATGTTAATAACCCTTCTGTCTTTTGCACTGGGCCTGTACACCATCTACCCCTTGTTCTTCCTCTGCCAAATCAAAAATATTAAAAAAGGTCACTTTCGAACATCTTTCAGTTCTGAAATAAAGTCATGCCTCGAGGTGAAGTGTTAACTCCATTTCTCACCATGGATGCTGCCAGACTTGCTGTGTTTCTCCAGCATTTTCTGCACTTGTTTCACTTTACCTCTTGTCCCAAAAATACAGCAAAATATCCAGTGCTTCAGAGGGAAATTCAGGTCAGTAAGGTTTCTCCCACTGGCCCTCAGGAAGTTACTAAATAGAGGGCACCAATAAATAGAATGCCATTGCCTGATTCAACTATTATGTTGCAATGTAACCTTCATTAATAGTATTTTTTTTAAAAATGCCAATAGCACTGACTCTGTATTGTAAATATATTCTCAAATCAAGATATACAATTCTTTCTGATAGCATTTTAAATCATCCACTGCCAAACAAATTTTCTTGGGGAGGTACTATACTAGAAGAAAAGAATTGCAGTTATTAGATTACCTACAGTATGGAAACAGGCCCTTTGGCCCATCAAGTCCACACCAACCCTCCAAAGCGTAACCCATCCCCTACATTTACCCCTGACTAACACCATGGGCATTGCCAATTCAACTAACCTGCACATCTTTCAGATTGTGAGAGGAAATTCACACAGACACTGGGAGAATGTGCAAACTCCACACAGACAGTCACCCAAGGCAGGAATCAAACCGAAGTCCCTGGTGCTGTGAGGTAGCAGTGCTAACCACTGAGCCACCATGCCACCCCAGTTATGTAGCATCTTTTTATATCTCTCTGAAATGTTGCAAAGTATATCGCACATAATAATTGGATTTTCAGTGCACTGTCCAAGTTCTTGAGTGAGATTTGAACCTACAATATTTGCTCTCACAATAAAATATTTACAATCGAGCCAATAATTTTTGGAAAGTCACACGCAATTAAGTGCTCAAAATTAGGTGACCCCATATAGAGGAAGGATGATGTGCAAAAAGAAATAAGGAAATAAGGAAGATAGAAGCTTGGACTGTTAAAAATTAGAGCTTTTATGATTTCTTCCTAAAGAGGTTCTTTTTCCACTGCATTATTATCAAATATAATATAAAGGATCAGGTCTTTAGTACAAAAAGGACAACAATAAGACTCATGAAATATCATAAAGATCAGTGGTGGTGTAGAAGGTGGATGTCCTGCATGGAATTTAAAAATAATACCCAGCTATTCGGAAGGTTTGAAGAATAGACTCAGAATTTATAATCCTAGAAACTGCAGATTTATATTTAATGAAGTGACAGGTGTCTGAATCAGTGGACAAAAGGAGTTCATTCATCAACAATAATTTTATGAACAATGCTGCCTTGGCTTCCTTTTCCCTTTTAAGGGCTTTTGAGTGGTAGTATCCCTACCTCTGAACTAGGTTCAAGTCCCACCTGCTGCAGGGAAACATTATAACACCTCTGAAGAAGTTGATTAGAAAATACATTTCCCTTCCAAGGGCTCTTGTGGTGCTGGTAGTAACCCTACCTTTGAGCTTGGAGGTCTAAGTTCAAGTCATATCTGCTCCAGAGGTGTGCAATTACAATAAGTTGATGGGAAAGCATCTCCTTTCCCCTTCCATCTGAAGGCACCAACTCAAACTATGTTATGATGATTCCCAGGTTGCTTGCTATCCTCCAGTGCCTCAATCAACTATCTTCTTCATGTGTGAAGCTGCTTCCAAAAGCATTTGAGATGCATAGACCAATCCAAGTCTAATTCTGATTTCATATAATGCATCAAACTTTACTCCATAGTAAACAGGGCAAGCATTTTACTCATCAACGAAATTGTGTCGGTCAGATATTGTAAAGGCACTAGGAACCAGGCTCAGCAAGTAGGCAGTCAGAGTTACAGCCACTGAATACAGGAATTTCTTTTATCTAGCAGGGTACTTATATCCTATGAAAGTAGAGTGTGGGCTCCCCTGTCTCATCTAGCTGGGATCTCCTGTAGGGGATTCTGAGTCACAATAATCTACCTTCAAAAAAAGACACTTCAGAAACCTGATATATTGAGCATAAAAGTGGGGGAAGAAATGAATTTTTTACAGGTGCCACTTTGAAGAGTAGATTTGGTTGGATTAGCTACAGTATGGAAACAGGCCCTTCGGCCCAACGAATCCACACTGACCCTCCGAAGAGTAACTCGCACAGACCCATTTCCCTCTGACTAATGCACCTAGCACTATGGGAAATTTAGCATGGCCAATTCACCTGACCTGCACATCTTTGGACTGTGAGTGGAAACCGGAGGAAACCCATGCAGACATGGGGAGAACTGCATCGGTTTCCTCCAGGTGCTCTGGTATGCACGAGAAAGAAGATGATTTGTCTCCCAAATGGAATTAATTTGCTTTGTGAATTAACCAACCATGCCATTGGGAAACTCAGCAGTAATTGTAAATATAAATAGTGATTTTAAATGATAGAGTTATTTCTATCTTAAATCGGAAGCCACTAAGAGAAATGGATAAAATAGAATAAGCATATGGAAATAGTACAAGAAAAGTACAAGGCAGATTTTGGCCTCAAGTTAATATTTTGCATTAGGTCAGCAGACGTGGAGGTCACAGGACATAAACACAAGTCAGGAAAGCAGACAGAACTTTACTGTATGAATTATATTCTGGATTAGTGGTGCTGGAAAAGCACAGCAGTTCAGCTCCTCGGATGCTGCCTGAACTGCTGTGCTTTTCCAGCACCACTAATCCAGAATCTGGTTTCCAGCATCTGCAGTCATTGTTTTTACCTGCATGAATTATTATGCAACATCTCCAGGTCTGCAGTGGTTTTTGTTGAAGTTCATCCCAAGCAGCTCTGTGACACAGGATTCTGTGCTCTACAGGCTAATCGTCAGGACGCACACTGAGGCAAACATCAACTTTGCTTGGTGGTCAGTGAAAGACGCTCATAGGTCTGCCTGAAACTAAAGAGTTGACCTCGACCGAGTTGCAGAGTGGCAATTTCCAAGGTCCAGGAAATACACTAAAACTTGGGGCAACTGCCGCCAAGGTGCAGTGGGAAAAGTCGAGGGACTTTCTATCAAAGTACAATGAGCATCCATGCTCTTGTCAGACACTCTCAGTGCCTTCAAATGAACATAATAGTTTCTTGCAAGAATAGAAAATGCTTTTTTTTGCAACTGTAGAGAAGCTCTGAGGAATGTCAAAATTCAAATGTTTTTAGATTAGATTCCCTACAGTGTGGAACAGGCCCTTCAGCCCAACAAGTCCACACCAACCCTCCGAAGAGCAACCCACCCAGACCCATTCCTCTACATTCACCCCTGAATGATGCTCCTAGCACTAAGGGCAATATAGCATGGCTAATTCACCTAACCTGCACATCTTTGGACTGTGGGAGGAAACCCACACAGACACAGGGAGAATGTGCAAACTCCACACAGACAATTTGCCCATGGCAGGAATTGAACCTGGGCCCCTGGCACTGCGAGGCAGCAGTGCTAACCACTGAGCCACCGTGCCACCCTGTTTGCTTTATTTTTTTCTGTAAAGACTGTATAGAACTGACTTAGAACATTTGTATGTACTTACAGATGATTTTATGAATAAAGTGTATTTTTAAAATATAAAATAATGTCCAGAGCTATGTTGCTTTCACAACAGTAGTGGTAAAGTTCTGCACCAGACACTATATTTAGTTACATAATTAATGATTCTTATTGATAAGAAATGGTCCATGTCATAAAAGATGATAACAAATGGCATATATAATAGTTACAAAGCATGTTATACAATTTTAATTTAATTATGCAATATATTTTAATAAAGATATTAAATCTCTCTCCTACTATGTAATCAGCTGTGGAATCCAACTCAAAAGTAACTGATAGTGTTCTGCTTTAATGAAAATCTAAAGTTTACTTTTTGAAATGTAACAATAAGTCATAACCAGGGAATTATTCTGCACAACAATAGAAAGAAAACTGTTCTGGAATCTTATTTCTCCAACAGCTTTTGGTATTATAGATTCATACTCTACAAGTATGTGAGGAATAAAAGGATGACTAAGGTAGGAATAGGGCCAGTCAAAGACAGAAGTAGGAAGTTGTGTGTGGACCCTTTGGAGATCGGACAGATGATATATGAATATTTCTCATCAGTTTTCACTCAGGGAAAGGAGAATCTTGTAGTGGAGAAGAATGAGATGCCGAGCTATTAGACTAGAAAGGATTGAAGTTAGTAAGGAAGAGGTGTTTTCAATTCTAGAAGGAGTGAAAGTAGACAAGTCCTCTGGGCCGGATGGGATTTATCTGAGGATTCTCTGGGAAGTTAGGAAGGAGGTTTTGGAGGCTTTGGCTTTGCTCTTTGAGTCATCATTGTCTACAGGTTTAATACCAGAGGACTGTAGGGTTGCAAATGTTGTAGCCTTGTTCAAGAAAGGCAGTAGTGATGACCCAGGTAATTATAGACCAGTGAGCCTTACATCTGTTGTTGGAAAAGTTTTGTAAAGGATTATGAGAGATAGGATTTATAATCATCTCGCAAGCAACAATTTGAGTGCAGATAGTCAACATGGTTTCTTCAAAGGCAGGTCATGTCTCACAAATCTCATTGAGTTTTTTGAGGAGGTGACTAAGCATGTGGAAGAGGGTAGGGCAGTTCACGTGGTGTACATGGACTTCAACAAGGCCTTTGATAAGGTTCCACATGGTAGGCTGTTGGATAAAATGCAGAGGCATGGGATTAAGAGTGATTTAGCAGTTTAGATTAGAAACTAGCTTTCTGTAAGAAGGCAGCGAGTGATGGTTGATGGAAAATATTCAGTCTGGAGTCCAGTTATAAGTGGTGTGCCACAAGGATCTGTTTTGGGACCACTGCTGTTTGTCATTTTTATGAATGACTCAGATGCAGGCATAGGTGAATGGGTTAGTAAGTTTGCAGATGACACTAAAGTTGGTGGAGTAGTGGACAGTTTGGAAGAATGTTGCAGGTTGCAGGGGGACTTGGATAAACTGCAGAATTGGGCTGAGAGGTGGCAAATGGAGTTCAATGCAGATAAATGTGAAGTGATTCACTTTGGGAAGAATGTGCAGAGGGATCTTGGAGTCCATGTACATAGATCCCTGAAAGTTGCCACCCAGGTTGATAATGCTGTTAAGAAGGCTTACAATATGTTGGGTGTTATTAGCAGAGAGATTGAGTTCCTGAGCCGTAATGTCATGCTGCAACTATACAAAACGCCAGTGCGGCCACACTTGGAGTATTGTGTACAGTTCTGGTCGCCCCATTACAGGAAGGATGTGGAAGCATTGGGAAAGGTGCAGAGGAGATTTACCAGGATGTTGCCTGGTCTGGAGGAAAGGTCTTATGAGGAAAGGCTAAGAGACTTGGGTCTGTTCTCATTGGAAAGAAGAAGGCTAAGAGGGGATTTGATAGAGATGAACAAGATGATCAGAGGATTAGATAGGGTAGACAGTGAAAGTCTTTTTCCTAGGATGATGACGTCAGCTTGTACGAGGGGGCATAGCTACAAATTGAGGGGGTGATAGATTTAAGACAGATGTCAGAGGCAGGTTCTTTACTCAGAGTGGTAAGGGTGTGGAATGCCCTGTCTGCCAATGTAGTTAACTCAGCCACATTAGGGAGATTTAAACAATCCTTAGATAAGCACATGAGTGATGATGGGATAGTGTAGGGGGATGGGCTTAGATTAGTTCAAAGGTCGGCGCAACATCGAGGGCCGACAGACCTGTTCTGCGCTGTATTCTTCTATGTTCTAATGTGATTTGGATGTTGGGGAAAGTATGAAATTTTAAGTTGATAACTTGGTTCATTGTATGTCTATAGTGTGCAACAAGACAGAAATACAATCTTCCTCTTCTCCAAAGCTGTCTCTCACCATAGGAGACACTGCCAGTGGCTTAAGACTTCAGAGCGCTTTAAGAAGATAGACTGGGCAAGGATATTATTCTTCTTGAACACATGTCAAACATTATTGAGCTATATACTTGAATGCAATTTGATTCCACATAGATAATTGACTTATATATATGTATCATTTGCATTTGTATAGAGGCTTATCACATCCAAACAGTTCAAAACACTTTACACAATTAAATATTTTTAAAGTTGCCCCTTACATAGATAATTTCAGCAACATTCTCAGGACGCTTAGTCAGTTCAGATGATTTGTGGGTGAGTGTTAGCTAGGACACTCAGAGAATTGCCCTACTCCTTTCTGTTTAAACAGTGCCACAAGATCTTTAACATCACCCTGAAAATTTAGAACAGGCAGATGGGACCTCCATTTCATGTCCCATTTGGAATAAAGCATTCCCTCAGCACAGCCCTGGACAAAACCCCTGAAGTGTAGCTCAAAATGAGAAACTTACAACCCTGAGGGAAATGATAAGCCTAGCACACATTGACAATTGGAATTGTGGTTATGCATGTTAACATCTTAGTCAAATTTTACCAGTCATATTAGCTATTATCATTGTTGATAACTTTGAAAAGGAAATTAACTTGATAAAAAAAAGTGTTTCTTGGATTTTTGTTTGAATGGATGGCGGATTAAAAGGAGAGCTCCAGCTTTGTCAGATGGTGATCTACTGGTGCGATGATCTGAGAGACAGCAGATTGTGAGAAGTTGAATGTTGATGGAAGGACAACATTCAGAGCAGGTCACTATGAAGGTTGAGTGTGATAATGGCTCAGGTTAGCTGAATAATGTCGGACAAATGGCTGTTCCTGGAATCCCTTGCAGCTAATGGAGGGGCAATGTTTCTCACTCATTAACAAATATGTTCTCGTTAATTTGGAAGTTCGCAGTTTCCTGTTGGTTTCCTTTAATCACTCATATTATTTGCTTCTTTTTACCTGCTACCCAAACTGACAGCATTCCCTACCCAGAACAAAGTCAAGCAGAGGTACATTTACCTTCAAAACACAATTTGCATTTTTTTCTATGACTGTGGTGCAAATTGACAGATCCAGGTTCCATCCTATTTGCCCCTTTTCATGGCTATAAAGCACAATTTCCAGATTTCTACACAATTTGCATTTTTTTCTATGACTGTGGTGCAAATTGACAGATCCAGGTTCCATCCTATTTGCCCCTTTTCATGGCTATAAAGCACAATTTCCAGATTTCTACATAAGACACTTATTAGAGCTCAGTTGGAGTATTACCTACAGATCGAAGTGCCACATTGTACAAAGGATGTGAATGCATCGGAGAAAGTGCAGACGTGGTTTACAACAATGGTTCCAGGGATGAGAAAGTTCTGTTATAAGAATAGATAGAACGAGTTAGGACTGTCCTCCAGGGAGAGAAGGAGGCTGGGACTGTCCACCATGGAGTGAAGGAGGCTGGGACTGTCCTCCAGGGAGAGAAGGAGGCTGGGACTGTCCTCCAGGGAGAGAAGGAGAATGGGACTGTCCTCCAGGGAGTGAAGGAGGCTGGGACTGTCCTCCAGGGAGAGAAGGAGAATGGGACTGTCCTTCATGGAGTGAAGGAGGCTGGGACTGTCCTCCAGGGAGTGAAGGAGAATGGGACTGTCCTTCATGGAGTGAAGGAGGCTGGGACTGTCCTCCAGGGAGTGAAGGAGAATGGGACTGTCCTCCAGGGAGAGAAGGAGGCTGGGACTGTCCTCCAGGGAGAGAAGGAGGTTGGGACTGTCCTCCAGGGAGTGAAGGAGGCTGGGACTGTCCTCCAGGGAGTGAAGGAGGCTGGGACTGTCCTCCAGGGAGAGAAGGAGGATGGGACTGTCCTCCAGGGAGTGAAGGAGGATGGGACTGTCCTCCAGGGAGTGAAAGAGGCTGGGACTGTCCACCAGGGAGTGAAGGAGAATGGGACTGTCTTCCAGGGAGTGAAGGAGGATGGGACTGTCCTCCAGGGAGAGAAGGAGGATGGGACTGTCCTCCAGGGAGAGAAGGAGGCTGGGACTGTCCTCCAGGGAGAGGTTGAGGCTGGGACTGTCCTCCAGGGAGAGAAGGAGGCTGGGACTGTCCTCCAGGGAGTGAAGGAGGCTGGGACTGTCCTCCAGGGAGAGGTTGAGGCTGGGACTGTCCTCCAGGGAGAGAAGGAGGCTGGGACTGTCCTCCAGGGAGTGAAGGAGGCTGGGACTGTCCTCCAGGGAGAGGTTGAGGCTGGGACTGTCCTCCAGGGAGAGAAGGAGGCTGGGACTGTCCTCCAGGGAGAGAAGGAGAATGGGACTGTCCTCCAGGGAGTGAAGGAGGCTGGGACTGTCCTCCAGGGAGTGAAGGAGGCTGGGACTGTCCTCCAGGGAGAGAAGGAGAATGGGACTGTCCTCCAGGGAGTGAAGGAGGCTGGGACTGTCCTCCAGGGAGAGAAGGAGGCTGGGACTGTCCTCCAGGGAGAGAAGGAGGCTGGGACTGTCCTCCAGGGAGAGAAGGAGGCTGGGACTGTCCTCCAGGGAGAGAAGGAGGCTGGGACTGTCCTCCAGGGAGAGAAGGAGGCTGGGACTGTCCTCCAGGGAGAGGTTGAGGCTGGGACTGTCCTCCAGGGAGAGAAGGAGGCTGGGACTGTCCTCCAGGGAGAGGTTGAGGCTGGGACTGTCCTCCAGGGAGAGAAGGAGGTTGGGACTGTCCTCCAGGGAGAGAAGGAGGCTGGGACTGTCCTCCAGGGAGTGAAGGAGGCTGGGACTGTCCTCCAGGGAGTGAAGGAGGATGGGGCTGTCCTCCAGGGAGAGAAGGAGGCTGGGACTGTCCACCAGGGAGAGAAGGAGGCTGGGACTGTCCTCCAGGGAGTGAAGGAGGCTGGGACTGTCCTCCATGGAGAGATTGAGGCTGGGACTGTCCACCAGGGAGTGAAGTAGGCTGGGACTGTCCTCCATGGAGAGATTGAGGCTGGGACTGTCCTCCATGGAGAGATTGAGGCTGGGACTGTCCTCCAGGGAGAGAAGGAGGCCAGGAGGAAATCTGACACGTTTTCAAGCTTATGAGTGGGCTGGATAGAGTAGATAGGGAGACCTTGTGAATGGGACAAGGACACGGTAACTCAGTGGTTAGTATTGCTGCCTCACAGCACCAGGGACCTTCGTTCGATTCCAGCTTTGGGCAACCGGCTGTGCGGAGCTTGTACGTTCTCCCTTTGCCTGTGTGGTTTACCTCCAGGTGCTCCGATTTCCTCCCACAATCCAAAGATGTGCCGGTTAGGTGAATTGGCCATGGTAAATTGCCCATAGTTTTCAAGGATGTGTAGGTTAGGTGCATTAGTCAGGGGAAATGTAAAGTAATAGGGTAGAGGAATGGGTCTGGGTTGGATACTCTTCAGAGGGTCACGTGGACTTGTTTGGCCAAATGACCTGTTTCTACACTGTAGGTAGAACAAGATGACAACAAGAGGGCACAGATTTAAAGTAATCTAGAAAAGATGAAATGAGGAAGAGTTTTTCACTCTGTGAGTAGTTCGTGTATGGAATACGCTGCCTTCAAGTGTGGTGGAGGCAGAGTCAACTGAGGCATCCAAGAGGGAATTGGATGATCACTTTGATAAAAATGAAGTGCAAGGATATGGGGAAAAGTATCAGGAGATTGGGACTAGGTAATGATGCTCATTCAACAAATTGATGCAGGCACAACGGGCCAAATGCCCTCCTTTTGTACAATAACACTTCTGTGATTCTTAAACAAGATGAATTTTGTGCCAGATCTTATTATCCATGAGGGAGAACACTGAAGCAGTTCCTTCCTCCTCCATTTCATTACTCTGTGCGGTGATTTAGTTCTCCTTTGTTGGCCAGAATATACCAAAGTTCCTCTTGCTCAAAAAACTTGATCAGGCTTTTCATTTTCTCTGCTGCCTTTTCATACATGGATAAAAATAAGACTGTGATATTTTTAATTAATTTAACTCTGCATACTTAGTTCTTCAAATTTGCAACAAGTGTTCAAAGTAAACTCTGAAGAACTGCATTATATCTGATGGAAAGTGTTTGTTGATGGAGGCTACTGTGTGTCAGCCTTTTGGAAATAGCAATTTATTGCCCAATATTTGCGTTGCAGATCAAGGCTGTTTTGCACAAAAGTAATGTCAAAGTAAATTCCTTTGAAAGTTCACTCAACTGGGATTGTGCAGTACTGCCACCAGGGGATTTCTGCTTCTGAGCAAAAATATAGATAAACACCTCCACTTTAAAAATGATTTCAGTAACACCTTGCACTTACTTAATGTAGTACCTTCTCGCATTGAAGAAGGTAACAAAAACTTCACACAGGTGTAATTGGACAAAAATGGAAGCACAGCAAAATAATTGGATATTAGCAGCAACGCATTTTGGCCAAAGGTTTACTGAGGGTCCCAGTGAAACGAGGTAGGAGGTTTAAGGAACAAAATCCAGCAGCTATCAATGAAATTGCTGCAGAAACAGCCACCATGAGGTATGAAAGATGCATAAGATACAAAATAGTCACAGCACAATTTCAAAGTTTTGAAACAGGTTACAGATATATTTTAAAAATTGGAATCATGAGGCATGCCTAAACCCAAGGATGAGAATATAACCTTTGAGGTGTTGGACCAGTGACTAAGTTAAATCAGTGTGCTCAGGGTGATAGATGACTAAGTGTAGGAATGAATAAGACAGGGTGGCAGACTTTTGCAGGCGTTCCCTCGAACATACTATCTCACACAGAATCTTTATTCTAATTCTCTCTTTTACAGTTAGAATAATCTCAAACCACTCCCTGTATCGCTCATTACTCACATCTCTCTTCCCAATCCAACCCATTTCCATTTGACCTTGGAGACATATCTTACCCTGGTCATTACTAACAGCACTTTCAAATTTCCACCTGCCCAGCCTTTTGGCTCTCTATTCACTACAATAGTTCTATATCTTCCAAGTTGCTCAGTTACAAACTCACCTCAACATTTTTGTGCCTCCAGTAAAACTCTTATTCTCTCCGGGGCTTTTTATATCCCTGATACATCATTTCCACTTATATAAGGAGTTAAGGATTTGAATACTTATGGTAACTAGTTTTGTTATGACAAAGAACACTGGTTAGTCCTGCTTACCTTTGTCAAAACTGCTCAGTATTCCAAAATCATCCTGAAATGCAAAGATAAATCCCAGTGTTTCTTCTTCATTGCAAATCCCCTTCATAAACTCGTTTCTCCTGCCTCTTTGCTTGCACCTCTGACAGCCTCTGCTCAGAGCTAATTGACTGTCTCCAAGATTGAAACTACTATTTAACTGCTTCTGCCAGATCATTTCTTATATCCTGGCATTCCTTTGTCCAACAAAACAGCCAGAGACCCGGGTTCAATTCCCACCTCAGGCAACTGTCTGTGTGGAGTTTGCACATTCTCCCTGTGTCTGCGTGGGTTTCCTCCGGGTGCTCCGGTTTCCTCCCACAGTCCAAAAATGTGCAGGTTAGGTGAATTGGCCATGCTAAATTGCCCGTAGTGTTAGGTGAAGGGGTAAATGTAGGGAAATGAGTCTGGGTAGGTTGCTCTTTGGAGGGTTGGTGTGGACTTGTTGGGCCGAAGGTCCTGTTTCCACACTGTAAGTAAGTAATCTAATTCTAAAACAAAGGTGCCTTTTTGCCTCACCCTAAATTTGTATATTTCTCTAGTTTCTCTCCTATCAACCCTCATGCCCTCTCCAAGCTCATCTATATCCACAAAAGCCAACTTTCTTGACTTCTATACCTACTAAGTTACTGACAACCTAATTCTCCACTTATTCTCCTCCATGTTAACCAGGTTACAAGCAGTCTCATCTCCTCTGGTAACTCTCCTTTAAAGTTTCAATCATCAGACCCATTTTCAATAAGTCTACTCTTGACCCTTTTGTAAGATACTGCTCCATGTCCAACCCCACTTTCCCCTTGCAATGGTTTCTCTTTCTGCTTCCAACCCAATGCTTCTGGAGTCTCCCAAAGATCTTTCCTTGCTCTTCTCTTATTTCTTATCCACATAATGCTCTTGCAATAATTATGTGAGCGATTAACTTCAGAAACCTTATGCAGGTTAATGATACCTAATTCTACCTCACCAACACCTTTGTGTTTCCAATACATTTAAATTGGTCACAATGTTTGTCTTGTCTAACAGGATGCCCGGTTGGAATTAATCCATTTGACCAGCAATTAGTTCTAATTCTCAATTTTGAACTAGCATGTTTGATTCAAAAGGGGACAAAAATATTCAATTCATAAATTCAAAGAAATTTTATTCAAACAGAAACTTCATTCAAAGTCAAATATATATTATTGCAGACTTACTGAAGTTATTATAAAGTCAATTAAATTCCAAGTATATAAAAATTGTTAATTCTTACAATTAAACTGCTTAGTCTTTATACATAGTGCAGCATATATATAAAATTCACTGTCTTTTTCTTGTACGAGATTAATGTTTCCAGAGACAAAGCATACTCATCAGATCCAAAAGATTGCAGTTTCATGAAAAGACATATTTCATTCTGCAGGCTAAGTCTGGAAATTGAATTTTACTCTCTAAAGAATTTCAACATCTTCCATCTCAACATCTAATGGTGTCTTGTAATCTTTTGATTGGCTGACATATTATTTAGTTTAACTTAATTGGTCATTAGATTTGTGAGTAATTAACCCTGATAATAGAGGTCCTTGTGGAGACAGCGTTCTTTCTTCACATTGAGGATGCCCTTTACTGCATTTTGTGCTATTATTGCAATGGGACAAATTTCAAACAGATTTAGCTACGCAAGACTGGGCATCTATGAGGCACTGTCAGCCATCAGCACCATAATAGTACTCAATCACAATCTGCAACCTCATGGCCCATCCTCACTCTAAAATTATCATCAAGTCAGTTACCAGTCTTCAGCTGATTCAATTCACTCCACCTGGTATCCAGAAACGGTTGGAGGCACTGAATACTGCAAAGACTATGGGCCCTGACAACATTCCAGCAATAGCATGGAAAACCTATGCTCAAGAACATGCCATTCCCCTAGCCAAGCTATTCCAGCACAGTTACAATACTGACATCTAGCCAATAATGTGGAAAATGGACAATGTCCAATAAATACAAATCAGAACAAATCCAAACTGCCATTTACCATCAGGCTACTCATGATAGAAGAAATTATCAACAGTACTGTCAAGTAGCATTTACTTAGCAATAACTTGATCACTCAGGTTCAGTCTGGGTTTTGTCAGGGTCACACATTTCCTGACTTTATTACTTGGCTCAAATTATGGACAAAAGAACTGAAATCCAGAGGTGAGGTGAGAATGACTGCCCTTGACACTAAGGATGCATTTGACTGAGTGTGGCATCAAGGAACCCCAGAAAAGCTGGAGTCAATGGGAATCAGGGGACAGACTCTCTGCTGGTTGGACTCATAACTTGCACGAAGGACTTGGATGTGGTTGTCAGTCATCGCAACCCCACAGCATCTCTGCAGGAGTTCTTCATGGTGGTGTCCTAAACCCAACTGTCAATGACCTTCTGTCCATTTTAAGGTCAGTGGTCAGGATTATTGCACAATGTACCATCACTGAATCCACCATTATCCAAATTCAGGGGGTTACCATTGACCAAAGCTCAACTGGACTTGTTATACAAATACAGTGACTACAAAAGCAGGTCAGCGTCTAGGAATTCTGCACCTCATCACCTGATTACCCAAAGCCCATCATTCATCTACAAGGCATAAGTCAGGAATGTGATAGAATACTCCCCAGTCACCTGAATGAGTGCAGCTCCAACAATGCTTAAGATACTTAATGTATTTCAGGATAAAGCAGCCCCGCTTGATTGACACCACATTCTCAAACACCCACTCCCTCCATCACCGACTCACTGTGTGTCATCTACAAGACAGGCAGTACAGAATTTCACCAAGGCTTTTTAGAAAGAATCTTTAAAACTAATGTCCACTACTATCTAGAAGCACAGGGGCAGCAGATACTTTTGAAAACACAACCAGCTGCAAGTGCTCCACCAAAATACTCGCCATCTTGACTAGGAAATAAATCGCTTTTTCTTCCAGCATCGCAGGGTCAAAATACAGGAACTTCCTCTCTAACAGCATTGTGGGTCCACTGAAGAGAGTCCCAGCCCATCCAGACTTGTTTTATAGCTCAAACCTTCCACACCCAGCAACATCCTGGTAAATCACTTCCAAACCCTCTCCAGCTTAATAATATCCTTCCTGTAGCTGGGTGACCAGAACAGGATACAGTATTCCAAAAGAGGCCTCATCAATGTCCTGGATAGCCCCAATATGACTTCCCAACTCCTATATTCAAAGGACTGAGCAATGAAGGCAAACGTGCCAAATGTCTTTTCAACCACCATGTCTATATATGATACAAGTTACCACGAATTATCTTCCTCAACCACTAGGTCCCTCTGTTCTACAGCACTACCCAAGGCCCTACCTTATTTGTTGTATCAAAATGTGATACCTCACATTTGTCCAGATTGAACTTGATCGGCCATTTTTCAGCCCATCGACCCATATGATTAAGATCCCTTTGTAATCTTAGAAAACCATTTCACTATCTATTATACCACCAATCTTTTAACAATGAAAGCAACAGTGGCAAAAAGGCATCAAGGTTATCGGGGGAAAGTGGGAATATGGCATTGAGCTGCATGATCCAGTCAAGGACAGTAGTGGGAAGTTGTGCGTGGAGTCCAAAGAGGTAACTGAATATTTTTTGTCACTATTCACACAGGAAAAAGACAATGTTGTCTAGGAGAGTACTGAGATACAGGCGATTAGACTAGATGGGAATGAGATTCATAGGGAGGAGGTGTTAGCAATTCTGGAAAATGTGAAAATAGAAAAGTGCCCTGGGCCGGATGGGATTTATTCTAGTATTCTCTGGGAAGCTAGGGAGGAGGTTGCAGAGTTTTTGGCTTTGATCTTTATGTTGTCATTGTCTAAAGGAATAGTGCCTGAAGACTTGTCCCCTTGTTCAAGAAGGGGAGTAGAGACAATCCTGCTAATTATAGACCAGTAAGCCTCACTTCTGTTGTGGGCAAAGTTTTGGAAAGGATTATAAGAGATAGGATTTATAATCATCTAGAAATGAATAATTTGATTAGAGATCATCAACACAGTTTTGTGAAGGGTAGGTCGTGCCTCACAAACCTTATTGAGTTGCTTGAAAAGGTGACCAAACAGGTAGATGAGAGTAAGGCAGTTGATGTGGTGTATTTCAGTAAAGCGTTTGATAAGGTTACCCATGGTAGGCAATTGCAGAAAATGCGGAGGCATGGGATTGAGGTGTATTGAGCTGTTTGGATCAGATATTGGCTAGCTCTAAGAAGGCAGAGGGTGGTGGTTGATGGGAAATGTTCATCCTGGAGTTCAGTTTCTAGTGGTGTACCACAAGGGTCTGTTTTGGGGATGTGGCTGTTTATCATTTTTATAAATGACCTGGATGAGGATGTAGGAGGATGGGTTAGTAAATCTGCGGATGACATTTAGGTCGGTGGAGTTGTGGACAGTGCAGAAGGATGTTGCAGGTTACAGAGGGACATAGATAAGCTGCAGAGCTGGGCTGAGTGGTGGCAAATGGACTTTGATGCAGAAAAGTGTGAGGTGATTCACTTTGGAAGGACCAACAGGAATACAGAGTACTGGGCTAATGGTAAGATCTCTGAGCAGACAGATCTTGGTGCCCACATGCATAAATCCCTGAAAGTTGTCACCAGATTGATTGGGTTATTAGAAAGGTGTACTGTGTGTTAGCTTTTATTGTTAGAGGAATTGAGTTTCAGAACCATGAGGCCATGTTGCAGCTGGAGAAAATCTGGTGCGGCTGTATTTGGAGTATTGCATACAGTTCTGGTCAGAACATTATAGGAAGAATGTGGAAGCTTTGGAAAGGGTTCATAGGAGATTTATCAGGATGTTGCCTGTCATGGAGGGAAGGTCTTATGAGGAAAGGCTGAGGGACTTGAGGCTGTGATTGTTAGACGGAAAAAGGTTAAGAGGAGACTTAATAGTGGCATACAGGCTGATCAGAGGGTTAGATAGGGTGGACAGTGAGAGCCTTTTTCCTCAGATGGTGGTGGCTAGCATGAGGGGACATAGCTTTAAATTGAGGGGTGATAGATATAGGACAGATGTCAGAGCTAGTTTCTTTACTCAGAGAGTAGTAGGGGCGTGGAATGCCCTGCCTGCAACAGTAGCAGTCTTGCTAACATTAAGGGCATTTAATGCTCATTGGATAAACATATGGATGAAAATGATGTAGGTTAAATGGGTTTTCGAATGACTTCACAGGTAGGTGTAACACTGAGGGCTGAAGGGCCTGTACTGCGCTGTAATGTTCTATGTTCTATGATCAGCTATGATCATACTGAATGACAGTACAGACTTGAAGGGCTAAATGGTCTGCTCCTACAAATTGCCTTCTTGTGCTTTAAATGAATTGCTGGCAGACAGGCAAAGAAATCAATTTACGTTTGGTGACATACAAATAAATTTGAGTGGAAATAAATTTGAGAGCCAAAGCTTCTGAAAATTAGCACACTACTTGAGTGCAGTTGTGCCTAGATCATTAGTTTTGCCCAAAGTAGACATTTTTAAAAATTTGTTTTTGTGGGATGTGGGTGTCACTGGCTGGTCAGTATTTATTGCCTGTCTCTAGTTGCACTTGAGAGGGTGGTGGTGTGCTGCCTTCTGTAGCTGTGGCAAGCCATCTACTGTGGGTCATCCCACAATGCCATTCCAGAATTTTGGCCCAGCGACGGTGAAGGAAGGGCGATGTATTTCCAAGTCAGGATGCTGAGTGGCTTGAAGGAGAACTTGCAGGTGATGGTGTTCCAATGTATCTGCTGCCCTTGTCCTTCGTGATGGAAGTAATCATGGGTTTGGAAGGTGTTGTCTGAGAATCTTTGGTGAGTTTCTGCAGTGCAGCTTGTAGATAGTACACACTGCAGCGACTGAACTTTGTTGGTGGGGGGAGTAGATGCTTATGGATGTGGTGCCAATCAAGCGGGCTGCTTTGTCCCGAATGGTGTCAAGCTTTGAGTGTTGCTGGAGCTAGACCCATCCAGGTAAGTAGGGAGTATTCCATCACAATCCTGAGTTGTGCCTTGTAGATGGGGGACAGGCTTTGAGGAGTCAGGTAATGAGTTGCTTGCCACAGTATTCCTATCCTCTGACCTACTTTTAGAGTCATAAAGTCATAGAAATGTACAACATGGAAATAGACCGCTCGGTCCAACTCATCCATGCTGACCAAATATCCTAAATTAATCTGGTCCCATTTGCCAGCACTTGGCCCATATCCCTCTCAATCCTTCCTATTCATATATCCATCCAGATACCTCTTAAATGTTGTAATTGTACCAGCTTCCACCACTTCCTCTGGCAGCTCATTCCATACATGCACCACCCTAGTGTGGAAAAGTTGCCCCTTAAGTCCCTTTTAAATCTTTCCCCTTTCACCCTAAACCCTCTTCAGAGGGTCGGTGTGGACATGTTGGGCTGAAGGGCCTGTTTCCACATGGTAGGGAATCTAATCAAATACTTATGCCCAGTAGTCCTGGACCCCCGCAACCCAGAGAAAAGACCATGTCTATTTAACCTATCCATGTCCCTCATGATTGAATAAACCTCTGTAAGGTCACCTCATCAGCCTCCAACGTACCAGGGAAAACAGTACCAGCCTATTTAGCCTCTCCATATAGCTCAAATCCTCCAACCTTGGCAACATCCTTGTAAATCGTTTCTGAACTCTGTCAAGATACACAACATCCTTCCTATGGGAAGGAGACCAGAACTGCACGCAATATTCCAAAGTGACCTAACCAAAGTCCTGTACAGCTGCAACATGACCTCCCAACTCCTATAGTCAATACTCTGACCAATAAAGGAAAGCATACCAAATGCCTTCTCCACTATCCTGTCAACCTGCAACTCCACTTTCAAGGAGCTATGAACCTGCACTCCAAGATCTCTTTGTTCAGCAACACTCCCCAGTAGCTTAACATTAAGTGTATAAATCCTGCCATGATTTACCTTGTCAAAATGCAATACCTTGCATTTATCTAAATTAAGCTCCATCTGCCACTCCTCGGTCCATTGGCCCACCTGATCAAGATCCTGTTGTACTCTGAGGTAACCTTCTTCACTGTCCATTACACCTCCAATTTTGGTGTCATCTGCAAACTTACTAACCATATCGCCTATGTTCACATCCAAATCATTTATATAAATGACAAAAATCAGTGGACTCAGCACTGATCCTAGTAGCACACTGTTGGTCACAGGCCTTGGGTCTGAAAATCTGAAAAGCAACCCTCCACCACCACCCTCTGTCTTCTACCTTCAAACCAGTTCTGTATCCAAATGGTTAGTTCTCCCTGTATTCCACGTAATCTAACTTTGCCTTTTCAAATGCATGTAAACCTTGTCCCTCAGGATGCCCTCCAACAATTTTCCCACCACCAATGTCAGGCTCACTTGTCTACAGTTCCCTTGCTTTTACCACCTTTATTAAATAGTGGCACCACATTAACCAACCTCCAGTCTTCCAGCACCTCACCTGTGACTATTGATGATGCAAATATCTCAGCAAGAGGCCCAGCAATCACTTCCCTAGCTTGTCACAGTGTTCTAGGGTACACTTCATTAGGTCCTGGGGATTTATCCACGTTTATGTGTTTTAAGATATCTAGCACCTCCTACTCTGTAATATATACATTTTTCAAGATGTCACCATCTATTTCCTCACATTCTATATCTTCCATTGTCCTTCCCCACAGTAAACACTGATGCAAGCTACCTGTTTAATATCTCCCCATTTTCTGTGGTTCCACACTTTTGTCCTTAATGTATTTATAAAATCCCTTTGGATTCTCCTTAACCTTATTTGCCAAAGCTATCTCATTTCCCCTTTATGCCCTCCTGATTTCACTCTAAAGTATATTCCTATTGCCTTTATAATCTTCTAAGGATTCACTCAATCACTGCTGTCTATACCTGACATATGCTTCCATCAAAACCTCAATTTCTCTAGTCATCCTGTATTCCCTACACCTACCAGCCTTGTCTTTCACCCTGAAGGAACATACTGTCTCAGTACACTTATTATCTCATTTTTGAAGGTTTCTTATTTTGCAGCCACCCTTTACCTGTGAATATCTGCTCCCAATCAACTTTTGAACGTTCCTGCCTAATACTATCAAAGTTGGCCTTTCTCCAATTTAGACCTTTAATTTTTAGATCCGGTCTATCCTTTTTCATCACTATTTTAAAACTAATAGAATTATGGAAACTATTGCTGAAAATACAAAGGCATGGGATTGAGTGTGATTTGGCAGTTTGGATCAGAAATCGGCTAGCTGAAAGAAGACATAGGGTGGTTGTTGATGGGAAATGTTCATCCTGGAATTCAGCTACTAGTGGTGCACTGCAAGGATCTGTTTTGGGGCCACTGCTGTTTTTCATTTTTATAAATGCCTGGGTAAGGGGGTAGAAGGATGGGTTAGTAAATTTGCAGATGACATTAAGGTCGATGCAGTTGTGGATAGTGCAGAAGGATGTTGCAGGTTACAGAGGGACATAGATAAGCTGCAGAGCTGGGCTGAGAGGTGGCAAATAGAGTTTAATGTGGAAATGTGTGAGCTGATTTACTTTGGAAGGAGCAACAGAAATACAGAGTACTGGTAAGATTCTTGGTAGCATTGGTGAGCAGAGAGATCTCGGTGTCCACGTACATAGATCCCTGAAAGTTGCCACCCAGGTTGATAGGGTTGTTAGGAGGCATATGGTGTGTTGGCTTTTATTGGTAGAGGGATTGAGTTTCAGAGCTATGAGGTCATGTTGCAGCTGTACAAAACTCTGGTGCAGCCACACTTGGAGTTCAGTTCTGGTCACAGCATTATGACAAGGCTGTGGAAGCTTTGGAAAGGGTTCAGAGGTGATTTACTAGGATGCCGTCTGGTATGGAGGGAAGGTCTTATGAGGAAAGGCTGAGGGACTTGAGGCTGTTTTTGTTAGACAGAAGGTTGAGAGGTGACTTAACTGAGACATATAAGATAATCAGAGGGTTAGATAGAGTGGACAGTGAGAGCCTTTTTCCTCAGTGATGGCTAGCATGAGGGGACATAGCTTTAAATTGAGGGGTGATAGATATAGGATAGATGTCAGATGTAGTTTCTTTCCTCAGAGAGTAGTTGGGGCATGGAACACTCTGCCTGCAAAAGTGGTAGACTCACCAACTTTAAGGGCGTTTAAATGGTCATTGGATAAATATTTGGATGAAAATGGAATAGTGTAGGTTAGATGGGCTTCAGATTGGTTCCTCAGCTCAGCATAATACTGAGGGCTGAAGGGCCTGCACTGTGCTGCATATGTTCTATATTGCTATGTTTTTATATGGTCGCCGGACTCAAAATGCTCTCCTACTGACACCTCAGTCACCTGCTCGGCCTTATTTCCCAAGAATAGGTCAGGTTTTGCACCTTCTGTTGGTACATCCCCATACTGAATCAGAAAACTTTCTTGTGCACACTTAATAAATTCCTCTCCGTCTAAACCCTGAACACTATGGCAGTCCCAATCTATGTTTGGAAAGTTAAAATCCCCTACCATAATCACCCTATTATTCTTACAGATAACTTCTCACAAATTTGTTTCTCAATTTCTCTCTGAATATTCGGGGGCGGGGGGGGGGGGGGGGGGGGGTGGGGGGGGGGGTGGGGGGTTCCATAGTACAATCCCAATAATTTTATCATCCCTTTCTTATTTCTCAGTTCCACCCAAATAACTTCCCTGGTCATATTCCCAGGAATATCCTTCATAAGTACAGCAGTAATGCTATCCCTTATCAAAAACACCACTCACCTTCCTCTCTTGCCTCCCTTTCTATCCTTCTCATCGCATTTCTATCCTGGAACATTAAGCTGCCAGTCCTGCCCATCCCTGAGCCATGTTTCTGTAATTGCTATGATATCCCAGTCTGATGCCCTGAGTTCATCTACCTTCCCTGTTAGGCCTCTTGCATTGAAATAAATGCAATTTAATATATCAGTCCTACTTTGTTCTCTGCTTTGTCCCTGTCCCTAACTGTTTGATTTGCTCCTTTTCCCAACTATCCAGTCTCAGACTGATCCCTTTTTCTTATTCATCTTCCTGGGCCCTACTCCCCCACCATATTAGTTTAAATCCTCCTGAGCTCAAAAAAATGTCCCTGCAATATATTAGTTCATTTCCAATATAGATATAATCTGTCCTTCATATGCAGGGCACTTCTATCCCAGAAGAGATTCCAATGATCCAAAAATGTGAACCCTTTTCCCCTGCTCCAGCTCCTCAGCCACTCATTCATCTGCTCCATCCTCCTGTTCCTACCCTCACTAACTTGCAGCACTGGGAGTAATCCAGATATTACTACCTTTGAGGACCTCCTTTTTGAATTCCTGCCTAACTTCTTATATTCTCCTTTCAAAATCTCACCTTTTTCCTTCCTATGTTGTTAGTTCCAATGTGGACAATGACCTCCTTCTGGTCCCTCTCCTCTTTGAGAACATTCCGCACTCTCTCCAAGATATCCTTGATTCTGGCATCAGGGAGGCAATACACCATTCTGATTTCTCACTGTCGGCCACAGAAACATCTGTCTATGCCTCTGACTAGAGAGTCCCCTATCACAATTGCTCATTTGCAGCTGTTGTGTTTATGTGGTGAGTCCAGTTGAGTTTCTGGTCAATGATAAGTCCCCAGTGTCAAGGGGCAGTAGTTAGATTGTCTCTTATTGATTATGCCTGGCGTTTGTATGGCATGAATGTTGCTTGCCACGTGTATGCCCAAGCCTGGAAATTGTCCAGATCTTATTGCATTCGAACATGAACTGCTTCATTATCTGAGGAGTTATGAATGGTGCTGAACGTTGTGCAATCATCAGCGAACATCCCACTTCTGATCTTATGATGAGCGAAGATCATTATGAAGCATCTGAAGATGGTTGGGCCTAGGACACTATTCTGAGGAATTCCTGCAGAGATGCCCTCGAGCTGAGATGACTGACCTCAAACAGCAATGACCATCTTCATATGTGCCAGGAAGGACTCCAACCACAGGAGAGTTTGCCCATTGATAGCCATTGATTCCAGTTTTGCTAGGGCTCCTTGATGACATACTTGGTTGAAAGCCACCTTGATGTCAAGAGCTGTCACTTACACCTCACCTTTAGAAGTCAGCTCTTTTGTTCGTGTTTGTACCAAGGCTGTGAGAGGTCAGGAGCTGAGTGGCCCTGGTGGAACCCAAACTGGGCGTCACTGAGCAGGTTATTGCTGAGCAGGTGCTGCTTGATGGCACTGTTAATGACACCTTCCATCATTCTACTAATGGTCGATAATACATTGATGGGGCAATAACTGGTCTGGTTGGATTTGTCCAGCTTTTTTATGTCCTGGACATACCTGGGCAATTTTCCACATCGTCAGGTAGATGCCAATGTTGTAACCGTACTGGAAGAGCTTGGCTGAGGGAGCAGCAAATTCTGGAACACATGTCTTTTTGGACTTCATGTTTAGTATAAGTATATGTAAACTACATTTTCGCTTCCATTGTGAGTGTCAATCGATAGGAATTTAACCTAAAGGTCAGGGAATACATTCTGTAAGATTTTATTGATTGGTGTTGTTGAAAAAGACAGAGCGTACTTATTTACTGTGTTTCTGAGAGAACCAGATGTGACTGGTTCTTGTCAGTTCTATGTTTTGCAAGTTGTGTTGAATTTGCTTTACTCAAAATACAGCTCTGTCCACTTCATTTAATAATACAAATGTCCTTCATGTATATATACTTATCATTCTGACCAGGATCCACAATTGTCATGTTGTATAAAGTAATGGTTCTGAATAGGTTAATGTTAAAGATTGCATTGGACTCCATCCAGTCTGATCATAAAGTCATAGAGATTTACAGCACAGAAAGAGGCCATTCGGCCCACAGCCAATCAAAAACATACATCTCACTATTCTAATCCCATCTTCCAGCATTTGGTCATGGCCTTTTATGCCCTAACGTTACAACTGTACATCTAAATCTGTAATTGTTCTGAGAATTACTGCCTCTACCACCTTTACAAGTCATGAGTTCCAGATTTTGCCATCCTCTGAGTGAAAACATTTTTCCTTACACCATCTGGTAAATTTTCTGCCCCTTACCTTAAGTCTAAACCCCTCATTATTAATCCCTCCATCAAGAGGAAAGGTTTCTTTCTGTCTACCCTATCTATGCCCCTCATAATTTTATACAATTCATTCATGTCCCCTCTCAATCTCTTCTGCCCCAGAGTTAACAAATGCAGTCTGACCGCACAATAACATCCATACGATAATGTTTGGTTGGAGACCTGTCATCTCTGGCTCCTGACTGTCTGATAATTATGTCTAACTTAATGAAAGTTGTTTCTTTTGCTGTAATGCAATAAGCATTTTAATATTGCTAAGAAAATTCCCTATTCTCATTATGACTCAATCGTGGTTGATCCTCTACCACTAGTAATTAGATAGGCCTTAAACCTCAGCCCCACTGGGAGTTGCCTGAACCATTATTGATCATTTCAAAGAGTAGAGAAAGGACTTTTGTGGCAGAGTAGTAGTGTCCTTATCTTTGGACAAGAACATTCAGGTTCAAGTCCCAGCTTACCAGAGGTGTGTCATAACATGTCTGAATGAGTCGATTAAAGTAACAAAAAGAGCAGAGAGGGGAATTGATGGTAACACTCTTGCCAAACCACAAGCTGCCAGTCATTGGTGCTACAACATCCACCATTTCCAGTTTACCTTCTCCCCTAATCCCGACCTTCCTGTTGACGATGTGATTTACATTATGGTCGAGAGATGTGGGACAGGAAGGTGATGTCATTGATCCTTTTGTCTTCAAAACATGGCTTTGGTGAAGAAAGTGAGTTAAAATCAGACAGTATCTCTCATGCATGACTCTACTGGAAGTTAAAATTGAGGCTAAGTTCATCTGATATAGGACAAATATAACCATTTCAAAAATAAACACCAAATGATTCGTATCTGGAGTTCTCAATCTGAAATAATTTAAATTTTCTGAAAGACATGGTTTAAAATTAAGAAAGATTTTCATTTGTATGGTGTAACATATGGTTTCTGAAAGTTACAGCCAACAAAGTACTTACAAAGTATAATTACTACTGTAACATAGGAAACTAGCAGTCAACATAGTGACCAAGTTGTACGCAACAAGTTCACAAACAGCGATGTGGTAAAGACCAGATAACTATTATTTTTAGTGTCATTGACTAAGGTAAGTATAGGCCAGAACACTGGGATATCTCCCCAGGGTTTCAAACCAGTGCATGGAATCTTTTACCCATACTTGAGTAGATTTTGGTCTTTAACTCTGGGTATAAAACATTGCCTGGGCCAACAGCAAAATAGTAAATTTGGCAGAGGCCCTTATTGTTCCACCTTTATCGAGGAGGAGATGGGCAATCCTCCTCACTTGGACTTTTTTTGGCACTCCTCACAGGTGACACGTAGCTGTTCATATTGGAGACTGGAATGATGAGACATGCAGTGGTTGGGGACATGTTTGATGATGGTGGTGTAGGGATGTGGGGCTACACTGTTTGCAAAATAGTGGGAAATTGAGAAGTGTAGACATCCCGCTAAATGGAATGCTGGTACCTGATTTGCATTCTTTGTCTCCATACCTGCTGAAGCCAGCAGTCATCATCATCATCCTTTACCTAAAGTTGAAGAAACAACTGTGGATGCTGGAAATCTAAAACAAAAAAAAAATCAGAAATTGCTGGAGGAACTCAGCAGGTCTGCCAGCAGCTGTGGGGAGAAAGCAGAAAGAAGGACAGTTCTGAAGAATGGTCACCTGATTCGGAACTTAAGTCTGCTTTCCCTCCACACATGCTGCCAGACCTGCTGAGTTTCTCCAGCAGTTATGTTTTGGCTTCACCATCCTTAACCTATTTATATTCTTGAAACTGAGGAAATCCATCTGTTCAAGATGAAATTTAACTTGGGCAGGAGACATTATGCAAGTAACGTCATTACAATATCTAAACAATCAATGCAACTCCTTGGAGCAGACTACTCTCACACCCTGTCCTGTCTCCATTGAATGTAGTTTGGAGGCTGGCTGGGGTCAAATGTAAAATTTTTAACATTTCTTTATCTCACCTGACCCAAAACCACCAAACATGTTGTTAGCTTCAAGCTTCTATCAGAATGCCCAGTGATGAGTGAAAATCAATCACATTTACCCAACAATATTGCTTACATTGAGTTATTACTTAACAGGAGAACAAACATTAATACATACTTTATAACACTCCAAAAGCAAGATTGTAAACATCGGGATTTCAAATGTAGCTCAGCGAATAAAGAAAAAGATAGTAAAGAGGATAACAGCAGTTCATTAAAGCAGAGTGACTCCTTATAGTGTGGCTTAAAGGCCAGTAGTATACTCTGTCACTCTTGTATTGATCCCATTCAAACTATACCATCTAATAGCACATTCTTCAGGATTCTCAGAATCTATTTATACTCACAGCTAATATCGTTAAAGACAACTACAAAAGAAAGCTTTTTGTATATTACTGGGTCAGAAGGTTTTTTTGAATTCTAATAGCAAGACCAGCATTTATTTTCATTCCTATTTGAACTGCATAACTTGCGAGAGTAGTTCAATCCCATTCAGGCCTGACCAGGTAAGCAGGGCAGACTTCCTTCCTTAAAGGCTGAGGCACAAGATTTTTATGATAATCTCCTTGACAATATCAGTGCTACTCTCCCAACTGGCCACTATGGAGTCACAGAACTGGCCATGATGACCCATACCCTAAGCTGCAAGGACACGGAACTCCTGACTGAGAGCACCCCCACTGGATGCCTAACCATGGCTAATCCCCTGGACTGGTATCGGAAACTGCCTTTGACTTATTGTACTGGCAGCCCCTTATTGACAGATCCCCACCTCCCTGAGCCGCACCATAGTTCCAATGTGCTTCAAGGCCATTACCATTGTCCCCAAGCTGAAGAAATATTCAGCGTCCTGTCTCAATGACTAAACAACCTGTCTCTGAACGTGGACAAAATGAAAGAGTTGGTGATTGACTTCAGGAGGGCATGGAGTGACCACTTCCCGCTGGACATTGGCGGCTCCCCCATGGAGATCATGAAGAGCACCAAATTTGGCCTGGATCTGGCAGAGAATCTCACCTGGTCTCTCAACACCAGCTCCACAGTGAAGAAAGCTCAGCAGCACCTTTACTTTCATGGGTAGACTGAGAGAAGCCCCCTCTCACTCCTCATCCTCACCACATTCTACGGAGGGTTCATTGAGAGTACTCTGAGTTGCTGCATCACTGCCTGGTTCAGGAATTGCACCCATCTCGGATGGTAAAGACCCTGTAACAGATAGTGAGGACAGCTGCGAGGATCATCAGGGTCTCTCTTCCCCCTCCATTACAGACATTTACACCACACGCTGCATCCAAACGACTAAGAGCATTGTGGAAGACCCCACACACCTCCTCACTCAAACTCTTCTCCTTCCTACCATCTGAGAGAAGATACCGGAGCATTCAGTCTCTCACAGCCAGACTGTGCAACAGTTTCTTCCCCCAAACTATCAGGTTCCTTAACACTGTGTGATCAGACTCTTTTCCATTTGAAATTCTTTGCACAACTTTGAATTGCTAGCTAGAACAATGTCTATTAATTATCATTCTTTTATTACACTGTAATTAGCGAGTTTTGACTCCTTATGCACTTTATACCGCCCTTTGTATGATCGTGTAGTTTGCGCTGTCCATGTAGCACCTTGGTCCTGGAGGAATGCTGTCTAGTTTTTTTACTATATCAATTGTATATGGTAGAAATGACAAATATAACCTACTCTAGTGTACTCTACTCCATGAAGTTCACTGACGACTACTATCTGAGACATGTCTATTTGCATGTTACACACTCACCCAGGTAGCTACGAAATGTGCCATCATTAAGACAGCAAGTGAGCAGCCCTAGAATTCAGCCTGGTCCAATCGGTGAGCTCGGTGCATGTCTGCACCACATGCAAAGTGTCCTCACAGCAGCCTTTTAATATTAATTGCTGAAATGCAGATCTCAACTTCCTAAACATCTTGCAGGTGAACTGGAGTGGTGCCACAATGATCCTGAGAGGTTGGCAATAATTAGATGCCAATGTCCATGGATGAAGTGTGCCCACATATCGTGCCCTGAGATGCTGCTACATGGAGAGTAACTTGAAGGTTCTTTGCAGACAGCATAAAGCTGACATCTCCATGAAATGGCTCTGACGTCCACATCAAGAATTCTCAGCATCTGGTTTGCTCGTAGCTGATCATAGGAATGTAAGCTGCATTTTAATATCTCTCTCTCTTCTGTCTCTTTTCATGACCAGGAGTGAAAATCCTTTCAAATATTTTTGAGACTATTGGTCACACATTAATTGCTGGCTCAGGTTTGATTAACTCATTGTGCAGACTACTTCCAACTGTTCGCCTCATAGTTCAGACATCAATGAAGGGTCAAATTGTCTTGCATGCAGTACTACTTGCAAGTGGGAAACTCAACTTGCAATCCCAATTTTACCCGTTTCTCTGGCTCTAAACCATAAATCATGGATTGACTCCATAAACAAGGCTTCACAGTTCCCATCAGCCCAGTCTAGGCAAGATGATTGCCTTGGGTCAGACTGTAGCCTGAATCTCTTCTCTTCCCTTAACCCCTCCTAACCATTCATTAAACTAGAGAAAATTAAGTGGCATTATCCACACAATGGACTCTTTGTCAGAGCCAGGTAGAACAGCAGGAGTTTGAACTGGCGAAGAAAAATTGTTTTTTTTAATTCCAGAAAAATAATTTGCCAATAAATCAATTGAACTAGAATAGTTGGATCTTGATGTTTTTAATAGGCTTTGATTTACATAGGGAGCTTTTTTAGTATTTCCACGTTAATCTTGCAGTAATTTTACTGTGAACTGTACACATTTCATGTAGGGCATGAAATGCAAACCAATGAACTGTCTTGCCCCAGATTTGTCAGCGATTCATTGTGCAGCAGGCACTACCCTCAGAGTTTTGCCTGAGCGTCCATTAAAAGAATTCAGAATTCTCCTGCAGCATACAGAGCGGAGGATTAGCAATTAGGAACAGCCATTAATAATTCAATGCATACACTTATCCAGTAATGTGCTCGTAGATGAATGATGAAATCAGGTTTAACTCAATGCTGCAGAAATTAGTTTTATTTCAAATGTGTGAAAGATCATAGGCAATGAATAGCAAGGTGCTTTATAGCAAGGAAAGGGGAATTTGTGCTCCTGGCATTATTCATTTTAATATACACACATCATAAGTGAGCCTGAAGCATAAGGATAACTTTCAACATTGACAGGGCTTATGGCATCTGCCCATAATACATACCACCCCATTCTCCTTTTCATTATCTAGTTGCAATTTGATACAGTACTAGTGCAACTGTTCACACGCTCCTTACCAAGTTGTTCACTTATAGTGAACATACCAGTTTTTCCCTACTGGTCCTACTGTTCATTATGTATCCCCTTGCATTGTTTGTCATTGAATATTTCTAAGGCTGAATTTGATAGATTCTTGATTGACAAGGCAGTTAAAGAGAAAAGGTGTACAGGGTTTCATTTGGTATGGACAGGACAGTAGAGTTGTGACCATAATCGTATGAATGATGACCTCGTCATATGGAGAAGCATGTTTAGGAGGCCAAAAGGCCTTCTCTTGCTCCTCATTTGTATGTTTATATTTATGTATGCTTTATACATTTCAAAATTTATCTTGCACTGGAATAGTTGTAAATTTGAGGTAGAACAAAGTTGCACCTTTATGAAAACGTCACTTGTGTTCTGAGTACATCCTCTGTCCAGTCCTCGACATTGATAACTACATTCTCCTTCAATACCGACCCCTATCATTCAGCTGAGTGGAATTGTGGTTACCTGCTCCTATAATTGCCGAGCCAAACATTCTTGACATAACTTCACCTCCTGCTCCCTCACCCTTCCATCGCTAAGGAATTCCCCAAGGACCCATCCTTCTACCAAGTTACATTATCCAAAAACCTAAGAAAAGGTTCCATGTGGATATTCCATGTGTTCACTAACCCCTCCATTTAAAGCCTTTAAGAGTAACAGAGGGTTGTTTTGAATATGTCCAATCATCCACCCTTTCAACTTCTATTATTTCATACTGAGATTTAATTGACAACAAATTTTTAGAATTTCAAGTTTATAGGTCTTTCATGATCCCAGGACATTCTAAAACACTTTACAACCAGCAAAGTAGCTTTAATGTGTAATCACTATGCACTTGTGGATAATGGTGAAAATCAGACATGGTAATAGAATAAATAGCCAGATCACCATTTACTAGGTGTTGGTTCAGGAATAGATGTTGGCTGAGGGAGTTCAGATAAAAGGACAAAATATTGGAAATACCCAACAGCTCCTGTGGAAAGAGAAACGACGTTAATGTTCAAAAAATTCTTTGTTTTGATGTTGCATTCTTTCAACTGATAAGCTAAAAGAACTGGAGACACACACACACTTACCACAGTTTGCAAAATTTGACCATTCTCTCTCAATGTGAACAAAGGCTCAGGAATGCATTTGTCGTGAAGCTAAGCTTGCCATAGTCTTACCAGACCATACAGCTGCTCTCTTGTTAGAGAGAGATGGCTGGTTAAACCTTAGGGTCACCATGCCTTAGACAAGGGCAGCAGTGGCGCAGCATGGTGGCACAGTGCCAGAGACCCGGGTTCAATTCCTGCCTCAGGCAACTGTCTGTGTGGAGTTTGCACATTCTCCCTGTGTCTGTGTGGGTTCCCTCCGGGTGCTCCAGTTTCCTCCCACAGTCCAAAAATGTACAGGTTAGGTGAATTGGCCATGCTAAAGTGACCGTAGTGTTAGGTGAAGGGGTAAATGTAGGGGAATGAGTCTGGGTGGGTTGCTCTTTGGAGGGATAGACTTATTGGGCCGAAGGGCCTGTTTCCGCACTGCAAATAATCTAATCTAATATAATTAAACCTCAGCTGGTGCAGGAATTGTACCCACACTGTTGGCAGCAATGTGTTTTGCCAACCAACCATCAGGTGGCCCTCTAGTGCTCAATTATCAATATACAAGTACAACCTAAATCAGATTTAACATTGCTACAATAAATTAAAGGTGACAAAATTAGCCACTAGGGCACACAACAATATCTGTTTAGAAGCTAGGAGAAATTGAGGACTGGAGATCAGAGTCGAGAGTGTGGTGCTGGAAAAGCACAGCAGGTCAGGCAGCATCCAAGGAGCAGGAGAATCGACGTTTCAGATATTCCCGATGAAGTGCTAATGCCCAAAACGTGGATTCTCCTGCTCCTTGGATGCTGCCTGACCTGCTGTGCTTTTCCAGCAACACACTCTCGACTCTGATTAGAAGCTGTTCTGTGAGCAATACAGTTTTCAACTGCTAGTCTGTTGACATGAATGTTTGGCAAATGCTTCAAAGGTCTGTTCAATTTTCTTACTAACACAATCCCAGGGGAATAAAACAGGTTGCTTTCTGTATAATCTTTTTAAGAATACATTTCTTCTTGCTTCCTGTAAATATGTGTGAGAAGAAGTTTCTATCACAGGAGTAGTAAGTCCTATTTTCAAAAAGCAGCAAAGGCTGTTAGTACATGTTAATACCAGCAGCTCATACATTTGCTGTGATAAGCTCTTTTTAATGGGTGTCTTTTGTTTTTAAATTGTTAAATAGAGCTACATGTATGGCCATAGCACCACTATCTTTACCTGGTCTGAGCTACATGTGACTCCAGACCCACAGCAATATGGTTGACTTTCAATTGCCCTCTAAGATGAGTAATAAATGCTTACCTAGTCAGTGAAGCCCTCAACCTGTGAATGACAAAATAGTTGAGAGGGGAAATTTAAAGGAGATGTGTGAGTAAAGCTTTTTTTATGCAAAGGGTGGGAGGAACGCATTGCCAGGGAGGTGATTGAAGCAGATATGGTCACAATGTTTCAGAGGCAGTTAGACATGAACAGACAAGGAACGGAACAATACAGACCATGTGCAGGCAGATGGGATTAGTTTAGAAGGACATCATTGTCAGCATACACATGGTGCTTCAAAGGGCTTGTTCCTGTAGCGTTCTATGTTCACCGAGAGATTTGCTCAAGAAGGATGCTCACTGTGTTTGGCAAGATAACCACTAATAATCTTGAGACTTTTTTGCAGGTCTTGTCAACAAAACCTTGCTTACTGCAACATCATGACCCCAGGAAAGTCACAAGAAAGGCCTAGATGCATGTTTTTTGCAGGATGAGAAACGTACTGCTTTTGGTTTGAACATGACTCAGCTTCTACCTTCTCCTCAGTCATTGCACATACTAACACACTGCCCAAATAGTAACCATCAGAAACAATACCATCTGAAAAGCATCATAAATATTGTGAGGATAGACCAGTAGCAACATTTTGCAAAAGAACCTCACTCCAAAAAAATCAAGGATTTAACTCTTCCAGTACCTATATTTTATGTGGACATTTCTTAAGTGAAAGTTTGAATGGAAGTGAAAAGCACGCTATAATGTGTTGTCTTTCTTTAAGATGTAAGTCATGGAGCTGCACCAATCTGTCTGACCATCAGCCTTCTGAGTGATACTATTTCACTCCATCTCAGTCAGTTCCATTTGTAGCTTCTCCTGAATGCACATGCTGCATTCCTTTAAGGATCAATGAATGGCTTTGCATTATCCTGAAGATGCATTATTGCATTGTCATTTAAATTGCTGATTGTGTCAAAGCAGTCTGAATACAGCCATTTGAGATTGTTGACTCCATTGATTGCATCAAGCGCAATCTATTTCACCACAGTGGGTGTGCTTTGAATCTCATGAATTATGGCTGCATTGAGATGATCTGTTTGTAGAGGGCATTCTTACAGTACTGGATTGTCGTTATCTATCACGTAAAAGTTTTGGAAAGCCAAGATGAACTTGCATGTTGGTGTCTGATTGGGCCAATTCAGAGAATTGGTGATCATGGAGGTCAAATTAATTAACAGTTCAACAAGAGGAAGAAAAGTAAGTTTTACTACGTTAATTTCTTTCCCAGTTGTTAACACATGAAATGATGCTTACAGGAAATCTCATTTTATTTCAACTTAAATTCTATAGTTTAAGAAGTTGAGACTGGTCAACAATAATCTGGTTAACTTGCTAAATAATGTTTTATTTTAATCAATGCTATTATTGATGAGACCGGGCCTGTCATATCACTGGTCAATAATCTTCAAGTAGATTGGCTTTGATTTGCCCTTCAGCAGAACTTCCCACGTGACCAAGAACTTGCCTATTTCCTGCTTCTGGACATGAAATGCAACAGTTTTACCACTGTCTCTTTTTTTTTGTCCAGGGCCTAACCAGGTGATTCACCATTTAATAATATCATGAATCACATCCTTATTGTCCCATAGCTATGGGATCCTTAACAAAATGCTGGCACAAAAATCCAGAATTATTCACATGAAAGGCTAAACAACTCCCTCCAATATTTGAAGATAGGCATTGTTCCAAATTCCATCCTTTCAAATTAATTATGGATTTCATTCCTTCTTCAATTTTAGTTGCAAGCAAAATTTTAACAAAGTATTGCAACTTAAATGTAATGTCCCAGCCCAAATCGCATAATATGTCTGAAAAGCTTAAAAACATGACAGTCCTGGCTTTATAAGATACATCAAGCTTGATCTTTGATGTGTTCTTTACAGTAAGTATCTTTCCCAAGCTAGATCTTTGGAAGGAAAGCTATACATATACCCTTCAGAATGAAGAATTGAAAGGAATGCCAGCTATGGTTTCACATTTGATTATCTTCAAATATTGGGGATAATTGTTCATTTGCAAATCATACAATGATTAGATTATATTTCCCTACAGTGTGGAAATAGGCCCTTTGGCCTAACAAGTTCACACTGACCCTCTGAAGAGTAACCCACCCAGACCCATTTCCCTCTGACTAATGCACTTAACACTATGGGCAACTTAGCATGGCCAATTCACCTGACGTGCACATCTTTGGACTGTGGGAGGAAACCAGAGCACCTGGAGGAAACCTACACAGACAGATAGAGAGAATGTGCAAACTCCACACAGATAGTCACCTGAGGCTGGAATCAAACCCGGGTCCCTGGCGCTGCGAGGCAGCAGTGCTAACCACTGAGCCACTATGTCACCTCTAGAGCTTTGTCATGTGATTGAAACATCTCTATTCATCTAATAATTCACTTCTGATATGCAATGATAATTTTGCAACAAGGTCGTGAATCATCTTTCAAATCCTTAGTGCTATTAAAAATCCTAAAATCAAATTCAGAATCACATCCTGTATGTCACCTGTCAATTCTTTATGGAGTTAAAAATCACACAACACCAGGCTATAGTCCAACAGGTTTACATGGAAGCACTGGTTTTCGGAGCGCAGGTCCTTCATCAGATGATTGTGGAGTATAAGATTGTAAGACACTGAATTTATAGCAGAAGTTTACAGTATGATGTAACTGAAATTATATATTGAAAAAGACCTGGATTATTTGTTCAGTCTCTCATCTTTTAGAATGATCATGTTGGCTTCAGTTCATTCTAAAAGATGAGAGACATAACAAACAATCCAGGTCTTTGTCAATATGTAATTTCAGTTCCATCACACTGTAAACTTTTGCTATAAATTCAGTGTCTTACAATCTTGTACACCACAACCATCTGATGAAGGAGCAGTGTTCCGAAAACCAGTGCTCCCAAATAAACCTGTTGGACTATAACCTGGTGTTGTGTGATTTTTAACTTTGTCCACCCCAGTCCAACACCAGAACCTCCACATCAATTCTTTATGAGACACCAGGTGGCGCATCAGAGCAAATTAAGGATCAGCTCAACACAGATCTCAATACGATCATGCAACATCAGAATGTAAACTTAAGAAGAACAAGTTACAACACTCCGAGCATGACAATTTCAATTTACCATTTATCACAGGATCATTGAAAAAGGTTATTTTGTTGTTACTCAAAAGATCAACTGCCTCATATAAAGATACTTTGCTGCCAAGGCACTAATTATAATTGTTTAAGATGGCTATGTGGTCATCTGTACCAGCTAGGACTAACAGCCAGAGAGCATTAAAGAGCAGGCCAGAGGTGATTTCTGATCTACCCAGCCTCCTGTACACAGTTGAAAGTGAAAGATAACAAAATAGGCAACTTGACCTGCATTACTCCATTTTCTGGCACAGTTAGTTGGCATTGAAAAGCATTTCTTTGCCCTATACACACATATATTTTTCAGACAATGTTTCTCCGCATACAATTATTAATTAGTTGTTATAAAGCTTGTGCCAATAAAAATAAAGGATTACAGGTATTTTAGAGCCAAGAACCAAACAATTCTTCAGATTTCTCACTACACCTTTCCAGGAAGTTGGGACAGACAAAAAACCTTAAAGAGAGTAACCCGCTGTTTGGCAGAGGCCTGGAACATTTACAAGATTTATCCTGATTTCTAACATAACTTTGATGTAGGATCAGTGGAACACACAGAGAAACAATGCACCTTACACCTGTCTTCCTCCTAATCTCCACCCACTTTCACCTACATGACGCCTGTGTGGAAAAAATACAAAGGTCAGAATAGCTGCTTTTGACAGTGTTGTGAAGCCCCATATGGTGGGATGGGATGGTGACAACTTTCTTCTGCCCTGGTCTGAACAATTTATAAATAGGAAAAGGATAGGTACTCCCACTGGTTCTGAACCAACATCTCCCCCACCCCATCTGAGCCTCCATTGTGGTCATGGTGATGCATAATCCATCAGTTCCAGAGGGAGTTCTGAGCTCGGAGTTTTGACTCATTCTCCACTCGACTCATCCAAGTGTTTTGGGTGGTTTTGCTGAAAGGCCACGAGTCAGTCTGTTTTAGCTCTGAGTCACACAGTTTCAGTGGACAGTGAAGAAAGGGAGAGTTTGCTGTGTGTCTTACCTTCTCTGGTCTGACAATGTTATTGAATTTCCTGTGGCAGTGCTCTGCTGCCTTGCACACCGTTGCTGTATCTGTCAGTGTCTCTGCCTAGTCCTTGAGCACATATGAGGACCGGGATGTGGAGGAGCTGGAAAATCAATCATACCTTTCCTCTTGCTCACAATCAGGGGACTGCAAATCATCACCCGCAAACATCAAAACCTTGTCCTGATAGCCATCTCCTGAATCAATCAGTTGTGAGAGTCAGAGAGTTTTACTTGATTGAAAAAGGCGATTTAAATGTTTTCCTTTTGAATTTTTGTGACGGAGAGCTGTCTTATGCTTGCAGCCACCAGCTTCACTCTGAAGGGATTTTGTTTTCCCATTGGGCTCATGGAAAAGTTCCGAGCTAAGCAATATATCATCTGTATACTTTCACAAATACCCTCCTACTTTATAAAGAATAAGGCTAAATTGTCAAATGTTGCCTTTCCCATGAGATGGTTCCACTTTGTGTTTATTTCTGTTTCCTTTATTTCTCTTTTGGTCATCAGTTCTCATATTGCCTCTGTGACTCAGTTAAAAATTATTTATTTGTTAAAACTTTTACTCCTTTGGTTCTTTTGCACTCTGTCAAGCAATACTCTGTTTATTAATTGGTATCAGCAATGTTAGGGATTGGGATGTTTAATACCATTGACATTCCCATCTAGAGGATTTGTAAAGGTTTAAATTAATATATTTATTCTTTGTTTCTGTGCATGCTATTTTCACACAGGCATGAACTCATTTTTACTTTAGTTGGTCAAAATAGGGAATTGGTAAATTGCTGCGCCAACAACAAAAGGTTTCAAAATGAATCAGCAGCACAAAGTGCAAAATAACAAGTAAACCAAAGTCATGCACAGCACTCATACTGACATCGATATAGTCATCTGATTAGTTCTATTATTGTAACCCAAACATTCCTTGGACAAGTGTTAATGGACGGTATGGGATTATACAGCTTGATGGTATTGCCGTAAAGACAGGGAAATTAGAGCCATGGATACATAAACAGTACACATCATTGTACTCATAACCTACAAAGTCCAAGAATCACTTTGATACATAAGATTGAAGGGAATGGACATACCCAGAATTTAAGTTGAAGCTTCTGCCTAATTTATCAATAGAAACATGATGTACTCACCCTATTAGATCATGATGATTTATGATCAGTTCAAGTGATCCTATCATAAGTAAAATTTCTAGTATCATCCTAAATTCTACATTCATTTAACAGGAACATAAGCAAGAAGACATTTGCAAGGATCAGACAGGGTTCTAGAGAGTTACAAGGTAGCCAGGAAGGAACTGAAGAATGGACATGGTGGAGCTAGAAGGGGCATGAAAAAGCTTTCGCGGGTAGGATTAAGGAAAACCCTAAGGCATTCTACAGTTACATGAGGAGCAAGAGAATGGCCAGAGTGAGGGAAGGGCCAATCAGGGATACTGGAGGGAACTTGGGCCTGGAATCGGAGGAGGTTGGGGAGGTCCTCAATGAATACTTTGCTTCAGTATTCTCTACTGAGAGGGACCTTGTTGTTTGTGCAGACCGTATGAAACAAGCTGATATGTTTGAACAGGTAGATGTTAAGAAAGAAGATGTACTGAAAACGTTGATAAACATAAAGATAGATAAATCCCCGGGTCAGTGGGGATATACCCTAGGTTACTACAGGAAGTGAGGGAAGAGATTGCTGCACATTTGGCAATGATCTTTGTGTCCTCACTGTCCACAGGAGTAGTTCCAGATGATTGGAAGGTGGCAAATGTTATTCCCTTGTTCAAGAAAGGGATTAGGGATAATCCTGAGAATTACAGATCAGTTAGTCTTATGTCTGTGGTGAGCAAATTATTGGAGAGGATTCTGAGAGACAGGATTTATGATTACTTGGAAAACCATAGTCTGATTAGAGACAGTCAGCAAGGCTTTGTGAGGGGAAGGTCATGCCTCACAAGCCTTATTGAATTCTTTGACAATGTGACAAAACACATTAATGAAGGTAGAGCAGTGATCTGGTGTGCAGATTTTAGCAAGGCCTTTGATAAAGTTCCTCATTGTAGCCTCATTCAGAAAGTAAGGAGGCATGGGATACAGGTAAATTTAGTTGTCTGAATACAGAATTGGCTGGCCCAAAGAAGACAGAGGATAGTAGTAGATGGAAAATAGGCCATATTCAGCCTGGAGCTTGGTGACCAGTGGTGTTTTGCGGGATCTGTTCTGGGACCTCTGCTCTTTGTGATTTTTATAAATGACTTGGATGATGAAGTGGAAGGGTGGGTTAGTAAGTTTGCCAATTACACGAAGTTTGGTGGAGTGGTGGATAGTGTGGAGGGCTGTAGTAGGTTGCAACGGGACATTGATAGGATACAGAACTGGGCTGGTAAGTGGTAGATGGGGTTCGACCTGGAAAAGTGTGAAGTGATTCATTTTGAAAGGTTGAATTTGAATGCAGAATACAGGGTTAAAGGCAGGATTCTTGGCAGTGTGGAGGAACAGAGGGATCTTAGGATCCATGTCCATAGATCCCTCAAAGTTGCCACCCACATTGATAGAGTTGTTAAGAAGGCGTATGGTGTGTTGGCTTTCATTAGCAGGGGGATTGAGTTTAAGAGCTGCGAGGTTATGCTGTAGCTGTTAAGAGTCCTGGTTAGACCACACTTGGAATATTGTGTTCAGTCCTGACTGCCTCATTATAGGAAGGATGTGGAAGCTTTAGAAAGGGTACAGTGGAGATTTACCAAGATGCTGCCTGGGCTGGAGGGCATGTCTTATGAAGAAAGATTGAGGGCTTTTCTCATTGGAACGAAGAAGGGTGAGAGGTGACTAAATAGAGGTGTACAAGTTGATGGGAGGGATAGATAGAGGGAATAGTCCAGAGACTTTTTTCCCAGGGCAGAAATGGCTATCACGAGGGGGCATAATTCTAAGGTGATTGGAGGAAAATTTAGGGGAGATGTCAGAGGTTAGTTCTTTACACAGAGAGTGGTGGGTACATGAAACTGCCAGCAGTGATAGAAGAGTCAGACACATTAAGGATATTTAAGCATCTCTTGGACAGGCACATGGATGGTAGTAAAATGAAGGGTATGTAAGTTAGTTTGATCTTAGAGTAGGATAAAAGGCCGGCAAAACATCAAGGGCTGAAGGGCCTGTACTGTGCTGTACTGTTCTGTGTTCTATCAAATAAATAAATATCAAATAAAACTCTACTGCCTATATGCACAAAGTTCGATCCACCTCATCTTTACTAGCTCCAGATCTGGCCATAACTTAATTTTAAAATTCCAAATTTTTTTTAAAATCACTCTATGGCCTCACCCTTTTTGAGCTCTGTAGCCTTATCCAGTCTACAACCCTCCAAGACATCTATAATTATCCAATTCTGATCTTGCAAGCATCTCTGATTTTAATCAATACAGCGTAAGTGGCTATCCCTGCAAGCCTCTCAGCCTTTTATCATCTTAAAACCCTCTACCACGATTCCGTTAAGGTCGTCCTCTGAGCAAGAATTTGGTCACCTGTCCTAATATCACCTTCTGCGTTTCAGTATCAAATCGTGTTTGAGAACTGTCCTATGAAATGCCTCGGGATGTCTTATCATTGTTAGGGGATTCTACAAATGTAAGTTGTTGTTGTTGCATATAGCCTCCACACATACTGGTGGGCCAATACCCTCTGAACAATGTGTGATTTCAGAGGTTTGAATATTTAACTGGAACTAATTGCACAGGTGAGGTTAAAACGTGACTCTATATGATCGAGTTAATTAGGCAATAGTGAGTCTGTCAGTAAACCAATTTTTATTTCTATTGACTTGACTGGCTCCACCAAACAAATTTATTCAAGAATGTGGTAATGATGCGGCAAATTAATTAAACCAACTGGGAAGAAAGTTGACAAAGTTAACTAAATAGCATGCAATAATCAGAAATTCCTTTATACATCGGCAATCTCAATTGAATAAAGACCTGGGATTCAGTCAACAAAATCAGTTAAAGGCTAATAAAATGGCTAATGGCCTAAAATATTGGCTCTGTTTCTGTCTCCACAAATGCTGCCTGATCTGCTGAACATTTCCAGTATTTTCTGTTGTATTTTAAATTGATTAAGGGCAGTGCTTCACTGGAGAACATTAAATAACTATGAGGTCACCATGTTGCTGTAAGAACTGCAAGGTTAGTGGGGGAGATGAGCAAGTGGATGGACTGGCCAGCAAGTGATCAAACAAAGAGGGCTAAGCAATCAACTGATAGAATGGCCCAGCAAACAGGCTGGCTGATTTAACAGATGGAGGAGGATCAATGTAGCAGCAAGGACAACATCGTCTCTCCAAAGTGTGATGTCACGTCACATGGATTTGAGTGAAGAAAGTTCAAATGAAGTTTTACTGAACCACTGTACTCACTGGAATTTAGAAGAATGAGAGAGGATCTCGTAGAAACATATAGAATCCTGGAGGTGTCAGACAGGCTAGATGAGGGAATAATGTTCCCGATGTTGGGAAGTCCAGAACTAGTAGTCAAAGTCTAAGAATAAGGGGTGAGCCATTCAGGACTGAGATGAGGAAGAATTTCTTGAACCTGTGGAATTCTCTCCCACGGGAAGCTGTTGGGGTCAGTTTATTAGATATATTCAAGAGGGAACTGACGTGGCCCTTGTTGCTAAAGGAATCGGGGTATAGAGAGAAAGTGGGATACTGAGATTGCATGGTGAACCATGATCATATTGAATTCTGGTGCAGGTTTGAAGGGCTGAATGGCCTCCTCCTGTACCTATTTTCTATGTCTCTGTAGCTAGTGTAAATAGTTAGTAAATGTTCATCAGTTTTCAATAGTCTGGTGGCCTGTACTCATCTGCCAAAAGCATCCAGAACCTGGTCATGATATTTTTACACCATCCTGTGGTGCCTGTTAGGAAATGCAACATAATGGGTTAAAAATTAGGCTGCTTCTGAGTTTGGACGAGAGCATCGTGAGTAACAACCTACCAACATCCAGTCCAATTGAGGCAGGCAGTGCACAAATTCTGTGCAACCTCCTCATTAAAATGATTTCAATGTGCATCTTGGTGTGACCTGTCCTACTAACCAGCTGCACAGTCAACGGGTGACCTAAGAATGTTTGAACCTATCACATATCCCAACTAGCCTCCGAAAGGACATTTCTCTGCATCATCCTAGGAAGCTGCTGCTGCTTGCTGTTGCTGCACAAGGGAAATGGAACACAACAGCAGAGAGAGAGCTCCCAGTTTTCCTGAGAGACACATTAGTGTCGAGCAGAAGGATCCAAAGAGAAGGGATGACCAGGGAGGTCAATGCATACAGTCAGGACCCAAGAACCTCACAGCAACAGAGGAAGAAGTTTAATGATCTCACTTATGTGGTGAAAGTCATAAGTGCATCATCACATTTCTTCTCATACTCATAAGACTACTAACATCTCACACTGTTCAATGAACCAAACTCCAGCTACTGAATTAACTATGCAACAACTCATGCTTAATATTCACATTCATTCACTTTGCTCACTTCTCACAATCTGCACAGACCAACTGGTTAGTGAGGGCAGGCACATCACCCAAACACAATGTAACATTCTGTTCTCAGGGAAGAGAAAGTGAGGACTGCAGATGCTGGAGATCAGAGTCGAGAGTGTGGTGCTGGAAAAGCACAGCAGGTCAGGCAGCATCTGAGGAGCAGGAGAATCGACATTTCAGGCATAAGCCTTTCATCAGGAAACTTAAGCCCGGAATATTGATTCTCCGGTTCCTCGGATGCTGCCTGAGCTGCTGTGCGTTTCCAGCACCACACTCTTGACTTTGATCTCCAGTATCTGCAATCCTCACTTTCTCCTAGCTAACATTCTCCTAGCTAACATTCTCCTAGCTAACATTCTGCAATCCTCACTTTCTCCTAGCTATCATTGGGCTCACTGCTACAGAGTCCACAGCATCCAGGCTCACTGAGAATATTTGTGACAGCTACCTGCTCCTGTTTTATGCCCTTACTCAACTCCTTTCTCACTCTCATCCTGATATCTGGAATTATGTACCAGCTTAGTTTGTGTGACTGTGGATCTCTTGCTTTACCATCCACCCACTTCCCTCATCCCTCCACACTCCTTTTTGCTTTCTGCTGCAGAGCCCTCAGGAAGAAGAGGGAGAGCAACCCTATGCCAGTCATGATCAATGGTGCAATGCCACGTGATCTGACATTTGCAGCTACCAGCTCAGATGCTGGCACAGCATGCAGCTCAGCGTCAGAAACTGCACATGGTACTTGGGCTACAGCAAGGTCAAAGGGAAAGAATACTTCCTGTCCAGCTCCCCAGAGGATGAGATGGCAGATGGGTTCTGTGGCAGGAATTGCAAGTTAATAGAGTCACCTAAAAGAGAGCATTGATGGCAGTGCACCTAGAGATGCCTTTTTTAGATTAGATTACTTACAGTGTGGAAACAGGCCCTTCGGCCCAACAAGCCCACACCGCCCCACTGAAGCGCAACCCACCCATACCCCTACATCTGCCCCTTACCTAACACTACGGGCAATTTAGCATGGCCAATTCACCTGCCCTGCACATCTTTGGACTGTGGGAGGAAACCGGAGCACCCGGAGGAAACCCACGCAGACACGGGGAGAATGTGCAAACTCCACACAGTCAGTCGCCTGAGGCGGGAATTGAACCCGGGTCTCTGGCGCTGTGAGGCAGCAGTGCTAACCACTGTGCCACCGTGCCGCCCACATTCATGATCCTGAAAGGCAGTTTCTATCACAGTTGAAGACCATTTGAAATGCCCAGTTCCAGTAGGGCACAGGGTGTTGCATGGATATTGAAACTCATCCTTTTCTGCATAGAAATGATGGCCAACTCTACAGCAGCACTTACAGAGCCATCACTGAGACTGTGTCTGGCGCTTCTTCAGGTTGTGGTGTGGCAGTGAAAGCATCAGTCAGAGATCAGGTGATCCATGACATCGCCCCATCTGTAGCTTTTGATTTGTGCAGCGCGAAGGGCATGCAGGATCTCACTGACATTCAGCAGCAATATTATTCTCTGCCACATTACTGATGTGCAAGCCAGAGGCAGTGGCAGAAGTTCAATGGAGCAAAACCTGCTCCGTTCTTTCATGTTGTCTTTCCTTCCCCAGCCATTACCAATTTGCCACTGCCCTAGATGTTCCATCTCAGACACCTAACCCAGAGTGTAACTACCTAGAGCTCCTGGAGGACATCTCTCAAGGCCATCCACGGCCTCATCTAATAAAAAGCAAGAGGCTTCCACCAACCATGCTGCAGCCACTGAGATAGCACTATATGGGAGCACTAAGGCAGGGTAGGGTGCATACAAGCACAAAGACTTTTCTGTTTATAGAATTGGGAGTGTTGTTGGAGGAGGATGTTAATGTGAAACTGGTGGGGCCAAGGCCCAGCAGGTATAGCTGCTTGGTAGGTGGGGCAGCAAGGCTGGCAGGATGACAGGGGGAAGGACACTGCAAGGATGGGTTTGGAGGGCCACAACAGTGAGAATGCTGGTCCAACATAGTGGGATAGTGAGACCAGGGGCCGAGTGAGGGGTGGCATAACTGCTAGATAGGGCTCAGTGGAATGAGACCAGGGGTCGAGGGAGAGTGAGATTGCCAAACTAGATATTGGGTTTGGGGTGGTGGAGGTGTGGTGGAGTGGGCTAGGGTCTAGAGCGCAGAGCAAGGCAGGGAGCATTGGGTAAGGAAGCTGCTGAGCATGCGTGAGAAAGAGAGATAATGCTGTGTAAGTTTGCAGAACGAGGTTTTGTAAGAAGGGGCTGGTGACTGTTTGAGTGTGAGGAGAGGGGCTGCAGAGTGACTGAGTACGCAACAGGGATGATGATTTGGAAGAAGGGCTGGTACGTGCCTGGTTGTTGTGGGGGGTGTACAGAAGTGGGGGAAGGGGCTTTACTGAGTCTCGTGTCATCAGCGAATATGTAGAGTTTGACTACAATCTTTATGAATTCATAAAATTGAAACATTTTAAAAAATCTTGTATACTATTTTTTCTACTGAATGTCCCTATGCTTGTTTATTGCTATTTTTATCTGCTGGAATACGGGATCACATTAATTTTGAAGAGTTAAATAGGTCACATTGCAAAATAGGGTATTATCAAATTGGAAAGTGCACAGAAAGGATTTACAAGGACTAGAGGTTTGAATTGTAAGGAGAGGCTGGATAGACCTTTATCCCTGAAACGTAGGAGGTTGAGGAGTCACCAGGTAGAAGTTTATAAAATCATGAGGGACATAGTTAAGGTGAAGAGCAAGTGTCTTTTCCCAGGGTAGTGGAGTTCAAAATTAGAGGTTATAGTTTTAAGTGCGAGGAGAATGATTGAACAGGGATCTGAGGGCCAACCTTTTCACACAGAAGGTGGTTCATGTGTGGAATGAACCGCCCAGTGATAGATGCAGGTACAGTTACAACATTTAAAAGACATTTGTAAAGATACATGAACAGGAAAGGTTTAGAGAGATATGGGCCAAACTCAGGCAAATGGAACTGGTTAGGTTTGGGACTCCTGGTTGGCATGGACGAGTTGGACCAAAGGATCCACTCTGTGCTGAATGGCTCTAAGACTGTATAGTTTGATGTGGGCTGATCAGCAAGTCAGATTGAAGAACTCTCTCAGACAGCAAAGTAGGAGATAATAAAATTTGAACATAAATTAAGTTTCAATAGTTGCACAGAAAATGAACTGACGAGTGGAAACATTGTCATGAGGTTCAGTGAAAGAATGCAACTCTAAATTTAAAACATGTTTTTAATAAATCTAATTTACAAATGTTCTTTGGGAATGCTCATTCCACATTTTAATCTTTTTCAGGGCCGATGTGACTGTTCAGCAGCAATGATGATTTAGAAAACTATGAATAGCTCAGTTACTCATGATTGAACAAGGCTAACATTTTCATTAACCCTAAGAGTGAGAATAATTGATAAGTATTTTAAGAACATGACAAATCTGTAACTCTGTAATATCTATTTTGATCAGTGTTCAAAAAATACTATATGCACTCTTTAAGGAAAAAGTGTATCAATAAATGTCACATTTACCTACATAATAAGTGAATGTGAAAAGTGGCTGTCAATTACATACAATAATGATGCCTACTACCTTACTGCTAATTTGGACCTAATATTTTTACTTACATTTTGAAATACAGCTTTTTTATCCATGCACATGGAATATGCCACACAGCAATCAACGCATTGAAAACGAGAAATTGGCACCCTTATCGTTGAATGCAATTTCAAATTGTTGGAAATTCACCAATAATTTCTCATTGTGGCTCACAAATACCACAAGCAGTATTTCAGCATCTCAGCATTTATAAAATGTGTTAATTTCTACTCATGTGGTTTAACAACTAGATTTCCTTTCATCCGTCGCGATCAACATCTTGAGTTCAAAGTAAAGACAAACTGGTCTTTTCTGTGTATTGTCATTATGGGGGTTCGACTGCCTTTCTTTGTATATAAGAGCAGCAGATCTCCTGAGATGATGTTCATGTTGAACTAAGAATTATGTCAAGGTGAACATTATGCTAGTTTATACATAAAGCTGATAGTTAAGAAAGTTTTAAACCATCCTGCAAGTGTGTCTGTATAACCTCAATATTTCTGTAAAGCACCCTTTGGCCTCTTGCTTTGTCCTTTCCTTTGCCCAATTTGGTTGTTGCATTAACCTTGTTGTTATGTCTGCTTTTTGGTCAAAATGTAATAAGTTTGGCACATTGATAACCAAAATCAACAGCACTCCTGTAAATCGAGGTTTAGAGTCAAGGCCAAAGAGAAAGATTTTAACATGACAAATGATAAGCAAACTGTGACAAAAAGGGATGGAGAGGATCACAGTAAGAGTCAACCAACAATTTTGTCTAGAAATTACAAATACAGTAAAAGAATAAAACTAAAGATTCTGTATCTGAGTGCATGTAACATTCAAAATAAAACAGATGAGCTCAGAATGCGAATAGAAATAAATAGATACAAACTGGTGGCCATTGCAGGGACATAACTGAAGACTGGAACCTTCAAGGGTACAGAACATCTAGGAATTATGGGGAACCAGGAAGTGGTGGCTCTTTTGTTAATGATAATTGAGACTGATAATCTATGTTTAGGAAGTCAAGGTGTGGAAACAGTTTGGCTAGAAATGAAAAAAGATAAATGCAAGATGTCCCTTGTGAAGTGGTGTACAAGCTCCGTAATAGTGACCACAGGGTAGGGCTGTGCATAAAGAATGAAACATGAGAGCTTGTGAGAAAAACAGGACAATAATCATGCGAGATTTTGATCTATGCATAGACTGAAAAAGTTAAGCGGAGAAAGGTAGTCCAGATGAGAGTTTCATGGAATGTTTTCTGGACAGTTTCTTAGAACTGCATTTTCTAGAGCCAACCAGAGAGCATGCTTAACTCAACCCAGTATTGTGCAATGAAATAGGATTAATCAATGATCTCATAGCAAAGGTGTCCCTAGGTAGAATATCAAAATGAGACTGGGGAATTTATAACAGAACATAAGGAAATGGCAAATGAAACAGTTATTTTGCATTATCCTTCATAATCCCTCAGAAGCAGCAATTAATCTGGAAATGGAAAGAAGGGAAGAAATCGTGAAAACCACAATGATCAGAGAAATGGTCCTGAGTAAATTAGTGGCACTGATTAAATTGTTGGAGCTGCAGATGGGCAAGAGTCCTAATATACTCCATCCTAGGGCCCTAAAAGAAGTTGATGCATTGATTTTAATTTTCCAAAGCTCCCTTGATTCAGGGGTGATCCCACTAGTTTGGCATCAGACAGAGTCTTTTCCCTAGGATGGTTAATTTCACAACTAGGGGGTACATTTTTAGGGTGTGAGGAGAGAGATTTTTAAAAAGATATGAGTGGCAATTTTTCTACACAGAGGGTAGTTCAATGTGGAATGAACTTCCTGAGGAAGTGTGGATGAGAGCACAATTACAATGTTTAAAAACATTTGGATAAGTAGGAAAGGTTTTGAGGGACATGGCCAGGAGCAGGCAGGTGGGTCTAGTTTAGTTTGGGATTATGTTTGGCATGGACTGGTTGGACCAAAGGGTCTGTTTCCATGCTGTGACTCTATGACTCAATGTTTGACCAAACTATTGGAATTCTTTGAAGAAGATGAGACGCTGTGAATAAGGAACAATTGCTTGGTGGACTTAAATTTCCAGAAGGTATTTGAGAAGTTGCTACATCCAGGGTTATTGTGGAAAATAAAAGCTCATGGGTTAGTGGGGCTTATAGTATATTGTCACAGATTGTTTGGCTAATAGGAAGCAGAGAGTAATCCAAATGGGTCTTTTTCAGGTTGGCAAGTTGTAATAAGAGATATGTCACAGTAAAGGATGCTGAGATCTCAATTTTCCAATTTATAAATGATTTGGATAAGACTAATGAGGCTGTGCACAGTTCAATGAAAGATACAGTACACTGTAGGCAGTCAGAGAAGGTCTATTGGATGAATGCCCGGAATGGATGGGTTGTGCTACAAGCAAAGGTCAAATAGAATAGGCCCGCATCCGCTAAAGTTTTAAAGAGCAGGAAGAAACAAATAAGATCCAAAGGAACCTTGACAGAGTGGATAGGGAGAATATAGAACTAGAGGTCACTATTTTAAAATATGCGTCACCCATTTAAAACAAAGATGGAGTGCATTTTGTTCTCTCAGAGGGTCATATGTTTTGGATTTCTTCCTGAAAAGTGGTGTGGTGACCTTGAGTATGTTAAGACAGAGGGAAATATATTCTTGATAAACACGGAGATGAAAGGTTATCGGGGTAGGCAGGAATGCGGATTTGAAGTTACAATTGAATTAGCCATGATTTTGATGAACGGCGGAAGAATATTCCATTTGCAAATGCATTTGTACAATACAAAGAATGTCATCCATACTTCATTTGCAGCCCCACTTGGCTCCATCAGTGCTCAGCTCTACTGATCAGCCTGGAAAGCTCAGTCCCTATTCTCTACTTAACTGGTACATTTCCTTCCTTTGGTACTCCACTCGCTATCCTGCTTAATACCTCTGTGATCGTTCCATTTTGAACATGTTATTGTCTCTCTCCCACTCACTGTTTTACTCCAACAACACTCACAATATGAAGGAAGCTGATTCTGTACCTTTAACTGTTCACTTTCTGTGTCAGAGAGGTTCATTGATAGTCACTGAAACCAAGCACATTGTTAAAAGAATATTCACTCTGTTAATTACAACAGTCAAACGGACAACTAACATGAAAATAGAACAACTTAATGAAATTCACAAGGCAATGAAGGGTGGGATATACATTTTGCAAAGCTAACAGGAGAATAAAGTAAATTGGCCAATAACTTGTCATATCTCTTCTTCCTGCCTTAGTGCATAATCATGATGACTGCTCAACACATTTGCAGAAAATTGAGCAATTTAATAAGTTTTAAGATGGTTCCTACCTGATAATGATGAAAAGAGAATGGTCAGGCACTTTTGTGTGGTTTCTGATTGTTGATGTGTTTTTTCCTAACTATCTAATGAATTGAAATGTGCATTAGGCTTTTTAAAATTAAATAATTAATTTACTAGATAATCATTTGATCAACAGCCTATAATAGAAACTGGAAATTCATTGAGATGTGAAAAGCAAGCAGTGGTAACCAATCTGCAATGATTTTAATGTCTAAGCAGTAATTTGAAAAGGGAGTGCTATGATTGTTTTGGTATATCAATGTATGACCACTTTTAATTGTGACATGTAGCAGATTCCAGAGACGGGAGGGCTTTGGACCCTGATATCAGAATGAACTGAGAGTTGTGAGATTGCCCTCACTAGCAGTGAGACCAGCTCAATATCTTTACCACAGACAGCCTCCTCATTGGATCATGTGTGCCCACTATTCTGATGGTGCAGGCTGAATCAGAGGGATGAGAACCCTGAAGCCATGGGAAGATGATGGAATAATCCCTACAGTGTGAAAGCAGGTGATTTGGTCCATTTAGTCCACACTGACCATCTGAAGAGCATCCTATGCCCATATTTTATCCTTGTAATCCTGCATATACCATGGCTAATCTACTTAACCTACACATCCCTGGGAAGTATGGCCAATTTGGCGTGGCCAATCCACCTAACCGACATATCTTTGGACTATGGGAGCAAACCTACAAAGATACAGAAAGAATGGAAAAACTCTACACAGTCATAGAGTCACAGAGATGTACAGCATGGAAACAGATCCTTCGGTCCAACCTGTCCACGCCGACCAGATATCCCAACCCAATCTAGTCCCATCTGCCAGCACCCTGCCCATATCCCTCCAAACCCTTCCTATTCATATACCCATCCAAATGCCTCTTCAATGTTGCAATTGTACCAGTCTCCACCATATCCTCTGGCAGCTCATTCCATACACGTACCACCTTCTGTGTGAAATTGTTGCCCCTTAGGTCTCTTTTATATCTTTCCCCTCTCACCCTAAACCTATGCCCTCCAGTTCTGGAGTCACCCACCCCAGGGAAAAGACTTTGTCTATTTATCCTATCCATGCCCCTCATAATTTTGTAAACCTTTATAAGGTCACCCCTCAGCTTCCGACGCTCCAGGGAAAACAGCTCCAGCCTGTTCAGCCTCTCCCTGTAGCTCAAATCCCCCAACCCTGGCAACATCCTTGTAAGTCTTTTCTGAACCCTTTCAAGTTTCACAACATCTTTCCGATAGGAAGGAGACCAGAACTGCATGCAATATTCCAACAGTGGCCTAACCAATGTCCTGTACAGCCACAACATGACCTCCCAACTCCTGTACTCAATACTCTGACCAATAAAGGAAAGTATACCAAACACCTTCTTCACTATCCTATCGACCTGCGATTCCACTTTCAAGGAGCTATGAACCTGCACTCCAAGATCTCTTTGTTCAGCAACACTCCCTCGGACCTTACCATTAAGTGTATAAGTCCTGCTAAGATTTGCTTTCCCAAAATGCAGCACCTCACATTTATCTGAATTGAACTCCATCTGCCACTTCTCAGCCCATTGGCCCATCTGGTCCAGATCCTGTTTTAATCTGAGGTAATTCTCTTCGCTGTCCACTAAACCTCCAATTTTGGTATCATCTGCAAACTTACTAACTGTGCCTCTTATGCTCGCATCCAAATCATTTATGTAAATGACAAAAAGTACAGGACCCAGCACTGATCCTTGTGGCACTCCACTGGTCACAGGCCTCCAGTCTGAAAAACAACCCTCCACCACCACCCTCTGTCTTCTACCTTTGAGCCAGTTCTGTATCCAAATGGCCAATTCTCCCTTTATTCCATGAGACCTAACCTTGCTAACCAGTCTCCCATGGGGAACCTTGTCGAACGCCTTACTGAGGCCATATAGATCACATCTACTGCTCTGCCCTCATCAATCCTCTTTGTTACTTCTTCAAAACGCTCAATCAAGTTTGTGAGACATGATTTCCCACGCACAAAGCCATGTTGACTATCCCTAATCAGTCCTTGCCTTTCCAAATACATGTACATCCTGTCCCTCAGGATTCCTTCCACCAACTTGCCCACCACTGAGGTCAGGCTCACTGGTCTATAGTTCCCTGGCTTGTCTTTACCGCCCTTCTTAAACAGTGGCACCGCGTTTGCCAACCTCCAGTCTTCCAGCACCTTATCTGTGACTATCAATGATACAAATATCTCAGCAAGAGGCCCAGCAATCACTTCTCTAACTTCCCACAGAGTTCTAGGGTACACCTGATCAGGTCCTGGGGATTTATCCACCTTTAACCGTTTCAAGACATCCAGCACTTCCTCCTCTGTAATCTGGGCATTTTGCAAGATGTCACCATCTATTTCCCTATATCTATATCTTCCATATCCTTTTCCACAGTAAATACTGATGCAAAATATACATTTAGTACCTCCCCCATTTTCTGTGGCTCCACACAAAGGCCACCTTGCTGATCTTTGAGGGGACCTATTCTCTCCCTAGTTACCCTTTTGTCCTTAATATATTTGTAAAAACCCTTTGGATTCTCCTTAATTCTATTTGCCAAAGCTATCGCATGTCCCCTTTTTTCCCTCCTGATTTCCCTCTTAAGTATACTCCTAATTCCTCTATACTCTTCTAAGGATTCACTCGATCTGTCCTGTCTATACCTGACATATGCTTCCTTCTTTTTCTTAACCATACCCTCAATTTCTTTAGTCATCCAGCATTTCCTATACCTACCAGCCTTCCCTTTCACCCTGACAGGAATATACTTTGTCTGGATTCTTGTTATCTCATTTCTGAAGGCTTCCCATTTTCCAGCCGTCCCTTTACCTGCGAACATCTGCCTCCAATCAGGTTTCGAAAGTTCTTGCCCAAAACTGTCAAAATTGGCCTTTCTCCAATTTAGAACTTCAACTTTTAGATCTGGTCTATCCTTTTCCATCACGATTTTAAAACGTATAGAATTGTGGTCAATGGCCCCCAAAGTACTCCCCCACTGACACCTCAGTCACCTGCCCCCTGCCTTATTTCTCAAGAGTAGGTCAAGTCTTGCACCTTCTCTAGTAGGTACATCCACATACTGAATCAGAAAATTGTCTTGTACGCACTTAAGAAATTCCTCTCCATCTAAACCTTTAACACTGTCAGTCCCAGTTGATGTTTGGAAAGTTAAAATCCCCTACCATAACTACACTATTATTCTTACAGATAGCTGAGATCTCCTTACAAGTTTGTTTCTCAATTTCCCTCTGACTATTAGGAGGTCTATAATACAATCCCAATAAGGTGATCATCTCTTTCTTATTTCTCAGTTCCACCCAAATAACCTCCCTGGATGTATTTCCGGGAATATCCTCCCACAGTACAGCTGTAATGCTATCCCTTATCAAATATGCCACTCCACCTCCTCTCGCCTCCCTTTTTATCCTTCCTGTAGTATTTGTATCCTGGAATATTAAACTGCCAGTCCTGCCCATCCCTGAGCCATGTTTCCAGAATTGCTATGATATCCCAGTCCCATGTTCCTAACCATGCCCTGAGTTCATCTGCTTTCCCTGTTAGGTCCCTTGCATTGAAATAAATGCAATTTAATTTATTAGCCCTACCTTGCCCCTGCCTGCCCTGACTGTTTGACTCACTTCTGTTCTCAACTGTACCAGTCGCAGATTGATCTCTTTCCTCACTATCTCCCTGGGTCCCCGCGCTCCCCCCCCCCCCGCAACCCACCCCCACCTTACTAGTTTAAATCCTCCCAAGCAGTTCCCTGCCAGTATATTAGTCCCCTTCCAATTTTGGTGCAATCCGTCCTTCTTGTACAGGTCACTTCTACCCCAAAAGAGATTCCAATGATCCAAAAATATGAATCCTTCTCCCATACACCAGCTCCTCAGCCATGCATTCATCTGCTCTATCCTCCTATTCCTGCCCTCATTAGCTCGTAGCACCGGGAGTAGTCCAGATATTACTACTCTCGAGGGCCTCCTTTTTAAATTCCTGCCTAACTCTCTGTAATCTCCCTTCAGAATCTCAACCTTTTCCCTTCCTATGTCGTTGGTTCCAATGTGGACAATGACCTCCTGCTGGCCCCTCTCCCCCGTGAGAACATTCTGCACCCTCTCTGAGACATCCTTGATCCTGGTACCAGGTAAACAACACACCATTCTGCTTTTTCTCTGCTGGCCACAGAAATGTCTGCCTGCACCTCGGACTACAGAATCCCCTAACACAATTGATCTCTTGGAAGCCGACGTACCCCTCGTTGCATTGGAGCCAGTCTCAATACCAGAAACTTGGCTGTTTGTGCTACATTCCCCTGAGAATCCATCACCCCCTACATTTCCAAAACAGCATACCTGTTTGAAATGGGTATATCCACAAAAGACTCCTTGCACTAGCTGCCTACCTCTCTTACCCTTCTTGGAGTTAACCCATCTATGTGACTGTATCTGAGACTTTCCCCGCTTCCTATAACTGCCATCCATCACATACTGTTGCTGTTGCAAATTCCCCATCGCTTCTATCTGAATCTCCAACCCGAGGGTAGGATCGAATCTGGATGCTGTGAGGCAGAAGTGCTAACCACTGAGCCACGAAACTGCCATCAGGATGGAGGTGCCGATGTAGGAGATAAGAACAAATTCAAATTCGGATGGCCAGTGAAAACCCTGCTGATCACAAGACAAACCACTTTGGGATGTGACCAGGTTGGGAGGGAGGGGTCTATAAGGACTGCCTACTTTCTTGTTCATAGTCCTGTGGGACATGGTGATCCCAGCCTGTGATGGCCCTGGACTGTCTCAAGAACATGCCTCCAAGAAACTGGGGGACTGCCAATGCCCCGGAGATGGTTCCTCACTGGGAAATACTGGCAGCCCCATTAGATTCAAAAAGACCTCAGGCTAGTGATTACACATGAAAATATCCTACTTGCCTCCTTGGAGCATGTAGTGGGCCACTGCTGGGAAATGTCCGAGGGTAGGATTGTGTGAGGAGCTGTCCCAGGCTAGCTACCTGTAATTTTACCAGTAACCTCCATTTGTGTCTGTATCCTGCCACCTGGGGACCAATAAAATTCTACCTTTAATTTTCAGCTTTATAGATGTTTCTAAGTAGTGTTTAATAGTACATTCATTTTTAAGCATTCCGTAATATTAAAATATTTTCAACAGCAGTCACAGCCAGTTGAATGAGCTGCGATAATTCACAATGGAATTCAGCTGAGTGCCTTTTGATTGAACAATGCTGATGTCATGGAGTTAAAAATAAACTGATGACACTGTAGGGATGCACAGAGAAATAAATGACTGAGAGAAGAATGTTACAAATGCAATGAAGCAGGAAGATTGTACATTGAGTCATTCACATTACCTCATTATGGTGCCTCAACATACTCTGAATACCAATAAAGTGCATTGGAGAACACGTCACCCTCTAAAATTCAATAACAACCAAGCCTTGAATTTTTGGGAAGCTTTTAGAAAGCTTTTGAATTAAGAAGTAACAACTGAGAATTGTCTGATTAAATACAAATCTTAATTGTTCCCTCTTACTCAGTGAACAATAAACAAATTATTTATGTTACAATTTATCAACGGCAAGATTCACTACTTGTGGTGTAAAGGGTTAATTATACAGTCTCCTTCAAGCAAAGCTGCTGAGCATGTGCAAAAGGAAGCAATGTGACCTCAGATCATATGGAACTGGAGTCTAAGGGTTTCAGACAATGCCCGATCTTGCTACACTTTGTTAACATATATCTTTAATAAAGTCTGTTACTATTTAGTCTGAGGACTGTTGACCTCATCTTACTACACTAATAAAGATCATATGATAAGAGGTTATGTCTGAGTTTGCAGTCATTTGTTGTCAGATCCAGCTAAGTGAGACATTGGCAATCTGTTATCAACATGGCCATTTGACTGAATTGGTCTGCAATAGTTTATCGTTTGCATATTGCAACTGCAGTTGTAATTGATGGGAGTTCTGACTTTCTGTTTTTGCCCTGATATATTGCCATGGACATTTGTGGGAGAACTAAAGGACAAACAGCAATGGCGGATGAATATGTACGCTGACATAATTTTTACATAGAAATCACAGAAGCAAGCCAGGTGTGCCACATCCAATCTAATTCATTTAGCTTTACTTACCTATGAGTTTCACCAATCTCTTGATAGCATGATGGGAGATTACTGCTTTCAAGTAATATTGGATCAAGGGTATTTTCCCACCCTTCTTCACTTCCTCTACTTCCACCTATCTATATGGGGTTGAAGTGTAGGAACTAGGAGCAGTGGCTCCCTCTCTCTCTCCCAGCATCATTGGGCAAAGACCACAAGCAGTAACCCTTCTGTTCTGTCACTCAATCCCAAATCAATGACTGATTAATCGGAGCTGGGAACCAGTCTTATATTCAATCCTTCGATGCTAGAAACCAAGATGTTTGTTGTAGCCTTCAACTCTTCCTCCAATGCCCTCTTTTTAATCCTTTTCCTGAAAAGTATTGACTGTTGCTAGGAACACTTCCACCAACAATACCTTCTCTCCATTTCCTCAGTGAAGTCCTGTTAATTGTATGAAGTTACATGGGGTGTGTTGGGAGATTGTGGAACTGTAAAGAAACTCAAAGCCAAATCAGATTTTTTTTTGCCCAATATCTACTTGAGGATTCATTAAAAAGGGAAGAGGAAATAGGGGATGAGCTATTCTACGCAAAACAGGAATAGAAACCTTGGTTGTTTTTTTGCCAAACCCTGAACAGTGCTTGGTCTAGATTAGTTAAAGTCAGCAAAGACCAAGCATCAGTCATAGCCTCTCCTTGGTCTAGTACAACACATGATCTCCCTGTATTCATCAGGGAGATGTTACTATTCACAATATAATAATCAGCAGTAGTGAATCAGTCCTTCATATATCTTGCAGCATTTTACCGAAATTGTTTTGAAATAAACAAAGTCATTGAGGTTGAAATTTAACTCAGTTGTGTCACGTAAGGGTCTAAAACAGATGTAATACCAAAACTTAGAACTTCCCTTTCCTGCATGGAAATATGGATCATTGCTGAATTGGTCATGGCCTCTAATGGACGATTCTGGTGATGTGCAAGTTACAAATGGAACTTTTGGGCCTTGAACAGCCTTAAAGTGACCTCTAGAGGCTACTCATAAATGCCTCAAAAACATGGAAGATTTCTTTTGAGGTTGCGTTAGGAGACACAACCCTTTGTAATGCCTTGTGCAGTTAGAATGAGGAGGACTGCACCTCTGGGCTCCACACTATTGTGAATCTCAATTAAACTGATCTCTCCCACTGCCTATATCCCCAGCATCCCCTAACTCAACTGCTTCAGATTTATCTGTTCATTTTGTGCAGAATGAACTTCTCTTCAGAATTTATCAGCAAAGCTGCTTCAGGGAGCTTCAGCAATGAATTTACATTGATGCCTGAGTTTCTTCATTCCAGAGATCAGACCCAATTTGGGATATAGAGGAATGTCAAGCTCAATTTTGGCACAAGTCTCCAGATTTTAATGAGGATAATTGTTGGGGCATTTACGCTTTTGTTTTCTTCAAATCTGATGCCTAGCTTGATGCAAAGCTGTTTTATTCTCTTTACAATTTGTTTTTGGAGCAGTTTAGTATAATTGTGTGGCTTGAGCTGAAAATGTGTTGCTGGAAAAGCGCAGCAGGTCAGGCAGCATCCAAGGAGCAGGAGAATCGATGTTTCGGGCATCAGCCCTTCTTCAGGATTCCTGAAGAAGGGCTGATGCCCGAAACGTCGATTCTCCTGCTCCTTGGATGCTGCCTGACCTGCTGTGCTTTTCCAGCAACACATTTTCAGCTCTGATCTCCAGCATCTGCAGTCCTCACTTTCTCCTAATTGAGTGGCTTGCTAAGCTATTTCAGAAGAAAGGCAGAAGTTGAATTGTATCACTATGGATCTGGAGACACATTCAGGGCAAACCATGTACAGGTAGCAGATCTCCATTCTAAAGAACATGAGTGAATCAGATGGGTTTTAATTACAACCTGTCAGTGTTGGTAATAGTGATCTGTGAAACTATCTTTATCATTGCAACTTTGTTTAATTAACTTTGTTCAAATCCATAAACTGCTGCAGAAAGATCCCAAATCACAGAATGCTTGGTTAATACCTTGAAATTACTCAGGCAATAAATGTTTATAGTATAAAGACTGAATGAAACCCAATTGTAAATTGTTGTCAGATGCTGTTTTAATAAACTTACGGAAATGTTACTTCCAGTTGTTGAAACAACACACTGCAGAAACCTAGAGCACCATTTTTAGTCAAAATTTCAGGAAGTATTATGTACATCCAGCAAAGAAAACTTCTGCATTTTTACCAATACTGTCTCTTTCTTTATGATATCAATCCTTGTTGAGAAATCAGAACTTTATCATGATTGATATTTTGCACCCTTTAGATTATTCTAAAGAAATGCAGGGAGGTGTTTAAAAAGGCATATGCACAATGATAATTCCACACTGATATTAAGGAATATAGAAAAGACATTTTAGTTAAAGCGGTTGGCTGTCAGGGCTCATCATTATCCCATGACACCCACGAAAGTACAAATTACAGTAAAGGGGTGATGAGTCGAATCCCAGAGAATGTGCCCTCAAATGTATGTTAAGCAGTGCTTTGAGCAAGCCCCAATGTAACTTGATTTGCCTATAAACATGCCGTATGTAAAAAAAATCTAAATGAAAGGACATTAAGGTGGTATATATGAGAAAATGTCTTCAATTTTCAATTTGTTGACAGCTTGCAAAGACCTGACCTTGCACATTAAAATGTATTAAAAAGTGTTGGGAGTTAGTTCTGGAAAAGCTCACCAGTGCTGTTAAACATGTTTTCATGCTGCAGTGCAAATCCCAGAGCATCTCTCCAGCTTTTACAACTTCAGCTGGAAGCCCTGGCACAGCAGGAATATTATAGGACGAATAAACCCAAGCCCCAGGCTAATGTATTGGGGAGGTATGGGCCTGAATCCCACCACGGCAGCTGGTATCATTTCAATTGAATTTTAAAAAAAACTAATGAAAAATTTAAAAGGGACCAAAGGGGCAACTTTTCCGCACAAAGGATGATGCGTGTATTGGAATGAGCTGCCAGAGGAAGTGGTGGAGACTCATACAATTACATCATTTAAAAGGCCTCTGCATGGGTATTTGAATAGGAAGGGTTTAGCTGGAATTTCCATACTAACTTCTAGAACACCTTCTCAGCCTTAGTCATTTATGCAGTCAGAGTGGAAGTGATTGGCAAGTTTGGTTTCTGCCACCACCTTTCAAGTTGCATTTATTCATGTGGTATTTCCTCATTTAACTCTTATTTATGAAATTCCCCACTGTGGTCCTGTTAGGCCAAACTAGGCTGAATATATAGGAACTCGACATTAATGTGGCATTCCTTTGTGATCTATTCAGTTTCAGCAAAACCACGGTATAATATTACAATCAATAGTGAAGCTAACTCTCCTTTCATCTTTCTTACCCATGTAATGAACAGTTTTAACTCAATCAGCCGAGTCATTGGCTCTCCTTCAGGCATATGGGTATTCCTTTATGGATTCACATTTTCACATCATACATAATTACAGCTTAACACTAATGTGTCATTAGATTACTAAGACATCTTATACTTTAATGAACATTGCTTAATGATACTGATACCAATTGCAAAACCGATGCTCACACCAGTGAAAATTGCAGTGTTATACCTCATTGTCTGAAATGATCAATTATCCAAGCCTCATGTTCCTAACTCTCCAGCAGTGCTGCAGGAACAGTTAGGGCAGAATATTCCTAGCCCTTAAGTAGTGTGGGCAATGTAGAGAAATTTGGGAAAATACAGTGAGAATGGAAAAATCTCTCAACATCGAGAAAAACATTTCTCATTTCAATAAAAGATTATTCATTTTATGGGATGTGGATATCATTGGCTGGCCAGCATTTATCGCCCAACCCTAGTTGCCCTCGAGAAGGTGTTGGTGAGCTGCCTTCTTGAACTGCTGTAGTCCACCTGCTGTGGGTTGACCCACACTGCCATTAGGGAGGAAATTCCAGGATTTTGACCTAGCAACAGCAAAGGAACGTCAATTTATTTCCAAGTCAGGATGGTGAATGGCTTGGAGGGGAACTTGCAGTTGGTGGTGTTTCCATATATCTGCTGCCCTTGTCCTTCATGATGGAAGTAATCACGGGTTTGAAAGATGCTGCCTGAGGGTATTTGGGTGAATTTTGGCAGTTCATCTTGTAGAGAGTACACATTGCTGCTACTGAGCATTGGTGGTGGAGGGAGTGGATGCTTGTGGATGTAGTGCCAGTCAAGCGGGCTGCTTTGTCCTGGATGGCGTCAAGCTTCTTGAGTGTTGTTGGGGCTGCATTGATCCAGGCAAATGCTGAGTATTCCATCACACTCCTGACTTGGATCTCATAGATGGTGGACAGGCTTCTGGGAGTCAAGAGGTGAGTTACTTGCTACAGTATTCCTAGCCTCTGACCTGCTCTTGTAGCCACTGCATTTATGTGGTGAGTCCAGTTGAGTTTCTGATAGATGATAACTCCCAGGATGATGATAGTGGGGGATTCAGTGATGGTAACACTATTGAATGTCAAGGGGCAGTGGTTAGATTTTCTCTTGTTAGTGATGAACATGGCCTGGCATTTGTGTGGCACGGTTGATACTTGCCACTTGTCAGCCCAAGTCTGGATATTGTCCAGAACTTGTTGCATTTGGACACAGACTGCTTCAGCATCTGAGGAGTTATGAATGGTGCTGAACATTGTGTAATCATCAGCAAAAATCCCCACTTCTGACCTTATGTTGGAGGGAAGGTTATTGATGAAGCAGCTACAGATTGTTGGGCCTAGGACACTACCGTGAGGAACTCCTGCAGAGATGTCCTGGAGCTGAGATGACTGACTTCCATGAGCATCTTCCAATGTATCAGGTATGACTCGAACTACCACAGAGTTTTCTCCCTGATGCCCATTGATTCTTTCTGCTAGAGCTCCTTGATGCCACACTTGGTCAAATATAGTCTAGATGTCAGGGACTGTCATTCTCACCTCACCTCCAGAATTCAGCTCTCTTGTCCATGTTTAAACCAAGGCTGTAATGAGGTGAGGAGTTGAGTGGCCTTGGAGGAATGCAACTGGTCCTGCTTGATAGCACTGTTGATGACACCTTCCAACACTTTACTAATGCTTCTCAATAGACTGATGGGCAGTAATTGGTCAGGTTGGATTTGTCCTGCTTTTTATATATAGGACATACTTGGGTAGTTTTCCATATTGTCGAGTAGATGTCAGTGTTGTAACTGTACTGGAACAACTTGGTCAGGGGAACGGCAAGTTCTGGAGCACAAGTCTTCAGGGTTATTGCTGGAATGTTGCCAGGGCCCGTAGCGTTTCCAGTATCCAGTGCCTCCAATGGTTTCTTGATATCACACGGAGTGAATGGAATTGACTGAAGACTGGGATCTATGATGCTGGGGACACTGCAGGAGGCCAAGATGGATCATGAAGATTGCTGCAAAAGCCTTATCTTTTGCACTGATGTGTCAGGTTCTTCCATCATTAAGGATGGGGATATTTGTGGAGCCTCCTCCTCCTCCAGTGAGTTGTTTAATCATCCACCATCATTCATATCTGGATGTGGAAGGATTGCCGAGGTTAGATCTGATTCTTTGGTTGTGGGATCACTTAGCTTTTCAATCACTTGCTGTTTGTGCTGTTTTGCATGCAAGTAGTCGATTGGTGGTTTCACCAGGTTGACACCTCAATTTTAGATTAGATTAGATTAGATTACTTACAGTGTGGAAACAGACCCTTCAGCCCAACATTCCACACTGACCCGCCGAAGCGCAACCCACCCAGACCCATTCCTCTACATTTACCCCTTCACCTAACACTACGGGCAATTTAGCATGGCCAATTCACCTAACCTGCGCACCTTTGGACTGTGGGAGGAAACCGGAGCACCCAGAGGAAACCCACGCAGACCCGGGGAGAATGTGCAAACTCCACACAGTCAGTCGCCTGAGGCGGGAATTGAACCCGGGTCTCTGGCACTGTGAGGCAGCAGTGCTAACCACTGTGCCACCGTGCTGCCCATAGGTGTGCCTGGTTCTGTTCCTGGCATGCCCTCCTGCACTCTCCATTGATTCTCTGGCTTGATAGTAATGGTTGAGTAGGGATATACAGGACCGCGAGGCTAAAGATTGCGCTGGAGTATAATTCTGCTGCTATTGATGGCCCACATCACCTCATGGATGCCCAGTCTTGAGTTGCTAGATCTGTTCGAAGTCTATCTTATTTAATGTGGTGATAGAACCGCACAACATGATGGAAGTTATTCTCAACGTGAAAGTGGGACTACTTCCACAAGGACTGTGCAAGTGGTCACTCTTACCGATACTGTTATGAACAGATACATCTGCAGCTGGCAGGTTGGTAAGGATGAGGTCAAATATGGTTTTCCTCCTTGTTGGTTTCCTCACCACCTGCCATAGACCCAATCCAGCAGCTATGTTCTTTAGTATAGTACTACAGCCAAGTAGTACTGCTGCCAAACCACTGTTGGTTGAAATCCCCACCCAGAGTACATTTTGTGCCCTTGCCATCCTCAGTGCTTCCTCTAAGCTGAGAGAAGTCAGTGCATGGTAATCAACAGGAGGTTGCCTTGCTCTGTTAAATCTAAAACCATGAGACTTCATGCGGTCTGGAGTCAATGTTGAGAACTCTTAGGGCAACTCTCTCCTGACTGTATACCACCATGCCCAACTCTGCTCGGTCTGTCCTGCCAGTGAGACAGGACATATCCAGGGATAGTGATAGTGGTGTCTGGGGTGTTGACTCTAAGATAGGATTCCAAGAATATGGCTATGCCAAGCTGTTTCTTGACTCATCTCTGAGACAGCTCTCCCAATTTTGGCATTATCCCCCCAGATATTAGTGAGGAGGACTTTGTAGGTTTGACAGAGCTGTTTCTGCCATTGTCTTTTCTGGTGCCTAGGTCGATGCCAGGTTATCCATGCAGTTTCATTTCTTTGAGACTTTGTAGTGATTGGTACAACTGATTGGCTTTCTAGGCATTTTCAGAGGACAACTGTGAGTCAACCACATTGCTGTGGATCTGGAGTCACATGTAGGCCAGACCAAGTGAGGATGGCAGATTTCCTTCCCTAAAGGACATTAATTAACCAGATGGGTTTTTCCAAAAATCAACAATGACTTCATGGACATCAGTTGATTCTTAGTTCCAGATTTTGTTTTATTGAATTCAAATTCCACCATCTGCTGTGGGTTATTCAAACCTGGGGCCCCAGAACATTACCTGGGTCTCTGGATTAATAGTCTAGCAATAATACCACTGGGACCATCGCCTTCCCTAGATTGTCCCTTTAAGGTTCCAGTGGCAAGTTCTGAATCGCACTGATAAGTGGCGAATACCTTGTATCTACATGTTTGCATCTCATTAGTAGTTAATCTCATGTCATTTATGCTCAGTTTGCAATTCTCCCATTGCCAAGGAACGAGATGCTGCCTACTTCCAACATGAAAGACCCAAGTGGTTACGTGGTGAATGCATCTCGCCGCTTTCTCCAGATCTCTATCTGACAGTCCATTCACAAACATCTCATTGAATGGTCCAGGGACAGCAAAATTCAAAGGGGACCAACCCTTATTTGAGTAGAGGTGGACTACAGTCAGTTAAGAACATTGTCTGATCTCAGTCCTGGGAGTTGGCACTCAGAGGGCTACTGTTACTCAGACACATGGTGTCTCCAGTGTTAGGGGATCCATGTCTTGAAAATGCAGGGATTAAATCAAACTTAGTGCTGTTGGAACATCAGTCTGAGGAGAGGGATGTGCTCAGTCAGGCTGCCCTCATAACTCTCTCCTGGGGTTTGGCCATGGTTAGTCCTAAGGGTTTGGGCAGTAAACATCAAAGGGCTTATCAGGAGTTAGTCCATACAGTGTTGGGGAGAATGGAAAAGCTAAGCCTAGGATGGCCTGCATTATGGTGGACGTTGGGGCGAATATAACAGTCACTGGTTGCTGATAGTCAATTCTAAATATAAGGGTGAAATCTAAGCCAGCGTAACAGAACATGGAGAACTATTGGATGGGAGGTTTTCCCAAGTTACCATCACACTGGCCTTTGTGGGAGGACAGTGAATGCCAGCTGTCACTGTGCATTCTGTTGGAACTGGCCTTCCATGTTGCTGTCCATTAAAACAGCCAAATGCATGCACACCAGAGCCAGCATGGCAGTGATAACATTGGTAAAATCCTCCAAACTTCAATTCAATAACTGGGTGTTTCTGACAAATCCTGCCTGATACTCCAGTGATTGTCTGTACATTTGTAAGATGTCATTAAGAGGCTGACACCTTGGGATTATCTCCTGCCTGGGACCGAACAGATGCCTAATCTGAGCACTCCTCTGAGTTTAGATTAGATTAGATTAGATTACTTACAGTGTGGAAACAGGCCCTTCGGCCCAACAAGTCCACACCGACCCGCCGAAGCGCAACCCACCCAGACCCATTCCGCTACGTTTATCCCTTTACCTAACACTATGGGCAATTTAGCAGGTCCAATTCACCTAACCTGCACATCTTTGGACTGTGGGAGGAAACCGGAGCACCCGGAGGAAACCCACGCAGACACGGGGAGAATGCGCAAACTCCACACAGTCAGTCGCCTGAGTCGGGAATTGAACCCGGGCCCCCTGGTGCTGTGAGGTAGCAGTGCTAACCACTGTGCCACCGTGCCACCGTGCCGAGACGTAGGCTGCTTCTTTCTTGACCCGCTGCAGAAGTATGCTAGTGATATGCTCACCAGATTATGTTCCCAAATCTAATCCAGATAGAGAACGCATTGAGGTGAAAATCTCCCAAGTTGCTGGAAGGTGCAGGCAAAAGCATTGTGAGTGCAAGCTCCAAGTGATATGTTGCTCCTTCCTTGGAGGTGAGGCATTAGCTGTTGGGCTGACGGATTGACCTATTTTGGATGGCAATTGTGAGATATCACTGATGCCTGTGCAAGTGAAGAGAAGACATTAATTGTGCTGTATAGGGAGAAACTTGAGCATTTTAAGAATAAGTTAACACTGGAGGTAAAGGGAGAGCAGTGCAGCACAGCACAAAGAGGTTTATTAGATTGCCTCGATATGGAGATCCCAGGTATCCACACCATCAAACTCAATTCTCTCCAGTCATCTCAAAAAGGTGCTCTGCATTGAGGATGAGGAGAGGAACTTCAGCTCCACCCATCCAGGCTTATTTTGTCCAATTATGAGTCAATTTCTCAATACAGTGAAGCAAAAGGAAGGATTAAGTCTGATGAAAGTGGATGTAAGAATTGTTAGTGGTTATGCAGGAGCAGGAGAGATGGAAAGATGTTTCAAATAAGTGAAGAGGAAGCACAGAGTGCAGGAAGGGGAGGGGTTAGTTTGGGAGTGAGAGCCATTGAGTGGAGATCCCGGACGCAATTGTGAGAATTGTAGCCCATCAGCCTTGATGATACTGTGCAGAGTTAGAGTGAGTGTGAGGAAGCAGTAAGATGATGGTAAGACTTATCATTGTACGGCCCAGAAGATCATTGACTTCCTCTAGGGTCTTTCCTAAAACACAGCAAAGGTGTTCCACTTCCACTCTGTCTGAAGGAATGGCCCCTGCAATAGGGTTAAGGGCAGTTGCTTCTAGCTGCTAGTTATTTCAATAAACCACCTTGCTTGAGGATATAACTTTGGTTTCCACAGCCTCAGAGTATGATCTCTATCCTCCATTTCTCGTATAAGCCCCCACATGCCCTCAGCCATGTCTTGTTTGTGTCTTGTTGACTTTGCTCCCAGCAGAGTAGACACATTTTCTCTGTTTCATATCTACATTCACTCCCATTTTACATCACTATTGCTCCTTAATCACCATTACGTTTCCCTCTGTGTTTTGCTATTGGCACCCTCACAATTTGTTCCACTTGCTCCTTGTTCCCTTCTGTCATAAAAAAAAATCATTTCCTAGCTCCTTTCAGTTCTGAAGAAGAGGCATACAAGACTAACCCTGTTTCTCGCTCCACAGATGCTGTCATACCAGCTGGGTTTCTCCAGTACTTTTTGTTTTTATTTCAGATTCCCAGTTACCACTGTACTTTGCTTTTAGTCAATCTAAGTTTTCTGGCTGTTAACACAATCTTCATCTTCACAAAATGCTATGAAGATGAAGAACGATATTAAGAAAACTCAAGTTTGTAACAAATGAACAAACTCATAAATCACTCCATTCTATCAACTCACTTCTGCAATAATAAGTAAAGATCTGTGGAAGAAGAATGAAGATCTTGGAGATGTGGGTACTAAGTTAAATGTTAAAAACTCCATATACAAAACATAAGGCAAATTAAGACCTATTTGAAATTGCAAGAGTGGAAAGAACTCTAATACAAGTGACACTGAGAAAAGCAGATGCCAGCATTTCAATCATTTGATCAGAGCTGAAGAGCTCAGAGATCTTTGCTGCAGGACAAAATGGAGGGAGTAGGAAGAGAGGAAGAACATTAAGGAGCAGTCACAGAGGAGTTACAGAAAAGTTAATATAAGGTAGATGAGTATAACGTAACTTGACAGCAGCTCTCTTAATAGCAGAGACAGAGTGCGTGATCTGCCATTGTATAAGGGGAGTCAGACCAAGTGCAGTCTTCTAGTGAAACAAGGTTAAGCACCAAGAATTTTCTATTTGACCACATGTTTTAAAACCACAAAGTTCATCGCTCATTTTATATAAGTGTTATTAATTCCTATGAACTCATGTATAATTTAAGTTACCATTGCACCCTTTCCACATGGGTAAGTTACAGGTAGAAAGTAGGGAAGTGTCTACACGGACAGTTTGGATTACAAATGTGAAAACAGACAGTTTAATAATAAAAGCTGCCTGGAGATAGGTTCGGGTGTTATGCATTCAGACATTCAGATTTTATTGCTTCTGTTTTTAAAGCTCAATCTTTGAAGTACTTGCATCCATAAATATCGCGTGGATGATCGTTCTTGGCCTCCTGCTGAGAATCCATCATCACAGATGCCAGGCTTCAGCCAATTTATTTTGCTTCATGTGAATATAGTAAAGGCTATGAGCCTTACAGTATAATGAAAATAAATATGATAATGAACTGGTGTCATATATCATGAGATAACTGTAGCATCAGCATTAGCATGCAAGAGACTGAAGAAAGGATGGAATGGCTTGTATTATTGACAGAGCTAATAACAAAGAACAGTATTATACACAAGAGTATAAATAGAACCTACTAGATTGATATAGCAATTACTCACATGTAAGTGGAAGTATTACAGGCCACATGCTATCAGCAGAGACAAGGACAGTCATCTCTGCCCTGTGCAGAATCGAACCCAAGTCAAATGCCTCATGGCAACATGAACTGTGAAATTTTCCAGCTGTACTGTCTTTTCTATTGCCTGGTGTATAGAGTCATAGTCACAGAAATGTACAGCATAGAAACAGACTCTTCGGTCCAACTCATCCATGCTGACCAGATATTCTAAATTAATCTAGTCCATTTGCCAGCACTTGGCCCATATCCCTGGGAGTGCATGACATCGCCTCCGGACCCCATGATTTCTCATGGCTTCAAGTTAAACATGGACAAAGAAACCTCTTATTGGTTACCATGTACTGTCCTCCTTCAGCTGATGAATCAATACTCCTCCATGTTGAACAACACTTGGAGGAAGCACTGCGGCTGGCAAGGGCACAGCATGTACTCTGGGTGGGGGATTTCAATGTCCACCACCAAGAGTGGTTTGGCAGCAGCATTACTGATGCTTTTTATCATTTATATAAATGAGTTAGATATGAACATAGGAGGAATAGTTAGTAAGTTTGCAAATGACACCTAAATTTGAGGTGTAGTGGACAGTGAAGAAGGTTACCTCAGGTTACAACGGGATCTTTCAAATGAGCCAATGGGTTGAGGAGTTTAATTTAGATAAATGCGAGGTGCTGCATTTTGGGAAAGCAAATCTTAGCAGGACTTATACACTTAATGGTAAGGTCCTGGGGAGTGTTGCTGAACAAAGAGACCTTGGAGTGCAGGTTCATAGTTGAAGTGAAATCACAGGTAGATAGGATAGTGAAGAAGGCATTTCGTATTTATTGGTCAGAGCACTGAGTATAGGAGTTGGGTGGTCATGTGTGCAATATTCCAAAAGTGGCCTAACCAATGTCCTGTGGGGAGGTGATGGCCTAGTGATATTATAGCTCGACTATTAATCCAGAAACCCAGAATAACGTTCTGGGGGCCTGGGTTCGAATCCTGCTACGGCTGGTGGTGGAATTTGAATACAATAAAATGTTGACTATGGAACCATTGCAATCGTCTGGTTCACTAATGCCCTTTAGGAAAGGAAATCTGCCATCCTTACCTGGTCTGGCCTACATGTGAGCCAGAGCAATGTGGTTTGACTCTCAACTCCCCTCCAAAATGGCCTAGCAAGCCACTTAGTTGTATCAATTGCTAGAAATACACAACAAAGAAATGAAACTGGATGGACCACCTGGCATCAACCTTGGAAGCGGTAAAGACAACGGCAAAAACACAAACAGCCCTGTCGACCATGCAAAGTCCTCCTTACAAACATCTGGGGGCTAGTGCCAAATTTGGGAGAGCTGTCTCACAGACTGTCAAGCAACTGCCTGACATAGTCATTCTCACGGAATCATACCTTACAGATAACACCTCAGACACCACCATTACCATCCCTGGATATGTCCTGTCCCACCAGCAGGACAGACCCAGCAGAGGTGGCGGCACAGTGGGATACAGTCGAGAGGGAGTTGCCCTGGGAGTGCATGACATCGCCTCCGGACCCCATGATTTCTCATGGCTTCAGGTTAAACATGGACAAAGAAACCTCTTATTGGTTACCATGTACTGTCCTCCTTCAGCTGATGAATCAATACTCCTCCATGTTGAACAACACTTGGAGGAAGCACTGCGGTTGGCAAGGGCACAGCATGTACTCTGGGTAGGGGATTTCAATGTCCACCACCAAGAGTGGTTTGGCAGCAGCATTACTGATCAAGCTGATTGGGTCCTAAAGGATATAACTGCTTGACTGGGTCTGTGGAAGGTGGTGAAAGAACCAACATGAGGAAAAAACATACTTGACCTCATCCTTACTAATCTTCCGGCTGCAAAAGCATCTGTCCATGACAGTGTAGATAAAAGTGACCACAGCACTGTCCTTGTGGAGATAAAGTCCCGCCTTCACATTGAGAATAATCTCTGTTGTGTTGTGTGGCACTATCACCGAGCTAAATGAGACAGACTTCAAACTGATCTAGCAACTCAAGACTGGGCATCCATGAGGCGCTTGGGCCATCAACAGTAGCAGAATTGTACTCCAGCACAATCTGCAACCTCATGGCCTGGCATATCCCCCACTCAACCATTACCATCAAGCCATGGGATCAACCCTGGTTCAATGGAGAGTGAAGGTGGGCATGCCAGGAGCAGCATCAGGCATACTTAAAAATGAGGGGAAGTTACCAACCAGGACTACTGGTGTGCTAAACGGCATAAACGGCAAGTGATAGACAGAGCTAAGTGATCCCACGACCAATGGATCAGATCTAGGCTCTGCAGTCCTTCCACATCCAGTTGTGAATGGTGGTGAACAATTAGACAACTCACTGGAGGAGGAGGCTCCACAAATATCCCCATCCTCAATGATGGAGGAGCCCAGCACATCAGTGCAAAAGATAAAGCTGATGCATTCACAACAGTGGGGGTTCAGTGATGGTAACACTGTTGAATATCAAGGGGCAGTAGTTAGAGTGTCTCTTCTTGGTGATGGTCATTGTCTGGCATTTGTGTGGTACAAATGTTACTTGCCACTTGCTTCAGCATCTGAGGAGTCTGCAGTCAGAAGTGCCCAGTGGATGATCCATCTCGGGCTCCTCCAGTGGTCCCCAGCATCACAGATTCCAGTCTCCAGCCAATTCAATTCACTCCACCTGATATCAAGAAACAGCTGGAGGCACTGGATACTGCAAAGGCAATGGACCTTGATAACATTCCGGCAATAGGACTGAAGATGTGTGCTCCAGAACTTGTCGCTCCCTTAGCCAAGCTCTTCCAGTCCAGTTACAACGCTGGCATCTACCTGACAATGTGGAAAATTGCCCAGGTAGATCCTGTGCACAAAAAGCAGGACAAATCCAACCCGGCCAATTACCACCCAATCAGTCTACTCTCCATCATCAGTAAAGTGATGGAAGTGATTATCAACAGTGCTATCAAGCATGACCCACTCAGTAACAACCCGTTCGGTGATGCCCAGTTTGGGTTTCACCAGGGTCACTCAGCTCCTAATCTCAGTACAGCCTTGGTTCAAACATGGACAAAAGAGTTGAATTCCAGAGATGAAGTGAGAGTGACAACCCTTGACATCAAGACTACATTTGATAGAGAATGGAATCAAGGATCCCTGGCAAAACTAGAATCAATGGGCATCAGGTGGCAAACACTCTGCTGTTTAGAGTCATACCTAGCACAAAGGAAGACAGTTGTGGTTGTGGATGGTCAGACATCTCAGCTCCAGGACATCTCTGCAGGAATCCCTTAGGGTAGTGTCCTAGACCCAACAATCTTCAGGGGCTTCATCAATGACCGTCCCTCTGTCATAAGGTCAGAAATGGGGATGTTCGCCAATGATTGCACAGTGTTCACCATCGTTTGCGACTCCTCAGATACTGAAGCAATCTGTGCTCAAATGCAACAAGATCTGGACAATATCCAGACTTGGGCTGACAAGTGGCAAGTAACATTTGTACCACACAAATGCCAGACAATGACCATCACCAATAAGAGACACTCTAACTACTGCCCCTTGATATTCAACAGTGTTACCATCACTGAACCCCCACTGTCAACATCTATGGTGTTACCACTGACCAGAAACCCAACTAGACTCACCACATAAACACAATAGCTACAAGAGCAGGTCAGAGACTAGGGATACTGCAGCGAGTAACTCACCTCCTGACACCTCAAAGTCTACTCACCATCTACAAAGCATAAGTCAGAAGTGTGATGGAATACTCTCCATTTGCTGAGCTCCAACAGCACTCGAGAAGCTTGACACCATTCAGGACAAAGCAACCTGCTTGATTGGCACCACAACTACAAACATTCAATCCCTCCACCACCGGCAGCAATGTGTACTATCTACACGATGCACTTCAGAAATTCACCAAAGATCCTTAGACAGCACCTTCTGAACACATGACCACGTCTATCTGGAAGGACAAGGGCTACAGGTACTTGTCAAGACCACCACCTGCAAGTTCCCCTCCAAGCCACTCACCACTCTGACTTGGAAATATACCACTGTTTTTTCACAGTCGTTGGTTCAAAATACTGGAATTCCCTCCCCACTGTCATTGTGGATCAACCCACAGCGAGTGGACTGCAGTGATTCAAGACGGCAGGTCACCACCACCTTCTCAAGGACAAATAGGGATGGGCTATCAATGCTGGCCGGCCAGCGATGTCCAAATCCCCCAAATGAATTTTAAAAAACTCTGGTCTCCTTCCTATCGGAAGGATGTTGAGAGTTTCTCCCTTGAGGGAGAGTTTAGGACCAGAGGGCATAATCTCAGATGAAGGCTTTGCCCAAATAAGACAGAGATAAGAAAGATAATAAAACAAAGGTCTATGACTGCAGGAGATCTGAACCAAACAAAAAAAACCAGAAATTACTGGAGAAGCTCAACAGGTCTGGCTGCATCTGTGGAAGGAGAACAGAGTTGCTTTGAAGCCAGTGACCATTTTTCAGAACCAAATGAGAAGGATTGTTTTCTTTCAGAGGGTAGTTAATTTGTGGAATTCTTTGCCATAGAGGACTGTCAAAGGTGAGTTGTTAAGTGTATTCAACTCTGTGATAGACAGATTTTTAATCAGTCAGGGAATCAAGAGTTATGAGATAAGGCAAAAAAGTGGAGTTGAGAATAATCAGATCGGCCATAATCTCTAAAATGGTAAAGCAGACTCAATGGGATAAACAGTCTACTCATGCTACTACAAATAGACCTAATGGTCTTAGAAATCAGGATAGTGTTTTTTTCTGCATTCGCCTGGTTGAGTGCAGTTCCAACAACATTCAAGAAGCTTAGCACCACCCAGTACGATGCGACCCACTTTATGGCATCCTATTTGCCACCTTAAACTTTCATTTCCTCCATCTCTGGCACACAGTGGAAATAGTGTCCACCGTCCCCAAAATGAACCATGGTAACCTATCAAGGCTCTTTGGACAATCAACCTGCTACAAGGAAAAGATAGAAGCTACATGGGAGCACCACCATCTCCTGAATGTTCTGCTCCAAGTTATCCTTAGTTAGAAATCTACTCGGCCTTCTTCAACATTAGTGGGCCAAAACCTTGGAATCTGTGATCAAAAAATACCTCTGTGGGGGTATCTTAACCATATGGACTGCAGCATAGAGTCAGAGAGTCATGGAGATGTATCATATCCTGTTTTTGGGACTAGATTAATTTAGGATATCTGGTCGGCATGGACTATAGGGTCTGTCTCCATGCTGTACATCTCCATGACTCTACAGCTGTGCGGTTCTATGATTGCAACAGTTCAAGAAAGTGCTTTGCCACTATCTTCTCAAAGACAGTTACTGATGAGCAATAAAGGCTGACCTGGCCAGCAATCCCACCATTCCATGAATGAACACAAAAAAAACTTCACACTCAATTTTCTTGTTACAGCTACTGACTTTCTTACTGATTATCTTATCAAGCCCTGACTCAGTCCAGTGTGATAATCGAATGCAAAACTTTGATCCAACCCTGGAGCAGCACCGTATCTGTGTGAAGAAGCAGTAATCTACAAGAAGCTGAAATGAAATTGTGAACATTTAACTGTTAACTTCAAACCCACTGAACTGTGTAAATTACTTCTACAAATATTATATTTCCATGAAAAACCATTTGAAGCGTAATTTGCAAAAAAAAAGGTTTGTTTTTCTATTCTGTGCACTGCTAACTGATGTTGGTAATGGAAGGTGCCTTAAAAATATCATAACATTGAAGAATATACTTTGCTTGCTGCCTAAATCAATGTTGACATTCAATAATTGATAATTACCACAATTTGTTTAGCTTCCAAAATGCAGTCAATAGTTGTGGATCATATTCCAACAAACCATTCTAAAAGCACACTTGATACCTACAAATTTATGTTGTATGCTGCATATTTTTACGGCATTCTGCTTAGTCTCCACGTGGTCAGGTGGGGAGTCTAAAATCAGATGGCATAGATTTAAGGTGAGAAGGGAAAGATCTAAAAGGGATCATAGGGACAACTTTTTCATGCAGAAGGTGGAGAGTGTATGGAATGAACTGCCAGAGGAAGTGGTGGAGGCTGGCACAATCACAACATTTAAAAGGCATCTGGATGGGCATATGAATAGGTAGGGTTTCGAGGGATATGGGCCAAATGCTGGCAAATGGGACTAGATTAACTAAGGATATCTGGTTGGCATGGACAAGTTGAACCGAAGGGTCTGTTTCCGTGCTATATGGTAAATAATCTATGGTAATTCAGTTGGATTTTCAGTTCTAAAGTTACCTATCAAAGTCACATGTGCAGACCTGTATCTTTAGAAGGCGTTTCATAAACATCGGAAGCTGGAGATTCCAAAGACATTTGAACATGAGAAGGAAAGAATGTGTTCATCCTCATGTACATACCTCCTGATTCACTCTCACACAACACAATTTACTTTGCCCTCAGGATACTTTTTAAACTGTTAGAAAAGAAACAGTCATGGAAAATAGGAGCTTGACTTCTCCTTAGACATCCAATGCTCACCAGATACATTTTTCAGTTGAGCCTATAAACACACTCACCAGAAAAATGACAATTTATGATGTGTGTGTAAATCCAGTTTCTGTGTTTGTTATTTATGCCACTTTGCAATTTCAAAGTAAGATTGGAAGAAACCTGTCCATTTATATGAGCACCTTAAAGGGATTGCTGGTGGCCACACTCACAAACTTCAGATCAACACTTAGGGCTGTTTAATATTTTAAATCAATATTTAAGGGCTGTTGAAGACCAGTCAACTAAATTCCAGAATGATGAACTGTTCCCAAGATGGAAACCAAACTTGACCAGCTACCATTGGTGTGATTTCCTCCACTGGAAAGTGAGGTATTCATTACAGTATCAGCATTGAACAAAGGAGGAATAATATGGAATAAAATGGAAAGAAAGCTTAATAAAGATACAATGAGACAAGCAGGAGGCTAAAAGAACACAGCAAGCCAGGCAGCATCAGGAGGTGGAGAAGTCGACGTTTCGGGTGTAACCCTCCTTTAGGACTGGGGATGGGTGTAAAGGGATAAAGGGAGTGGTGGAGCCGAGGTGGTGAAGTGGGGATAGATGAAGACAGGCAGAGGGCATGACCTAGTTGGTCAATGGAAGGAACAAATTTGGCAGGTGGCTAGGAGAAGTGGAAGGGAGAGGGAGGAGCTGGGAAGGGAGTCGGGGGAAGAGAAGGGAGGTTATTTGAAATTGATATAATAAATCATGTAATTTGGTAGTACAAGAATCATCGTACCAGAAAATGTTAGTTTGTACAGGTTTTTGTCACATTAATGATGACAGAGCAGTTAGTTTGGTACTTATTGTGCACATTTTATCTAATTTTCCTGTTCCATGATGAAATGCACATTGGTTAAGTTTATTTACTCATTTTGCTATTCTGACTAAGCGGCATTATCAGATCCAATTGAATCATAAATTATTAAAAAGATGCCCTAGCTATTTATTTACTAATCAAGAGGTTTAATTTAAAAGTACTTTCGCAACATCCTATTTAACATTTATTAAACATTAGATTCTTAACCTTTCACTGCAATTCCAAAATGTTGCAACAGTGTAGCATTTCACAGTTTGAAGGCTACAATTTCCTGCAGAGCTGTCATAAATCCTGACAGATTTCATTTTGCTGAGCAGTGTGAAGAATGTGTAAATTACAATCTACAAATGCTTCTGAGAAATATCAATTCTGTGTTTAGCCATTTCAAATAAGTCAGGAGGGCACAGACCAATGAACATTTTGTTTTTCAAATAACCCAGTCAGCATGTCTCATTTTCATGGAGACACAAGAATATTTTCTTTGTGTTGCAAGTTAAAATTTCTTGCCTTTTTTTATATAAAAGGGATGTGGTAAGTGCATGTTTTATTTTTGAAGTTGAAGATCTGAATTGCCCGCAGGTCAAAGACAAATGTGTATTGCACTGAGAAAATCTCACCATTTGGATTCACAGCAAGCAGTCATTACTGAACCAACATTATTTACACATCCCCCAATCAAGGCAGCAGAAGAGTACATAAAGCATTGTATTATTCTATTTCTATTGAAAAAGAAATCACACATTAAAATGTAAAATGGCATTTGTTCGTAATTTTCCGGATTACAATATGACTAAACCACTATATACACACATTATATATTAATGAACAATATATGAAAATTTATCAGATTGTTAATGTGTTCCTATTGCAACACAACTGAAATATATATGACCAATACTGCTAGAGTAAGCTAGATGTCAGAGAAAATGTTTTTTTTAATATCAGTGTTAAAGTTGAAGGTGTGTACTGTATCTTCAAAAGAGAGTGAATGGTGTTCTGCACTGACAGCTTACAAGCACCTGTGTATATTAATAGATAACAATCTCAGAATGTACTGGAAAATTGGAAATATGTAACATTTGGCTGTGAAATGGATACCTGAGTTGAGTGTTTCAGAGAACATCTCCAGGACACCTGCAACAACCAACCCCACCGCCCCATGGCCAAACACTTCAACTCCCCCTCCCACTCTGCTGAGGACATGCAGGTCCTGGGCCTCCTCCACCACCGCTCCCTCACTACCTGACGCCTGGAGGAAGAATGCCTCATCTTCTGTCTCGGGACCCTCCAGGCCCATGGCATCAATGTGGATTTCACTAGATTCCTCATTTTCCTACCTCCACCTTGCCCCAGCTCCAACCTTCCAGCTCAGCACCTTCCTCATGACCTGTCCCATCTGCCTTCCCACCTACCTGCACCACTCCCCTCTGACCTATCACCTTTACCCCCACCTCCATCCACCTATTGCACTCTCAGCTACCTTCCCCACAGCCCCACTCCCTCCCATTTATCTTTCCACCCTCTAGGCCCCCAGCCTCATTCCTGATGAAGGCTTTTGCCCAAAACATTGATTTTCCTGCTGCTTGGATGCTGCCTGACCTGCTATGCTTTTCCAACACTACACTCTTGACTCTAATCTCCAGCATCTGCAGTACTCACTTTCGCCATTTTGAAAATCAGACAAAGCAACTGCCATCAACACAGATCCAAGGAATTAGGAAACCCTCTCTATAAAAGGTACTTTTACATATGAAACATACTCGTAATAAAAAGAAAGACGATGACCCAGGGAGATCTCCAGCAGGAAGAAGACAGACACTGAAGATGACAGCCACTGTATGATTTTGAAATTAAGTTGATGTAATTTTAATAAGTGTCTTATTGGAACAGCATATTGTTTTCAAGTTGGAGGAAGGTAATAAGCAGTTATGAGAAGGAGGGGCTTAGAGTTGTGAATAGTTGTTGTTTAATGTTCACTTTTAGAGTTAAAGAATAAATTGATATTATTTTCTTTAAATAGTGGAATTTGGGAGTTTTCTGTCACTCATACTTTGACAGTTGATGAGGTGAAGTGAGCTTTTCGGGATGTTTGGTTTAATTAATGGAAGGGTTCACCACCGTGTCATAACACCAGTATATCTAAACACAACTATCATCTTCTGACAAAAAAAATGAAAATAACATTTCATTTTCCTTGCTACATACTAATAAATAATATATCTGTCTCCTTTCTCCTTCCATTTACATCAATTTGTCTCTACTGTCTTAATATCTCTGTGTTACAATTGAACTTTGATTGCCTTTGTCTGTTCTGTTAATTGATTGGGACTGTAGCATTGACTGTCTCAATCCGGAATATAAAGTTGGTCCAAGTAATGATGAATGTGACAACTATCATCAACTGTTGGAAAAATCCATTTGGTTCACCATGGTCATTTAGTGATGGAAATCTGCCATCTTTACTTGGTCTGGCCTGCAAATGACTGTAATGTGGTTGATTCTTAATTGCCCTCTGAAATGACCTGGCAAGCTACTCATTCAAGGGCAAGGAGAAGTGGGTAACAAAATCAGCCCTGCCAGAGGTGTTCAACCCCATGAAAGAATAAAAAAAAAGGTCCTGACTCACTTTACTCTGTGGATGGATATTGTAATACCAGTAAAGTTAAAGATTTTTTGACTTCCACTTTATTTCTAACTTTCGGTTTGAACCGTGGAATCTCTTACTTAGAAATATTCTGATGTAAACTGCCGACTATTTGTTGACACTAATACCTCTGGCAACCCATAAGTTGTGATCAATTCCTCAAGCTGTCAGTATTTTTAACATTTATGGTATCGGGCATGCACTCAGCATTAGATATAATTAACAGCTAAGCCAAAGTGCAATATCCACTCCACTTCAAAGAAATTGATATATACTCATTCCCACAGATTTCTTGTGTTTGACCATGGAATGAAAAGAATCTTGCTTGGATCATTTCTCATTCTGAACACACTTCAAATATTTGTGCAACGTCTCTCAATTTTCCTTTGGCCACCTTAAACAGCTTCTTGCTACTAATTTCATACAAACTATCCCTGTCTGTTCCTGATGAAGTTCCCCTAACAATCTTTTGTAAACAGTGGCTGAATAATAAACAACATAGGAGACAGCCTTAATCTTCAGTTTATTTCTACGTTGGCAATACTCCTCCAGTTTCTCAACACATCAAACCACACACACATTCATAATGTAATTGAGCACTATACTGAGCAACAGCTTCTTCACTCATTTCTCTGGTCAACACTGGTATATCATTTGAAAATGTAAAATAATTCACAGGGAAATCAATGACAGGAATTAATCAGTCTTTTATGGAAATCTTGAAAGAACACAAGTATTTGCATGATCTGCTGACTTACAATATGTAATTTTATCAAGGATTCTCCTCAGTCAAAGACTGTTTTGTATTCGTTAATAGTTCCTCAATGTCAGGTATACTCTTACCAATCACTGCTCAATTACCAATTACCTCAAGGGGTTCTATCCTATTTACAATGGCATGTAATAGAATGCTATGTCATGTTGCATTCTAACATTAACTTCACCTTGTTATGTAGACAGTTGGCCTGAAAGAGTTAACTTGAAAGCTTTGGAATAGCACTGCCTACTGATACATAAATGATTATCTTTGGGAGGATCTAGTCAGTTCTAGTTTTCAATTATTAGTTGCAAATCAGTTTTCTATCTATGGCCTTATAGCATAGATCTATTTACTACCTTGGAAGATCTTAAAGGTACATACAAATCACATGAATTAGGAGTAAAACTGGATCATTTGGTCCATCAAGACACTCTGCTATTTAGTATGGTTACAACTGAGCTGTTTGTGCTTCTAATTCCACATTCCCACCTACTCTGATAACCTTTTGATTCTTACCTATCAGAAATCCGTACACCTCTAGCCTTAAATATATTTAAGGGCCTTGTCCCCACCACCTTCTGAGGCTGAGGGTTTCAAAGTTCCACAGTGCAACAACAAGAAAACTTTCTGCAAATCTCTGCCCTAATTGGTGACCTTTAAAGTTAAAACAGTGCTTCCAGTTATGGACTCACCTATAAGAGGAAACAATTTTCCCATCAACTGACAAAGTGAACAAAGTGTCAATGTCTCTTACCTATCTTAAGATAATATAACCTATCATTGTGAAATAATCTATTCTTTATTTCCTCAAACTTACCTTGCAAGGAAGCTCTTCGGCAGGAGGCAGCTTCGATGGGCTTTGGAGTGGCGACGGCGTTTCAGAGGCAGCATTAGCCAGTGAAGCCTGGAGCAGGACACTCACTTCCATGTGGTGTAGGCCCCTGACGGCACTATGGTATGGGCTGGTGTAGCCCAGAGTAAGACATTCTCTCTGCAGTATGGTGTGGGCTGGTGTAGCCCAGAGTGGGACAATTAAACCTGTTGGACTATAACCTGGTGTTGTGTGATTTTTAAATTTGTACACCCCAGTCCAACACCGGCATCTCCAAATCGATCAGATTAGATTCCCTACAGTGTGGAAACAGGCCCTTCGGCCAAACCAGTTCACACCGACCCTCCAAAAAGTAACCCACCCAGACTTATTTCCCCTAACTAATGCACCTAACACTATGAGCAATTTAGCATGGCCAATTCACCTGACCTGCACATCTTTGGACTGTGAGAGGAAACCAGAGCACCCAGAGGAAACCCATGCAGACACGGGGAGAATGTGCAAACTCCGCGCAGACAGTCGCACAACTCTCTTTAAGTTATCTTATTTTATTCTGTGAATGGCACTTATGTATGAATAACGGTGCACACGGTTCACGATATTCTGCATCAAATGCATGTGACAATAAAAGATATTCATATATGTCTCCAATGCTATTTCTTCAATTACATACTGTGCTGGTTCAGCCTATACCTAAATACAATGTGCATATACAGTAAACTTTCAAATTGTTCAAACTTCCTCAAAGCCAACTTTAGAAGTTCCAAATATATCATAAAGTAATTCAATCCTTGATTTCTCAAATGAAATAAAAAAAAGTATTCTATTCCAGCCTCATTGGCATCAATTTGTGTTACTTGAGAAAAACTATCCATGTGAATTCATAGCAAGCAGGAATTATTGAAAATATTACTTCAACAACAGAAATGACAATAGAGAGGACTCTACAATACAAAAATCAATCAAAACTATTCTGATATAGAGTCATAGCATCATATAGCATAGAAACAGACCCTTCGACCCACCAGGTCTTTGCCAATCAACAAACACGATACTACACTAATTGCATTTACCTACACCTAAAAACACATGCGTAGAAAGGCAACTTTCACAATCAAATCATAGATTAATTATGTACCTCAGGATTGGCTACCTTTTGATTCTTGATTATAGGAAAATAATACTTAAAAAGTTGGGCAGCAGGGTGGCTCAGTGGTTAGCACTGCTGCCTTACAGTACCAGGGACCTGGGTTTAATTCCAGCCTTAGGTGACTGTCTGTGTGGAGTTTGCATATTCTCCCTGTGTCTGTGTGGGTTTCCTCTGGGTGGTCTGGTTTCCTCCCACAGTCCAAAAACGTGCAGGTCAGCATGCACATGCTAAATTGCCAATGATGTCCAGGGTTATGCAGGCTGGATGGGTTAGCCATGGGAAATGCACGGTTACAGAGGTGGGTATGGGTGAGACCCACTTCAGAGTGTTGGAGTGGACTTGATGGGCTGCATGACCTGACCCAGACCAATAGGGACCCTATGACTCTATAAAAGACAGCCTTAGTCCATAGACGTTTAAGGACTCTCCAGGCATGTCAAACATTGTACACTTATTAAAGTTTTGTTTTGTATTTTAATCCTGTGCCACATTAAATCGTTCGATAAAATTGTAATACGTATTTGGTTATAGAATTTGTTGATAAATTTATGCCACAACTAGAGTGATCACTGAGAATACCATAAGTGGATTAACTGACTTTATGGTGCTTGAAGAACCTGGAAACCCCTCAGAGACAGCTCCTTGCTGATTGACTGTCAGGTCCTGAAAGCTGTATGCAGTATGGTACAATCACCTTCAATTGTTACAGTAGACATTTTCTTTCTACTGTACATATCTCGCAGTTTGTTCATCTTTTGGTGCACTCAACCCAGGAGTGTCCAATAGCCAGTCCCAATGACTGCCTCCTCACTCCACTGACATGTTGCATGGGAATTAATGAAACAAAAAGAAAGACTTGTGTGGCAGACCTTTGAACTGTAGTCACTGTTATAATGTATAACTTATCAATGAATACACTGGTGAAGCTTTTCCACATTTTCAACCTTCGGTCATTACAATATGACATGAATTGATTCTACAGTTTTAGCTGGGATCAGTAGTGAATAGCATCGGCGGCCTCATATTCCGTCTCAGGGTTTGAAGTTGAGTAAAATGCCACCTTCCCCACCACCTGTACCTTTGGGGCCAGGATACAGTAAAAACAAACAAGTAGCAAGGAGTTTGAAGTGGGGCAATCTAATCTTTGGCATCAAATTACATACATAAATCATTCAAACTTTGATCTTATAGCATTTTGACGTCACATGCACTCTTCAATTAGATTAACAGTCTTGGTTTCTTTCCAAGTCTCCATTATATTCAATATATTTTTGCAGATAATACAATAATGATTTTACTCATTGGTGACTACAGTTCTAAATCAAGTTCATTGCTTAAATGGACTTTCTTTCCACTAACACAAAGAATTATAATTTTGTTATCCAACAACAGGTCTTACAGCAGGTGTGTGGCTTCTTTGCCAGTGAAAAAGGCACAGTTATTCTGTTCTTGTAAAGTGGTGCAATTGTACAGATGCAGTTTAGTTTTATTTTCCTGTCTACACAATTAATTCCTGCCTTAAGCAATCACAAATCTTTCCATCTATTATTTGGTTTGGCATTATCAATATTATTTCACTTGCTTCTGTCAACCTACATGCTCTTGTTCAATTTAAACCATCATCACACACACACCTGCCTAGGCAATGTTCTTAGCTTTCTTTGCAGGACAAGGACATAGAAATTGCTTCAGCAATGGTGGTTAACCTTATTGCCCATTGCTAATTTCACTTGGGAAAGTGCTATGCTTTCACTTGGTGGGCTGCCTTCTAGAATTGCTGCAGTCTTTGCGACACAGGAACCTCAATGTGCTGTTAAGGAGGTAGTTCCAGAATTTTGGTCCATTGATAGTGGAGGAAAGGAGATATGTTTTCAAGCAAAGAGGTATTTACAATTTCTTTTGTTTCCATTTGCTTATTATCTTCATTGTTCTAGGTGGGAGAAGTTACAGATTTGCAAGGTGATGTTTAAGGAGTCTTGTTGAGTTGCTGCAGTTCATTTTTATATAAAACACACAGCTTGTACCAGTGGTGGAGGGAGTGAAGACTTAAGATGGTGGGCGGGGGTGCAAATTAAGTGAGCGGCTTTGTTCTGGAAACACTAGCTTTCAGAGCGCTGCTCCTCCATCGGGTGGTTGTGGAGTATAAGATTGTAAGACACAGAATTCATAGCAAATGTTTAAAGTTGTTAAAGTCCACTTGAGAATGTTACTTTTAAAAAAGTTTTTGTGATTTACATATGGAGGAACTGAAACCAACATGGTCATTCTAACAGATAATAGACTGAACAAACAATCCAGGGGTCTTTTTCAATATATAATTTCAGTTACATCACACTGTAAACTTTTGTTATAAATTCTGTGCCTTACAATTGTATACTCCACAACCACCTGATGAAGGAGCAGTGCTCCAAACGCTAGAGTTTCCAATTAAATATGTTGGACTATAATCTGGTGTTGTGTGAGTTTTAACTTTGTCCACCCTAGTCCAAGACCGGCACCTCCAAGTCATGCTTTGTTCCGGATTCTGCCACGTTCTTGAATAGTGTTGGAGCAGCATGAATGCAAACATATTCATGACCTGTTCCTTGTGGACAAGTTTTGGAGAATCAGGAGGCACAATTGATTGGCTATCTAGCTTTCCATACATTTCAGCCTTAAGACTTTCAGAGGAAATAAATGACCAGTGACACCTGTTTAAGGGACTTGGTCTTGTATTGTGAAAATTAAGGTGCATCCCACTAACTACTCCTGCTTCCAGAATATACCAACATTTGATTGCATGTTACCTTTCATCCCAAGACTACCTGTATTGTTTTCACGATCTTTGTCACAAAATGTACTTTAAACAAATTGATGTTAAATTTGAATAATACTAAACTGTATTTATAACACCTTTAATGTAATAAAATATCCCACAAGAGCACAAATGTTACAGATTTATCAGAAAATTACATATCAATGGCACATATATAGGTTAATGTTAGGACAATCAAAAGCTGAGTTAAAAATTAAAGTTTTAGGAAGCATTTTAAAGGAGGAGAGAGATATATAGAAAAATTAAAATGTTAAGGAGGGACCTACAGATATAAGGTCAGGCAGTTGAATGGTCGACTCACCAGTTGTAAAAATGTACAAGGGGAATTAGGGAAATGCAGAGTGCCAAGAGGGTTATAGGGCCCAAGAAGGTTACTGAAATACAAAGCAAGACCATAGAGGAAGCTTAACATAAATATGAGAACTTTATTTAAAATTAATGTAACTGAAGACTTCAAGTGCTTCTCATGTTATTTTACAGAAACATCAGCAGAACTTCATCAGAATTTTCCCTCAGTGTGCCCATTTCCTCCACCTGGAATTCACTAAATCATCCCCTTCACAACTAAACAATTTACATTCTCATTCAGTATCAAGATAACTTGTGGATATGTTTGGTAATTTTGCTTCACGATCAACTACAAGAATGTGATCCTGCAGATCCCGAGTGCTGCTTCCAGCATTTCCCCATTGTGGAATTTGACATCTTGTCACCATCGAGGTATATAGACCGACTGAAATGATGACAGTTCAGCAATTAAGGGTTAAGTGTGGAAGGAACAGTCAAGACTGGAATTCAGTTTCTGAATGAGAGGTCTCTATTGCTAGATCACTGCTTAAAAACAAACATGCTGACTTATGTCCTGTTTCATTGCTTTGAGACCTTGCTTGGCAGAAATTGTCTGCCACATTTCCAATAACAGTGAGTACAGGCTGAAGGTTATCTTCCCTACTGTGGCTTTAAAGGCTGGGGTTTCATTAAACATAACAAGCACCCCCACCCCCCCAAACACACTCATTGCAATTATCATCAGTAGCAGGCATTGTGGTTGGTGAAAAACCTGCCATTGGCCAATAATTGTTGATCCAAAGGCCTCATCCCCATTGTATGGGCTAGTAGTAGGCAGTCAATTCCCATCCTAATGGCCCGCTGGGCCCATCAGAGGGAATTTGCATCCCCAATGATCTACACTCCGAGCTTGTCCTCCCCTATGGGCTCTCAAACACCAGCTCCCTGCTGAATTCACCAGGGCCTGTCAGCTTAAACCCCCCACTTAGTCAAATCCTGATCCAACACTGCATGTCTCTATCCTGAGTGCTGGAGAACTGTTCGCCTGTGAATGGCCAAAAAGATCCTGTAATCCAGAAGGTCAGAAATCACACTTCACATCTATTAACAACGATTGTTAAATGAAGGCATGGATAGGATAAATAGACAAAGTCTTTCCCCTGGGTGGAGGAGTCCAGAACTAGAGGGCATCAGTTTAGGGTGAGAGGGGAAAGATATAAAAGAGACCTAAGGGGCAACCTTTTATACAGAGCGTGGTACTTATGGAATGAGCTGCCAGAGGAATTGGTGGAGGCTGGTACAATTGCAACGTTTAAGAGGCATTTGGATGGGTATATGAATAGGAAGGATTTGGAGGGATATGGGCTGGGTGCTGGCAAGTGGGACTAGGTCGGGTTGGGATATCTGGTCGGCCTGGACAGGTTGAACCGAAGGGTCTGTTTCCATGCTGTACATCTCTGTGACTCTATGACTCCAGCACTTCATACATTCAGTCTCATACATTAAAAGTAAGCCAATAATCATAAAGCACTTGGATAACTGAGGAAATGAAACTCACTACAGAAATGCAAGTTTTTTTTAAAAAATGGACGAGATAGGCCAAATAGTCTCCTTCTGTGCTGGAATGACTGTTTATTTTTATCTGTTTAAGGCAATGTCATTAACATTGCTCAGTGGTTAGCACTGTTGCCTCACAGCACAAGGGTCCCAGATTCAATTCCAGCCTCAGGTAGACTGTGTAGAGTTTGCACATTCTTCCCGTGTCTGCGTGGGATTCCTCCCACAGTCCAAAGATGTGCAGGCTTGGTGAATTGGCAATGCTAAATTGCCTGTTGTGTCAGGTGCATTAGTCAGGGGTAAACGTAGGGGACTGGGTCTGTGTGGGTTGCTCTTCGGATGGTCAGTGTGGACTTGTTGGGCCGAAGGGCCTGTTTCCACACTGTAGGGAATCTAATCTGAATAATTGACATTATTTAATTTTCATTGTGCTATTTATCTTTCATACAATAAAAGTATCACTACTTGCAACGAGAAGCTCAAAACATCAAAAGCACTTTTGTAACCAAATGATGAAACGGAATTCCCTTTAAAATTTTGATTCGCACAAAAAGAAGTAGTTTTAATGCCAGAGCTATAACATTATCACCATAGTCATGACTGATCTAGTTAATAGGAATTTTACTTGTAACTGACATTTGAACTGACATATTCTTCATAGTTATTAGATAAATTGAATGAAATATTTAGACATCTTATGATAGCAATGGGTGGAAGTGGCCAAGGGTTCACCTTAACCGCAATTTTTGTTGACTGGACACATAAGGAGATCCAGTAAGAATTTAGATTGAGTTAGTATTTATTTAAGTGGTCATAAATCCAAAAGATATATGGCCTTACTGGTGTATTTACTGACTGACTTAGCAGTGGTCAATAAGAGTGACCTTAAAGAAAAGTTAGAATAGCTCGGCCAAAGGTTGAAATGGACATGAAGCCCCCAGTCTCAATCAAGCATATGGGTGGTGGGCAGAAATGGGATTTCAGGTGACAGTAAGTCACGACCAGTGAGGCTAATGTTTTCATGTACTAATTGCTGAACTGATTGGAGAGGAATGAAGGCATGGGCAGAGGAAGTCCAAGATTTCCTTGCAGGGCATGAATGCATGCCCATCTCTAGCCTATGAAGATATAAAACAAAAAAAAATTATTAAAAAATCTTCAAGAACTGAAATTGATGGAAAAGCTCAGCAGGTCTTGCAGCATCTGTGAAGAGAAATCAGAGTTAACATTTCAGGTCGAATGACCCTTCCTCAGAACTGATGGTTACTAGGAAAGTTTCACTTTATATGCAGAAAATAGGGTGGGGGGGGGGGAAAAGGGGATAATAAATAGGGATACAGCACAAAAAGAGAAGAATTTTTGGACAGATAAAGGAGTAGATAATGATCTAGCTAGGAGGGTGAAAAGCTATTAATGGGGATTGTTAGTGGCTAACAATGGCTTGTGTGTAATACCAGACAATGTAATAACAAGGCCTCGTGTGTGGAGGTTTGGAAAGGAAGAGTTCAAGCCCAAAAGTTATTGAACTCTATATAGAGTTCAAAAGGCTGCAGGCTCCGCAAGAGGAAAATGAGGTGCTGATCTTCCAGCTTGTGCAGAGCTTCACTGGAGCACTGCAGCAAGCCTAAGACAGAGACATTGGTCACGGAACAGGGTGGCGTGTTAAAGTGGTAGGCAATTGGAAGCTCAGGGTCTTTTTGTTGTCAGAACATAGGTGTTCTGTGAAGTGGTCACCCAGTCTATGCTTCATCTCCCCATTGTAGTTGAGACCAAATTGTTAGCGGCAAATGCAGTAGACTAGATTGTGTGAAGTCCAGGTAAAGTGCTATTTCACCTGGAAGGTGTGTATGGGCCCTTGGATACTGAGGAAGGAAGTAAATGGACAGGTGTTACACCTTCTGCAGATACAGGGGAAGGTGCCACAGGACTGTGGGGGGGCATTGGGAGTGAAGAGCAAGCAAATTAGGATGTCCCAGAGGGAATGACCCCTATAGAAGGCTAACAAGAGAGGGGAGGAGAATGTGTCTGGTGATAGCAGAAAATAGACGCTAACAATCCTCTGGATGGGATAGTAGGTGAGGACAAGGGGGACCCTATCGCTGTCGTGGGAGGGAAGAGAGGATTGAAGGCCAAAGTACAGGAGATGGGTTGGACCCGATCAACAACGATGCTGGGGAATCCTCTGTTGAAGAAGGTGGACATTTCAGAGGCTCCCTTGTCAAAGTTGGCAGCTTCAGAACAGATATGATGGAGACAGAGCAACTGGGAGAATACAATAGAGTCTTTACAGGAAGCAGGGTGAGAGAATGTGTAGTCAAGGTAACTGTAGAGGTTGGTGGGTTTATTGTGGATATTGGTAGCATGCTATTCCCATAAGTGGAAACAGAGATAGAGGAAGGGAAGGGAGGAGTTAGAGATGGACTAGGAGAAAATGAGAGTGGGATGGAAATTGGAAGTAAAGCTGATGGACTCTTCCAATTCCAGATGAGGGAAGCAGATGATGATATCATCAATAAACCGGAGAAAGAGTTCAGGGTGGGGCTGGAATAGGACTGGAACAAGGAATGTTCCACATACCCCACAAAGAGACAGACATAACTGGGGCCTATGCGAGTATCCATAGCCACCCCTCTGACCTGAAGAAAGTGACAGGAGTTAAAAGAGGAGGCTGGTGGTGGCTGGGGACAGATTAGGCCTTTGTTCCAGGAAGCAGCGGAGAACCCTGACACCATTCTGATGGGGGATGGACATGTAAAGGGATAACACATCCATGGCAGAGAGGAAGCGGCTGGAACCCACAAACTGGAAATGCTGAAACTAGGGTAAATTGTCAGAGGAATTGCAGATGTAAGTGGGCAGGCACTGGACCAGGGGAGAAAAGATAGAGTCAAGGTAGGAAGAGAGGAGTTCTATGGGGTAGGAGCAAACAGAAGCAATGGGCCTTCCTGGGCAGTCCAGTTTGTGCATTTTGGGAAGGAGGTAGAAGCCAACTGTGGCTGGGGTTGAGAGGCTATAGGCTTGGGATGGGGTGGGAGAAGAGATCACCAGTTGAAATGAGGTGACCATAATTCACACAATGGCTTGATGTTCCATGGTGGCATCATAGTCGAAGGGGAGCTAGGAGGAGGTATATGAGGGCTTGCACTCAGCCTCTGCAATGTCGAGGTCAATCCACCAGACTACAACAGACCACCCTTATCAACAGGCTTAATTACAAAGTCAGGGTTGAATCTGACTCCATGGTAGTCAGTCCCTGGGAGGATAGATTGGAATGGGCAAATGGGGGGGGGGGGGGCAGTTGGCAAAGAAATTGAGGCAACCTATTTCATGTTGACAGCTCTCAATGAACAGGTCAAGTCCAGGTAAAAAGCCAGAGGGATGGGTCCAGGCGGTGGGTGTGTTGAAGGTGGACAAAAGGAGTCTGTGGGACAGGGATAAGACTCTTATCCAAAGAAATGGACATGGAGGCAGAGACAACAGGAAGAAGAGTTCAACATCATCTTGTGCCCAAAATTCATTAAGGTGGGGACACAGAGGGATAAAACTGAGACCTATGATAACTATAGAACGTTCAGCATCAGAAAGTGGAAGGTCAGGAGGTGGGATTGGGAGAGGGGATGGAGTCAGATGTGACCAATTTGCAGACCACCTATCTTCTATTTACAAAAAAAAAGACCCAGAGCTTCCAATTGTCTGCCATTTTAACACACCATCCTGTACCCTGGCTAACACCTCTGTCTCAAGCTTGCTGCCGGGCTCCAGCAAAGCTCAACACAAGCTGGAAGAACAGCAATTCGTTTTCCTCTTGGGGACCCTGCAGCCTTTTGGACTCAATATCTAGTTCAATAACTTTAGGGTTTGGGCTTTCCCATGTCCTTATCCCAAACCTCCACACATCAGGCCTTGTTATCACATTGTCTGCTATTATACTCAATCCATTGTTAGTCACTAACAATTCCCATTAATAATTATTCACTCTCCTAGCCAGATAGCTATCCACTTTGTCCAACTGTTCTTCTCTCTCTTTGGGGTCTATCCCCACCTATTGTTTACTCCTTACCACTTCTTCCCTACCTTCGGCATATAAACTGACATTTTCCTAGATACCATCAGTTCTGAGGAAGAATCACTTGACCCGAAACATTAACTCTGATTTCACTCCGTAGATATTTCCAGACCAGCTGAGCTTTTCAAAATAATTTTAAAATATGCTTTCTGGGCATCTTATAATCCCGAGCTGGTCAATTGTTGCATAACTTCTATCAAACAGGGTAAAATTCTGTTTTTTCAATAGAATGTCAGAGGATTCTCTGGATGGAGATGGTGATGTGAAATATTAGAAAGCTGGAAAGGTTCTGAGTCGTAAGCAAAATTACATCAGTACTAATTTCCCAGAGCTGGGTGAAGGATGTGAACTGGATATATTCGACACATTTGTGGTTGATGCAGGTTGCTTGAGTTAATGGTCTTCAAATATAAGCAATCAATTAGCTTTTTGAAATAAGACTTGTGGATTTTGTACATTTGGAAAAAAAGGCCAAAACCTAACAAAGTTCTTTGAAAAGGCAAAGTACGTTTTTGAAGCAATAAGTATCTCTTTGGAGAATGTTAAGACTATATATTAAAACTGTTAAAGGGGGGTGGATAAGATCTGTGAAGCTATCAAGTTGTCATGTAAATCCCCAGCTCTCTTTTTGAAAGAGAAACAGATTTGTGTTGGAAAAAAAAAACTGGTGTTTGCAAGTTGACTAGCTGTTTGCTGAATTGCTTAAGGGAATGTGGGCCTTTTTTGACTTTGCTGCTCTTCTATTACATTCTTTACAAGTTGAAAGTCACAGAGCAATGAGGTGCATTGTTTAAACAGAATAGAGCCTCCAAACTCTCTCTGTAATCAGCAGGCTCGAGGCCATTAGTCACTCTGATCAAAAATATAACTGTCCTCAGGGGTCTCTTAGGTTTGCAGAGTTAGTAATACCCCAGAATTGGAGGTGCAAACATTTGGCCATCTAAAATCAATTCAGTAAGGCATGACTATCTCTCATGGGCAAATGCTATATCAACTAGTTCAATTTCTGTATTTTTAACAGTGACAATTTGTCCATTCTACTCAACCCAGTATTGCATTTTACCTTTTTTTCTTCAGTCAATTGGCTCTGTAATGCATTTTTGGAAGATGTGATGCACTGCACAGTTGCTTCAAAATGATACTTTTCCTTTTAGTAATTGTGTGCTTCTCACAAGAAAATGCTGAAGTGTGTGTGATATTGGTACTGACCGGGGAAACACCAGGGAAATTTAAATCTAGAAGGTTCCGCCACCTTGTTGATTTACTACTCATTAAGACATTTCCTGACCATGTAATTTAGAGTGTCACAATCCAGTAAAAACTATCTTTCATGCACTTTGGATAATATGTTGGTGCTTATGCAGCATTCTCAGTGCATTTTTGCATGCAAATGTTCTTTGGTAGCATAATAGATCAAGTTCAGAAATGAGTATCAGGCAACTTAACATTATAAAGTAATACTATTGATTTTTGGTTACATTAGCTCATAAAGTCCATTAAATAGCATCTGTTATGGATGGAAGGAGGGATGAAATTCAATACAGAACAGAAAGATGGTCCAGTGATCACAATAATCTGCTATTTCAAAAGGAAATCACACAATTAATATGTGGATGAATTTGGAAGAACTGGACTGTTGAGTTCCCAATAACTGCTGTATATGTTATTTTTCTTTGTACAAAATTATCAAGAACAGGCTTCAAAATAATTTCAGCAAGGAAAAAAAAACCTGGAATTATCATCATCTTCCATTCATTGGTACCTCAAATGACCTCCAAAAAACAGCAAACCATGAATAAAAATTAGGTGTCATCAGCAGGCAATAGCTGCAATGCAAAATATTCATTTAAACCTGTATTTCAGATGATGGCATGTCTCAAAATGTAGCTGCATTAAGGCCTACAAGTTTTATCAGAGGAATGGTGTAAAGTGAAATGTGGCTCCCACATAGAGTTAAAGGCTTTTCCTGTTTCTCTTGTACAATCGAGAGTGATTGTACAGATCGCCCCAGTCACTAGACAAGAAAGCAGCAACCAAATACAGTTTTGAACTTCCCTAATCCACCACTCTCTGGTCCAGCAACCTCTGCATTTTGGCAGCTGCAGTGCTTCTAGTTGCCCCTGTGTTGGCACAATATGAACCTTTATTCTGTGGTGTAGTGAGAGAGATTTATATATATTTTAATATAATTTATTTTTAAATTTGGACTTTTCAAAGCTTCATGTGCTCTGTACTTATTAAGTGACCCTCTCCTTACCAACGTATAACATATGGTTTCCCCTTCATTTTGGTCCAAGATATTTCTGTAATTTCCTCTCTCCATCTACAATTAATTGTCTGTAATTTGTTTCCTCGTTCATTCTTCCATGCAAACATTTTCTCTAATTAATGAAAAACTTAATTTTTTTAATTGCATGGTGAAAAAAGTCAACAAATTAATTAGCGTAACACATACTTTTTAAACAGTGTTTTAATGTTATTCTATACATTGTTCCTTTAATTTTATAGATCAAACCAATATTTCCAAGAATCCTTTCAAAACAAAAAAGTAAAGAAGCCAATTTAAAACCACTATTTTGATTTGGAAACTAAACTTAGAATTGTATTAGCACTGAATCTAGTATAAAAATGAAGTTTCCAGAAATGGTTTCAGTAACAAAGAGACATTAGTTAACATATAAAGTTACAAGGAATCACTGGGTACAAATGATTAATAAACAAACTTAAGTAAACTTTTTTATAAAGCAGCATGAAAATCAAAGTGCAGGTGCTCCAGTTTTCTACAGAGAATGTCTTAAATTAATGTCTTAAGTTGAATAAAATGCAATGAAAAGTGGGGTTTGGAAAAATGGGACTAAGTATCGCCTATAATTTACAATACAGATAAAGAACACCTGACAACTCTGGTGAAACTACTGTACACTCAAGTTTACTAAATGTTATATTGGTTTATATGGTAAGTTTATAGGACATTACTTCATTTAACCTGTTGACTAAACAGCAGCAACCACCTCATCCCGAGATTGCAGAAATCTCATAGTCATTTGCTGAAGTGGTTGGTTTTCCCATAATTCTGATATTTTTAGCATTTGTAATCCTGGGCATCACTAACCCAGCTTTCTCAAAGTATCTCACCAAAGCATTCTCAGTTAGAAAGGAAGCTAAAAACTGCTCAAAGGTGATAGCCCAATCTTTGTCCATACTGCCACTCCTGGGAAGAGGATTTTCATTGTTATTGCGCACAAGCACAGTGTCCTCTGTGATGTCCTCACACTGTAGCTTATCATCGTCATTAGATCCAGCACTCAAAACAGAGTATGAGGACATGGAAGTGTCATCTTTTGTTTCATCATCTGAAATCAACATTGCTGAAGATACTCCATTGTCTTTTGGTGAACTGTTATCCAGTTTAATGTCTTGCAATTCACTAGAAGCCACCTTTTCATCACTCATTTCATCAGCAATTGGGCAGAAAGAATCTCCTTGTCCATAATGCAATGGCTGGTTTTCCTTTTTTGAGTGTACTCTGCTGTTGCTATCATCACTTCTGCCTGCTTCCTGTGTTGACTGACTGACAAATTGTTTTCCTACTTCACCAATCTCCAAAAGTAAACTAGTTACAGCTGCAGTTGAATGGTACAGTTCTTGCTCATTTGCATCTTCACTGAACATGTTGTACAGAGTTCTACATAGTTCAATGAACTGTTCCTGCAAAAGATCAGGAATAAACATGAAGTTACCATTGGTAATTTGGAAAATTATAAAATTACTTACTGATCTCGGCACAAAGGATACCTACTTGATTCAATTTAGGTAGGTCTTTGATACTCTCTAACTTATGCTCCCTTTCTTGTGCCCACATCCTGATATAATGTCGGTAATCATGAGAGTTTGGTCGTTTATCAACTGTAAAAGATCAAACTTCAAACTTAACAAAAATGTACAGCTATAAATTAAATTTGGAATTATTAAAAATGATTACAGCAAAACCTTTTCATTAATACAGTATTATCCAAATTAAGTGTATGGATCCTTCACAGTCAAAATTGGAATACTTTTTAATGAATAAGTCTGCAGAGAATTATGTGATATTGTTTTTCTACCTTTTTCATTCCTTAGGTTTACAGTGACAAAGCCATCTTCTGTTTCATGTTTTGCCCTGGTCTCAACATCTGTATCAATTGAGAATAAATATTGACAAGTTATTATACTTGTTATCAATTCTCTTCATCATATTGTGTGTATCTATGTGTGTGTGCACGCGCGCACAACATATATAAATATAGCTTTTAAAGCTATTGGGCAGAATCCTCTTTGAAAAATATCAGCATGTTGACAACCCACACCATTAGCAGGGGGCAAATCTTGAATCATTTTCTAATGTTCACCTTTCCTTTCCTCTCAATATTTCTTTCTGTGCCCTGCATGATCCCACCATTCACTAAGTGTCAGACCACCTGCTGTCCTTTTTATGCCATTTGTGTCTCACAATTACAGCACACAGTTTGAGCTGTAGAGTGCAGTAAGTTGAATACTTAAATTGTGTAAGCTGCAAGATGCCCTATTTCAACAAAATTTGGTCTGTTATGTTCTACAAAGTACAATTAAAGTTTAAAAAAAAAACAAAGAAATTCTATTCACTTTATTAACTTGTGTTCTTTATTGGAACCAACAGCTATCATGTATTTTTGCTTATCATGATGGAGTTGTTAATTTTATCTTTGAATCTCTACAATTCCTCCAATCACAAAGACAGTACTCAAGATAGAGTCAATAATGCAGTCCTTTAAAATTATTGTTAAAATGAAATAAACAAATGACTTTGATATGTAAAGACTTAATTTATTCAAATTGCTCCTCCGAGATTAATCCCCTCACTTACAGAATAAGTTGTGAACTTTTGTTGCACATTCTCTCCAAGGCATGCATATACCAACTTCAGTAAGGAGATCAAAACTGCATCCAGAACTTTTGGCATGAACTCAACAAAGCTCCATATAATTGTAGAGAGACATCTTTTCACTTATACTGATTTCCCTTCATAAAAAGCTGTCATAGCATCTGTTTTAATAACTGCATGCCAACTACTTATGATTTGTCCTAGGTCCATAACAATAACATTTCCCTTTCTTTCACGTTTCTAAGAAAAATTCTTTCAGTGAGACTGAATCTAATTTTTTTTTAAAAGCTAAATTCGAGTTGCATTAACTGTATTGCCAAACATGCCTTGTTATCTACCACATCCCAATGGCATCTGTCACATCCAATTCCCTATCCATTGTGTCACATGCCATTCCCAGAACAACTTGAAACTCAGCAGCTACCCCACAATTCACTGGTATCTTTTGCACCCACGCCAATTTTAAAAACACATGGAGCCCAGTGGCACTGTGGCTCAGTTTGTTAAAGTGCCTTCATCATAATCGGGAGACTGTGGTTTCAAATCCTAATGGTGCCAGTGTATTTTTGCACATGGACGGCAGTGAGTTGAGGGGTGCATAGGTTAAGTTATTATATTTTACATTAGGATTAAACCTCAGCACAACATCGTGGGCTTTAGGGCCTGTTCTGTGCTGTAGTTTTCTATGTTTCATGTTCTATGTTCTAAAAAAGCACCATCAGTGTGGACATTTGCATCAGGCAACGTAGACAGAGATTGGTGCCACAGGACCTTGTGATCTTGCTGGTCAGTGTGGTGCATATGGGAGACTTCCTCTTCCCTTAGTGGAGACCATGTTAGTCTGATCAGAGGATACCATTAGGGTTAAAGCAGTCTCAGCAGTCTGGAGGAAAACACAATACCAAAGGAACTCCACCAGCATAAGTGCCACTGACCTCTCTTTGACACCTCACATCCACTATCTTTGCTACAGTACCTACCTCCTACCAAAGCTCATGCTCTACCACCCTCCCTAATACTTGCAATCCATTCCCTGATTACTGTCACACATCCCAATTCCTGATACTACTTATCATGCATGCCAACCGCGTTGCCTATCACTCACTCAGACTCCTCTCCATCTGTACCAAAAGTAAAGATACAAAATATCATATTGGAGACAGTGGGGGGCCAAGGATGTAATGTGAATGAAGAATATGAAGCAATTAATCTTAATTAATAAAACATACTGGGTAAAATAATGGAACCAAAAACTGAAATTCCATTGACTTGTTGGCCTACATTCTAAGATTCTAATAGAAGTGAATATTGAGATGAAGAACGCACAAGTGTAATCTTCCAAAATTTTCAATGGAATATTCTTGGACAGAACAATGGATCAGAAAGGATCAAATGCAACTCATTATTCAAAGAAAGAAGGGAGAGAGTAAACAGGGAACTACAGGGCAGTAATGATGCCATCACTTGGCAGAAAATATTGAAATCCATTAATGACTTTACTTGGAAAATGATTAGGATTTTCACTCAGGGCACTTAAAAAATTATAGTATGAATCGACAAGGTTAGCATGGCTTTGGAAAAAGAAGTCATGTTTGACAGACCTTGGAGGATGAAATGAGTGGAGCAGATGAATGAAATCAGTTCAATAGTGTATTTGGATTTTCAAAAGGCTTTTGGTGTGGTGCCACACAATGGATTGTTGTATAGTATGCCCATAAAGTAGGGTATAATATCAGTTAGAGGACTAGTTAATGAACAAACAGGAGAGTCAGAGCAAATATCATTTTCATGTGGGCAGTCTCTTGGCTAGTGGTGTGCAGCAAGGATCCATGCTTGGCATCTAAAATCGCTTGGATGAAGGAATTGAGAGTAATCTATTTACTAATGGTACACGGTATGTGTGAAAGTAAGCTGCAAGGAGGATACAAAAACTTTAAAGAAAAATAGATAAATGAATAGAAAGAAGGGTGGCAGATAGTTTATACTGTGGGGAAAATGTGAAGTTATTGATTTAGTTAGGGAAGGATATGAAAACAGAGGGCAGAATATTATAGGCATATGGACAATATGAGCTTCGGTGAGATTTGTTGTGGAATTCTACAATAAGTCGAAAAGACCAATCTAGATCTCTTTCCAAGTTTTATGCTTTTTATAAGCGGAGTAATGAATCACTCACTAAGCAGTGTGAGTTGCCAATCAAGGGAAATTGTTGCTTGTTAAAAGCCTTGCTAATGGCTCAACTCACGTCATCCACTTTCTCTAGTACTAAACTCTCCAAACAAGTTAGACATTGAGAGAACTTGAGATGAAGCTAGAGCCGTGATACCAAGTACACAGCAAATTCAGTTTGCTTGCTCTGAATGACCTCCATTATGGACTCCAGGCACTATCTTGTTAGGAGAAAGTGAGGAATGCAGATGCTGGAGATCAGAGCTGAAAAATGTGTTGCTGGAAAAGCGCAGCAGGTCAGGCAGCATCAAAGGAGCAGGAGAATCGACGTTTCGGGCATAAGTTCTTCTATCTTGTTAGGCACAATCCATGGACATCACCCACAGACATTGGAACTGATATATACCAGCCTCTAAGAACCCTCAAGGTAATCTACAAACCCCTTACAGGATGCTTCTGCACATCAGTGCTGCATTTTGGACTGCAGCAACAGCTATCATGGCGATGATCAGAAAGAACAATTCGCACTCAGGTACATCAACCCTACTCATAGACTGGGCCAGGCAGCATTTCTGGACTCTTCACACTGTCATTGCGCTGATCCCTTTGACCCTATATGGATGCTCATAGCATCCTTGCTTTGGCTCTCAGCTAGAGCTAACAAGCTAATATTACTTCCGTCTTGTCTTGCTATTTTATGCAGACACAAAGGGAGGAGTTTTGTCATTGTCGTCAACGGACCTTGGTCAAGTCAAGGGGGAATACTCTTCAATCATAACTTGAAGTCAGAGTGTTTTTGGGTTCCCATGAAAAGTGAATTCTATTATTGTATTCCACCAAATATCAAAACCTTGAACAATATCTATTAGTCAGAGCACATGTTCAATGGAACATATCAGAAATTAAAGATCTGTATGGAATTTCTTCCCAATTGAACACATCATCTACTTAATAGCTACCAGCTTTTCTTGTTATGTTATTAAAACCAGAAAACCAAGATTTCAGAAGAATGTTACTTTTATCCAGTAAGCATAGTTTGACCTTGTAAACTCAGTCTGTCACCATGCCTTCCCTTTTTGCAGTCCTTTATACCTTGGTCCATTATATAATCAACTTGATCCATAATATAATCTCTCATCTTGACTTACAAACTGTATAAATATATAAACAACACAAAATAAAAACTTACCTTGTACAGTTTCAGGTGTTACATCTTCAAAGAAGTATTGCGTGGCTTCAAATGCAGAATCAGGGTCCTCTTGCTCATTGAAAATTGGTTCTAAGAACAGTAATGAATGAACAAAATAAGCATTTATTTCAAAAAGATTTAAAGGTATAAAGCATAAAAGCTGTATTTGCAACAAGTAGAATACTGATAAATCAAATCAAAGTCAGAGGGCTAACTGAAATCTGTAGTTCTGATAACTTTAGGCTCTGTAACAAAAAAGCAAAAGAGGTGTTTGTGTTGGAAAATGGGGTGATAATGGCTGGGAAATTGAATAAGATTGATTCCACGCAGACTATGGAAGCCAGTTGTTTTGTGTGGTGTGAAGGAAGATTGGTGCACATATTTCCTCTTAACTGTAGGTAGGCACGGCACGACCATTTTCTGATTCTTACTAAGTTCCCAACAGATCTAACTCAGGGTGACTTCAAGTTGTCCCATAGCAGAAGACCTACACGTTTTTCACGCAAAATATTTTTACTTTATTTTCAATTTACCTGACGGAGAAATAGTAGGGGGCCCCCATCTGAAAGGAAGCTTTGCCAGTTTATCTCCAACATCATAAGTATGAAATTTTCATGCCTAAGTAGCTGGTATGCTCAACAATTTGAGAAGCACACAACCATGTAATGCATAAGGTGACGTGATTTATGTGTTAGAAACGTCATACCAGGTTCTACCTTGAGATACTGCCAGACGTTTCTGAAAGAACTATGATATCTAGAATGACTATGTGTACTTGTGTTAGCTAAGCGGTTGATATGAAGCTGCCTTATTTGCGATAAGGATGCCTGTGCCGATGTATTGCAGTTACTACACTTGCCAAGACAGCAAGGATCAGCAATGGCTCAAAATGTAGCTAACCCTGCTTGGATGCATGCTGCAGTGCTGATCTATGAAACGGATGGTAGTGTGCAGTTGCATAGAAGCAAATATCTTTACATGTATTCCATTAGGCACCAACCCATTAGCATTAACAGATATAGAAGCCGAGAGGTAGGTTCCATTGTTAGTTATCTGCAGAATTAAGTCTTAAATTCTAATTCTGAAGGTGAAAGTGAATTCTGTACTGTGGGAAAAACATAGAATTATAGAATCCGTAAAGTGTGGAAGCAGACCATTTGGCCCATCAAGTGCACACCAACCCTCCAAACGGTATACTACCCAGACATCCCACCCTATCCCTGTAACCGGCATTTCCCATTGCTAATCCACCTAGCCTGCACATTCAGGACACTATGGACAATTTAGCATGGCCAATCCACCGAATCTGCATTAATTTGGACTGTGGGAGGAAACTGGAGTACCTGGAGGAAACCCACACAGACACGAAGAATGTGCAAACTCCACACAGATAGTCAGTTGAGGTTGGAATTAAACCTGGGTCCCTAGTGCTGGGAGGCAGAGTTGATCGCTTCTGCATTGTGGCTACAAAATTGTCAAAATATAAATATACATGTGCCTAAATGAAAATTAAAAGGTTTTTGTATTGTGATTTAAAACGTTCTTTCTCAATGGAATCTCCTGACTTGTACAATACAATTAATATTACATAATTTCTTCAGATATATTTTCCATTCTGGCTTTGCAAATTCAAGTGACATCAGCAAAATGACCAGTCACTAATCATTTCTTCAGCCAGAGAGTGGTGGGCCTGTGGAATTCATTGCCGCGGAGTGCAGTGGAGGCCGGGGCGCTAAATGTCTTCAAGGCAGACATTGATAAATGCTTGATGTCACAAGGAATTAAGGGCTACGGGGAGAATGCGGGTAAGTGGAGTTGAAATGCCCATCAACCATGATTAAATGGCGGAGTGGACTTGATGGGCCGAATGGCCTGACTTCCACTCCTATGTCTTATGGTCTTATTTCTTGATGAAGTACAAAGCAGTAAAACATGCAAGATTTTAGAACATCATTGAAAGAAAGTTATTCAAATACTTAGATTTGTTTTAGAAACTTCCTATGAAATTGTACAGTAATGGAGTAATTTTCTCATTAGAACTTGACTCTAAAATGCATAACATTTCTTACCAGGAAGTACGTGTATCTTATACAACAATTTCAATTTTTCTACAAGATCGGCATGGCACATTGTACCTATGAAAACAAATCGCGTAATCTAATTAAAACGGTCTCAAAAGATTATGTACTCAAGCAAATACAATACTCACTGTTCAACTCTGTTTGGATTTTCTCCCCATTTTGACTTCGCTTATAACTTAAAAAGATTAGTTACAATAGAACACTACCATAGTGCTTCCCAGGAAGGGAAAGCTTTTTATCCATAGGTTTCTAAGTAAAAAGAATCTATTTAGATATTTTAGGGCAGAATTCAAGCCCTAAAGTTTGGGCAATTAGGTCATGCTCACTATTGTACTTTAAACAATAAAAAGCATATTTAAAAAGGAGACCTGCAGGTATTAGAACTTGGTTGGAGTTCCAGAGTAGCTATAGCTCCACTGGAGCTTGTAAATCCAAAGCTAACCACATTGGGGATTGCAACCTGCAGTTTGGGAAGTTGTCTACTACAGTTTAATGAAAACAATACATGATGTTCTATTCATACAAAAAATTATTATTTCAAGAACACAGTTAATTTCCGTGAACTAATGGAAGAAATCACCGAACAAAACACAAAAGAGTAATATAGAAAGTGAAACAACTGACTTTGGGAAGATAGCTTGGTGTGTTTATTAATTAATAGCTTTTTTTCCAGCTCCATGGCAGCCATTTTCTATTCCCAGTTGTATGCTATCCAGAGTGCAATAACTCCAATACTGGATGTAGGTTTGCTTGCTGAGCTGGAAGGTTCATTTCCAGACATTTCTTTACCCTACTACTAGGTAACATCTTCAGTGGGCCTCAGACGAAGCAATGCTGAAAGTTCCTGCTTTCTATTGATATGTTTGGGTTGGTAATGTCATTTCCTGTTGTGATGTTATTTCCTGTGGTGAAGTCACTTCCTGTTTCTTTAATCAGGGGGTGGTAGATGGGGTCAAACTTGATGTGTTTGTTGATAGAGTCACAGTTGGGATGCCATGCTTCTAGGACTTCTAGTGTGTCTTTGTTTTGCTTGTCCTAGGATGAATTTGTTGTCTCAGTCAAAGTGGGATGAGGAAGGACACCACTTTGACTGGGACAACACATCCATCCTAGGACAAGCCAAACAAAGACATGCACAAGAATTCCTAGAAGCATGGCATCCCAACTGTGACTCTATCAACAAACACATCAAGTTTGACCCCATCTATCACCCACTGAGAAAAGGAACAGGAAGTAACTTCACCACAGGAAATAACATCACCACCCAAAAGAAACCCAAACATATCAATAGAAAACAGGAATTTTCAGCATTGCCTCACCCAAGGCCCACTGAAGATGTTATCTAGTAGGGTAATGAAAAGTCTGGAAATGAACCTTTAAGCTCAGCGAGCAAACCTACATCCAAAACCTCAACCTGAGCTACAAATCTTCTCAAAGCTTGCTAACTCCAATACTCAAATTTGTTCACCATGGCAAAGTGCACAGTCTTTCTTCAGCATCAAGCATAGCATTTCCCTCAAACTGTTGTCCTATCACACTGCACATTGTAACAGGTTGGCATATCAAACAATGATCAATCATATGTACGTTAGGAATTATTATCTTGATTATTTTCTTTAAATTCTTAATGTGGAAATGTCAACAGGATCTTTAGTTGTTTACTCACTTAGTTTCCAAACTGTCTCACTAGCAGGTATAATTTAATTAAAAAAATCCTTTCAGTACAATGACATTGTAAATCTTACAACCTTTTGAATGGAAAATAAATCTGTCTACTTACTTAATCCTGTGACAAATTCTTTGAAGTTTATTAAAGAATCTCCATTCTCATCAAGTAGTCGGAATAAGCGTGCAGCTAATATATCCGAATGTGCACCACATGACCAAGGGAAAAGAAGTGTAAATAATCCTTTGAATTGTTCGAAATCAATACGATATTGTTCAAGATAAGGCAGACTAGGGTCATGACGTTCTATAGCATTGCTATTTCCACCCCAGTAACAGCTGGTGAGATGTTCAGCCTAAATGTGATAAAAAAAAGCAAGTTCACAATTTTCAACTGGTGAACATAGATAATATGGAGCAAGTTTAAAAAGATAAATTTTAGTGGCTAACAAAAAAAAAGTATCATGGCAAATGGTGGAAATATGAAGCAGATCTGGTAATATCTATGGAGAAGAAAATAGAGTTGATATGTATTTGGACATTGTAAGCATAGCTAAGTTCTGGAGATATCTTTCTGCATTTCATTTTTCTTTTAAAACCCTCATTAAAATATAGCTCTTTGATCAAATTTTTGCCTAAACTGGCTTGGTATCAAATTTTGCTTTGCATTGCTTCTTGGAACATCTTATTGTGTTAAAAGTGCGAAATAAATAGAAATTGTTGTTGTTTATAAATGATAGCAGATACAAAGTTGTTTATTCAATATGGACGTAATTGTGGAATACTTCCCTTCTAACAGCCATGGATTGAATCCTGGGGAATTACTACATAGATGAATAAGTTATTAAAACCATCTGGTGAGATACTTAGCCTAAACATAATAAAAATTAGAAAGCTTAACAAGTTAAATAATTTTAAATTTTGTTACAACCTCTGCAGCTCAGTTTCCTGACTGGAATAAAGCAGAGGTATTTAAGTAATTTGTCTCTGAAGCAAGAAAAACAAACTGAAATCATTCAGGCAATGGCATTTATGCCTTTGTATTTATTACACTATTTCAGTTACACTAAGGTAGTAACTTCAGCTCTGTCCCTTATCTTCTATTTTAGAGATATGGGGTACTCGATAGTATTTGTTATACATTAACTTTACACATAATACTACAAATAATGACGTCAGCTGAAAACACAAAAAACACTTTGTATGCTAACTTGGACACTGAGATCAAAAAGCTGCTTACCTTAAAAAGGACATACAGTTCTTCCAGTTCATCAATTGTAAATGATGTGTCTGTCACAATAGCTCGAACCTGGATATAAAAAAAGTATTTTTTTAACGAAAAGCACAAATATATTTTTTTTACTGTCTTGTAATTTAAATAAAACTCAAAAATATAAATCAATTTGGAATAGTTGCATTGCTGCACTCACTACATTACGCTTTGTTGTATCTTCAAGAGTCTGAATCACTCGTAGTCGCTGCTTAAAGCGCATCTGCTCAATCACATCAGCTCTGATGCTACCAAATTTCTGAAAAGATGGAATATGCACAATATATGGTGTATATTAATTATATGGAAGCTACATTTGACACAAATAGAAATTAAATCCATTCCACATACTTTCTAAAATAGAAAAAGAAAACAAATTTGTAATTAGTCATGAGCATCTCACCAATTCTGGAGCATGAAACAGCAGAATTAAGGTTAATTTGATGCACAAAAAGCTTCATTTGCCTTCAATTCTTCTAATCTTCTACTGATGTTAATATAGTAGTGTCTTTAATTTAAATATGTTCAAAATTTAAAGCATTTAGATTGTGTTTGGTGGAAATCAAAAGTTTTTGAACTTTGTATTTTTCCTTGTGGTGAGTAAAATTCACTGACATATTTCACTAGCTCATGATTTCCAGAAATAATCTCTTTACTTTTGGAAGTTCTTCACATTTTCATTTATGTCTTCTGGAGCTCATCTCAGAATCTTACAGATGATAAATTATTTCTGCATCCATTATTCTGTCACTATTCTCTTTCTCTTCATTTGCTGTGCAGGTTTGATCAAATAGAGTACAACAGAAATTATGATCTCATCACAATAATAACTATACATAGACATAGTGTTTTCTCCATGCCATGCCTTTTGATACCTTTAACAACAGGCTGCTCCATTGGAGATGGCTCTAGGCAAAAACCAAGGTACCAAGGATTTGGTTCCTGATTTCCTGTTTGTCAATGGACGTGCACTAGCTGTTGTTTTTGAACTGGGCATTCAATGTAGTTTGGACTAATTCCCCAATGCATGCGACGATTTTGGCCTTATGGCCAGCACAAGGAAAACTTAAGCAATGTACCAACCTGTTCCAGAAAAGCCCTATCTTGAGCCCAAGGTTCCAATTCATGAACAAAGTCAAAAACAAAATTGGATGGACTCAGCAGTGTCTAATATCACTTATCTAGGCAGCACACTCTCTTGAGTTGTCTGTATTATGGCAAGACACATTCAAGAATTGACAAAGCAAGCATAGCCTTCAGCTATGGGAATAAAGAGGAGTAAATCTGCCTACCAAACTACAGGTTTACAGGTTAACAGTTTTGTTTTTCTGTTCTACACATACAAGACTTGGAGCCTAACATATTTGGACCAATGTACCATGTGCACCAATAGCATACGAAAAAGTTCAAGTACTTTCATTTGAACCACCTTCAGAATCTTATGGACATAAAATGACAAAAAAGAAAAGTTTCAGATACTGAGGTGTGTCAAGCATCTCTACTATATTGAAATGGTCACAAATTAATTAGGCGCCATGTAGTCAGATGGCTGACAAATCGTTTACCAAAGCAATCTTCTGTACAGAGTCTACTGCATGCCCCCATGGTATTAAAAGAAAGTGCGATAAGAACTCAAGGCTTCACTTAGTTTTGACATCAACCTCTAAGCTCTGGGAGAAACTCACCCACGAGTGTTGCACCTAGCACAGCCAAATACAAAATACAAGGCAATGAAAGCCAAAGCCAGTAACTCATTCAAAACTCAATTGTGCATGGGATCTTATCCTATTTGCAGCAGAACCTTCCATGTGTTGAAAGGCCTTAATGGTCAGCTACACATTTGTTGGAACCCTGCTAAGTACTCCTGATAATGAGTATAGTCAAGTTTGTCTCAAAGGTCAAACAAAGAAATATAGTAGCTACTAAAAAATCCACAACACATCTGCATTCACAGTGGATTTGAGACTCTCCAATTTTCATTCCACCGCTTTCAATTAGCAGAGATAGGTTTAATTTCCCAGAGACATAGGAGTCCACATTATGCTTCAAAGTTTTCCACAATAACTTTTGCAACCTTGTTAGCCTCAACTTTTAGCAAGCAACTATTACGTTGGACTTTGTATACTCTTTTGTGATTAAACCACTTAAAACAAATATTCATCAATATTGTTCATACTAGTCGCATGCTTGATTTCCTATTCCATTTGCCATTCTTCCAAACTTTCACAAAATCTGCATTTCTTTTCAAAATTCTCAAAATCAAAATTCAGAAATGTCAGACTGACTAGCATTTGAATATTCAATTTCTTCGCACAATTCAAAACGTCTCCTTGCTTGTGCCAGAAGTTAGGCTGCTCTTTTCAAGCAATCTTGAAACTTCACTTCCTTATCCACATTATACCAACAAGCATTGTAGATAAGTGGAAAGCAGGCCAAAATCAGATTGCAGCTTATGGTTTAAATCTCACTCTTGTTAAAATGTGATATTTTAACACATTATTTTTTACATAACTAAGAATTACAATAAATTAAATATAATTGTTAGTGCAAGGGGAAGGAGAGTATAAGAACGATTGCACTAAAACAAAATTTGATCAAAAGGCTTATACATTTATTTTAAGTAGGGTAAATTTCATGTTTTAATATCTATAACCTGCAAATTCAAATTGTGAATATAGGTTGGCCAGTTCAGTGGGTTATTTGGCCTCCTAACAGAAAGGAGGACCTCCACCTTCCCCACTGCTGACAAAATGTTTGGATGTTGGAAAAACAAGACAAACTTTACATTCTCCACCCCCTCCCCCCCACACCCCCATGCTTTGTTGGCAACCTCCATCTTCTAAGCCTGTCCCTCGATGACTAATAAAATCTTAGCCAAAATATTGCACAGAGTGTAAGTATCAAATGGTGTTCCTTCAACTCTGCCTTTCATGCATCCCTTGCTTTCTTGTTCCAACCTTAGTGTACATTTCTTCGATCACCTCGGGCTTGTCTTAACAGGTAGCCCATAAGGCACAGAGAGACTTAAAGGAGGTCTTGTGTTGCCTGCACACTTTTGTTCAAAGCACAGATTGATGTAACTGGGAGATTTTGAACAGACTCCTGCTCCAGCCAGAGGCCATTATTCTTCTGTAATTGTTTCTGTTAGGCTCACTGGTGATGCAGGAAAGTATGAGGACAGTCAGCAGGCCAGTGGCAAAGGTGTTGAGTCGGACAGCTATTTACAGGCAGCAAGGTATGGAGAGTTAGGCAGGTTGCCAGTGGTTGCAAGAACAGCACAGTTTGAATTTTGTAACACTCAAAAGAAATGCACAACTTTGATTTATTTATTGTCATGTCTATTTTATTACAAAATACAATGAAAAGTGTTGTACAACATCTTAAACACAGAAAAATAAACCAAAACATAGAATATAAAGGCAGAAGAATAAAGAAACAAAGAAGTGTTCAACTTTACATTACTTATTGCTAAATGCTCTATCATTGGCCACTGATCTTGTGGCCAGGCACGAGTCCTTCCACCGTGCAACAGAAATGAAAATCACCACTCTTCTGCGCCATCTCGCTTCCAACGCCCTCACCACTAATGTGTCCTCAGTGGACCTTGCCAATGCAGATGTCACCGAAGCTACCATGTGCTGCACCATGAGTCCACTTTAGGCCCACCTCTCTGATGCAGCCATTGTACCAGGCACAAGCTCACCTCCACTGACCCCTCACATGAATCTGTATTGGACGCAAATGCCACTAGGAACCCAAACACTCTCCAACACCACTGAGTCTGCCCTGGGTCAACTTGCTAACCACCATGAGTCTGTGCTGGGCCAATTTGATGCTGCCATTGTCCTCACTGCAACCAAGTTCTTCAACAGAAGTAAAATAAAGGAGGGGAAAAAAAAAGAGAGAAAAATTTAAAAAGAAATTAAATGAAAAGCGGATGGAACAGTTGAGCCCTGGGCTCAGAAGCCCTACTCCATCACATCCAATGCCATTACAACAACCTCATACTGCTCTTCAGTAGCATTAATCACCAAACCCCCTGGGCTTGACACAGTATGACTGAGGAGAGAGAGGGGAGAGTGCAGAGTGCAAGGGGCTGGGTTGATGGGTGAGTCAGCGGGTGGTGGGTGCATTGGATAAATCCATGATTTCAAAATGAATAGACACATACCTAAAAAGGGAAGGAAAGCCCAAGGTGAAAGGTAACCTACTTCAGACAACCCCTGCCCCCCATGACATGAATTCTGCCAAGGCCACCTGATAGCATGCAGTGGTAGGCCAAGGACTAAACTCCTTAGTCTATCCCTGATTTCCAGGGCTTGCAGCCTAGTTCTTTTTGCTCTCCACCTCTGCTTCTTAACTGAAAAGGCAAAGAAAGGTTTTATTAATTAGCTTTGTTGCTTGTTACATTTGAATTGTAATCATCATTATTCATTTAAATAATCAACTTACTGCTTTGGAGCAGATTTTTTTTTCTTCACAAAATTCATGACTACTGCTGTGGCAAACCTTTATTTTTTAAACTCTACTTTCTGTGCTGCTGAATGGAGGAAAAAAATGCATCACCTGCCCACTATAAAAAAGGTTGATCTTGTTCCTGAGCTTTAGAATTCTCTTTCCACCCACGCTCTTCCTTTTAGAGGTTCTTTAAAAGGTAAGTCTTTGACCAAGCTTTTAGTCACCGTCCTAATATTTCCTTAACTTAAAAATAAAACCAAGAATTGTGGATGATAGAAGCCAGAAACAAAAACAGGTTATTGCTGGAAAATCTGTGGAGACAAAGCAGAGTTAACATTTCAGGTCTAGTGACTCTTCCACAGAACACAGGTGCTGCCAGACCTGCTGAGATTTTCAACAATTTGTTTTAGTTTCTCATATTTTCCTTACTGGTTCGTTTTGAAATCTAAGTTCGATTTCCTACAAAGGGAACACACAGGAATAATTTCCTTATGTTAAAGACTACAAAAACAGAAGTTGTTCTTGTAGAGCTGCTCAATGTTATTGTGTACATTATATTGAAATAAGGAAGACTACATCCATGGGGTATCCCCAAGCACTTTACAGTCAATTAATTATTTCCCTGGTGTAACAAATAATGTATACAAATCAAGCAACCAATTTGCACACAGGAACGTCCCACAAACAGAAATGAAATTAAGTTAATTTCTTTTGAGATGTTACTTGGGGGATGAAAGTTTGGGAAATCAGGTGCACCTTACTCTTCTCTGGCCTCCCAGCCAAAAAAGTCACTGGATTGTTTACAACCACTTAAAAAAGCAAGTGCTCTGAATTACAACTCATTCGAAAGGTGGCACGAATGCTTCAGACCTTCAGTATGGCAATAGAGTTTTCTAAACTTAAGCAGCACTCCTATGCAAACATGGCAGCTTGCATCTTAATACAGCCAATCTGCTCGTAGGCTCTTTTGAGAGAGGAATCAGTCTATCTTAATATGGAAATATCAATTCTGTAAGTTGCTCAGAAGTTTGGTATAGAGGTTATATAGAAAGCCATCATAGTATAAAATAGTCAGATGTTCAATCAAAACATCATAAAAGATAAATCTAGGGTAAGGGGGATTTAAAATTCCATTTAATTGACTGTTTTCTGCTAAATAGGCATCTAGACACTTTATTCTCTTTACTATATTGTTTCCCAACTACTTCTGCAGGAAGGACAGAATTGAGACTACATTAAAAAAAATCATCTGTTGTTATCCAAGGGTTTTATTTTTAAAGAATCGAATTTTGGTACACTTTGGGTGGCCTGTGAACCAACTTAGTTCTCTTCCAAAGTATGTTACCTTAAATGAAGATGGGAGTTTCATTGCAATGATCTCATCAATATTTCATTTCTATTGCATTACGATGTCCAAATTACAGCTTTATGATATTCCACAAGGAAAAGCCAGCAATACAGTCAACTTTCCTTTAAGGCAAAACACTGATAAACATTTGAAGCTTTAGGACGAGGGAAAAAAAAACAAAAGGAGGCTGGATTAGTTTTGGATTTTTCTAGCAAAGTGGTAAGGCAGATAATGGTCTCCTTCCTGACTATGGTAAATGTTTACTTAAGGTCTTTTAGTGTCATTTGTAAGTTCCAGATACACCGCCATTTAATTTGGTGACTTCATTGTGATAATTTATATCATAACTGTATAAAACATTTTCCAATACTCCAACAGATGTCTATTACCTAAAAACATAAATTGAGACAGTACTTTTTCATTTCACAGTCAACAGCAACCACATGAATTCACCAAACTGAATTTAGCTTATAGGGGCTACTCTTAACACTCTGGTTTAAAATTGACGTTAGGAATGACAAGAAACATAAATTACATGGACAGTTGCTAGTTTTCTATGCTTACTTCAATCTTTAAATTAAGATTAGACTGAAAGTAATGAGTTTGGAAAAAATGATCAAGTTTGATGATTAGAGAGTACGATCAACAGCTGTCACTGAATCATCTGGCTCTTCCACAATTCAGTCCAAGTGTGAAGATAAGCCAAACATGTTTTGTCAACATGTTTTATTCCCCCTCTTTGTTTTGAGCTTAGATCATCCTCTTCTCTAAAATGTGATTGAAGTTAAACATCAGTAACATTTTATTCAAGGCTTCAGCTATCAAAAGACCCTTCACTCAAATCAAGATCATATTAGAGATAGCAGAACACTGTTACTCACATCATATGAGCTCCTGATTAACTTGAAGATATCAACTTCAGGGTAAGGATCTCCATCGTCACTGAGAAGAGAATGAAGATGAGGAATGGGTGGCAATGTGCTGTCCTTGTTCGTCACACTGTCCAAATATCTAGAGAACCAAAACATTTTATGTTGTGAATGCTTTCATGACAGCTGACTAGCAGACGTCATTTAATAAGGGCAGTTTCTTGACTGTCAAAAGTTCAATTTATTACAGCGTTAGAGAATTTAAATAATAAATAATTTCTCTTGAGATATGGAAGGCTTTACACACAATGCAGTAATTTCTCCCCATTGTATTACATTAAGTTGTACTACAAAAAGAATATATATTCAAAGTTCAATGCAATTTACATTGGTATGAATACAAACAAAATTACAATAACGGAATCTAAAAAAATGTTCTGTTTTATCTATCCTAAGGAGGATTATTTGGTACCCAATTATTTCTTTTGTCAGATCAAACTGAACCACAAGCATTAATGAGTTATTAGACATGGGAATCTTGCTAACGATTGCTAAAAATGTATCTATTTGTAACATAACCTGAAAGAAATTCTCTGAAATCAAATTTTTGAAATTTTATGTACCCATTTTATTGTAGAATTGTTACAACAAACTGATTTTTTAAAAAAATCAAAAAGAGCAAATAAAATTAACTCACTTTCCAAGAATAGTCATGGCCTCGCCATCATCCTTACAATTCAACAACTTTTCAATATTAGCATCCAACACAGCAAGAGCGAGTTGAAAGATCACTTTAATTCCCTCAAAGAAGAAACAGTCCACGACAACAACAGCACTTTCAAAAGGCATCACACTGAGGAAGAGTGTGAGGAACCAGGAAAGCGAGATGGTTGATATAACACCCAAATACTGCATACAGTCATACAACTGTGGCACATAATCCCTGGTAAGCTCTTCAAACACACCCTGATCCACCAACGCACCTACAGAAAGGAGAAGAATAAATGTTAAATATTCAAAATAACTGGCTAAATTCACATTAAAGAAAATAATATTACAAGCTTTTACATTAGTGTAACTGTCTTTAAATCGGTCTTATTGCCCTTCCCAAAACATGTTTGGGATGAATAATATAACCTGCATAGGGCACCACAGCATTCTCTTCTTTTTAAAAAAAAGTACAGAAACATATGGGACAGGCTAGGCCAGCTTCTTTGAGTCCAGACACTCTTCTATGCAAAGGACAAGTGAAACAACAGAAATATATTAACAACAAATTCGGAGGAAGGGTCACCAGACCCAAAACGTTAACTTTGATTTCTCTTCACAGGTGTAGCCAGAACTGCTGAGCTTTTCCAGCAACTTCTGTTTTTATTAAAAACACAAAGGATTATGGGTAATCTAAGATGGAGGACAGGAAAAAATTGTGGCTATAAGAGCTGCTCCTTTTTTTGAGGTAATTTAAGTGATTTCCTCAAATTCCAGGAACAGCAATTACTGTTTTATATACTGTTGCATTGTTTTGGAACTGGGGGGGAGAAAGATCAAAACAACGGCATTTTAAAAAGGAGCAAGACAGACAAAGGTAGCGACCACATGGTCAGAGAAAGACACCTATACTGCTGTCTGACACAGCAGTGAATCTGCACAGTTACTGCCTTTGCTGTTTGAATTCCGGTATCTCTGGACATTAGAGCATGTCTAGGAAAAATTAACAAACAGCAAAATTCATAGTTGACCTTGGAGGAATCTGTGTGGGAGAGCTCACAGCACAGGAACAGAAAAGTGCATTGCTTTAAGTGTAGCCTTGCTGTGAATATACAATAGTGAGTTCTTTCTTGTTTTATTGAGATCTGTCTCTTGATTAAATTTTAAAAACATAAGCCATAAGTATTAACTTAGCCTGGAACAGTGTTTTTTTTAGAGCAATAAGAAAATGTTATTTTCTGGGTCTGTAGATTGTGAAGGTGCAAAGACAGCCTTTAATAGATCGATGTGCTCTTTCTGTTGGATGTGGAAGTTTATGGAGAGTATCCATGTTACTGATGATTATGTCTGGACGAAGTGTCTTTGGTTGCAAATCCTATCATATCACATGGATCAGATGGAGCAGCAGTTAGAGGCAACAAGAAATTTACAAGAGCTAGAGGGTGTGATGGAGGGCAGTTATAGGAAGGGAGGAAAGTCGCAGATACAGTCAGGTAGAAGAGTTAGCTCCAAGAAAAGTAGGTTGGGTATGCAGGTAGTACAGGAGTGTCCTGTGGCTAATCCTATCTCAAATAAATATGCTGTTTTGGAAATGTAGGGAGTGATGGGCTCTCAGGGAAATGCGCATGAACAGCTGGGTTTCTGGTATCAGAAATGGCTTTACTATAAATGAGGGGTATGTCAGGTTCCAAACTATCAATTGTGATAGGGGGACTGTCTAGTCAGAGATGCAGACTGACATTTCTCCAGCAGGCAGTGAAAAATCAGAATGGTATGTTGCCTCCCTGGTGCCAGGATGAAGGATATCTCAGAGGGTGCAGAATGTTCTGAAAAGGGGAGTGGGAACAGCAGAAGGTCATTATACACACTAAAACTAACAACATAGGAAGGGAAAAGGGTGAGATTCTGAAGGGAGAATATAAGAAGTTAGGCAGGAATTTAAAAAGAATGTCCTCGAGGATAGTAATATCTGCATTACTCCCAGAGCCACAAACTAGTGAGGGTAGGAAAAGGAGGATGGAGCAGATGAATGTTTGGCGGAGGAGGTGGTGCAGGGGAGAAGGGATCACATGAGCACCTTATTGGGATAGTATTATAGACCTCCCAATAGTCAGCGGGAAATTGAGAAACAAATTTGTAAGGAGATCTCAGTTATCTATAAGAATAATAGGGTGGTTATGATAGGGAATTTTAACTTTCCAAACATAGATTGGGACTGCCAATGTGTTAAGTGTTTAGATGGAGAGGAATTTGCTAAGTATTTTAAGAAAGTTCTCTGATTCAGTATGTGGATGTACCTACTAAAGAAGGCGCAAAACATGACCTACTCTTGAGAAATAAGGCAGAGCAGGTGACTGAGGTGTCAGTGGGGGAGCACTTTGGGGCCAGCGACCATAATTCCATTAGTTTTAAAATAGTGATGGAAAAGGATAGAACAGATTTAAAAGTTGAAGTTCTAAATTGGAGAAAGGCCAATTTTGACGGTATGAGGCTAGTTGACTAAAGAAATTAAGGGTTTGGTTAAGAATAAGAAGGAAGCATATGTCAGGTATAGACAGCAGAGATCAATTAAATACTTAGAAGATTATAAAGGCAGCAGAAGTATACTTAAGTGGGAAATCAAGAGGACGAAAAGGGGACATGAGATAGCTTTGGCAAATAGGCTTGAGGAGAATCCAAAGGATTTTATAAAATATTAAGGACAAAGGAGTAACTAAGGAGAGAATAGTGCCCCTCAAAGATCACCAAGGCAGCCTATGTGTGGAACCAAGGATATGGGTGACGTACAAAATGAATATTTTGCATCAGTGTTTACTCAGGAGGAAACGGAAGATATAGAATGTGGGGAAATAGATGGTGATGCATCTTGAAAAATTTATATATTACAGAGGTGGTGGTGCTGGATGTCTTAAAACTTCTACAAGTGGGTAAATCCCCAGGACCTATATTTCATAGAATCCCAACAGTGTGGAAACAGGCCCTTCAGCTCAACGAGTCCACACCGACCCTGTGAAGAGTGACCAACCCAGACCCATTTCCCTATTACTCTACGTTTTACCCCAGACTAGTGCACCTAACCTACACATTCCTGAACACTATGAGCAATTTAGCATTGCCAATTCACCTAACCTGCACATCATTGGATTGTGGAAGGAAACCAAAGCACTTGGAAGAAACCCACGCAGACATTGGGAGAATGTTTCTGTGTGGAGTTTGCACAGTCATCCAAGGCGGGAATCAAACCCAGGTTCCTGGCGCTGTAAGGCAGCAGTTCTAACAACTGAGCCACTGGTTGCCTGATCTGATGTACCCTCGAACTCTGTGGGAAGCCAGGGAAGTGATTATTGGGCCCCTTGCTGAGAATACGTTTAGCATCAATAGTCACAGGTGAGGTGTCAGAAGACTGGAGGTTGACTAACGTGATGCCACTATTTAAAAGAGATGGTAAGGAAAAGCCAGGGAACTATAGACTGGTGAGCCTGACATCCGTGGTGGGCAAGTTGTTGAGGGACATGAGTTACATAGAAAGGCAAGGACTGATTAGGGAAAGTCAACATGGCTTTATGCATGGGAAAAAGCATCTCACAAACTTGATTAAATGCTTTGAAGAAATAACAAAGCAGATTGACGAGGGCAGAGCAGTGGACTTGATCTATATGGACTTCAGTAAGGTGTGCAACAAGGTTCCTCATGGTAAGCTAGTTAGCAAGGTTAGATCTCATGGAATACAGGGACAACTAGCCATCTGGTTACAGAATTGGCTTGCAAGTAGAAGACAGCGGGTGGAGGTTGAGGGTTGCTTTTCAGACTGGAAGCCTGTGACCATGGTGTGCCATACGGATTGGCACTGGGTCCACAGCTTTTTATCATTTATATACATAATTTGGATGTGAACATAGGAGATATAGTTAGTAAGTTTGCCAATGACACCAAAATTGGAGGTGTAGTGGACAGCGAAGAAGGTTACCTCAGAGTACAATGGGATCTTGATCAGGTTGGCCAATGGGCTGAGAAGTTGCAGATGGAGTTTAATTTAGATAAATGTGAGGCGCTGCATTTTTGGAAAAGCAAATCAGAGCAGGCCTTATCCACTTAATGGTAAGGTCCTGGGAGTGTTGCTGAACAAAGAGACCTTGGGGTGCAGGTTCATAGTTCCTTGAAAGTAGAATCACAAATAGATAGGATAGCGAAGAAGGCATTCAGTATGCTTTCCTTTATTGGACAGAGTATTTAGTATAGGAGTTACAAGGTCATGTTGCAGCTGTACAGGACTTTGGTTAGGCCATTTTTGGAATAGTGTGTGCAATTCTGGTCTCCCTCCTAACAGAAGGATATTGTGAAACCTGAAAGGGTTCAGAAAAAATTTACAAGGATGTTCCTAGGGTTAGAGGATTTGAGCTACAGGGAGAGGCTGAACCGACTGGGACTGTTTTCCCTGGAACGTCGGAAGCTGAAGGGTAACCTTATAGAGGTTTATAAAATCATGAGGGTCATGGATAGGGAAAACAGACAAGGTCTTTTCCCTGGGGTGGGGGGAGTCTGGAACTAGAGGACATAGGTTTAGGGTGAGAAGGGAAAAATGTAAAAGGGACCTAAGGGGCAACATTTTCACACAGAGATTGGTGCACATATGGAATGAACCAGAGGAAATGGTGAAGGCTGGTACAACTACAATATTTAAAAGGCATCTGAATGGGTATATGAATAGAAAGGGTTTACAGGGATATAGGTTAAGTGCTGGCAAATGGGACACATCTGGTCAGCATCCACAAGTTGGACCAAAGGCTCTGTTTCCGTGCTGTACATCTCTATGACATTGTTTTTTCCTTGAATCCCTGATTAATTAATTCAATTGAAAGTATGAGGGAAATATACAGTTAAAATAAATTATTGACAGAACCAAAATGTAAACAATGAGTGGCGGCTCAGTGGTTAACCCTTCTGCCTCAGGGACCCAGGGACCCAGGATCAATTCCAACCTTGGACGGCTGTCTGTGTGGAGTTTGCATGTTCTCCCAATGTTGTGTGGGTTTCCTTCAGATGATCTGGTTTCGTCACACAGTCCAAAGACATGCAAGTTAGGTGGATCGGCAATGCTAAATTGTCTGGAGTGTCAGTGGATGTGTAGTCTAGATGGACTAGCCATGCAGGGTTAAGGAGTCAAGGAGAGGGGTGGATCTGGGTGGGATGCTCTTCGGAGGGGCAGTGTGGACTCGATGGGCTGAATGGCCTGCTTCCACACTGTAGGGATTCTATGATTCTAATGCTTGAATACTTTACAAGGTGGAATTAAATTGGATGATTATGTCAAGATTTTTATTTAAAATGGGTGGAATTTAAGTTCAAGATGTAAATAAGCAATTTGTTTTAACCAGTGGCAGAAGAGAAACAACATGTTTGCAATAAACAGCTTTTTCTTGTTATGCATGGAAACCTGATTAGTGTTTCCTTTTAATCTGGGCTAGGTCTGTCATGTAAATGAAAACTTTGATTAGTTTGGTTAAATCTTTTCAGGTTGTGGTGACTGTGGGAATAGTGGGGCATAATTTCTAAGGTGCTACTCATGAAACCGAAGGCAAAGCCAGTATCCATTGTGTTTCTAATTAAAAAGGTGCTGGCTCAGTGTGTAGTACAACTACAAATGTCTGAAATTGTACTCAAGTTTGGCAAAAACATGAACAAGTTGAGCAGCTGAAATGTGCTTTATTCTAGAAAGCAATTTTATTACCATTCATCTATATTGAGCTTCCTGAGCAACAACAAAAGAAACAGATGCTGGCAAAACATCTTTAAAATTCCTTCAAAATAAGTAGAGGCTAATTGTTTCAAATTTAATTCCTCTGGCTCTAAATTACTGGAGAAATTCTTTACAGTTAATTAGCTAAGATTCTTCACTATTTGTACAGAAGCAGAAACACTTAAAAATGCAGCTTTGTGATATTTGTTTTGACTACTTCTCTTGCATGTACAAATATTAAAAAAAATAGCGGTTTTAACAGCAGCAGGGAAAAGATTACCTTAGGAACAACCTTGGTTATCCGAACATCAATTATCTGAACAAGATCTCAAGGTCCCAAAGTTTGAGATCGGAAACCAGACTCTGTCACTACCTGCAGAAACTCTGTTTCCGAGACGGACTTGTCCACCAATGAACTCAGCAACTTCTCTCCCACCCTGCCGCTCTCTCTCTTGCTTTCTTCACTGCTCTTCTGCTTCGTTTTCTCTCTCTCTCTCTCACATGGTCTCTGCCCCTTTCTCTCTATCTCCTTCTGACTCTCTTAGTCTCTCTCTCTGTCATACACAGCAGAAAGCTTCTGACAGCTGTTCTTTCAGCAAGTACATTTACAGACTTACATGCAGCTTTTTTTCCCCGATACTTTAATTACAATCTGAAGTTTAGGTTCAACTATTTTAGACAATTGGTTATAGACTTGGGTACCTCATTCAATGACCCAGATAAGTGAAACAGCACGTCTCTGAGCAGAGACACTGACAGAAACTCAGGCAGAGATTTGAGAGCCCACATAAAACTACAGAAAAGATGGCCCTGATCCATTCCAGAGTATCTTTCGATTTGATTTTCTCAAGTCAGTGCTTCTGGCTGAGGCAGTGTCATGAAGTTTCATTTACACTTGAGAATGCTTCCTTCGTTTATGTTCAGATCAGTTAGCCAAACAATTAGTTACCAGAATAAAATACTCCCTGCCCACATCGTTCGGATAATCAAAGTTGTTCTGTAATGACTTAGATGCTGAAACTAAATGCAATTTCTCCAGGTTTGCAGATAATACAAAACTGGGTGGAATGGTGAACTTTGAGGAGGCTACAGAGCTGTTTCAGTGCGATTTCATCAAGTTGAGTGAGTGGGTAAATGCAAGGTAGATGTAGTATAATGTGGGTAAAAATGAGGCTATCCACTTAAGTGAAAACAGGGAAGCAGATTATTATCTGAATGGCAATAGATTGGGAAAGGTGAGGTGCAATGGGATCTGGGTATCACAAAGTAAGCACATAGATACAGCAGGTGGTGAAGGCAGTAAACAATATGTTAGCCTTCATAGCACAGGGATTCAAGTACAGAAGCAGGAATTTCTTGCTGCAATTGTATGGGGCCTTGGTCAGACCGTATCTGGCGTAGTGTGTACTGTTTTGGTCTCCTTATCTTATAAAGTATGTTCTGGTTTCAGAGAGTGCGCAACAAAGGTTTACTAGCCTAATTCCTATGCTGACAGGACTGCTGTATGAAGGACAATTGGATCAGTTAGAAATATGTTCACTGGAGTTCAGAAGAATGAGGAGGGATGTCATAGAAACCTACAAAATTCTAGTACAACAAGACAGGATAAGCACAAGAGGATACTCATGATAACCAGGGAGTCCAGCACTATGGGTCACAGTTTAAGAGTATAGGGTAAGCCAGTTAGGACTGAGTTGAGGAGAATTTTGTCGCCCAGGGATTGGAGAGTCTGTGGAATTCTCTGTCACAGAAAGCAGTTGAATGTTTTCAGAAAAGAGATAAATGTAGTTCGATACACTAAAAGGATCAAAGGGTATGGGGACAAAGCTGGAACAGGGTATGGAGTTGGATGATCAGACATGATCATATTGAATGGCAGAGCAGGCTCAAAGGCCAATCAGCTTACTCCTACTCCTATTTTCTACGCACGCACGAGTCACCTCTGTGAAGACATCACTACTGAACATCTTTTCATGCTAAATGTAGGTCTTGAACTGTAAATTTGATTATGATACAATGAAAAGGACAAACTGGATAAAACAAACTGAATTGACAGACATTTATTTTGCTAGGAAAAATTCCATTTTTTATTTAGCTGCCCACTTAGGTCAGCGGGCAGACCCCTCTCCAATGAACAATTATTTTCCTTGCCATCAATACTACATTTTAGCACTTTCCACAACTAAACCACACTTACCAACCACTCTAGTGTTATAGTAGTCTGGCAGCATCCGTTCACAAAGTGCAACTAGCAACCAGAAAGCTTCCTCTTCTTTTGCATACAACAGTAGCACTGAAGTAACAATGTTCATTGCCTGTATTTGCAAAGATAAACAGTATTCAGTAAGATGTTGTATAATCTATTTTATATAAAAATCCATTTATAAACTTTAGTCTTTGTCACAAATAACACATCATAAATTAGTAATGCTCAAGTAGGTTGGATCTTCTGAACACATGAAAATTAATTTAGCAAAGTTAGTTATCATTGAATAATACCATAAGGTCTTATTGTACGGAAGAAAGCTATCATTCTGGATTCATAAACAGCTATCTGTTTAGTTCTCACTTTGCCTCATTCAAATATTTACCACTTCGACCATTATGGATTATATCCCCATTAATATCCCCATCAAATCTTTGCATATAGCATAATCTCATAACTGTTAATGTATTATGGATGTTACATTTTTGCTGCAAACCCACTAAGTAGTGAAAATATTTAATAATGGAAATCTTCACAATGAATTACAGTTCTATCAAATACCTTCTAAGTATTCTTAATGCTGTGAACAGAGCCTCAATTTCACTATTCTCTCCTCAAGCCAAAATCTTCTCATCCCTTGTTTAATTTCATGATTCTTTTTAACATCTCTTCTATGGAGTCTTGTCTACAGTTAAGGTGGCAAAAATGAGACATAATATTCCACCTAACATATGATTCATACAAATTTAACATTGTGCTTTTATATTACTTACATTCTATTATTCATAAGTATAGAATTATATTGTTAAGGATCATAATTTAATTTACCAACCTGAGAGCTTTTAAAGATATTTGCATCTAATATTTGCTTCATCATGATTTTTTTTCCTGCTATTTGCTTTAGATTTGGCAGATGTTTATTTCATCTTATTTTACATTTTAATTGCTCTACATATCCAAAGTGGTCTATGCTTTTCCGACATAACACCTTTACTTCCTGAGGGAACAAGTTGTCAGCATCCTAATTTCATTTTCTGTTAAAACTATTCGTATTGTTTATGCATCTTATCTTTTTTCCCCAGATTAATTAGTGCTATGGCTCCAGTTGATGTTGTTACTAGAAAAGTCAGATTTCAGACCGAAATCTGGCTTGATGAATTATACTTGGCTTTTTTGGTTTTTAATAAGATGGTCTCTCACTGAAACACAAGCAAAATGTAGCAGATTGGTTTCAACAACAAAAGCTTACAAAGCAAGAAAATTAAGAATTTAGAATAAACCCAACTATATACATAACACTTAAACTACCCCATTAATCTCAGAATACTCCTTTTCAGATTCCAAAAATACAACTGTATGTACCCAAAAGCACCCAGTATTTACACCAGAATTTAAAAAACAAAATCTTTCTCTCAAACCTTGATAGGCTCAATTTAACTGTGGCTATGACTTCCAGTCTGGAAAATCTGACAGCTCCAGGGAGAAGCTTTCATACACCCGAGTTTAAAAGTATTCTGCTTCAAATAATCTCTTCAGATTTTGATTTGAAATTATGACCAAATTCCTACTTCTAAGGTAATCCCCTTATATCTTTTTATTGTTAACATTAATTTATCTTAATATTAAAGACTCAAAACTAAATTTAAAAATAAAATGATAATAAAATATATATTAAAAAGCAGATCTTACATCACACTTGCTTAATTCCCTTTAATCTCAGAAATTTCTCCAATCAATGAACTTTATCTTTAATATATTTTCATATATTTTCTTCATTGTGTTTTTTGAATATGTTGCAGTTCAAGCATGGGTTCATGAAAGGCAGGTCATGCTTAACTAATCTGCTGGAATTCTATGAAGACATTACGGGTACAGTGGGCAAGGAGGACTCAGATGATGTGGGGGAATCTAGATTTCAAGAAGGCATCCAACAAGGTGCTGCACAAAATACTGCTGCATCAGATAAAGATACATGGCATTCTGGTTAATGTGCTAGCATGGATAAAGGATTGATTAACTAACAGGAAGCAAAGAGTGAGAATAAATGAGTACTTTTCTGTTGGCGATCAGTGACTAGTGGTATACCTCAGGGATCAATATTGGGACTGCAATTATTCATAATTTACATTCTCACATCACACTTGAAAGCCAAAATTGGAAATACTGTGGATATCAAATCTAGAGCCTTACCCATTCAAAAAATGCCATGTAATGCATTACTCATTAAAATGCTATTATATTTCAATTAAAACAAGAAAATAATTTTATAAAGATTTATATGTCTCATGACAAAGCAAAGTATTTAAGCACCAGGATTCTGAGTGAATTAACTCCACTGTTGGCTTTGTCAATGTTTTTGAAAATTGAAGCACACCACTGTTGCATTACAATATTATTTACCTGGCAATATCCTATGTTAGGATTTCGGAAAGCATAGGCAGTGAGTACCCGTCGCAGAGCACCAATTCCCATCTCATTCTGAAATGCTGGATGCTCAGGGAGCGAGCGGTGTAGATCCCTCTCTATTTCTTCTGTGGCTAGGTTGTACTTTCCAAGGGATTTCTCCACCAAATCGGAGTAATATCCAGGATGGGTGGCCATCTCATTAATGGCACCTGTAAGAACATGCTTTTATATTTTACAAAATGAGCAAAGTTGTATAGTTTATCTTAGGATATTTTGAATCACAATAGTTGGCTTCAATATATAACACTTTAATGGTCTCATTAAGTGAAAGAATGGTGAAGTAAGAGTAAGAAAGGAAAGACAAAAACTTTTCATTTTAAGATTGAGATTGCAATGGGCAATTTCTTTTTTTTTCACCTTCTAATAAACACGGTCATTAATAAAAGTGAGTTTTATTGTTGATCTTGAAGCTATTTTGTTGAATATTTCCTCTTTTCCTTTAGGTGGAATTAAGGCAAATTCTAGTTTAAGAAATTCTCGATAATATTAAATTCTATCAGGAATAAGGCATTCCCTGTTTGCAACTAAAAGGCTGTGCTATTAACAAAAAGAACAAAATTAAATAAAGACTAAATTAGAAAGATTTTTCTATTTAGAGTCACAGAGTCATAGAGATGTACAGCACGGAAACAGACCCTTCGGTCCAACCTGTCCATGCCAACCAAATATCCCAAACAAATTCTAGTCCCACCTGCCAGTTCCCGGGTGCATATCCCTCCAAGCCCTTCCAATTCATAAACTCATCCAAATGCCTTTTAAATGTTGCAATTGTACCAGCCTCCACCACTTCCTCTGGCATCTCGTTTCATACACGTACTACCCTTTGTGTGAAAATGTTGCCCCTTAGGTCTCTTTTATATCTTTCCCTCTCACCCTAAACCTACGCCCTCTAGTTCTGGACTCTGCCACACCAGGGAAAAGACCTTGTCTATTTATCCTATCCATGCCCCTCATGATTTTATAAACCTCTATAAGGTCACCCCTCAGCGTCAGACGCTCCGGGGAAAACAGCCCCAGCCTGTTCAGCCTCTCCCTATAGCTCAAATCCTCCAACCCTGGCAACATCCTTGTAATTTTTTTCTGAACCCTTTCAAGTTTCACAACATCTTTCCAATAGGAAGGAGACCAGAATTGCACGCAATATTCCAATAGCGGCCTAACCAATGTCCTGTACAGCCACAAAATGACCTCCCAACTCCTGTACTCAATACTCTGACCAATAAAGCATACCAAACGCCTTCTTCACTGTCTTATTTACCTGCGACTTCACTTTGAAGGAGCTATGAACCTCCACTCCAAGATCTTTGTTCAGTAACACTCCTTAGGACCTTACCATTAAGTGTAGAGGTCCTGCTAAGATTTGCTTTCCCAAAATGCAGCACCTCGCATTTATCTGAATTAAACTCCATCCGCCACTCCTCAGCCCATTGGCCCATCTGAACAAGATCCCGTTGTAATCTGAGGTAACTTTCTTTGTAGTCCACTACACCTCCAATTTTGGAGTCATCTGCAAACTTACTAACTAAACCTCTTATGCTCACATCCAAATCATTTATATAAAGGACGAAAAGTAGTGAACTCCACTGGTCACAGGCCTCCAGTCTGAAAAACAACCCTCCACCACTACCCTCTGCCATCCCATGGGGAACCTTGTTGATCACCTTACTGAAGTCCATATAGTTCACATCTACTGCCCTGCCCTCATCAATCCTCCTTGTTGCTTCTTCAAAAAAATTCAATCAAATTTGTGAGAAATGATTTCCCACGCACAAAGCCACATTGACTCTCCCCAATCAGTCCTTGCCTTTCCAAATACATGTATATCCTATCCCTCAGGATACCCTCCAACAACTTGCCCACCACTGATGTCAGGCTCACTGGTCTATAGTTCCATGGCTTGTCCTTACCACCTTTCTGAAAGTGGCACCACATTTGCCAACCTCCAGTCTTCCAGTACCTCACCCGTGACTATCAAGGATACAAATATTTCAGTAAAAGGCCCAGCAATCACTTCCCAAGCTTCCCACGGAGTTCAAGAGTACAACTGATCAGATCCTGAGGATTTATCCACTTTTATTTAATGAAGATAATTTTGAAAGGCAAACCTTGATGATACTTTCAAAACAAAAAACAAGTATAGTGCTGATCTAATCTTCTGTCTTGCATACCTGAAAAAAGTAACCAAAGCTCCCCCCTCATACTTTCAGGGATGCCTTTCAGTACAAGCTCCTGAGTCTTCTCTGTGCGATACATGCATACTCCACGGCCATATTCAGCAAAGTGAACTTGCCAGGATTGCTCCTTCATTAGTTCCTTTGCCTAGTTGTCAGATACAATGTAAAAAAAATGAACAGTATACGAATTGTGGACACTAAAGATTTCATGGCAAATATACACATTCATTTTCTAAACTTTAGAGTTTTAACTAACAACTATCAGAATTGGATTTTTAACATAATGAAAAGTAATATCTATGGAACATTTTGCATTAAATTAATTGCACAAATGTATCACTTTAAAAAAATGATTAAAGTGTTTTAAAAGGTCAGGTCACTGCCATAGTATTAATAAGGCATCTTGTTTTAATAATCAGCACTTGCTTCACTGTCTAAAATGGCATCACTGTCAACTCTGCAGTGCTGTTTTTAAATTTCAAATTTCAAACTTGCAGAAAGCAGCACAGTGTTTTTCAACGAACTGCAGTTTTAATAGATTCTTGGTAGAAGTGGTGAGATGCAAGACTACCACAACTCTCAATGACGGAGTTAGATTCTGTATTATGGGGAGGATACAGAACATAGTCAAGACATGCCTCTTGTAGATGAGTTGAAGACACACATTGGTAGGAGTAAAAGAGGAATTTATCTGTTTTATTTAAAAAATGGGAATCTTATTTGCATACCTACTTTAGTTGGGGATTGTGCAGATATATCTGAAATAGTCTGAGGTATCTTTTTTGTTTTCTTTATAGAATAGGATGCATATTTTTCAATAATATTTCAGCTTGTATATAATAATTCATGCACAATCAGGTCAAAGATCACTAGGTTTATACTAGATATGCAGCAATTTAAAATGAAAACGTCAACAATCCAAAAGGTACGTGTTAAAAAAATCTAATAAATTTATATATATTAATATATGAATAAGCAACATATACCACTTTAGGATTGAATTCTTCAGGTGATCTGCGACGATACATTGTCATAAGTGTTTGTGTAGCTATTGGAATACTATTTCCATTTAGATTAAGCTGTCGCTCTCCATCTGTGTCAGAGGTAGAACTGAGACTTCTCTGTGGGCTACCTGAAACAATACTGCTTTGTCTGGAAAATACCTGGAAGGCAAATAGTTAGAAAACTGTTTAATAGTAAATCATGATGCTCAGATTAGTCTTTAATAGAATTAACATATTTTAATACATTTTGCTATACTTTAAAACAAACAAACAAACAGTAAACTTGAGTGTTCCAAATATTTTAAAAGTTATCAAAAGGTCATGGAAAACTGTTGGAAAAAGTTGTAGAAGTTTAGAGATATCAGCCTTAATTATCATCAGATTATGTCATTGCACAATCAAAATAGTTATCCAGTAAATCTAAATTACCACAGTAACTTTGTATCATTCACAGTAGCATGTGGTTTGTTGATAAAAATATTCAAATTAAGTAGGAAGTGCTTCCCTCACTTTGTCCAACAACATGATCCAAGATCAAACAAAATGGAGCAGCCTCAAATGGTAAGTTTCATCATTATTCGTATTCAGAAGTATTTATGGGACTGAATTTTGCATAGAAATTAACAATGAAACAAACAGCGTGATCTATATTAAAAATTAAGTGGACAGCAACATCTGGAGTATGCACATGCTCGGTTAAAATTCAGAAATCCAGAGGCAGCAATCTGAGTTACTCTGTTTCGCCATCACCTGTATTTTAACCTGCTTTCTGAGAACCTAGACAATAACATCCATGTAAAAGTTTAAACTTGCAATATTCCTGAGATATTCCTGAAAAGGTTAGAGTTGATTCATTCTTCCGTAAGTAACTTGTCAATCAGCATGGTCAGTAAAAGTTGCTATGAAACACACAATGTGCTCCTAGAAATTTAGTCTTAGAAGTATGAAGTCATGTTCCTTCAGAAAGTAGTTAATATTGGACACTAACTAAAATTAAATGTACATTGTTACTTTGTCTGTCTCTTTGAACACACTCTCTCCCTTGTTCTAATTGCAGCTTTCTTTCCCTATCTTTATGTTACCTTCTAGGCATAATTTATTTCAAACTCATAATTCTTGGTGACCACCTGGTCAGGTCCACGCCCCCCAACAACCCACCCTCCCGTCCTGGCACTTTCCCCTACCACTGCAGGAATTGCAAAACCTGCGCCCACATCTCCTCCCTCACCTCCATCCAAGGTCCCAAAGGAGCATTCCACTTCTATCAAAGTTTTACCTGCACATCCACCAATGCAATTTATTGTATCCGTTGCTCCCGATGTGGTCTCCTCTACACTGGGGAGACTGGACGCCTCCTCGCAGAGCGCTTTAGGGAACATCTCCGGGACACCCGCACCAATCAATCCCACTGCCCTGTGGCCCAACATTTCAACTCTCCCTCCCACTCTGCCGAGGACATGCAGGTCCTGGGCCGCCTCCACCGTCGCTCCCTCACCACCCTGGAGGAAGAACACCTCCTCTTTCACCTCAGAACACTTCAACCCCAGGGCATCAATGTGGACTTCAACAGTTTCCTCATTTCCCCTCCCCCCACCTTACCCCAGTTCCAACCTTCCACCTCAGCACGGTCCCCATGACCTGTCCATCTTCCTTTCCAACTATCCACTCCACTCTCCTCTCTGACCTATCACCTTCATCCCCACCCCCATTCACCTATTGTACTCTATGCTACTTTCTCCCCACCCCCCACCCATTTATCTCTCCACCCTGCAGGCTCCCTGCCTCTATTTTTGATGAAGGGCTTTTGCCCGAAATGTCAATTTTCCTGCTCCTTGGATGTTGCCTGACCTGCTGCGCTTTTTCAGCACCACTCTAATCCAGACTTGGGTTTCCAGCATCTACAGTCCTCATTTTTACCTTGGTTTATACTCTGCATGACCCAATAAGAATTTTTGAAATATTATTGTTTGACAACAAATGCCTTTTCTTATCTTGCTCACAAATCACACAGATCCTCTCTAAAGACCACCAACCTGAATTAGATGTTGACAAAGGAGGTTCTTTGTACAAAGAAAGCCCTCAAAATGCACCATAGACATCTATCGACATAATTTGTGTGTTGTCACAGACTGCAAAATAAGTCATGGTCACCTAGAAAGAAAATTCCAATCTATTTCACACCCAGGGACTTATTAGCTACTGAGAATTTGAAGAAAATGCTGAGATTTGTTTCATTTAGAACATTCAGAGGCACCAAAGTGAAGTGAGCAGCAAGCCTTTCATCTCATCTCAAACAAGGTTCAAACACATATTAGATTTAAGAGTAGTCTAAGCTAGCTCACTTCATAACCCGATGATACATCTCAGATTAAGTATGCAACCCAGAATATGCGCTGAATTAAAAAGAATATATGCAGCAATAGATTAGGAATATTTTTAAAGCAATATTCACCACCTTCCTTTTCTTAATTAAGTATAATCTTCAGTATTTCTTAAAATGTTACATTCCGTTACTGAAGAATCTGAAGCATAAACAGGTTTTGATTTATAGAACTTGGTTGTGCAATGTTACTTTAGACATTTTGGAAATGCTATAACATTTCTAGTTATAGCTTCAGATTATATGATGTGACATTTTACAATTGTTTCTCCATGCAAAGATTCATTCATTAAAAGTTATGGCTTGGTAGTTTTAATCATTCTGCAATCAAACAAGATTATTAAGCACATTTCAGAGTCAATATACTACTATTCAATACAAGCGATCTCCAAAATATCCTTGATTTCAACTTTTAGTCTCTCTCCGTAAAATACTTCAGACAGCAAGGAATTCTGATTTTCAGAACTTAGCATTACAATGAACACTACTAATTTCTTAAAATTTGCTTCACAGATGGTATTTTCCCACATACCTCATCATCTGAACCGAGACTGCCTACAATTTCTTTGTCAATGCAAATTTTTGATGTTGTTTGCTGTAAGAAGTCAGAAATTCTTTGCACCAGGAAGTCTCGGTCTTTCAGGTTGGCAAAAAAGAAAGTCATCCTATTCTTGGTACTGATAGATAATGGGCTTGGAAGCACACTTGAACTATCTGCCTTCTCCACTATTGTCACCTAAGAAAGGAAAAGGTTATACATCTTTCAGTTTATTCATGGGAAACTAGCAAGAATCACCATGACATCACTTAACAAATGAAACACGCTGCTCCTCAGTGAGTTACCGGACTTTAGTACAGTTGTACTGTTTCTGCTATTCCCATTTACGGCTCCTGTAGATATGTATTTGTTTATATTTTTCATCAATTATCATCCCTTTTTGCTTTGTGCCATAAACCTTTCATCATTTAATTGCTCCCACTTTCTGCCTTGCCTTAGCTCAAACTGAAGAAACCTGTTAGATCTCTTAGGTTTTTCTAGTTCTAATGAAAGGTCATTGGCTTAAACATCAACTATTTTTCTATCCACAGATGCTACCAGACCTGCTAAGCGTTTGCTGCTTGTATTTCACATTTCTAGCATATCTTATTGATGCTCTATCATACTAGAGTTCAAGTCAGAAAAATGAATTGCCCTTCCAACCCACACCACTGCTCCTTACTGTGTACAATGTGACACATTTCCAGACTATTTAAACATATTGACACACTAAGAGCATACATGTCAATACAGATCTGTCCACGTGGTGCTTTGTCTTTTGGTCATGCATATCTTTGCAGAAAGAAATACAATTTGTATTTAAGGCAAGTGTTGTGTTGCAGGTCCATGACAAAGTGGGTAATCATGTACTTCAAATAAGGGTCACAGCATTCACTGCTGATGTTCAAACATTTTGCAGACATTAACCAGTACTACTGGTAATAATTATGCATACATTTAGCAACAGGTAGAACAAAACTTGGAATTTTACCAGAGAATCACAAACATTACAGCTCTGAGCACCAAGATTTTGAAGCTAATCAGTGAACTGAGTACTCATTTCAACTCATTTTTATATCTTCTTGCGCCATCTCAAAGCATTGTGAAACATTTTGAATTCTACAGCACTACCCTATTCCTTTACAAAACATTCTTATTCAAAAATTTCACTTTCAAGGGATGTAGCTCATCAACTAAAAACTCAAGCGAATCAGACGGAAGACAGCTACATTGAAATGAATAAATAAATAAGACCCCAACAAGACAAATTTTCACTTTTCCGCAGTCCTTATGAAGAAGTCACGAGAATATCTTTCTTATAACTCCTAAACTGATGGTCAAAACATGTCTTTGTTCTTTATATCTGGGAAGGACACTTAACATTTATAAAAATATGGCCATATCTCTAGTTTCTCTTTAAAGCTGGAACTTACATTTATTGAAGGGTGGGTGGGAACAAGAGGAAAGCATTCTGTAACTCCCGCTTTCACACCATGCTCTCTCAAGATTGAAGCAAAACAAAACTGAATTCTGTTTTAGAACATAGAACATAACGGCGTAGTACAGACCCTTTGGTCCTTGATGGTTTCACAGGTCGGCGTAACAATCTAAAGCCAATCTAACCTACACTATTCCATTTTCATCCATATCTTTATCCAATGACCATTTAAATGCCCTTAAACTTGGCGAGTCCACTAATGTTGCAGGCAGGGCATTCCATGCCCTTGCTACTCTGAGTAAAGAAACTACCTCTGACATCTGTCTAATATCTATCACAGCTCAATTTAAAGCTATGTCCCCTCATGCTAGCCATCACCATCTGAGGAAAAAGGCTCTCACTGTCCACCCAATGTAATCCTCTGATCATCCTGTATGCCTCTATTAAGTCACCTCATAACCTTCTTCTCTCTAACAAAAACAGCCTCAAGTCCCTCAGCCATTCCTCATAAGACCATCCCTTCATACCAGGCAACATCCGAGTAAATCTCCTGTGAACCCTTCCCAAACCTTCCATATCCTTCCTACAATGCAGTGACCAGAACTGTACGCAATACTCCAAGTATGGCTGCCCCAGAGTTTTGTACAGCTGCAACATGACCTCATGGATCCAAAACTCAATCCCTCTACCAATAAAAGCTAATTCACTGACTGCCTTCTTAACAAGCCTATCAACCTGGGTGGCAACTTTCAGGGATCTATGTACATGGATACAAAGATCTCTCGCTCATCTACACTACCAAGAATCTTACCATTAGTCCCGTAATCTTTATTCCTGTTGCTTCTTCCAAAGTGAATCATCTCACCCCTTTCTGCATTAAACTCCACTAGCCACCTCTCAGCTCAGCTCTGCAACTTATTTATAACCCCCTGTAACCTGCAACATCCTTCCACACTATCCGCAACTCCACCGACTTTAGCGTCATCCACAAATTTACTAACCCATCCTTCTATGCCCTCATCCAGGTCATTTATAAAAATTACAAACAGCAGTGGCCCCAAAACAGATCCTTGCAGTACACCACGAGAGGTCCAGGATGAACATTTCCCAACAACTATCACCTTCTTTCAGCTAGCCAATTTCTGATCCACACTGCCAAATCACCTTCAATCCCATGCCTCCATATTTTCAGTAACAGCCTATCATGGGGAACTTTATCAAACACCTTACTGAAATCCATATACACCACATCAACTGCTTTACCCTCATCCACCTGTTTGGTCACCTCAAAAGAACTCAACAAGGTTTTTGAGGCACGACCTACCCTTCACAAAACCGTGTTGACTATCCCTAATCAACTTATTCTTTTCTAGATTATCAAAAATCTTATCTCTTATAACCTATTCCAACACTTTACCCACAAACGAAGTAAGGCTCACTGGTCTATAATTAGCAGGGTTATCTCTACTCCTTCTTGAACAAGCTATCCTCCAGTCTTTTGGCACTACTCCTGTAGACAATGACAACATATAGATTAAAGCCAAAGGCTCTGCAATCTCCTCCCTGGCATCCCAGAGAAACCTAGGATAAATCCCATCTGGCCCAGGGGACTCATCTATTTTCATACTTTCCAGAATTGCTAACACATCCTCCTTGTGAACCTCAGTCCTGTTTAGTGTTGAATCTTTTGTCAGCTACAAGATTCTCAGACTTTATTTGGTATTTATTTTAGTTCTCATTGCTGAAATAAGAATTCCAACATTACGTCCAAAGTAAGAGTCAGATTAATTCTATTTTGATTAAATTTCCATCGTAAAGACTCCTTGAATAGGCAAAAGCTTTTGATTGCAAGCAACAGTCCAAATCTGATTAATGTTTTTGATATAAAACAAAATAACAATTGAAATACAACTAAAAGAAAAGTCGACTGGCATTTGGCACACAAGTCCTGGTGGAAGTGAAAATGTTGCACTTTGAGCATAACTGAGCCATTAAAAACAACTGTTACCTAATTTATACAGCCAGAAATGGACAAATGAGGCTCAGAAACTCTTCAAGGTTTCTAAGAAAAGACCAGTTTAAGTCACCTTAGTTGGCACACACCTCTCTTAGAGGAATAATAAGACTGCATAGGTTTTCCTCCTTACTGGTGAAGCAGATGTAATTAGTAGAAACAAACATCTGACCCACGACGTGCATTTTACTGAATGGTGTCCAAAGGGTGCAGTCTGTGTGTCCATCCAGACGTTCATCTTTCGGAAGTCGGAATAAAGCTCTGTATCGTTCGCTTTTTGCCCTAGCATCAAGGTCCCTTCAGTTTCAAAAAAAAAAGTTTTATTAGCGGGGCTTGACCTTAAAAAGTGCATTGTACAGTGCTAAATGAAATGAATCACACAAAACCAGTCAAATGTCTTCACTGGCCCCAGGCAGAACTGCATAATAAAATGAAAGCTCAATGATATCTAAATTCATTTGACAAATCACTAACCGTTTTAGCACAGAAACTTTTTGAGGAGACTTCTTTTTCAGTCGTGGAAGTGATCGGTCTTCTTCAAAACCTTCATTATCAAGCAGCTGTCTCATAGCAATATTGGCTAGTTGTTCCATTAGTTTAAAGGTTTCTCCAATATTGAGGAAAACTGAGAAAATATATTCACTGCACCTTGTGCTCACTTTGATCATTTCAGGAAACAGCAATGTAGTATTCTTTTCCAGCTGGGTAATGTCTGCCCATCGAATCACTAATTTAGCTAAAACAAAACAAAAAAACCCAAAAATGGCTTTTTGTGCTAACACTTTACCACAAAGAGAACAGCAACAAAAAGATTCCTAGTTACCTTTCAGAATTAGAGGAACTAAAATCTCATTTATACATAGAGTAGTGCCTCGACTTACGAACTTAATCCGTTCCAGGACCCGGTTTGTGAACCGAAAAGTTCACGAACTGAATCAATTTTTCCCATTGTTCAGGTAGCGTAAGGATGCTTGGATGTAGCAACCAACGCTGTTCAAAGTGCACGCACCAAAGATGAACTGAATGAGATCACGTGGGGCCCGAGAGCTTTTGCGTTCAACAAGTGTGTAGCAAAACAGAACAATGAAACCATGTGGTCACACCTTGAAACCACGTGGTCTCACTTCGTTCATACCTTGAATTTCGTACGTACGTTGAAGCAAAATTTTACATACAATCCTGTTCGTAAACTGATTTGTTTGTGAACGGGGTCGTTCGTATATCGAGGCACTACTGTATTTTGATTATGAGACAACTTGCATCAAAATTAGTAATATTTAGGAATGTTACAATATACAATGACAATGTAACTCGTATATTCAAGTGGCTATTTAAGTCTTTAGTGAAATAAAAGCAAAATACAGAAACATTTGCAAGCAAGTAGTTCAGAAAAACACCCAAACATTCAATTTTGTAAATATCTGTAAAAGCAAAGGTTTCAGCAGAAGTCTGTGAATGGAAACGTTCCTATTTTCCTATTAAAGTTTGCTTTCTTATCAATTAGCCTGTAACCACATTTCAATAAAATATGCCTCTGCACATCCTACGCTATTCGATATCAGTTATTCTGCCAATTAGAAAGTACTTGCCTAATTGAACGTCTAGATTTGAAGTGTGTCCAGACAAATTTTACTATCAATTCTGCTCTTAAAAAATAAAGAATTATATTAGTTAATTTAGTATATGGCATTTTGTTCATTTTTATTTTAAATTAAGACACATTCAAAGATTCAAGCATAGGGTGAACAGATTGAGGGAATTATCTGAGCAGTCACTATGGTGCCTTTGGAAGCTTCAATAATGTTATAACAACCATATCTGCTGACATGAATAATATCACATCATTTTAGCTGTTAACTCAAGTTATACACAGTTTAGCTTAACTTCAGAGTTAGAGTTACTTTTGATGCTTATCAAATGCGATACTAATGTAGAAGAGGTGGGGTGACGTTTGTCAACTCCAAATCCACACCGTTCAACTTATTAACTAAATCAGTTACTTCTAGAAGATTATTCAGCAGCCTAAACTTGGATGGTGATGAGATGGAGTGAGGAATGTCAAGTTATTCATATATTCAACATTTGGGATTAATTCTGTAAGTTAGATCGCTGAGCTTGAAGGTTTGTTTTCAGATGTTTCATCACCATACTAGGTATCATCAGTGAGGGTCTCTGGTGAAGTGCTGGTGGTATGTACCACCTCTCTATTTATAGGTCTAGGTTTCTTAAAGTAGGTGCTGTCATTTCAGATCATCTTTTTTTAAGGGAAGGTAGATAGGATTTAAGTCAATGTGTTTATTGATGGAGTTCTTGTTAGAATGCCATGCCTCTTAAGAATTCTCATGTGTGTCTTTGTTTTTCCTGTCCTAGGATGTCTGCATGTTGTCTCAGTCAAAGTGGTGTCCTTCTTTGTCTGTATGCATGGAAATTAGTGAGAGTGGGTCATGTCTTTTGGTGGCCAGTTGGTGTTCATGTACCCTGGTGGCAGGTTTCCTGCTAGTTTGTCCGATGTAGTTTTTAAAAAAAAAGTTCTTGCATGGTATCTTGTAAATGACGTTAGTTTTGCTGGTGGCATCTTATGGATATCTTCCCTTGAAAAAAAAAACCCAATAATGACATCACCCACCTTGAGAAACCAAGACCTATAAAGAGAGGCGGGACATACCACCAGTGCTTCACCAGAGACTCTCACTGATGATGTTACCTGGTAGACTGACGAAGCATCTGAAAAGAAATCTTTAAGCTCAGCAAGCTAATTTACAGATTTACCATCAATCTGAGCTACAAATCTTCTCAAAATTTGCTAACATTTGGGATTGTTTTAAAAAAAAAGTCCAACTTCAATACTATAGTGTTAACTGCTACTCTATTTTTCAAGTTGAATATAAAAAAAGAATACTATACCTTCTTTTCCCAGCAAAAATGAGTAAAAACAGAGATGATTAATGCTGAGATACATCCAACCCTGCCGTGGTACCCGACCCTTCCAATAACTACAAGAGTAATAGTTAACCAGCTTTTCTTCTTCTGGCATCCCAAATAGCTTACGAAATTTTAAAATAGCTTCTTTAAATTTATCTGTGTCATCATCCTCCTTTATATCATTATTTTTGTTATATTCTGCAATTATACCCTAGAATCAAAGAAAATTATTCACAGTTAAGACTAATACAATGCCATACTATATTAAAACAAAGACTGTTACAAAGACACAGAAATAAAATCAAGTTTATCTTTCCAAAAATTAAAAATGAAGAGGGAAAGAGGAAAAATATTTTTAAAAATTATATAACACGAGTAAACGTTTAAAATTAACATTTTCATTCTAAAGTTGGGAAAAAAAATCAAGTCACTGAAGTTCCTTGTAACATCCATTCTTTCTGAATCAGTATTCAGTGTTAATCCTGCTATATTGTTCAATTTTTAAATAATTCATCCATGGGGTTGTTTAGTTGGGGGGGGGGGGGTGGTGGTGAATGGAGTTTCGTTAGGCCAGCATTCATTGCCCATCCCTAATGGCCCAGAGGGCAGTTAAGAATCAAATCACTTTGCTGTGGGTCTAGAGTCACATCAAGGTCAGACCAGGTAAGAATAGTAGTTTCCTTCCTTAAAGGATATATTAGTGAACAAGATGGGAATTTTCCAATAATTCAACAATGGCATCATGGTCATCGTTCAACTCTTAATTCCAGATCTTGTTCATAGAATTTAAATTCTACCATCTGTGGGATTCAAACCCAGGTCCCCCGAATATTACCTGGGTTTCTGGATTAACAATCCAGTGATAATACCACTAGGCCATTACCTCCCATGAATTATAAATTCATCATGTACTTTAATATTTAGCTCAGTTTAACTATTGTTATTTTGGCATTGGTTACCTGTATTTTACCCTTAACAAATGTAGTGATATCATTTTCATTCTCAAAGATTGAAAGTGTCTGTAGTAAATTGTGCTCCATCCATTCCCAGTGTTCAGTTATGTCTTTCCTTGAGCCACCTAAGGAAGCAATAATATTTCAAATATCTAGGAATCCATGTTTATATCTTTCTATTCAAATCAAACATATCCAAACAAATGGTATTACTTATCAGTTGAAGATATATATAAAGATTGTAGTATCAAGGAGGTAGCTAATGGAATTAACAGTTTTCCTATCCCAAAAAAGAAATAAAGAACGCTAAACATCAGCTACAAAAAAAGAATGAGCTACAAAAAAAAAGGTAGTTCATAGGAACAGTCTGAGCCAATGTTGTCAGAGAGAAAAGTCAGTTTTAATTATTCTTTATTCTAAAAAGCTTGGAGGTCTCTGGAACAGTGCAAGATTGGTAGCCAGGACCTACATACAGTCAGAAACAAAGAACATTCTGTTTATATACAGTCACATGTATTATGTGATAGATAATCAAGAACATTCATCTTCTGTTAGTTATATCAGTCTATACAACATTATAAAATAATCCAATGCACTTTACCTTTTTAATATGCTAATATTTCTTAGTTCTATGTTGGCATTCTTAAGGACTGCACCTCAAGAGAACTGGGATCAACATCCGAGCAAGGAGGTTCAGTTCAGTGTGGGGAGAATTTCAAAACATTCGGCAGGGCTTTTGTGCAAGGAAGTAGCAATGGAAAAACAAGTTGCACAAATAATTGAAAGATTCAGGAATCTGAAGTCAGAAACAGCAGTTATCTGGTGTGATCAGAACATAAGAAAATTCATAGAATCCCTACTGTGTGGAAACAGGCCATCCGCTCCAACAAATCCACACCGACCCTCTGAAGAATATTCCACCCCCCAACCCCATTACTGTACATGTTCCCTGTCTAATGCACCTAACTTAAACATCTCTGAACATTGTGGGCAATTTAACTTGGCCAATTCACCTAATCTGCACATCTTTGGATTGTGGGAGGAACCGGTGTACCCGGAGGAAACCCACACAGACATGGGGAGAATGTGCAAACTCCACACAGTCACCGAGGTTGGAATCAAACCTGGGTCTCTGGTGCTGTGAGGCAGCAGTGCTAACTACTAAGCCAACTTGTCGCCCTAAGATAGGTTTGCAAACATATAAAACATGGTAAATAGCCCCATGAGATGGGATTGATAATAAAATCCTTACCACCATAAAGTGCAGGGATTGAGTAATAAATATTTTAGGATATAGGTGCTTAGGAAATAAAGGAAAGGAAAAAAAAGGTGTGAGTGAGATCATGTGAAAATACTGACTTAAGAGGATATAGTGATGGAATCAAAGACCGAGAGCTGGATCTTACCAGAAAGCAGTGAAGTGTCATTCTTGGTGAGTTTCATGCAGTATTTTTCTCGTTGAAGCCTAGCAAGTTTGCTCACAGTCTTCTCAAACTCACCACACTCCAAAATGTGCCCTGCTTGTCGTATTTTCCTAATCACCCCAGTCAGAAGTGCTCGTAGCAATAGAATCGGAACCAGGAATAAATATCTTTAAAGCTCAGCAATCCAACACTGGTGATCCACTGCTGCTTTGCATGGTTCCTGTCCATTGCCCCAGACACGTAAAGAGAGAAATTGGCATCCTGCTTTAAACACAGAACCTTGGGATGGTGGTATGAATAGTCAACGTCCATGGAGTATGCTGTGAGATGTTACTGACTGTTGTTCAGGATGGTGCGAGGTGCAAGCAGCAAGTTGGCATTGCCAGGTTACTGCTCTTTCTTGCTTGGAATTGACACCTATCAGTTTCTACCAGATGGGCAAGAGAATGAAGAACTGTATATAAAGAAGGCAAGATGATATAATAGCAAGAATGTCAATACATGTAAGTAAGTCTCTTGCTGCTCACTGGTGAGTATTGAGTCTCACTGTTCACTCAGTGAGAGAATGGGACTTTTTGCTCTCAGCATCAAAAAGCTCCTCACTAGCCATCTCTAACTTTCTTACTAATGCCTATGGCAGTCAGAGGCTAGGAAGATATCTCCTAGATTCTACTGATGTGGAAGTGCCGGTGTTGGGCTAGGGTGAACAAGATTAGAAGTCACGGAACACCAGGTAATAATCGAACATGTTTATTTAAAATCACAAGCTTTCAGAGCACTGCTCTTTCATCAGGTGCTCTGTTAGACTATAACCTGGTGTTGTGTGACTTCTGACCAGAATCTATTGATTTAGAATTAAAAATCAACAGAGATGCCGTTACACAACTAGATCCATTCTTTAGGTCACAAATTGCTAGGAAGGATATACAGAAGCAAACCTGCAGCCAAGTGACAAAGAGGTTCAAGAACTATAGGAGTAAAGAAAATGGGGACTTAAATTATCATATTGACTGGGATACTAACAGTGTAAAGGACAAAGAGAATTTCAGAATTCCAGTTCTGATGAAAGGTCACTTGACTCAAAATGTTAACTGCTTTTCTCTCTACAGATGCTGCCAGGCCTATCCTCCAGCACTTTGTCTTTGTTTCACATTTGCAGTTCTTTATCTTATTTATAGAAGAATTGCTGAAGTGTGTTCAGGAGAATTTTCTACTGTTCTGGTCAAGTGAAGCAGGAAGCAATCAATGGATTGGATTTTGCAGAATGAAGTGTGTCAAGTTTACAGGTGTCAGCAGGGGACCACTTAGGGAACAGTGATCACAATATAAAGTACAAGTCAAACGTAGAAACAATACTTAGAGGAGGACCTTTTTTTTGCTGGTTAAGAATTGATCTGGTCAAGGTAAATTGTAATCAAAGACTCACAGGCAAAATATACTTCAACAAGACAAGCCATAAAAATTGAGAGTCCAGTTATTGTTAGAGTACATTCCACAAAAGACGACAAGACAACCAATTCAAAAGCACCCTAGATGTCAAAGAGGATGTAGAGCAAGATGAAGCAGTGAATGTGTATAATAGATGCCAGATTGGCAATAAAAGTGAAAACAATGCTGAAACAGGATAGTTGCTAAATTGTTCTGTCTTCACTAACACAAAAGAGCATTTAGAAGTCTCCAATACGCATACAGACAATGAAAGGGTAAAGGAGATGCATTGGGACTAATTATGGACCTTAAAAAGTACAGGACAACACTTTGAACTTAGAAAGAAATTATCAAATACCCAATGTGAAAAAAGCAAGCTGAACCCACATGAAACAAAATACTGGATAGAAAAAAAGCTGACAAAGTAGTACTGCAAAGGTAGTTGAATTTAAGTTAGGTATGCCACCATATATAGATGGCACGCAACTGAATATACCAAAGGGAATTATGGAAGTACTTGCCATAATCTTTAAATCTTTCTTAGGTAAAAGGGAAGTACCAGGAGGTGGAAACATTGAAATTCCTGCCAAATGAACCATCAACGATAGACAAGCCAAATAAACATCAATGGCATAGAGATTTTTGGAAATGTTAATCCAGGACAAAATAGCAGTCACTGAATACAAGTTTGGACTAACTAAGGCATGCTAGCATAATTTTGTTAAAGACAAATTTTGTTGAACTAACTTGATTGAGTTGTTGGATAGTAGAAAAGATAGTAGAAAAGGATAAGGCAACAAAATCAGTGTCTATGAACACACAGATGAAATACCATATAATAATGTTACTATCAATGTTACCATCTGGAGGATCCAAGATGGTGGCGATCGGATAGGTCTGCTGTGCTAGGGCTCCACACCAAAACCCAAGTAAGGTGGGTTTTCACCACCACTCTCGCGAGTCATTCATAAGAAAAGTTCATTAAAATAACAAAGTACCTAGAACCTTTTCAATTCGCATCCTGACAATCTGGGAACAAGATGAAGTCTAATAAAGGAACGGGAGCCAAAGGATTGCAGCCAGCAGGGCACTCCCCTACAATACAGGAGACGCCGACTGCAGTAGCCCAGACTCCCATGGCGACACATTTGTACCTGTTGGACCAACAGAAACTAGTCTCAGAGTTTGTTAAACTCAGAGAGAATTGACTCGGCACTGGAACCGATCTCTGCCATGCTAAAAAAGCATGAGCAGGAGATCCAAACATTGGATTGACACGTCAAGGCAGTTGAACAAAGGACTGCAGTGTCAGAGACTGCAGCGAAAAATTCAGAGGGATGGATCCAAACACTGGAAGATCGGGTTCGGACTCTGTTGGATCAAGTTGATGACCTTGAGACTCCAAGGCTATAAAGAGAAGCAGCTGACAATGGAAGCCTCCAGAAGACTGGAAAGTGATTCACAGGCCTTGGTTGAAAAGGGTCGAAAATTATGTTTTTTCAGGACTTCTCTGGTGCCATAATCAAGAAGAGGAAATCCTTTGATGAGATCAAGAAGAAATTGAGAGACTTAAATAACCAATACTCTTTGAGGTACCCGGCAGTACTGCGCTTTCATCATTGAGGGTCTGTTTATAATTTTAACTCAGAAGAAAAAGCGAGGAACATTTTGGATTCTTTGAAGTATGTGATTCGGGTCGGTGGATTAAAAAAAAAGACAATTATGGACAATGGTGAGGGGTGAATTTTTTAAAAATGGAAAATGAATGGGGTCGATGTATGGAGGGGACAGGGTGGGCACCCGCTGTTATCTCCCATCTGTGTAAATAATAGGTTTTCTTTGTCTTTGAATTGCTTGGGTCTGGGGTGCACCTTTAGCTGGAAGGAACCAGGATGGTTGTAAGGTTTGGGACGAATACACCCTTTAGGAAATCTCCAGCGGTTTGTTGCTTATATGTTTGTTTGGTTCAGTTAAGTGTAGTGGTTAGTTTGTTTTAGTTCTGGTAATATTAGATTAGATTAGATTAGATTACTTACAGTGTGGAAACAGGCCCTTCGGCCCAACAAGTCCACACCGACCCTCCGAACAGCAACCCACCCAGATGCATTCCCCTACACCTAACACTATGGGCAATTTAGCATGGCCAGTTCACCTAACCTGCTCATCTTTGGATAGTGGGATAGATTTTAGATCTTATAAATTCTCTATTTTTTCCACTCAGCACAGAATAAGTTTCTTCTTTTCAGGGTCTGCGGGCAGTCATGGCTCATGGTTCGTTTAGATGGTGCATCTGGAATATAAAAGGGATCCACTCTCCGTTTAAAAGAAAGAAGGTGCTCTCAAACCTAGAAAGGAAAGGGTTGACATCGCTCTGCTGCAAGAAACACACTTAACAGTCAGGGTATATGTGAAGTTGCAGTAGGGAGGATTTGGTAGGGTATTCTTCTCCTCTTTCAACTCCAAAAGTAGAAGAGTGCCCATACTAATAACAAAAGAACCTCCCATTCCAGATAGTACAACAAATCAAGGATGAATATGGGCGGTTCATCATTCTCCAGGCCTTAACACACGGGGAAAGAGTATGGCATCCTGAATGCTATTGTCCCCCGGCGCACTGCCTTAAATTCTTAATTGATGCAATCTCTAAATTAATGGCTTTTGGGGCACACCATATCATCATAAGAGGAGACTTTAATTGCCTCATGGACCCCGAGGTAGACAGCAAACCAATGGGTCTCTTGGGTATCTCCCTGTAATCGAAACAGGTAGTGGACTTGTGCAGGGAGTTGAAGTTTGTGGATGTGTGGCGATATCTCCACCCTAATGGTAGGGATTTTTACCTTCTAGTCCAACCTGCACAAAATGCCACATGAGAATTGATATGTTCTTTGCTTCACCGATCTGTTTGGATTCAGTATTGTCCTGCAGAATTGGGAACGTAGCTATCTCGGACCATGCGGCAGTGTACTTAGATCTCAAAATTAAAAAGATGATGGAATAGACACGTGACATTGGCGCATGGATCAGTTTCTTTTGATAGCATACCTCAAAAGAGAGTTCGGAGCTTTCTGGGACATCAAATCAGGTACGGCTAGTAATCCATCAGTGCTTTGTGACACTGCCGACACGTACTTAAGGGATTTGATTATCTCATATTCAGCAACAAGGAAAAGGCAGAGAGGTGAGCAGCAACAGATGCTAGAGGCCCAGCTAAAAGCAACCGAATAGATATATTATGACAGACCATCTGTGGTCAAGCTGCAGAGGGTCATGGCTCTCCAGGCTGCTCGGAATTCAGTGCTTATGCAGGCAGCGAAGAGGAATGTCTCCTTTGCAAAGCAAAGGTAATTTGAATATGGGGATAAGCCAGGCAGATATTTGGCTTATCTGGCTCGGAAGAAAAATGCTCCACAGTCTATTGTGTCCATTAGGGAGAGAACTGGTACTATCACTCACAAGTCGAAAAAGATTAATGTCATATCGTGGAAATTTTATGTGGAGTTATACTGGTACTAGGGCTGCAAGGATGGGTTTGCAAGCATGGAATCCTTTTTCAAGAACCTGGACCTCCTCAGCATAACTGCAGAGCGAGCCTCCCTTATCCATGTTCCCCTAACAACACAGGAGGTGCAAGCGGTGGTAAGACAGCTCCAAATTGGTAAAGCACCTGGCTCAGACAGGCTCCTGAATGAGTTCTACAAGGAGTTCATAAATATGTTAGCTGAGCCAATCCTGGGAACGTATAATCACTCATAACCAAGACTGCCTTCCAGGGAGGCTAATATCTCCCTCATTTTAAAGAGGAGGAAAAGACCCGGAGGACTGTGCCTCATAGACCTCTCATTGCTGAATGTAGATTTTAAAATCCTGTCAAAGATGCTGGCCCTGAGATTGGAAAAGGTTCTGCCAACATTATAAAAGACGACCAGAAGGGTTTCATTAGAGTCTGTAGCTCTTCAAATAACATCAGGAGAGTGTTGAATATAGTGCAGGTGTGCCAGCAGAGTTCAGGGTTTGGTGGTCTCCTTGGACACTGAAAGGTTATCGTATCTTTTTGGTGTCCTAGAAGCTTTGGTCTTGGGGGTGGGGGTGGGGCTTTCACTAGGTGGGTGGCAATGCTATATAGTGACCCTAAGGCGGCGGTACGTACAAGCAGGGTTGTCAAATAACTTTAGCATTTCGAGAGGCAGCTGACAACGATGACCTCGCTCGCCACTGTTATTTACCTTCATAATTGTACCGTTGACAGAGGCCATTCAGAAGGACCCTGAAATAGTGGTGCCAAACGTAGAAATAGGACAGCACAAAATTACTGTCTACGCTGATGACGTTCTCCTATTTTTGGCTAATCCAGAAAAGTCCCTACCCTGGTTAATACACAAAATTAAATTATTCACCGTCTTCTCCGGATATAGAATAAACTTTACAAAGTCGGAATGTATACCTGTGGGGGCTTGGTGGAGGGCCTGACCTGGAGGATGGAAAATAGGTTTTCTTTACCTGGGTATTTTTATTACCCTTGTTTTCTATCATTTGTACAGAGCTAACTTTGTGTAATTATTTGATAAGATAAGACAGGATATGCAGTGGTGGGAGGGGTTACCAATATCATGGTTATGTTGAATAGCCTTGATTAAAATGAACTTTCTTTCTCGGATACTATATCCTATGAGAATGCTCCCGCTGTTGCTGCCAGATAGGTGTTGCAGAGGTTAAATGGCTGGCTTACGTCCTTCATCCGGTGTCATAGACGCCCTCTCATTAGATTTACTAAGTTGCAGCTCATGCAGAGTATGGTGGGGCCGGGATGGGGGGGGATTCTGCCAGATTTGATGCGATATCAAATAGGTGCCCTATTGTCATATGTGGGTGACTAGGTGTGCAAGTATCCTGGGTCAATATGGCTTGACATCAAGGCTTCTCAGGTGAGGTGTCCCCTCAATAATTTACTCTTTAAGGCTAGGATGAAATCCATGGCTGAGCATTGTAAAAGCCCTATTCCCCTAAACACGGTCAAAGTGTGGAGAATAATGCGGCAGGGCGAGGGAAATCCAAGGAGACCACCAAACCTGGAATTAACCTCTGCTGGCATTGCTGTACTATACTCAACACTCTCCTAATGTTATTAGGAGAACTACAGCCCCTAATAAGCCTTTCTAGTTGTCTTTTATAATAGTGGACAGCACCTTTTCCAATCTCAGAGCCAGCATCTTTGACAGGATTTTAAAATCTACATTCAGCAATGAGATAGGTCAATACGAGGCACAGTCATCAGGGTCTTTTCCTTTCCTTAAAATGAGGGAGATATTGGCCTCTCTTACATAAATTCACCTAAGACGTCACCGTTTACCCCTTTAGTTGGAGCCCCAGGATTTAGGTCGGGGTCAGTGGACTCCAGCTTTAAGGCAGGGGAGGTCAAGGGAGTCTCCTGTTTGGGAGATTTATTTGAGGAAGAGGTCCTGTTGTCCTCTGACCCATTAAGTCACAAGTTTAGTTTAGTTTAGTTTAGATTACAGTGTGGAAACAGGCCCTTCGGCCCAACAAGCCCACACCGACCCACCGAAGCGCAAACCACCCATACCCCTAACCTAACACTATGGGCAATTTAGTATGGCCCATTCACCTGACCCAGCACATCTTTGGACTGTGGGAGGAAACCGGAGCACCCGGAGGAAACCCACGCAGACATGGGGAGAACGTGCAAACTCCACACAGTCAGTCGCCTGAGGCAGGAATTGAACCCAGGTTTCTGGCGCTGTGAAGCAGCAGTGCTAACCACTGTGCCACCGTGCTGCCTATGGACGACTTAGTAAGGACCTCTTCAATTATTTCCAGATTAGGGACTACATGCAGAGAAAGACCACGCTCTTGGCTCAGCCCTATAAGTCTGATAAAGAGAGGGGCGACCTGGAGGATATGGAAAGATTCTATGGAGTCTGGAGTCAGGAACTAGGAGAAGAAATTTCGTTTGAAGCATGGGAGGACATATGGGAGAATGGGAGGAAAATCTTGTTATGGAATAAATAGCAAGTTGAAGATTCTTCACAGGGACCATATGGCTCCAGAACTGTTGGCAAAGTTCAAGAAAGGAGCATCTCCAGGATGTCCTAAATGTAAAATCAACACAGGCACCCTTACGCATTGCTTATGGTCATGTTACAGGATCCGTGAATATCGGGGTGCCATAGCTAGTGAGTTGGAGGGGATTCTGGGAGTAGATGGGGCTGTTCACCCTAATAAGAAGATTTGACAGAGGCATTCACATTCAGAAGGGATCTATACAGTGTTATTAGAGAAGCTATTTTAGCTTGGGGAAACATCAAGAAACAGATGACACAAACCTAATGTGACTGGCAAAAGATCCAGAAATAATTTATTTTTAAAAATAAAACACAGCAAGTGCTTACAAACTAGAATGTTGTCCCTGAAAAGATGCTGAAGGCTGACTAAATTCACTACTGCCCATTTTACAAACCCATTGAAATTGAAAGCTCCACCCAGATTATTAATTGAATCTATTGACATATCTATAGTTACTAACTACAGCCAGGATGACTTATCTTTGGGTAAGTGCAGCATGGGCTTCTGGATACTGCTTTTCCACAATTAGAAGGCTAATGTATATTGTTGGGAGTCCAAGCAGATACATACTTGGCAACCATTTAACACCAAATCTGGTCAGAAAGTGTGCAATGTTGATATTAAGACCACAGTGTTCAATAGCATTATAACCTCACAGGTGTTGAAGTGCTCATTGAACATTGACTGGGCTCAACATTTCATCAAGTTTAAGTCCAGCATGGTCAAAATGCAATAAATAGTAGAGGTCAGCCATACAATTCTTTAAGATCATGTCCTTCAATAAGATCAGAACTGAGCTGACTGAATATTCACACTTCCCAAGTCACATTCCTATCACTCAAAAAACCATCAGTTATCATCTTGATTATATCAGCTGTCTGTAGTATAGAATTGCAAAAACTCAACTAAATTATATTGGTTTAAAGTAATTTGATCCTAATCCTCTAGTTTTAGATTTTCCAGCCACAGTAAAGAGCTTCACAGCATTCGCACTGTCAAATCCTCCAAAGAATTTTACATAATTCAGTTGTTACTACTGAACTCCAGAGAATAGAGACCAATTCTACTCAAATCTTTCTTCATAGCAAGATCTTTTCATCTCAGGAAATAATCTAAAGAAAATGCGAAAAAAAATTCACTAAGTTATATTATCTTTTCGTAGGTAAGATGACTAAATCTGATCACAATACTCCATGTATGATTTCACCAAAGCTGTAAATAATTGCAAAGGTTTTCCTTGCTCTTGCACTCCAGTGCTCTTACAACAGAAGCTAATATTCTATACATATTCCTACGATTTGCGATATCTGCATACTAACTTTGATTTGTGTTCAAGGACATTCTAATGCTTTTGGATATGAACATTTACTAATCATCAACCTTTTAAAGGGCATTCTGCTTCTCTATTCTTCCTAATAGAGAGTAAATAAGTTCCACATTGAATCCCATTGAGGCATCTTGTCATCCACTAAATTTGTTTATATCTCTTTGAAGATTTCTTGGGTCCTCTTCACAACTTGCTTTCCACCATCCCTCCACACCTGCTAACCATTATAAGGTCATCTAACTTTGATATATCATGGCTGAATCCTTTAGCTAAGTCACTGATATATAGATTGCCAATTGCCTGAGGCAAAGCACTGATCCTTGTGGTAACCCAATACTCATTGCCTGACAACTTGAAAATAGCCTATTTATCGCTACCTATTTTCAGTTAAGTAACCAGTCCTCAACCCTTCAATTCCAACTGCATTAATATACTGTAATGGCCTCATGCGGCATCTTATCAAATATCTCTTTCAAATTTACATGTGCCACATTCACTGGCTTCCCCTCATCCAACCGGCCAATTGCACACTTAAAAAAAACTCCAACATGATTCCCTTTTGTAAATCCATGTTGATTTTGTCTTATAATGCAAAAAATATCACGTTTACCACATTCTATTCCTAACACTTTCCCTTTTACTAATGTCAGGCTAATACGTAAACATTTTGTTTTATTCCCCACCCCCCCATCCCGACTTGATGAATTATACAATTCAACAGTAAAGAATGAGTTGCTTATTCTTTTGCACCAATCTTTCTGCAAACTCTAATATGGTCAACCATAATAATTTCTTTGAACTCCTATCCTCCAATTTTGTGGGAATGAATTTGCTTCACTCTTACCAGATTGATTTTGGAAAGAGAATCTCCAGCAATGGCTGGGCTTCCCACACCATACACAGTTGGACACATTCCTTTACTTCACACAGATTCCTGTTATTTTTCCTTGGACCTCAGTTATCCATTGTAACCCTCTTCTGAATATGGGCCTTATGTTAATCTGCTTCCAAATCTCTGGAATCTTCAGTTTATGCGGTCTTTCATAGTTTTTGTCAGTACAGTAATTTGCATTTAAATTGCAAACAAATTGCCAAGACACTTCACAGAGCCATAATAAAAAAGGACATCAAATCAAAGTTGGCAATATTTGAAGAGGTGACTTCAAACTTCTACTCCTAGTTCTCATGTTCTTGTCCAATACTGTACCCCAGGTAGCAAAGCAAACAGGCAGGTCTTGAAGTGGTAATCCATCCCAGAAATACTAACATCACCTCGGTTATATATTTAGCACTTGAACATAAATGCAGTATTACACTGGAGTAATTTTACAATTAAACAAACCTCACGTGCATCTGTTAAGTAAGTTACAAAGATAATTGGAATCTTTATAGGTGGAGTATAAAGTCTAAAATGAAGGAAGATATTCGGAAATGCCTAAAGATGAAGCTAATTTGCCGAAGGCAGACCACACATCAAAGACAAATAACACAGTATGTTCAATTTGAAAATAAATTGACATAAGTTACAAAATAGCCATTTTCACCTAAAATATGCTAAATTGCATAAATTATTTCTTTTTTAAAAAATAGAAACAGCTCATGCCAAAGGTGGCAATGCACACCATCAAAAGATACACAGGAAACAAAAAGAAACCATTGTTGCAGCAAAGTTTTTAAAAAATTTTAACTATACTACTCAAATGTTTTGGATGCATCATTGAATTCGAAATAGGGTCCTCAAAGGTGAAAGCATTTTATCGGGCAAGTACAGCACTTGCAAAATATTAACCTTAGCACTCGCACTATCAAGGTTTGAACAAAAGCAAATTTTACCAATATTGTTCCATCTCTGGGTTCAGATCCAGGAACGAGGGGGAGGGAGAAAGGAGAGGGAAAACAAAGCAATTGTAAGGTTTTAATATCCAAATTGCACAATAATAATGAGCTATCCTTTTAGCACTTACCACAAGCAATTGTCCAGTAGACTAGGGAGTCAGGAGTCTGGTAAAGGATTCTATATGGTGCAACACGAGCACTGGAATCCAATACAACATCAAGTGTCCCAACAAGCAAACCTGCATTGAAGGCCCCAAAACAAGACAAGTTATTCCAATAATTACAACTAAATAAATGGACAAACAGTTACTTGGTATCTAAATATTGCAAAAAGTTCATGTTCAAATCTTTCATCCTAGATCAGTCTTGTTTTCTTGCTATGAAAAGTAATTAGTCTACTTATGAAAATTATTATGGACTATTTGAAAAGGTTTCTCTTAAAAATACTGATAAGTACCGCATTCTTACATGAAGTTAAAGTATAATGTGAAATAATTTAAATACAGAATGTCTAGTATGTCATTATTGAGCAAATGAATGTTCTTCTGTCAAAATGTAGCTATAATTTAAAAGATTATTTAACAACTCGTTCTCACTCTTTACACATGAAAAGCTTTTCGTAAGTCTAATAATCTGAAACATTGAAAAATATGGCAACATTTGAGTTGGTCATGTGATCCAACAACAGCAAAGTAATGCAATGTAATGAGAAATTCATGAGTGATAATGAAAGTTGCGAAATTAGGAAAATGTGAAAATTAGAAAGTGCTTAAAATTACAATACAATTAATTTCTTCGAGATTATATGCTCCTTGCTTGGACTGCTTTCATTTTTACATTATGATGTCTTTTGATCCATTTCCCTTAGATTTACAAGTTATTCATGGAATGTGGGCATCACTGGCTGGGCCAGCATTTATTGCCGATGTATTGTTGCTCTGGAGAAGTCACTGCCAAGTCACTTTCATGAACCACAGCGGTCCATATGCTGTAGGCAGAACCATAATGCTACTCGGAAGGGAATTCCAGGATTTTGACTCAGCTATAAACTTCCAAGTCGGAATGATTACTTGCAAGTGGAGATGTTCTCATGCATTGGTTGCCGTTGTCCTCCTTGATGAAAGGTGTCAAAGTCTGGAATGTGTTGTCTGAGGAGGCGAGTTAATTTCTGCAGTTCACACAGTTGCGACAGAGCATTGCTGGTGGAGTGGATAGCGTGTGGATATGGCACCAATCAAACTCTCTCCATTTCTTGGATGATGTCAGGCTTTGAGTGCTGTTGGAGCTGCACTCATCCAGACAAACAGGGAGTAACCATCACACCCCTTGTAGTTGGTGAATAGACTTTGGGGAGTCAGGATGAGTTACTTGCCGCAGAATTCCTAGCCTCTGACCTGCTCCTGTAGCCAGTACATTTATATGGCTAGTCCAGTTCAGTTTCTGGTCAACAGTAATCCTCAAGGATGTTGATAATGGTGGAATTCAATAATGCCACTGCCATTGAATATCAAGGGAAAATAGCTCAATTCTCTTGTTGGAGGTGGTCATTATCTGACATGTGTGGTATGAATGTTACTTGCCATCACCCAATTAAACCAGCTTACAACAAATTCCTGCTTTCCAAAGCTCAGAACAGTGATTTATCATTGTTGCCTCATTGCTGAATACATTCTAAATCTGAGTACTGAGGTTTGTAACATATGGTCTTAAATTCATATGGCACTTGTATCGAAAAAGAATACCTTCACAGAAGAGAATAGCATTTCACTATTCTAGATATTTTCTGATCAACTCATTTAGAGTTGTTATTACACACCTCTGGAGGCGAGACTTGAACCCAGGCCTCCTGGCTCAGAGGTAGTTTCAGTAACATACATCATAACAGCCCTCTAAATATATTTATAATCAGCCCATTCAAACATGTTGCTGCACACTTCTGGAGCAGGTTTGACTTGAACTTGGATCTCCTGTCCAGAGGTAGGGACATTATCACTGCACCAATTGGGCCCTTTTTTCATGTTCTAAATACCTTTTAATCAACATGTTCAGAGACATTAAGCTACAACTCTGGAGCAGGTGGGAACTGAATTTGGGTCTCCTAGCTCAGAGGTAGGGACACTACTGTTGCACAACAGCCCCTTTTTTTTAATGTTTTCTTAAAATCCAGAAGTGCACAATGCATGCACAACTGAACAGCTTTTCCCCCAAAACACACATGGTACTTTCATCTATTATCCATACCACTACATCAATTGTTTCCAATTGATCAATTTACGTAAAATGCACAACAATGACAATGAGGGAGAGATAGGGAGAGGAGGAGAGAGTTAAATCAAAATGGAGTTGGAGGTGAAAATAAGGCATTCTATTTGGTACGGTGCTCACATTGGTCTAACAGCATCAAGAGTGTTAGTGGAGACCACATGCTCCCTCTCAAAGGACTGCTGGGCATGAGTATAGCCATGGAAGAGGGACAGACATTTCACAACTATTATCCCCTTCAATGGCCACCTTGGACCTTACACGAGATGTCTAGAGATTCGGACAGTGGAGCTAAACTACAATGAAAAGCTAAAAAAAACCCTTCAAATAATTAAAGAAGGGGGTTGCACCCATTCACAACTAATATGTACATGGTCGACAGACTCCACAGCACCACAATATAAGCAGCTGATATTTCATCCACCTTGTTCGTGGAACACTAACTTTTGCTGTCTATATCCCTTAACATCCGATGTGCATCCTCTTCATAGTTTACATTTCCACCTGGCTTTGTATCATCGACAAACTTGGATATATTACACTTAACCTCATGTTTTCTAACAACCTGTTCAGAAACGTAATGATTCATGTCTGGAGCAAGTAGGACTTGAACCCTGGTCTCGTGACTCTGAATTAGGGACACTACCACTGCACTACAAACACCTCTTCTTCTTAAACTCTAAAAACAACTGTTTATGAAGACCACTTCAGACCCTTTATGAAGTTTGAATATTGTTTTTTTTGGGGTGGGGAGGGGAAAGTACAGAACTCATTAGTACCCAGGTCCAATTTCAGCCTTGTGCGACTGTCTGTTCAAAGTTTGCATGTTCTCCCGGTGTCTGTGTGGGTTTCATCCAGGTTCTCCAGTTTCCTCCCACAGTCCAAAGATATGCAGGTTAGGTAGATTGGCCATCCTAAATTGCCCCATAGTGTCAAAGGATGTGCAGGCTAGCTGAATTAGCCATGGTAAAATACAGGGTTTCGGGATAGGTTTGGAGGCCAAGTCTGGGTGGGATGCTCTTCCGAACTTAAAACTCAATAGGCTGAATGTCCTCTTTCCGCACTTCAGGGGTTCTATGATTCTAAGCTGCACTCACCATAGACCAGATAGAGAATGTGCCTGTATTTCACAATTCAATAAAGTCTCTTCTTATTCTTCTATATTCAATAAGTACAAGCCAAACCAACTCAACGACTCTTCACAAAAAAAAACTCCAGTTCCAGGATAAATTTAAATGAACCTTCTCTAGACCACATCCAATAAGTGGACCAAAACTGTGCACAATATTCCAAATGTAGTCTAATGCGCACATTGCACAGTTTTAGCAAGATTTTTATATTCTATTTCCTTTGAAATAAAATCCAACATTTCATTTGTGTTCCCCATTACCTGCTGATCTTGGATACTGGTTTTGTGTTTTAGGCACGACAACTCTTAATCCTCTTTGGCTTCAGCTTTCTGCAGCTCTTTTAAATAATATTCAACTCTTATATTTTCCCTTTCAAAAGTGAATAACCTTACATCTTTCCAAAATATATTTTATCAGCCAAGTTTTTGCCCACTCGTTTAACTTATCTATATCTCTCTGCAGACTCCTTCTATTATCCTCACCACTTGCCTTCCCATCTAAGTTTAGGTCATCCATAAACTTGGTGACAGTAAATTCACTTCCCTCATTCAAGACATTAACATATATTGTAAATAAATGTGGCCCCAGCACTAATCCCTCTTGCACTCCTTAGATACAGGCTGCCAATTTGAAAATACTCATTTTTCTAACTCTCTGGCTCCTTTCGTTAACCAACTCTCTATCCAAGCTAATAGACCAACCCCAACACCATGGACTATTATCTTTTTACATAGCCTAATATGTGGTACCATAACAAACACTTCTTGGAAATCCACATCTATTACATCCATTGGTTCCCCTTTATCTATTCTGCTTGCTACTTCAAGAAGTTTTAATAAATTTGTCAGGTATGATTTCCCATTCATAAAGCTATGCTGATGCTGCTTGATCACATTACATATTCCTAAATGCTCTGCTATTACATACTTCATAATAGACAATAGCACTTTCCTGTAACAGACATGAAGGTAATTGGCTGAAAAGTACCTTTTTTTTGTCTTTTTCCTTTAAGAAAGTGTAACATTGCCATTTTACCAAACCTTCAAGACTTTTCCAGAATCTAAGGATTCTTGGACAACTACTACCACTATTTCTGGAGTTATTTCTTTTAGTATCCTAGAACACATCCTTTCAGGTGCCTTTACGGGGATAACTGTTGGACCTGACTGCAATGAATGAACTCTTGTCACAAAACTGAATTTCACAACCATTAGTCTTTTGATCCAAAACATGTCAAATATTATAAATAATATTTAGAAAATGTTTTAGGAACTTTAATAACATTGTGGATAACGGAGAACATTTAATGGCAGGCTGAACAGGTCACAAAATAAGTTTTAGAAAGGTTGCAACACAGCAGATGTCTTTGCCAGACCTTCCTCATCCTTCCCCCATAACCCTGTGATTTTTCTCTCTTACCGAATTCCCTTTCTAAAGCCATAATTGAATACTCATCCATGTAATGCATTTAAAATCCTAACCACTTGCTGCGTAAGAAAAAGTCTTCCTCTGCACCAATAATTTGTTTACCAGTCAATTGTGATCTGTATCCTATAGTTATTGACCAAACAATAGGGAGAGTTTAACTCTATCTACTGTCTACAGCCTTCATGACTTTTAGCAGCTCTAACTAAAGTACTCTTTAATATTCTGTTCTCCAAAGTGAACTCTAGTTTCTCCAGTTTATCATATAACTGGAGTTCCTCATCTCTGAAATTACTCAGTCTTTTTCTGCATCTTCTCAAGTATGTATTAGAACAATCAAAAATGACAGACAGGGGACAAAAATTTCCTGAATATAGTTCAGGAATTCATGTGGTCTACATGAACTTCCAACAAAATGCTGAATTCTATTGGCAGGATGCAGAATTGGAAGGTACCCTATCACAGCTTTATTGCCAATGTATGCTGATGTGGAAGGGAGGCAACAGTGGTTTTATTGCTGCACCGTTAATCCAGAGACAAAAGTAATGTTCTGGGGACCTGGATTCGAATTCCACCATCGCAGATGTGGTATTTGAATCCAATAAAAAGAAAAGTCTGGAATTAAGAGTCTAATGATGACCATGACACTATTGTCGAAAATTGGAAAAACCTATCTGGTTCACCAATATTTTTAAAAGAAGAAAGCTAGCAGACTCACACCAATGTGGCTGACTTAGGGAAGGGCAATAAATGTTGGCTTTGGCAGTGAAGTCATGAATGAATATTAAGAAAAGTTAATGGGATGTGCTTTACCAATAATGGAGCCTCAAATTAATATAGTATACAATAGTAAGTGATGTTAAACAACGAGGCAACAGAGGTCTTATGCAACTTCATGTTGCCCATAAATTGTTATAGTACTTGGTATATTGCAGAAATCATTTAAACATTAAAAAAAATAGGATTTGCTTTTGCAAACTGAACATGAATAATACACTAATTTCTGGATTAGTGGTGCTGGAAGAGCACAGCAGTTCAGGCAGCATCCAAGAATACACTACTTCATCTGATTATTCAGCACTTTGAATATCTATGATCATGTTTAGGCATTATGTAACTGATCACTACCATCTTTAAGGGCAATTAGAAATGGCCAATAATTGCTGGCGTAGTTATCAATGTCCACATCCAATGAATAAATGAAGAAATTAAACAGAAAAATACATCTAAGAATTACAGTGTCAATGGTGAACACAACTTTTCCAATTATCTTATTTGGTATTTCTTGCATGAAATCAAAATTCTTTCATCATCCCAAAACAAAAACAAATCAAGAAGTGAATTCAAACTTGAAATCTTTATCAATGACCCAAGTTAACTATACCTTATTTGGATGAACACCTGCTTCATTGTTAGCATGGTACATTATGCTAATGTGTACAATATTGTATAATTCTGCATCATGCCAATAGGCAAAAGGAATCACTCGATGTCTGCCTTGTCTAAATGTTGTTGTTGTAGATCATTTTTCTTTCTACACCATGAATCCAAAACTAAATTTGTACCATCTCACTCAATGGAAATTTAATGCCTGCCAATAACTTAGACAAGACTGTTCCTAATCAAGACACTTCACATGAACATTATCAGATATGGAAGGGCAGTCTTATGAGGAGAGTTTGAATTGGTTGGGCCTGTATTCTTTAGAATTTAAAAGAATGAGAGGTGACTTTGTTGAAATATCTAAAATTCTTCAGGGACTTGACAAGTTAGATGCAGAGAAGTTGTTTCTCTTGTGGGAGAATTTAGGACATAATCTCAGAATAAAAGGTGGCACATTTAAGACAGATGAGGAAGAATTTCTTCTCTCAGAGGGTACTGAATCTGTGGAATTCAGGCTGTTGAGCTGGGTTATTAAGTATACTCGGAACTGAGGCAAATGGATTTTGAATCAAAGGTCACTGTTTTAAACTCTAGTAGAAACAAATCCAGCTGTCCAACCTGTCCCTATAAAACAACCCACTCATTGCAAGTAATCTGCAATGAAGTGCCTCCAACAGTTTAAATAAGGAGGTAAAAACTCCACACAGTATTCAAGATGTGGTCTCACCCATATCCTATATAATTGAAATGTGACATAATTACTTACATGTTTACTTCCTCTCTTATTAAAAGAGTGCCATTTGCCTTGTTGATTACATGCTGAACCAAGTTCTGTATTTCATGCACTGGAAAACAAATTCTCTGCATTTCAGAATTCTGAGGTCATCCTCCATATAGCTAAGTTTCTGCTTTCTTATTCTTCCTGCCCATTTTCATACATTATACTTGTTTACCAGATATTTGTCCACCCATCTACATTCCTCCTTATGATTTCTTCATAACATGCTTCCGACCTATCTTGGTGTAATTTAGCTACAATGTCTTCCCTCCCTCATAAGACTCATTGATATGAATTGTAAAGATTTGAGGCCCAAGCACAGATCATTCCAGGACTTTACTCATCATATCCAGTCAAAGATCCATTTATACTTTCCCTGTTTTTTGTCAGCCCATCTTCTCTGCATTCTAACATTACCTTGTACATCTTGAGCTTTTATTTTCCACAATGACCTTTGATGTGGCATCTTCTCAAATGCCTTTGGGAAATGCAACTACAGTATGTCTACTGGGTCTTTTTTTAATCCAAAGTGCTTGTAATTCTATCAAAGAACTCCAAACGATTGATTAAACATGATTTCTCCTTAACAAAAACATGTTGATTGTTCCTAATTACGTTTCTGTAGTGGGTAGAAACTAATCCCTTTAAATGGCTGATTCGATGATAAACATGAAGCTAATTGGCCTATAGTTTCCTGTTTTCTGCCTTCCTTCTTCTTGAACAGAGGGGTTATATTTTCTACTTTCCAACCTGATGAAACCTTACCTGAATCTAATGAATTTTTGAAAATTAACATCAATAACACTACTACTGCATTAGCAACCTCTTCTAGGTCTGGAGACTTACTAGGCTACAGTTCCATCAGTTGGCTTAGTAGCACTTCCCTCAAAACTGTCATTTCATCATGTTCCTTTTCTCACTTCCACCTCCTGTTTTACATCTATTGATGGATTTTTTTATCCTTTATAGTGAACGTAGAAGCAAAAAATTTGTTCATTTCATTTGCTAGAATTTCCTTATTATCTACTATTAACTCGCCATTATCACTCTAGAGGGCCAACATTCACATTTTACTTTTTTCTTGAGGTACCAGTAGAAACTCTTGCTACCATTTTCACATTTCTAGCAAGCTTCCAGTCATACTCGAACTTGTTCCTTCTGATTAATCTTTTAGTCATTTTCTACTGTTCTTTATATATTCTGACTAATCTGACATGTCACTCTCCTTTCCACAAGTATCTACCTTGTTCTTTGGTTTGATGCTTTTTCAAACTTTTTCAATTAACAGATAAAAAGGTCCTCCCTTTATAATTATGCTAAAGAAAGATTCTACTTTGACAATGAGTATTTTGAAATATCCCTTTAAATATCTGCAACTGCATCTCTACTGATCTAACTGCCAGTTTAGTATGCCAGTTCACTTTAGCAAGATCAGCTTTTCTTATTTAGGTTTAAAATACTAGTCTTATGATGCAAGCTTCTCCCTTTCAAGCTAGATATAAAATTCAATCATAGTGTGGTTGCTGCTTCCTAGGGATGCCTTTTCTCTGAGGTCATTAATTAGTCCTCTTACGTTATATTAGACTTGGTATTATATAACCAACTCTCTGGTTGGTTCCAAAATATGCTCTTCTAACAAACTGTATGAACTCCTCATCCAGGCTATTACTACTGCCAATGTGACTTTTCCAGTTTATATGCAATTTAAAATCACCTATGATTATAACCACCCATTACCATAAGCACCCAAATATAATTCTAGTACACTTTGTCTCACATTGATTTTTCTGTCAGGTGAGTAGCAAACTACTCCCACAAGTTATTTCTTTCCCTTACTGTTCCTCATCTCCATCCAAAACAATTCTACATCCTGATCTCTTGAACCAAGGTAATCTCTAACTATTGCATGACTTGATTAAGTTAAAAATTACACAACAACAGGTTATAGTCCAACAGGTTTTATTGGAAGCACACCAGCTTTCGGAGCACCGCCCCTTCATCAGGTGATTGTGGAGGACACAATTGTAAGGCACAGAATTCTGTAGATTGACCCCACTATGCAGTGCCCATTTTTCCCAGTACTGATGCCAGTGGCTGTCAAACCAGATCTCACTTCTCCCACATCGGTTTTTGAGCAATATGTTCATCTTTCTAATTTTACGTACCTGATGACAATTTGTGACTAGCTCAGGTAATAGAGACTATAACCCTTTAATTTATGGCCTAATTCATGTTCTCAATGCAGATCCTCCTTCCTAAATCTTCACTCCAAATGAACTAACATTAATAAATTTCCACATTGTAAGGATTTCAAGAGATGCTAGACTCTAAGTGTTTTCTTTGTGTCACTACAAAATATTTATCCAGTCAGAAAAAAAAAGGCTTTGTCATTGAGCTACCAAGAGTTATCATATACAGAAGTGCCTTAGAAACAGAACAGAGACAACCTTGGTTTCCAGTCCATGGTTTTATATGACTTTGTACCAGTTCTTTTCAAGCTGATCAAGGATATTTTAAACTGCAACAGTGTACGGTTGTAGCAGTCTCCCATCTCTGCAGCAACCATAGGTACAACCTCAAAATACCTACAACAAGATGACAAATTTTATTTCAAGGTAAGTGAAATCTTGCAATAGTAACCGCAAAACCGAGCATAAAACCATATCTTAAAGCTACAGGTATGGCAGATTATTTTTCTGGGAAAATGTTGAAGATGACGAATGCAATAAAGGTATACAATAGTAAATATTCTGTAGTCAAGATCCACTTTTGTGTACATCAGTTCCCAACTGAAGAAATACAATTTCTAGCTGGAAAAAAGTCAGAAATCACATGACACCAGGTTAGAGTCCAACAGGCTTAATTGAAATCACAAGCTTTCAGAGCATAGCCCCTTCAGGTGAATTGAGAGAGAAGCACACAGACACAGAATTTATAGGTAGAGAGAATAAAAGATCACACAAATGGTGTGAATGGGGTACAGTTTTGGTTTACTTATTACTTCGGTTAGATCTTGGCATGCAAGTCTTATACCTATCATGTTATTCCAGTCATTTGGTTTGTCTCCAGCAGCACCTTTTTTTTTATAATTATCTCTGTCTCATTTAATTGATTATAGGTTATCCCTTCACTTGTTATTCAGCTATTGACACTTTATTCACACCATTTGACACTTTTGATCACCTGCACAGACTTATTATTTGACACCCCACTCACACCATTTGTATAATATTTTTGTTCTCTCTGCCCTTGATCTCTCTGCCTATAAATTCTGTGCCTGCATGCTTCTCTCTCACTTCACTTAATGAAGGGGCTACATTCCGAAAGCTTGAGGTTTCAAATAAACCTATTGGACTATAACCTGATGTTGTGTGACTTCTGATTTTGTCTGCCCCAGTCCAACACCAGCACATCCACATCATACCTGGAGAAAAGCATTTAGATAAGCTATTCAGTTTAATTAGCACTATTATAAAAATATTAAACACTGTACATCTGCATAATTTTGGCCTAAACATACAACTAAACAAGTGAAAGTGTGATCTACATGCTCAGCATTACTCTCCTTATTGCTTAGAGGTAAGTGTTATTGGCAAACCGTAAGTTTAAAAAGTCACAGGGAGGCTCCAATTACACTTTGTGACTGCTGAATCATAACAATTTGAATACAAAATATTATACATCCACTAAAGCTCAAAATGTGAAAAAAAACTAAAAATTTCAGATATCATTAGATATTTTTTAAAAAACAGAAAATCCTAGAACTACTCAGCAGGTCTGCCAGCATTGTGGGAAGGAAACAACTAGTGTTTCAAGTTGACAATTGTTCATCAGGAAGGAAGTGTGGATTGCAGATGCTGGAGATCAGATTTGAAAAGTGTGGCGCCGGAAAAGCACAGCCGATCAGGCAGCATCCGAGAAGGACAGCCAACATTTTGAGCATGAGCTCTTCATCAGGATGCCCCAACACACCACCTTTCGACAAATATTGCTAGGCTTGCTGAGTATTTAGAGCAGGCTTTACTTTTATTTTAGATTTCCATCATCTGCAGTACTTTGCACTAATATGAATAAAGGCAGGGTTTGTTTAGTTCAAGCAGGTAGGACAGTAAATCATTAACAAGTTAGGGAAGAAAGGGATAAATTCTCATAGCCATCACAATGGTATAAATCTTGCAAAGTGAATCAACCATTTGTATTACAATAAACACAATTTAACTAATCTCAATAAAAGTAAAAAAAAAATCGATCAAGTTCGAAAACATGTGAATGTTCCGCGCCATTACATTACTGCTCACAATGTGATGATGAAACTTTTCCCACAAATTTATTTAAAATTTAGTCAAAAGAAATGCTACTATGATAGCAGAAATTAAACACCTTGCCTTCAATGATGATGATGAAATGGTTTGTTTTACTTTTGGACTACTTTTTCAACAGCTTCAAAAGATAGAGCTTAGTTTTTTCATGGATTGGGTAGAATTCATGATGTTGACTTGTGTCAAATTGAACATGGAATTCTACTTTAATCTCAGGATTTAATTAAAAGATGTTCAAAGCCAGGCAACCCAATGGACTCTAAGAAAGTTGCACAGCTCTTCTCAGGAGACTTTTACATATTCAGTACAGTACATGTACAGTATTACATATAATACTGTAGCCAAATGCAGGATGAAGGTGCATCTCAACTTCTGAAATCCTCTTCAAAAAATACAATTTATGAACTTTTTACATGTTCATTTTTTTTTCACACCAAAATAATCCTGAACCCTGGACATATCCTAACCATGTTTGTTGATGCTAACTTGTTTAAGTTGGAAGTAGCACCAATCACAGGCATTTGGAAAAGGTCCTCAAAAAGACTTAGTTTTAAGTTATTGGCCTGCGAGGTAAAATACATTTTGATAATGTATATGAATAGATTTTTTTGTCAACTGCTTCATTATAAATTTAGATGTCTACGTTTATTTAAAAAAACCCCACTACATCTCCTCAGTTTTGCTATTTGACTACAAACACCAAATCAAACTGTTACATAGAAACATAAGAACAAACAGCATGATTTTAAATAAAGACAGCAGATACTGAAAATCCAAAATAAAACTAAAGGCCAGACATATCCAGAAAATCAGGCAGTACATTCAAGCAAAGAGAGTTAACCACTCATCACAACCAGGAACTTTGATTGCTTCTCTCCACAGAGATGTCTAACTGTTGAGTATTTCCAGCATTTTCTGTTTTTAATCACAGAAAGACTACATTTGGCTGCACTCCATCTGTAGCACCGAAGATTGACTATCTAATTCAAATAGTTACATTAACAAACTTAAAATTGTATCCTGTCTTTGGCTGCCTTTGAAGACTAACAATACAAGTTTATTTGGAAGCTTCAAAAAAAAAATCCTCTGCAAGTGTATAGCACAGCTACATCAGTTACTGTCAGCTTATCTCAATAAAGTGCAAGAATCAGAAGCTACAATGGCAGCACAACCAATGCGAAGTATTATAAATGATATGGCCCAGTTTGTTCTATGTTCCAGACATTGTGCTTCAGTTCATTTGCTGTTGTTACTCCACTATTGTTGTTGGTCCACTAATATACAAATAAGCATACAATGCTGTTAAATAAAACAAAAACAGTATTTTTCTGAGCCACAAAGATGCATAGTATATCATTTCATACATCACAACTCTCAAATCCATGCTCGACTCCTTTATACATGTATCTCATGACCAAAATAACAAACTCACAAAATCCTAAGAGGAGAATGAATACAAAATACAAGTAATCTCTTGCTCTTTGAATGCTGCCTAACCTGCTGTGCCTTTTCCAGCACCACGATTTATCAACTCTGATTTCTCCAGCATCTGTAGTCCCCATTGTCTCCATCACATTACCTGGAAATGTAAACTGTCAATGTTTGAAGGTGGTGATGGTGGCGGCGGTACAAAGAGTCTGAATATATAGTTTTCACATTTGACCACAATTATCCTCTAATATTATGCATTGAATCCAGACATTAAGGACATCCCTTGGATTGAACACAAGTGGATTGGGAAAGTAAATAAAAAGCATTCTAAATTTGTTGGAAAAATAAATAAGAAGCATTCATCTGGTCCTGGACTACAAATCAGTGATGTCATGAGTAGACTAGAGGGTGAATGATGTCAGTAAACTAATGGTAGGGTGAGCAGTTCCTATTTATTTTAGAAACAGAAAGGAAAATATGACAGACTGTATAGATTTTACAAACGTTGTAATTCCTTCTTAATGTCTAAGAACTTGAAATTGTGTAGTACCTTTATAAAATAAAATTATCTTCCAGAAAATATTGAATTTTCAGATTTATTGAAACTGACTTTCAGTGATGCAGACTTCAGAGACATGTGGCCGGGAGCAGCTCAATAGATTTTCATTGGAGTTGACATTTTGACAGTCCAAAGCTGATCCAAAGCTGGCTGACCTCAGAAAAGCAGCATCTACCTCGACAAGTTTAATTTTAAAAACTATCAAAATAGTAGATATAATTTTCTAGTAGGTAATAATATTCTTGTCAAAGAAATACATTTTAAACAGAAAGAAATTAGTTGTCTTTTCATTTTTGATGCATTTAACAGGGAAAGAGCAGATAAAGCTTTACTCAGCAAATGGAGATAAGACTCAAACTGGCATTTATATAGGAGACCAGAAGTAAAAGGATCATTAGCATTAACTTCAAGAAAGTCTCCCAAAATATTATTGTTTACATGAATAAAACCAGTAGATAGCAACTCTTATTCAGGACTTAATGTTTCCTCAGATTAAAGATTGTTTCAAGCTGAAATATAGTATAATTGCTTTCTAACAATGTGATTTTCCAGGATTAAAAATAACCATTAAACAAGGTGCATTGTAGCTCTGCATCTATATTCAATGGTTTCTAGACTGAGACACAGCTTTGGTCACATGACAATAAAAGGTTGATCTGATAACACAGGAAGCAAAGCTTTTGCCTGGAAGCCCTTGGGATGATAACCTACAATACAAAGAAGAACCTTACAGTCTGTAGCAAAGCTGTGTATAGCCATACAAAGATACTTGCAGAATTTACCAATAAAAATCACAACACTATAAATAGCTCGCATCAGGCTTGTTTATAGAGAGCACTAAACAATCTTGTCCAGAATTCTTTTATTAAAACAGAATTAAGGGACTTTGGGGTGCAGGTAATCAGTTCTGTGAAAGTGGAGTCGAAGGTAGACCGTGGTGAAGAAAGCCTATGCACGATTGCCTTCGTTGGTCAGTGTGTTGAGTATAGGAGTTGGGATGTCATGTTGCAGTGGCACAGGACATTGTATAGGCCACTTTTGGAATACTAGGCGAAAGTGAGTGCTGCAGATGCTAGAGATCAAAGTCAAGATTAGAGAGATGCTGGAAAAGCACAGCAGGTCAGGCAAAATCCAAGGAGCAGGAAAATGAGACGCCTTGTCCTGAAGAAGGGCTTTTGCCTGAAACATCGATTTTCCTGCTCCTCAGTTGCTGCTTGACCTGTTGTGATTTTCCGGCACCAGTTTTGGAATACTGCATTCAATCCTGGCCTCCCTGCTATAGGAAAGATGTCGTTAAACTTGAAAGGGTTCAGAAAAGATTTACAGGATGTAGCAGGGATTGGAGGGTTTGAGTTATAAAGAGAAGTTGAATAGGTTGGGGCTTTTTTTCTCCTGGAGTGTCAGAGACTAAGGGGTGATCTAATAGCAGTTTATAAAATCTGCACAGATAGGGTGAATAGCCAAGGTCTTTTTCCCAGGATAGGCAGTCCACAACTAGAGAGAGGAAAGATTTTGAAGAGACCTGAGGGGCAGTTTTTTCAAGCAGAGGTGGTGCATGTATGGAATGAGCTGCCACAGGAACTGGAGGAGGTGGGTGTAATTACATTTAAAGGCATCTGGATGGGCACATGAATATGAAGAGTTTAGAGAAAAATGGACCAAATGCTGGCAAATGGGACTAGATCAGCTCAGGATATCTGGTTAGCATGGATGGGTTGAACTCTATGATTCTATGTCAAAAACAACTCAGCTAAACAGAAGGGATAAATGAGAAACAGTAAGTTTACACATACTGGAAGCACACTGGCTCCAATATCTCATTGGGGGAATTTTAACTAACAATTGTCTACACCACTAAACTATTTCCAACAGACTGAAGTGTACTCATGTAAAAGTACCAGACGAAAGTATTATTTTTGTCAGAGAAAACTGATCAAAGGAGAAAATCTTGGGACATCATTTACAGTTGTTCTTCAATAATTTCCCACACTTGAATGTCACTAAATTAAATCCAAAATACATATATGTATTTCAATAGTAGGGTACTCCGATCTGTTAGATAATCACAGCATCCAAATAGACAATTAATCCCAAACATTTAACGAGTCATATGTGGTTTATGATGAACATATCTCAACAAGTGCTGAATTGAGAGACTGTGGATGAAAACGCTGAACAAAAACTTTACGTACCCTTAAATGGCAATATAGTAATGCAGAATTTGCATTCAGTAAAATGATGTATTCTAGGTAAGGCAGGGCGAGAGAGGTCTTATGTTTACACAAACAGTAAATGACAGCTATTCGCAATCACTCAGCTGGCGCACGTTTGCATTCTCAGATGAGCATCAATTAAAAAAAAACACACACGTAAATAAGTAGTAGGCATTGACACTTACCAGCCAGCCCTCCACTCCCTTCTCCATGTCCCTTTCTCCTCTGCAGTATGAAGTACGGGTTGGCTCTCTCGGTCACCCACAGCGCGTTGGCCAACACTACTTCCTCCGGATTGACCCACATCCCCGGTGGCCGCGGCGGTTGGAGGGAGGGAGGGAGGGAGGGAAAGAGCGCGAGCGAGCCGAGCGGCGCCGCGTGAGGGTGCTGACTATGTAAGCAGCAAGGACCGCAGCATCACCGACAAGAGCGCGGCGGACAACGGATTTTACACCACAGAGGGGTGGGAGCAGGAGCAGGTGGAGGAGGAGCTGCCCCTTGCCTATAATCAATGGAACCACCCGATTAAAACGAGTACATTGCCTCCGCTATCGTTTTCGTCGTTCTTTTTTTTAAAAAAAGACGTTAAATGACAACAGACGTCTTGGACAGCCGATTAAAACATAAACCAACGGATCGCCGATTCAAAAACATACGGACGACGGCAGCAGGCAAGCGTTCCCCCGGCGCGGTGTTATTGTCACGTCATAACGTCAACGTTAAACGCTTCAATGAAATAAATGAAGGGAATCGGATTGGAACACGGCAGCGGTTCAAAAAGGGAGGGAGAGTGGGGCGCGAGGTGGTCTCATGCAGCGTCCGTTATTGTTGCTGCTGTGTAGTTGTTGTTGTTGTTGTTGTTGTAGTGGGGCGAAGCGCCGATCGCTGGCTTTATTTACCCTTTCGCCCAGCCGGAATGTCAACATGTAGTAACAGCTCCCGGCGCACTGTCACGTTGCGGTATCAGTGAGCACCACCCTATTGACTCTCACCATTACGTCTCACGACAGCTAATCTCCTCCCCGCTCACCCCGTGTTGCTATTGTTCTGACGTTCCTTGTTCAAACCCTTTTCCGAATTAAACCAGTGCCACGAAGCACAAAGAACAAATGAACTGCGAAATGAGCACGACCCGGACAAGTAACCCAAACCAACATAGACTACAATCCTATCAATATCGAAAGGCATCGCCAGTTTAACCTTGGGGGGTGGGGCTTTTTTAATGGTACCTCGGACAAGGTGTTTAAAGCTTCAAGTCATTTTTTGGTATAAGGGGAAGGTTTACAAAACTAGTGAGCCGAATTTATCTTCGACAATCTATTGTTGCATAGGTAGGACTCTTGTACTGCAGTGCTACCTCTTGACTAGAAGGCCCGGATTCAAGTCCCACCTGCCTTCAAGCTGTGTCTTACTATATCTAAATTGGTTGGTTAAAATATCTACAATTGCATTGGTGCATCTGGTAAAATTTATCATGTATTGATCTTACATGGCTCACCTGCCAGTCTTGAGTTACTCTCTGGCAGTGTGTTCAAGAGATTGGCTGATTGCAATTAACACAAAAGATACCTGCTTTTAAGTCACAGTTTAATATTAAATTCCTTTCTATAGGTAAATAAATGACTACAAAATACCAGTCCTTGCCTTTTAATTAATAAGATACATGTTTACATCCTAGGGTGCATAACTGCCTTATTTTAAAAAATCCTTATCAAGATGTTACTTAACTAGGCATCAGTGTTACACTACCTACCACATTGCATAAGCCTATGCAGTAAAGCAGAAAAAAGTTTGCAAGTTTTAAAAAAATCTTGTTGCTAGAGATTATGGCCTCTTTACAATTTTATCGTTTCACGCCAGCTTTCTTAGTCTATTGACAAGGTACCACTTGGTAGACAAATTAGTAAAACTTGGTCACATGGGATTCAGGATGAGCTTGTCAATTGGATACAAAATTGGCCTAACAGTAGGAGGGTTGTTTTCCAGACTGGAGGCCAGTGACCAGTGTTTTTCCACAGAGATCGGTGTTGGATCCGCTTTTGTTTGTCACTTATACAAATAATTTAGATGAGCATGTAGAAAGCATGGTTAGTAAGTTTGTTGATGACACCAAGATTGGTGGTATAGTAAGTAATGAAGAAGGTTATCTAAGAATACAAAGAGATCTTGATCAGTTTTGGTTAATGGGCTGAAGATTGACAAAAGGAGTTTAATTTGGATAAATGTGAAGTATTGTATTTTGATGAAAGAAATAAAGACAAGCCTCGTGCATTTATAAGTAAGGTTTTAGACCGTGTTGGAGAACAGAGCAACCCAGCAGTTCAAGTACATTATTCTTTGGAGTTTGCATTACATATAGATAGTGTCATGGAGTCATAGAGATGTACAGCGCAGAAACAGACCCTTCGGTCCAACTCATCCATGCTGACCAAATATCCCAAACCAATCTAGTCCCACCTGCCAGCACCTGGCCCATATGCCTCCAAACCCTTCCTATTCATATACCCATCTAGATGCCTTTTAAATTTTGTAATTGTACTAACCTCCACCACTTCCTCTGGCGGCTCACTCCTCTGAGTGAAAAAGTTGCCCCTTAGATCTCTTTTATATAGAGTATAGAGATGTACAGCATGGAAACAGACCCTTCGGTTCAACCCGTTCATGCTGACGAGATATCCCAACCCAACCTAGTCCGATCTGCCAGCACCCGGCCCATATCCCTCCAAACCCTTCCTATTCACATACCCATCCAAATGCCTCTTAAAAGTTGCAATTGTAACAGCCTCCACCACTTCCTCTGGCAGCTCATTCCATATACGCACCACCCTTTGCGTGAAAAAGTTGCCCCTTAGGTCTCTTTTATATCTTTCCTCTCTCTCCCTAAACCTGTGCCCTATGGTTGTGGACTCCCCCACCCCAGGGAAAAGACTTTGTCTAATTATCCTATCCTCATGATTTTATAAACTTCTAAGGTCACCTCTCAGCCTCCAACGCTCCAGGGAAAACCACCAGCCTATTCAATCTCTCCCTATAGCTCCAATCCTCCAACCCTGGCAACATTCTTGTAAATCTTTTCTGAACCCTTTCAAGTTTCACAATATCTTTCTCATAGGAAGGAGATCAGAAGTGCACGCAATATTCCAACAGTGGCCTAACTAATGTCCTGTACAGCTGCAACATGACCTCCCAACTCCTGTACTCAATACTCTGACTGATAAAGGAAAGCATACCAAACGCCTTCTTCACTTTCCTATCTATCTACGACTCCACTTTCAAGGAGCTATGAACCTGCACTCCAAGGTCTCTTTGTTCAGCAACACCACCCCCCCTCCCCCCACAGTAAATACTGATGCAAAACACTCGTTCAGTATCTGTCCCATCTCCTGCAGCTCCACACAATGGGTGCCTTGTTAATCTTTGAGGGGCCCTCTTCTCTCCCTTGGTACCCTTTTGTTCTTAATGTATTTGTAAAAATCCTGTGGATTCTCCTTAACTCTATTTGCCAAAGCTATCTCATGTCTCCTTTTTGCCCTCTTGATTTCTCTCTTAAGTAGACTCCTACTGCCTTTATACTCTTCTAAGGATTCACTCGATCTATCATGTCTATACCTGACATGTGCTTCCTTCTTTCTCTTAACCAAACCCTCAATTTCTTTAGTCATCCAGCATTCCCTATACCTACCAGCCTTTCCTTTCAATCCTAACAGGAATATACTTTCTCTGGACTCTCATTATCTAATTTCTGAAGGCTTCCCATTTTCCAGCTGTCCCTTTACCTGCGAACATCTGCACCCAATTATCTTTTGAAAGTTCTTGTCTAATACTGTCAAAATTGGCCTTTCTCCAATTTAGAACTTCAACTTTTAGATTTGGTCTATCTTTTTCCATCACAATTTTAAAACGAATAGAATTATGATCACTGGCCCCAAAGTGCTCCCCCACTGACACCTCAGTCACCTGCCCCCTGCCTTATTTCCCAAGAGTAGGTCAAGTTTTGCACCCTCTCTAGTAGGGACATTCACATACTAAATCAGAAAATTTTCTTGTACACACTTAACAAATTCCTCTCTAACTAAACCCTTAATACTATGGCAGTCCCAGTCTACGTTTGGAAAGTTAAAATCCTCTAACATAACTATCTTATTATTCTTACAGATAACTGAGATCTCCTTACAAATTTGTTTCTCAATTTCCCTCTGACTATTAGGGAGTCTATAATACAATCCCAATAAGGTGATCATCCCTTTCTTATTTCTCAGTTCCATCCAAACAACTTGCCTGAATGTATTTCCAGGAATATCCTCCCTGAGTACAGGTGCATCCCTTATCAAAAATGCCACTTCCCCATCTCTCTTGCCTCCCTTTCTGTCCTTCCTGTAACATTTGCTTCCTGGAACATTAAGCTGCCAGTCCTGTCCACTCCTGAGCTATGTTTCTTTAACTGATATGATATCCAGTCCCATGTTCCTAACCATGCCCTGAGTTCATCTGCCTTCCCTGTTAGGCTTCTTGCATTGAAATAAATGCAGTTTAATTTATCAGTCCTACCTTGTTCTCTGCTTTGTTCCTGCCTGCCCTGATGGTTTGACTTGCCTTTGTTCTAAACTGTACCAGTCTCAGACTGAAATCTTTCCTCACTATCTCCCTAGGATACCCCACACCTTATTAGTTTAAATCCTCCTGAGCAGTGCTAGCAAATCTCTCTGCCAGTATATTAATCCCCTTCCAATTTAGATGCAATCTGTCCTTCTTGAACAGGTCACTTCTACCCCAAAACAGCTTCCAATGATCCAAAAATGTGAATCCTTCTCCAGTGCACCATCTGCTCTATCCTCCTATTCCTGCCCTCGCTAACTCGTAGTACCGGGAGTAATCCAGATATTACTACTCTCGACGACCTCCTTTTTAAAATTCCTGCCTAACTCTCTGCAATCTCTCTTCAGAATCTCAATCTTTTCCCTTCCTATGTCATTGGTTCTAGGGTGATTAAAATGTGTTTAACATGCTTGCCTTCATTGCTCTGCTCTGACCGTTGGGTATAGGAGTTTGGTTATGCCTCTTATGGAGTATTGTGTCCAGTACTGGGGTTTCTGTTATAGGAATAAAATATAAAGATAGAGAGAGTTCAAGGGAGATTTATCTGGATGTTGCTGGGAATGGAGGGCTCGAGTTATAAGAAGAGGCTGGATATGTTGTGACTTTTTTCCACTGGAGAAGGAGGTTGAGAGGTGACTTTATAGAAGTTTATAAAATAATAAATGGTATAGACAAAGTGAGTGGGTAAGTTCTTTTCCCGAGGGTGGGGGATTTCAAGAAGAGGGGGCATATTTTTAAGATGAGAGGAGAAAGTTTTTTTAAAAACGGCAATTTTTTTTTAGACAGTTTGTGTGTGGAATGAACTTCCAGAGGAAGTGGTGGATGCAGGTATAGTTATTATGTTTAAAAGACATAAATACATGAATAAGAAAAGTTTGGAGGGACATGGGCCAGATGCAGGCAGGTGGGACCAATTTAGTTTGGGATTATGGTCTGCTTGACAGATTGGACCGAAGGGTCTGTTTCTGTGCTGTATGATTCTTGTGTTGTCTGCATCCTTATTGATGTTTAAACAAACTATGTACGCATTTACAAACTCGCAGATAGTTGACAGCCAACATTCCCAATTGCCTGGGACCTGCTTTCACGAATGCAGACAAAGGTAATTCTGATAATTGCTTGCTTACATGCTCTTGGAGCTTGCCCTATCCTGAATTCATTGCTTCAAAGGAGAGGTTTTGGCCTAGGTTTACGTTGGTAAAATCAGCATTCCCCTGGTTACATAGTGACTGAATAAAGAATCAAAGTCAGAAACTATTCCCTAAAAAGAGCCTGTCAAAAGCATATTTTAAAGAACCCAACAATTGCCTGCTGCATATCAAAGATAATGTAAGGCTTGGTCTCCTTAACCTGCACTATTTGCCTTGATTTCCACTCTAACCAAGTATCAACACCACATAAAAGTATATCCTAGATTTGAAAATTCTGCAGCTAATTTTCCATAAAAGATTTACACATAAACAAGTGTAACTGACAAATAGCTTCCCTTGACTATTCACCCATCTGTTGGAGGTCAAGAGGTGTTTGAAATGTGTGGTGACAAGTTGGTTTCACACAAATTCTAAACAATGGCCTACTTAGTATATTTTTAGTAATGGAACACCTTCCATTTCAGATATCCCATGACAGCATCAAACATTGTGATGGAGAGTAAAGCTCCTATGCTCTGCACCAGTAAAGTGCCTCAATCTCAACTTCAGAGGACACCTAATTAAGCAACAGCCTTTCATTTCACTCCAGTGGCTCAACCAGGCACCATGTAGTCTTTCTGAATAAGGTTGCCAAAATATGCTGATGTTTGGAATGCCAGCAATGGCTTGGTTCTTCATGATTATTAACTCAAACATTGTGAGATGATTGGTAAACACTATTAATGCTGAATCATCCATAATGACTGGCTCTTATTCTCTAGGACAGCATGGTAGCTCAGTGGTTAGCACTGCTACCTCACAGTGCCAGGGACCCAGGTTTGCTTCTATGTGGTGTTTGCTCATTCTCCCTGTGTCTGTGTGGGTTTCCTCCTACAGTCCAAAGATGTGCAGGTTAGCTGGATTTTTTAAATGCTAAAATACTAATCGTGTCCAGGGGTGTGCAAGCTAGGTGGGTTAGCCATAAGAAATACAGGGATAGGTTCGGGGTGGGTGGGGGGGAGTGGATATGAGTGGGATGTTCTTTGAAGGATCGGTGTGGGCTGAATAGGCTGCTTCCACACTGTAGGGATTCTAAGATTCTAATTTCTTACAGTTGGAATTAGCCATTCCTTTAAGGCTGAATCCCGATGATATCATCTGCATGTACTTTTAGAATAACAACTTGCATTTCTATAGCACTAGTAAAATATCAAAAATGTGAAGTTGTTCATTTTGGAAGTGAGAAAACAAGAACATTATTATTTAAATGGAGGAAAAAATGCAGAAATATGCAACAAAAAGGGATTTGAGGTATTTGTGCATGAAACACAGGAAACTAGTATGCAGGCACAGCAGGAAATCAGGAAGGCGAATGGGATGTCAGCCTTTATTTCAAGGAGATTAAAGTATAAAAATAGTGAAGTCTTAATGCAACTATACAAGGCACTGGTGAGACCATATCTGGAGTGCAGAGAGGAGTATTGGTCCCTTTTTTAAGGAAATATATCATTTTTATTAGAAACAATTCAGAGAAGATTCACCAGGATAATTCCTCACATGGAGGGATTGTCTTCTAAGCAAAGGCTGAAACTCTACTCACTGAAGTTTAGAAGACCAAGAGATTATCTCATTGAAGTGTATAGGATTCTTAAGAGACTCATCATGGTAAATACTGAGAGGATATTTCCCTTCATGAGAGAGTTGAGTTGCAGAGGGCATAGTCCTGGTATAAAGAGACACCAATTTAAGACTGAGATGAGGAGGAATTTCTTCGCTCAGAGGATTGAGAGTCTTTGGAACTCCTTGCTGCAGAGAGCTGTGTAGGCAGAGTCCTTATGTATATTTAAGACTGAGATAGATGATTGATCAATTCTTGATCTGTAGGTGAATCAAGGGTTACAAGGAAAACGCAGGAAAATGGACATAAGGAAAGTTGGATCAGCCCTTGAATGGTAGAGCAGGCTTAATGGCTTACTCCCTGTGCCTGTTTCTTAAAGTATAATGATAGAATTATTAAACCAGGGATATGCAAGAGGCCCAAATTGAAGGATTGCAGACATCTCAAAAGATTGAAGGGCTGAAAGAGGTTACAGAGGTAGGGAGGGCAGAGACCTAAGGATTTGAAAAAGGTGAGATATTTTTTGATTGATGTATTGCCAGAACAGGAACCATTGTATTTAACGAGCATGGATCAGGAGCTACAATGCATTGTGTATGGGGGAAATTTATTGCTGACCATCTTGTTTTAAGAGCTATCTGTCTTGTTCCTGATCATGGCTGCGTGCAGTTACTGTGTGCAGTTCTGGTTTCCAAATTTGTTACTGTGTGCAGTTCTGGTCTCCAAATTTGAGGAAAGACATTCTGGCTATTGAGGGAGTGCAGCGTAGATTCACGAGGTCAATTCCTGGAATGGCGGGATTACCTTACACTGAAAGACTGAAGCGACTGGGCTTGTATTCCCTTGGATTCAGAAGACTGAGAGGGGATCTGATTGAGACATATAAGATTATGAAAGGATTGGACACTCTGGCAGCAGGCAACATGTTTCCGCTGATGGGTGAGTGCCAAACCAGAGGACACAGCTTAAAAATACGGGGTAGACCATTTAGGACACAGATGAGGAGAAACCTCTTCACCCAGAGAGTGGTGGCTGTGTGGAATGCTCTGCCCCAGAGGGCAGTGGAGGCCCAGTCTCTGGATTCATTTAAGAAAGAGTTGGATAGAGCTCTCAAAGATAGTGGAATCAAGGGTTATGGAGAGAAGGCAGGAAGAGGATACTGATTAGGAATGATCAGCCATGATCATATTGAATGGCGGTGCAGGCTTGAAGGGCTGAATGGCCTACTCCTGCACCTATTGTCTATTGTCTATGGCTTAGATTTGCTGCCACTATACTCTTTTAGGGAAAGGGTGTTTAGGATTTGGATTTCCTTTTGTCTGGTGTGATAGAGGAAAACTGCTTAGTAACCTAATGAGAAGACTCTTAACTAAAATGTAGTTTACTGAATGTTAGCAACTAAGCACAAGTTTCACTGATCAATAAACATTGTTACAAAAGTTATGAGGAAAACCTGAATGGTAGATCTTACACCTTTGAGATTCCAAGCTGCTCTTCCACCAGCTTTGTACAATGTCATCATAGTAAGTGGCGCTCAAGGCACTTCTTGGCATTAACTGTTTCAGACCTTCACGTCCTAATACAATACAGTCCATAGAATTCTTATGTGAGCATGAGATTAGAAGACGAGAGGCCAGCCACGTGACTATGTCTAAAAATTACAAATAAATGGACGAGAAAACAGATGTACTGACCAGAGTTGCTGCTGGATGATGTTACAGGGATTATTGTAGGCAGTTATAGTGCTGAAATGGACACATAGTTGGAAGCTCGTCTCGGGGGTAAACATTAAGATTGTGAATATCTAGCTGAGCTTCAGACGGATGGCAGAAATAGAAATAGTACGCAGAGATTGCTGTTTGTATCAGGTACAAAGACAATTGTTTCAGTCTTCCAAATACTTAATTGGAGAAAATTTCTCATTCAGTATTAGATGTTGGAAAAGAAGTGGAAGAAATCATAAACAGTGAAAGAATTCAAAGAGATAGAGGCAAGTGTCAATAAAAATAAATGCAAAAACCTCAAATGGGCAAATGAAAAAAAATGAAACTTTGACTTGGTTCACATTGTTTGCAAATTTTATTTTAATAATATTCTAAAAGTAAGACTTTTACATTTATCTCTGTCTCCATTCCCCATTGAGTACCCAAGTGTGCAGAGTGTGACTGTCATAATAGGGCTGATTTTAAGTTGAGGTAGTCCTAAAATCACAAGACTGCATTCACCATCCCATTATCTGAATTTGAGCCCTACTATATTACTAGTACTTCAACATTATTTCTTCAACACATCCAGTTCGACAACAACTATGAAACAAGTACTCAGGTCCTTAGTATCTTTGTGGAATTCACCTATCTAGACTTTTTCATGATTTTTATATTGGAATATCTATTATTTTCCATCTAAACTTTCAAGGACTTATGAGTTCAAGATATGAGTTATCCTGGATACTTGGCTGTTGTTGGAAGAAGAGTTATAATGTAAGCAATGTTTTTGGTCTCTGAGGAAACCACACATGAGGAAAACTTCACATGCATTTATATCTTGCCCACCTCTAGCCGTTATGCCTATATTCAGGCACCTCCAATTTTCAAAGGGGCATTGCATCAGGAGATTTTGAACGTATGAGTTGGACTTTGTCAATTTGTTGCTAAGGTAGAATATCACAACAAGTTCATAGGCCTTGGGTTAAACAGTTCATTCCTGATTTATTTGAGTTCTGTTTTAGAGTTTTGTGTACTAGTTGCTTTCTTTCTGTCATGTCATATAAGTATGTTATAGAATAATATTCTTAAATTATTGGTGACAAATACAATATACCTAGTTAGAAGCATGTTTTCCTGATATTTAATAAATGTTGTAATTGCGAGTAATGTGCTGATCAAATGTTTAACCTAATACCAACGATAGATTTAGTTTGACAGTGTCTGAACAAACAGTGCCCAGAGCTGGGCGAAAAGTGGATGCAACTTATACCATAGAATTGCTTGAAGTCCTCTGTTTGTCAGTTGAATATCTGCTTAAGTACTTTTATTTTAAATATTGACCATATTTAATGTGGACAATTGATCAGAGAACCAATGGGAAACTTTTGTCACTTTTCACCAGGAGGTCTGATCTGCACTAAATCAGGCCTCCTTAATAATTAAGTCTGAGCAGCTGGCTAGTCAGAGTTAACACCGCCTAGGGCAGTACTCACCGACTGTGATAGGCTTGCAGGAGAGATTGGAGATTGGTCACTAGATAAGAGTGAGTGTGGGCAGGATGGAGGCATCGGGATGGGTGGGATCATTGTTGAGGTGTGAGGAGGGAGAGGGATAGGCACAAAGGAGAGGTATGGATTCTTACAAGGTGCCCTTGTTTCTGATTCTCTCAAACAAGCACATTATATCATAGATAAGGGACACCCCCATCCTTCCACATGGCAAGAAACCACTTGTTTCTGGGCTGTTCCTGGATGGCAAGTCCCCCATCACCCATCAGAATATGATTCATCAGCCTCAAGTCTGTGAAATGGTTCTGGGCAGGGCTTTCCTACTCTGAACACGATCAAATGGAGGTGTGATAGCAGCAAGATTTCCAACTGACTTATGCAATCATAACTTCCTCCCCCAGTATACCTGAACTCGTCTGAGGGGATGGGGAGCACTAAATCCCATCCATTGTGTATAGGATTACTATTAGTTGGTTAAGATATGTCTGCTATATTAAGACATTACAGTGAATTAAGTTTAAATTATAATATCAGTGACCCTTTTTAATGCCTTATTTTGGTGAATATCCTAACCAAACGTACAACAATTAGAGGAACTTTTTCCCTAATGAAATGTTGCTAGCCATCGGGATCACTGGTAATTTGAACTTTTCTATTTTGAAGTTCAGCAGTGAGAAGCTTCAATTAAAGCAGAAGGGCTGAAAACTTCTTCAAAACATTTGGAAGCCTGTAAACATTACAGAATTGGAAAACAAAACCTTCATTTTTTGAGGTATGTTAGTCCATGTTCCTGTATAATATGCTATCACAGCTCTCTGTTTATCATTCATAATGCCAGTGAATTTGTAACTTTGGAACTGCTCCACCATTGTTAGAACATAAGTCCATTGTGAACAACATGTACAGTTTAAAAAAAGTGGTATGAATTATAAATTTATACATTATTAAACTAGTCAATTTATAAGATGACCATTAGATGTTGAAATTCCATGTGAGCCTTCTCCTTCCACCTTACTTCATCTCATTTGATCAATATATCTTTCTATTTCCTTGCCTATTATATATTTACCTTACTTCTCGTTAAATGCATCTATGCTATTTGTTTCAACCACTATGTGACAGCAAGTTCTACATTCTCAATTTTTAAGTAGTTCTTTTTAAGTACCTTATTATATATACTAGTGACAATCTTGTATTTACATAACAAATATTGGTCTTCTCACAAGTGGAAATACCTGCTTTTGTGGAATTTAATGCTCGTCAAACACTAACCGAGTAGGTCATACCTATTAGGTTTAGCTTTGGCTATCTTAGTTAATTGGAGGAGATGTTCACTCCCTGAAACAGATTCTTTTGTCTATTGAGGGACCTAACATTGGGAAGGGAGATTTGCAAGAAGTCAATCCCCTATTTTCACTATCAACACTCACATTTGTATAAAATTGAACCATCCATTTTTGTAGAAAATTATCCATCCATGGAACCCCATCTTGCACACTTAGCTGTTGCTGGAGGATCCCTTGGCAATCTTCTGTTAGGCCATAGTGCAATACCAATGTTGTCATTGTACCTTGTAATACTGCTGGCATTACAGAGCTGCTGGATTTGTTTGCACTTGTATCCTGCTGAGGCTTGAATTAATGGTAAGTCTTGACTCTGTCTAGATAAGCAATAGGATTCTCACCAGCTCTTTAGCTGGTGGCTGAGAAACCAGTCACCTCCACAAGAGTCCTGTGTTTCTGTTTACCCTTGTTCTGGTGGTGAAACATGGCCCCTCTTGAGTCTGTGTGGTTCAAACAAAGAGATTTTTAATTGAGTATGTGCAAGGGAGAAGCTCAACTCAGTTACTCAATGAACTTCTCAAAAATAGAGTGTTCAGCACACATTTATAAATCCCAACCTCAAGAAGGCCCTTGTTATCGCAACCTTCAGCTTTGGTTCTGCTAGTTTCATGGTAATACAATTGTTTTGTCTGAATTTTCAGGTACTCTTCTTGCTCTGCATAACAATGAATATTATACATGTCTGGCTGTCATTGTTACAACATGGCAGAAATTGAGTATTACTATAACACCTATTTTAATACAATCACACATTTAATTTTAACCCTATTGATATTAACGCATTCAACCCTACTTCATGATAATCTTATTGTAAATCAGTTTGGAACCACAATTCCTTTCTCGAATTGTATGAATTATTAAAAAATAACATTAGCTTCAGTCATTTCAAATCTTTTGGACGTAGGTTTGCTCGCTGATCTGGAAGATTTGTTTTCAGACATTTTGTCACCATACTAAGTGACATCTTCAGTGAGCCTCCGAATGGAGCACTGGTGGTGTAGTCCACTTTCTATTTATATGTTTGAGTTTCCTTGGATTGGTGATGCCATTTCCTATGGTGATGTCATTTCCTGTTCATGAGTGGGTCATGAATGTCAACTAGCCACAAAATGACATGACCCACTCTCATTAGTATCCTTACAGATGAGGAAGGACACCACGTCGACCGGAACAACACATCCATCCTAGGACAAGTCAAACAGAGACAAGCACAAGAACTCCTAGAAGAATGGCATTCCAGCTGGAACTCTTACCAACAACACATCGACTTGAATCCCATTTACCACCCCCTGAGAAAAAGAACAGGGAATGACATCACCATAGGAAATGACATCACCAACCCAAGGAAACTCAAACATATAAATAGAAAGTGGGCTACACCATCAGTGCTTCAGTCAAAGGCTCACTGAAGGTGTTACCTAGTATGGTGACGAAACGTCTGAAAATGAACCTTCCAGTCAGTGAGCAAACCTACATGCAGAACCTCAAACTGAGCTACAAGTCTTCTCACAACTTGCTAATTTCAAATCTTAATTGGGACTTTCACTTTTGTACCTATGTTTATGAGATAGGCACATTAGGACAAGAAATCTAGTCAAAATTGAGATAAAGTTGAAGCTCGTGGAATTAAATGGACATTTGCTGCATGTATCTAAAATGGCTGAAGAAGTCAGAAGGTATTGGTCAACAATTGTTGGAGTAGAGGAAAATATATGTTGGGCTTCTTTAGGGGTTCATACTAGAACTACTTTTCTTGATATATGCTAATGGGTGGACAGACACAACTTCAAAAATTATAGATGACACTTAGTTTATAAGTGTTGTGAATTGTAAGGAAGATTGCAGTATTCCAAAACCATGTGGACAGTCTTGTAAATGGATGGACTCATAGCAGATGAAATTTAAAACAAAGAGCAATGTCATAGATGTTAATGGGAAGAATAAGTAGAGGCAATACGAAATGAAGCATGGAATTCTGAAGACAGTAGAGGTGCACAAGTTTTTGAAAGTGGTGAGGTGGGTTGAAAGAGTGGCTTAAAAAGTATCTAGAATCCATCCTTTTATAAAGAGGGACATAAAATACAAAACAAGGATTATGACAAAGCTTTAAAAACACTTGTCTGTCTACAACAGTCCATTTTGTCCATTTCTAGCTGTTTTTTAGGAAGACAGAAAGATTTATGAGAAGTTTTCTGGGATGTGGAACTTCACATGATATCTTAGATCATCTGGTGTTGTTCTCAAGACGTTCAGGCTTATGAGGGTCTAGACAGAGTAGATAGAGGAAAATATCCCCTTAGTAGAAGGGTTGAGAACCAGAGGAAATAGGTTTAAAGTGATCAACAAAGTAGCAAAGTAACATAGGGAAAACATTTTTATGCAGCGAGTTATGACTAGAAGGAGAAGACTTATCATGGTCTTGAAAATAGAATTGTTTAAACAACTGAAGATGAGAAAATCGCAGTATTACAAGAAAAGAAGAAGGGAATCAGCATGGTGAATGACTCTTGCAGGGCCAGCATCAGTTCAGTAGGCCAAATGGCTTCTTTCCATGTTCTGACCTTTACAAGATTCATTCTTTGATTCTTTGAAATAAGGAGGAATGTTATCATTATACACAAAACCAGAATAGTCTAAAAGGCCAGCTATCAAATCATATTCTGAGATGTATTATAAAAAAAAATTTTTTTTAAATGATAATCATTAGAAAATGTAAACATAATTTTTTAATCTCAAAATAGGGTTGTTTACACAGATCTTAATGTCAACTCCTTTCCTGTGGATTATCAAAACCTGATTAAAATGATGAAATGCAGATAACATTGAATACTGTATTGAGGTTTGGGTAGGCGAGAGTGCATTGCATGTCTGGTTTCTGACCTCATTATCTAAATTTCCCTTCCCCATTATGCAGATAAACAAATTTCACTGTGAACGACCACCAGAGGTAAAGTATAAACCACAAACGAATCGTTTCAGCCTACCTACTTTGTTTGTAGGAGTTCTACTGTCTGGGTTCTCTATACTAAGCTTTGAAAAATGTGATCAAATTTGAGTGACGTAGAGACGGTTTCACATCTGTGGTTGGCCTTAAGACAGCATTATGAAAATAGTAAGCCAGATCTTGCTGGAAAATGAATGCAGTGTTAATTATATTGGTTTCTTAAAACCAGGAAAATGAAAATTCCTTGGTGCTCAATTCTGCATTTTTCGCTAAATTAATTCCTAAAATTAATCAGACGAGTAAAGCAAATACTTGTTGGTGCAAGGTATCTCACAGCCTGCCCTGTTAAGATTTTTTTGTGTGTGCCTTTCAAGTCAAGATGTTTTTACACTGTGATTTGCACTGAAGTGTGAGCCATTAATTCTGTGCTGAGGACAACATGGTAGCAAAGTCTGGGAATTTCATTAATGAAAGGACGAACAGTATATCTCTTTAATGGATGAAATTTAATGATTGCATAACAGTACAACATTACGAAGCAGCAAATTGTGTAGCACCTTCAGGGGATTAAGTGTTATGCTGCAGACCCCAGAATTTGCTTGCCAATTTACATTTGGCTTACTTTTCCTCTCAGTCATTTCTTTCTCTCTCTTAGTTCAATCTTTATTTTCCTTCTCCTTACTTTTATTTCTGTAGATGATTAGACCCTGATTATCCCTACTATGTTGTTTCTATGTTTCTTATGCAATCATTAAATTTCATCCATTAAAGAGATATACTGTTCGTCCTTTCATTAATGAAATTCCCAGACTCCTCTTTGCTACCATGTTGTCCTCAGCACAGAATTAATGGCTCACACTTTAGCGCAAATCACAGTGTAAAAACATCTTGACTTGAAAGGCACACACAAAAAAATCTTAACAGGGCAGGTTGTGAGATACTTTGCACCAACAAGTATTTGCTTTACTCGTCTGATTAATTTTAGGAATTAGTTTAGCGAAAAATGCAGAGTTGAGCACCAAGGAATTTTCATTTTCCTGGTTTTAAGAAACCAATATAATTTAAAGTCCTGAAAGTCAGACAATAAATCAATTATTCAACTCTATGATGATGTGTATGTCTGCAGAATAATGCTGCGGCTCCCTAGATAAACTTCTTAAACAAGTGCTGGTGGTGTTCAATGCTTCCTCAAGAGATGATGTTTGAAAGCCAGTCCTACAACTAACCTTTCCTAATGATTCTATGCTTTACTCCTTGTTTCTGCTCTCCAAATTTAAATTTCTCAGTCGTAGTTTAATTAGGGGTGGATGCAGAGAAATAATGTGGCATGTCAACATCAGTATCAATCTTTTAGATCAAATGCCCTGAAGCTGTGAATTTATGTAATCAAATAATCCCACACCACTTATCTTTCCCTTACAGCCCTGCAAACCTTTCAATTTCAAGTATTAATTCAGTTTTCTTTTTTCAGGTTCTTTTGGATAAGCTTCCATCACCTTTCCAATGGTGTACTCCTAATAATTCACTGCATCTTGTATCCCTAGGTATACTTCAACCATGCCTCAAAGCTGTTATTTTTTGCTTTCCTCAGCTGAAATTAATCTTGGCCTCCAGATAAATCAACTTTTAGATTATCCTCTGGGACAAAGACAACCCAAAATGCTTTAATATGCCACCAGCTTTACGTTTTATCCCATATCAAAAGCCATATTTAAGCAACTTATCACAGTGTTGTCTCAAACATGACACACATTGCCTGCTCTCACCAGTGGTAAGCTTGAAGCGCATTTAATTAGACAGGGTGGTATGTACCAAACATCCGCTACCTTCCCACCTCCACCTGAATTACACTCTCACATGTGCTCGGCCTTTCATTCACTTCTGATTGTGGGCCCTTACATGGTCAATAATTACCTCTGTTGCAATCAACACCTCTGTTGGAACAGAGTTGGGTGTGTTGCCAAATGGAATGCACAGCAACGGCAACCATGTAGTCCCATTTGTCACCTCTGATGGGGAGTGGGGTGGTGTGTCTCTTGAGCTTAAACACTCAAGCGCCTGATTGGGGAACTGAAAAACAGGAAAGAGGTGCTGCTGCAAGCCATCCCCGGCCCTTCTGCTGATCCTCCTTCCACACTGCTACAACTCCCAAAGAGCAAAGCTACACCCACCACATGACTTAGAGTCATAAAGTCATAGAGAAGTACAGTTTGGAAACAGACCCTTCAGTCCACTTAACTGCAGCCAGGATCACTTCACTGTTCTGGGACTCTCGTGCCTGATTTTCCAGCAGGAACCATGAGCACAAGAGCTGCTGGTTTCTGAGTAGCTGAGATATCTGTCCCTGATTGCTGGTTCCATGGGAAGTTTACCATTGTGCAGTTGGCTTATGGCTCAACAGGCTTTCACATAAAGAGGTAGAGTGATGTTTTTGCCAGTTTTCCAATCTGCAGGTAAGACTCAAACAGCTCAACAAGATTTCATGAATTGAGGCCATCTAGTACCTCTGCTGCTGTCCCCCCACCTGCTCCTGACCTTATACCAGTCTCACAACAGTCCAGTCCTGATCCTGCAACAGAATTTTATAATCCAAAAAGTTTGTTTGAAAAAGCCAGAATGGTGTAGATGCTGAGAATCTAAAATAAATATGGAAAAATACTGGAAATATGCAGTGTGTTCTGCAGCATTTGTGAATAAATAAGCAAAAAGATCTGTTTCTTCACAAAAATGAAACACGTGAACATTTATTCCTATTATCCTGTTCACAGGAGGTAGGCATCACAAGCCACAATAGAATTTATTGCTCATTCCTAGTTGCTTAGAGAGCAGTTAGGAATCAACCATCATTGCTGTGGATCTGGAGTCATATGTAGGCCAGACCAAGTAAGGATGGCAGATTAGTTCCCTAAGGGGCATTAATGAACTAGATTGTCAATCATTTCATGATCATTGTTAGTGTCTTAATTCCAGATTCTCTTAATCAAATTCAAATTCTACCAGTATGTAGACAGGTAAACAAGGGGTGATGCCATATTGGATTTGATACTGGGGAATGAACCCAGTCAGGTGTTAGATTTTGAGGTAGGTGAGCACTTTGTCAACAGTGACCAGAATTTGGTTATGTTGCAATAGCAATGGGCAGGGATAGATATATACTGCAGGGAAAGAGGTATAACTGGAGGAAAGGATTTAGGATTCATAGGATGGGGAAGGAAACTGCAGAGGATGGACACACTTGAAATGTGAGTTTATTCAAGGAACAGCTACTCCGGGTCCTTAATAAGTATATACCTATCAGGCAGGCAGGTAGTTGTCAAGAGAGGGAGCCATGGTTGACTAAAGAAGTTGAAGCCCTTGTCAAGAGGAAGAAGGAGGCATATGTGAGGATGAGGCAGGAAGGCTCAGTCAGGGGGCTTGAGAGTTATAAGTTAGAGAGAAAAGATCTAAGAGACGGCTAAGATGAACCAGGTGGGGACATGAGAAGTTGTTAGCGGATAGAATCAGGGACTTTTATAGGTATATCAGGAATAAAAGAATGACTAGTGTAAAATTAGGTCCAATCAAAGATAGTAGTGGAAAGTTGTGTGTGGAATCTGAGGAAATAGGGGAAGTGCTAAATGAATACTTTTCATCAGTGTTCACATTGGAAAAGGGAAATATTAATGAGAGTATGGAGAAACAGGCTACTAGATTAGATGGGATTGTGGTTGACAATGAGGAGGTTTTAGCAATTTTGGAAGATTTGAAAGTAGATAAGACCCCTGGGCTGGGATGGGATTTATCCTCTGATTCTCTGGGAAGCCAGGGAGGAGATTGCAGAGCCTTTGGCTTTGATATTTATGTCACTATTGTCAACAGGAGTAGTGTCAGAAGACTGGAGGATAGCAAATGTTGCCTTGTTTAAGAAGTGGAGTCAAGACAACCCTGGTAATTATAGGCCAGAGAGCCTTACTTCGGTTGTGGGTAAGGTGTTGGCAAAGGTTATAAGAGATAGGAATTATGATCATCTGGAAAGGAATAATTTGATTAGATATGGTCAACACAATTTGCGAAGGGTCGTGCCTAACTAACTTTACTGAGTTCTTCAAGAAAGTGACAAAAGAGGTGGATGAAGGTAAAACGGTTGATGTGGTGTATATGGATTTCAGTCAGGCATTTGATAAGGTTCTACGTGGTAGGCTTTTGCACAAAATATGGAGTTTCGGGCTTGAAGGTGATTTAGCAAATTGGATCAGTAATTGGCTAGCTGAAAGAAGAAAGGTGGTAGTTGATGGGAAATGTTCAATCTGGAGCTCAGTTACCAGTGGTGTGCCACAAGGATCTGTTTTGGGGCCACTGCTGTTTGTCATTTTTATAAATTATCTGGATGTGGGTGTAGAAGGATAGGTTAGTAAATTTGTGGATGACACTAAGGTAGGCAGAGTTATGGATATTGCCAAAGGATGTTTTGGGTTACAGAGGAACATAGATAAGATGCAGAGCTGGGCAAAGGAGTGATAAATGGAGTTTAATGTGGAAAAGTGTGAGGTAGTTCACTTTGGCTAATGGTAAAATTTGTGGCAGTGTAGATGAACAAATAGATCTTGGTGTCCAGGTACATAAATCCCTGAAAGTTGCTACCCAGGTTGATAGGGTTGTTAAGAGGGCATATGTTATGTTGGCGTTTATTGATGGGGGATTGAGTTTCAGAGCCATGAGATTATGATTCAACTGTTCAAGACACTGGTAAGGCCGCACCTGGAGTATTGTGTACAGTTCTGGTCACCACATTATATGAATGATGTGAAAGCTTTGGAAAGGGTTCAGAGGAGATTTACTAGGATGTAGCCTGGTATGGAAGGAAGGTCATATGAGGAAAGGCTGAGGAAACTGAGGATGTTTTTGTTGGAGAGAAGAAGGTTGAGAGGTGACTTAATCGAGACTTATAAGATAATCAGAGGGTTAGATAGGGTGGACAGTGAGAGCTTTTTTCCTCGAATGGTGAAGGCTAAGAAGAGGGGACATAGCTTTAAGTTGAGGGGTGACAGATTGAGGTCAGATATCAAGGGTAGTTTCTTTACTCAGAGAGAAGTAGGGGCGTGGAATGGCCTGCCTGCAACAGTAGTAGACTTGTCGACGTTAAGGGCATTTAAATGGGCATTGGACATGCATATGGATAAAAATATGGAACAGTGTCAGTTAGATGGGCATCAGATTAATTTCACAGGTCAGTGCAAAATCAAGGGCAGAAGGGCCTGTACTATGCTGTAACATTCTGTTCAATGTTCTATTTGTCATGGCAGGATTTGAACCCAGAGTATTACCTGCACCTATAGATTAATAATCCAGCAACTATACTAGGCCTTCACCTCCCCACTTCACTGACCAATCAGTTTATTGCCCTGGCTCAATGGTAATTAACTAATGGTTTGCTTTCCTGAATCACCAGTTGTTTTGCCTTTGAAATCACTACCAACAAAGGTAATGTTCCAAGTCCAATTTAACATCTCAGAACTGAAGAAAGCTGGGTAATGATGATGTTGATAAGAGACTGAATAGAACAAATGGTGAGGATGCCCACAGCAAAAGTCAAAGTGAGTGCTCATGGTGGTAAAAGATCGATATAAATGCAAAATAATTGTGAGTGTGAATAGTAGAAAATGGATCAGCTTTAATGAAAGCAACACAAACATAATTTTGGTGGGGGGGGGGGTGTGGAGAAGACTTTGTAATCAAAACAAGGGCAGTGTTCACAAGAGCATTCTTACATTTCTGTTTTAGGATTGCTTCAGTGCTCCGGTGAAGCCAATTCAAGCTGATGAAACAAAATCTTGTTTTCTGCTTAGTGTGATGATATATGCCTTCAAGAGAGATTTGTTCAGTGTTGCTGAGGTGTATGCTCCATGGAAAGCAGAGTAAAAAGCTTTGTTTTTTTAAAAAATTAGACAAAAGAAGCATGAGTGAGTGGAGTCAGGTTCACAGAGCCAGGTTTTGGTTTTGGTTTTAGTTATTGAAGTTGAGGTTTTTAGATTTGAAATTGCTAGATACAGCTTTCTCTCTGCTGCCAGATTCCTTCTGTCAGTGTCCCTTTTTCCTGAACTGGAGAAGATAGCAAGTGAGGGAAATCTGTTTTGCTGAATTTGCCTTTGCCAAGGGTGTGTTTTGGGAATGTTGGAACAGTTGACAAGTAGTAGTTAAATGATATTTTATTAGGTCTTATAATAAAGTTGTGCCAATATTTTGCTTGTATTTAAACTACTGTAAGAATAATGTGTGCTTTGCTTACAGCCGAGTAGTTCCACCAATCGAATCACGTTGGAACACAGCACCTTACGCTTGCCTGTAAAATAAGATAAAAGTTAGGGTTTAGACTATCTCCTTAATACATTTGAGGGGGTTTGGTCTGATTCACAACATTTGCCACTTTACACCCTTCAGCACTCAACATTGAGTTGAACAACTAGACTTACTGACTTTCTCTAGCACTTAATGTTTTTACTCCAAATCTTGAATGCCTGCTCTGTTCAAAGATGATCAATTTCTGTAGGGGTTTTCAAGCACACATTTGGTCCCACAATGGTAGCACATTTTCTTTTGGAAAAATTGAATTGTACTTAGTATACTGGCTAGTTTAATGTAGTTATGTGACCTCTGCCGCTCATGGAAGTGCCTTTGTGTGCAGTTTGTGGCTGCTATAAACTGCATCACTTGATGAATACTGTCAAGAATAGTACAACTGAAAATGTGGATTTTCAAAGCTGCAAAAGAGGCAACAGTTGAAATGAAAACAATATTGAGTTACTGGATCAGTAAAAATGCTTGTGTATTTTCCATGTTCTGCTAGGGAAATGAAAGACGAAATGGAGAAGAATTGGATTATTTTTCCATTCAGTGGCAAAATAAGTTTGTTAATTAGCACATATTAGAGATAAGGAGGAATGTAATAGTAGTTGGGGACTGTATTGTGAGGGGAATTGCCAGTGTTCACTACAGTAAAGAGCATGAGTGCAGACCACTGTGTTGTCTACCCAGTACTAGGGCTTATGATATCTTCTCTGGGCTGGAGAAAAACTTGTAGTGGGAAGGGAAGAATCCAGTGCTCATGTTCTATATCAGTACCAATAGCATAGATAAAACAGGCAAAGTAGTTCTGCTGAGGGAGTATGAGAAGTTAGATGTAAACTAAGATGAAAAGCTTAAAAAGCAATAATATCTGTGTTACTTTCTGAGCCATGTGCAAATTGGCATAGGTTGTATAAGATTAGAGAAATGGCTTAAAGATTAGTATGAGAGCAATGGGTTCTGGTTCATGAGGCACAGGCATCAATATCAGAAAAATTGGGATCTGTATCACTGGGCGGTCAATATTTCAACCATGCTGTGATTGATATTCTTTCAAGCCACATTACGAGGTAAGCAGAAAGAGCAGAAAGATTGTCAATCACCTGATGAAGGAGCATCGCTCCAAAAGCTAGTGTGCTTCCAATTAAACCTGTTGGACTATCACCTGGTGTTGTGTGATTTTTAACTAAAATAAACTGGGATATTAGGCTAGATGGTAGATCAGTAGAGAAGCAGTGGCAAATATTTAAAAGATATTTTAGAATACCCATAATAAGTACATTGCTTTTTTAAAGAAAAGTTCCAAAGGGAGGACTCACTATTTGTGGATTTCCTTAACTTCTTCAAACTTAAATAAAAATAACTGTGCAAATGAGTGGCTGGTCAGATGACTGGTCAGAATGACAGAGAATGACTAAAATACTAATTAGGACAAATAAGTTACTTCATGAGAAGATATCAGCTAGAGATATAAAGCAGGTAGCAAACATTTCTATAGGTATCCAAAAAAGAAAGGAGTAAGTCATGTGAGTTTTAATGATCTAGAGGCTGAAAATGGGAAGTTAATTGTAGATGTAATAAATAAAAGTTTTCCTCTGTCTTTACTATCAAGGTTAGAAAAAAATCTGAATGATACATGTAAATCTGTATATTGAAGCAAAGAGGAACTTAGTAAGATTCTAAATATTTGGGAAACAGTACTAAGCAAACTGATGGAGCTGCAGGTTGATGTGTGTCCAGGTCCTGATGGATTTTATAATAATGGAAGTAGCTAATAGGGTCATAGATGTGTTGGATTCTGGAAAGTTCCAGTAAAGCAGAAAGTAACAAATATTCAAGCTGGGAAAGAACAAAAATCAAATTAGAGACCAGTTAGCTTGAAGTCTTCAATGTAAAAGTCACAAAATGATAACAAGTTTAGAGCCCAGTTCAGTGCAAAGAATGAAAATTTTGAGTTTCAGATAGAAGCTGTCAAATGCAGTCCCTCCACTCATCTCCACTGAAGCAAGTCTAAAACTAAGAGTAGTAATCCTAAAAATGGCAGAAAATATTTGTATTAGTTCACAGGCCACAAAACCATTGACTGTCGAATTGATTCTAAAGATATTTTTACTAGTTTTTGATATCTTTCTGGTTAATATTATTTTGAAGTAGATGAGAGTCTGAGACCACTTCACCATTTGCCAAGGAGAGTGGCAACTAGTCTCAATTCCCTCCTCTGGCATCTCCTTACTCCTAGGCTGCTGTTCTACTCAGGAAGTGTCACTCCTGCGGCAATTACTATTGCCCAGCATGTCTTTAATGGGACATGTTTGATTCGTTGTTGGTTGTTCATCTAGTATGTGCTCATTCCTAGGGTAATGTTCCACTCTAGGGAGTGTCATTCATGTGTTAACTCCTGTTATGATAACTGTTGTTGCTGATCTACTTCCATTTTTGGAGAACAATAGATCTCAGATACTGGTGGTTGTTCTGTCTTCTATGTAGATGGTGAGATCACATCTTCCGTATCAACTGCATGCAGTGAAGGAACAGCTTGTCTAGTTGTACCCATATGTCTGTGTTGTGACAGTATATCTGGGAGTTAGGATTACTGTGTATTATCAAAATGACAACTGATCCACTCAGTTCTTGAGTTGCTAGATAGATTGACTGTGTTGAACAAGTTAAAAGTTTACTCTCGGAATGAATCTCTAATGCTTGGCTCTGACAATGATTTTGCTGCTATTAATGGCTTCAGTAGTTTTTTTCCCTGTTGAAAGTGTTGTTGGCAAATAGCATGTCTTTAGTCTTTGGACTACACTACTCTCCATGTCTTCATTTGATGTCTAGGATGTCATATACCACAAACAGCTCTTTATTTTGCTTAAATTGATGCTCATTAAAAATACTGCAATGGCTGATTCTTAACTCATTTCTTATGTCCAGGGACAATGGACTACTTCTCTTGCATTCTTCAGACTGGAATCAATTCCTTATTGGCCTTCAAGAAGGTGGTTCACCATCTCTTTAGAGGAAACATTATTATTTTTGTTATTTAAAATATGTCATCTTGGGCTATCACTTCATCTAAGCACAGTATTCTCTCTGCTGTTTCCTTGCTCTTTAGGTCATATTTTCATCATTATGTCCTGCACCACTTGGAGAGTTGCATCTTGTTGTATAGCTCACTTAATTTAGCAAGCCACTTAAGTTTCAGATTCAATGTCTCTGCTGGGTTAATAACTTCCAGAGCACATCAAGCTGTTGCTTCCCATTGAAGTTGAAAGATTTCACACTCTTTTCTAGCATCCTCCAATTTCTTCAAAGGGAGTGCTGTTCTCCAGAGCATATCAGCGATGTACATCTGTTTCCCCTGCTTATATATCACATCCTGATGATATCTCACAACATAATAAACTATTTGCAGATACTATGGAGGAGATAATAGCGATTTAAGGAAGATACGTGGTTGATGGTCAAAACTTGATGTTACTTTGTCTTACCCAAAGAGCTAATTATCAAAATGCCAGGGTGATCTAGCACTCTTTCTGAATCTGTGATGTGGAAGTGCTGGTGTTGGACAGGAGTGGACAAGGTCACATGACACCAAGTTATAGTCAGCAGGTTTATTTGAAATCAAACTTTTATAGCACTGCTCTTCGTCAGATGAACTGTAGAGAGGCACATAGGCACAGAGTTTATAGCAGAGAGATCAAAAGATTATGCAAATGGTGTGAGTGAAGTGTCAACAGGTTGATTGATAAGTCTCTGTAGGTGATCAAAAGAGTCAGATGGTATGAGTAAAGTGTCAACAGCTGAATAACCTATAATCCGATTAATTGAGGTAGAGATATAATTGCAAAAAAGTTAAAAATAAGATGGTGCTGGAGACAAATCAAATGGCTGGAATAACATGATAGGTAGGAGTTGTACGCTGTGAGCCTAACCAAAGTAACAAATAATCCAAAACTGTGTAAGTTAATTAAGCTAGAGAGATCATATGTAACACATTATCAAGGTAATGGTGTCAAAACAGTACAGTAAGGAAGATTTTACATATAGAACAGTATGGTGGGGTTATATGTAGAGTGACATGAACCCATGACCACTGTTGAGACTGTCTTAGAACATTGAACATAGAACATTACAGCACAGAACAGGCCCTTTGCCCCTCGATGTTGCGTCGACCTGTGAAATCAATCTGAAGCTCATCTAACTTACACTATTCCATTCTCGTCCATCTGCCTATCCAATGGCCATTTAAATGCTCTTAATGTTGGCAAGTCTACTACTGTTGCAGGCAGTGTATTCCATGCCTCTACTACTCTGAGTAAAGAAACTACCTGTGACATCTGTCCTAGATCTATCTGCCCTCAATTTAAAGCTATGTCCCCTTGTTCTAGCCATCGCCATCTGAGGAAAAAGGCTCTCACTGTCCAATCTATCTAACCACCTGATTATCTTGTATGTCTCAATCAAGTCACCTCTCAATCTTCTTCTCTGTAATGAAAACAGCCTCAAGTCATTTAGCCTTTCCTCTTAAGACCATGCGTCCATACCAGGCAACATCTGATTAAAGTTCCTCTGAACCCTTTCCAAAGCTTTCACATCCTTCCTATAATGTAGTGACCAGAACTGTCCAAGTGTGGCCACCCGAGATTTTTGTACAGCTGTAACGTGACCTCATGGTTCCGAAACTCAATCCCTGTACCAATAAAAGCTAACACACATATGCCTTCTTAACAACCCTATCAACTTGGGTGGCAACTTGCAATGATCGATATACCTGGACACCAAGATCTCTCTGCTCATCTACACTACCAAGAATCTTACCATTAGCCCAGTACTTTGTATTCCTGTTACTCCTTCCAAAGTAAATCACCTCGTGCTTTTCCACGTTAAACTCCATTTGCCACCTTTGAGCCCATCGTTGCAGCTTATCTATTTCCCTCTATAATCTACAACATCCTTCATCACTATCCACAACTCTACCGACCTTAGTGTCATCTGCAAATTTACTAACCCATCCTTCTACGCCCTGATCAAGGTCATTTATAAAAATGACAAACAATAGTGGACCTAAAACAGATCCTTGCAGTACACCACTAGTAACTGAACTCTAGGATGAATATTTCCCACCAACCACCACCCTCTGTCTTCTTTCAGCTAACCAATTTCAGATTTAAATCGCTAAATCACCCTCAATCCCATTACTCTGTATTTTGTGCACTAGCCTATCATGGACAACCTTATCAAACTCCTTACTGAAATCCATGTACACCACATCAACCACTTTACCCTCATCCACCTCTTTGGCTGCCTTCTCAAAGAACTCAGTAAGGTTTGTGAGACACGACCTATCCTTCCTAAAACGATGTCAACTATCCCCAATCAACTTATTCTTTTCGAGATGATTATAAATCCTATCTCTTATAACCCTTTCCAACATTTCTAATTTCCAGGGTTGTCTGTACTCCCCTTCTTGAACAAGGGGACAATATTTGCTAGCCTCAATTCTTCTAGAGCTATTCCTGTAGACAATGATGACAGAAAGATCAAAGCCAAAGGCTCAGCAATCTCCTCCCTGGCTTCCCAGAGAATCCTAGGATAAATCCCATCCAGCCCTGGGGACTTATCAATTTTTACACTTGCCAGAATTGCTAACACCTCCTCCTTGTGAACCTCAATCCCATCTAGTCCAGTAGCCTGTATCTCAGTATTCTCAACCACATTTTTCTAGTGTGAATACTGATGAAAAGTATTCATTTAGCCCTTCTCCATCTCCTCTGACTCCATGCACAACTTCTCACTACTGTCCTTGACTGACCCTAATCTTATTCTAGTCATTCTTTTATTTCTGATATACCTAGAAAGCCTTAGGGTTTTCCTTAATCCTTTCCACCATCCACTTCTCATGCCCCCTCCTGGCTCTTCTTAGCTCTCTCCTTAGGTCTTTCCTGGCTAACTTATAACTCTCAAGCATCCTAACTGAGCCATCACATATCATCCTAACGTAAGCCTCCTTCTTCATCTTGACAAGAAATTCAACTTCCTTAGTAAATCACGGTTCCCGCACTCGACAACGTCGTCCCTGCCTGACTGGTACATACTTATCAAGAGCCTGCAGTAACTGGTCCTTGAATAAGCTCCACATTTCAATTGTGCCCATCCCCTGCAGTTTTCTTCCCCATCCTATGCGTCCTAAACCTTGCCTAAACACATCGTAATTGCCTTTCCACCAGCTATAACTCTTGCCATGCAGTATATACCTATCCCTTTCCATCGCTAAAGTAAACATAACCAAATTGTGGTCACTATCACCAAAGTGCTCACCTACTTCCAAATCTAACACACTGGCTGGCTTCATTACCCAGTACCAAATCTAATGTGGCCTCACCCCTTGTTGGCCTGTCTACATACGGTCTCAGGAAACCCACCTGTACACATTGGACAAAAACTGACCCATCTAAAGTACTGGAACTATAGCATTCCCAGTCAATATTTGGAAAGCTAAAGTCCCCATAACAACTACCCTGTCACTCTCACTCCCATTGAGGATCATCTTTGCTATCCTATCCTCTACATTTCTGGAACTATTTGGACGCCTACTGAAAACTCCCAGCAGAGTGACCTTTCCTTTCCTGTTTCTAATCTCAGCCCATACTACCTCAGTAGACGAGTCCTCAAAATTGTAATACTGTAATACACCCTTTGCCTAACAATGCCATACCACCCCCTCTTTTTACAATTTTCTCTGTTCTTACTGAAACAACTAAATCCCAGAACCTGTAATAACCATTTCTGTCCCTAATCTACCCATGTCTCTGAAATGGCCACAACATCAAAGTCCCAGGTGCCAACCCATGCTGCAAGTTCACCCACCTTATTCCGGATGCTCCTGGCATTGAAGTAGACACACTTCAAACCAACTTCATGCTTGCTGGTGCCTTCTTGTGACCTTGAAACCTGAGTTCTGACATCACTACTCTCAACACCCTGTATACATGAACTACAATTTCAGTTCCATCCCCCTTCTGAATTAGTTTAAACCCACCTGAAGAGCATTAACAAATTTCTCCCCCTAGGATATTGGTACCTCTCTGGTTCAGGTGAATATGTCCTGTTTGTATAGGTGCCACCTACCCCAGATAAAGCCCCAATTATCCAGGAACTCAAAACCTACCTTCCTGCACCATCCAGTAGCCACGTGTTCAAATGCTCTCTCCCCCCCCCATTCCCCTTGCCTCGCTAGCACATGGCATGGGCAACAAACCAGAGGTAACAACTCTATTCTAGCTCTAAGCTTCCATCCGAGCTCCCTGAATTTCTGCCATCTCTCTTCCTACCTATGTTGTTGGTGCAAATATGGACCACGACTTAGGGCTGCTCCCCTTCCCCCTCAAGGATCCCAAAAACACGAGCAGAGACATTATGAACCCTGGCACCTGGGAGGCAACACACCAACCGTGAGTCTCTCTTGTTCCCACAGAACCTCCTATCTGTCCCCCTAACTATGGAGTCCCCAATGACTAATGCTCTGCTCCTCTTCCCCATTCCCTTCTGAGCGACAGGGACAGACTCTGTGCCAGAGACCTCTGCCCTATTGCTTACCCCTGATAAGTCTTCATGGATGCAAGCTTGGCTAGCAGTTTCTGCTCGGTGATTTTGCTTTGTTGTGTATCTTGAAGGCTGTCTTGGAGGACATTTACCCGATGATCAGAGGCTGAATGTCGTTGACCGCTGAAGTGTTCCTCGATTGGGAGGGAACATTCCTATCTGGCTATTGTTGCGTGGTGTCCATTATCCATTGTTCTAGTGTCTTCGTCGTCTTATGAATTTACCATGCCTCAGGGGCATCTTTGCCTGCAGCATTTGAGGTAGACAACATTAGCTGAGTTACAGGAGTATCTGCTGTATACATGTTGGGTGGTGTTCCCAGGTGTGATGGTGGTGTCCATGCGGATGATTTGGCATGTCTTGTAGAGGTTGCTATGACGGGGTTGTATGGTGTTGTGGTTGATGTTGCCCTGAAGGGTGGGTAGTTTGCTGCAAATGATGGTCTGTTTAAGGTTTGGTAGTTGTTTGAAGGTGAGAAGTTGAGGTGTAGGATGATCTTGGCACGATGTTCGTCGTCATCGATGATGTGTTGAAGGCTGTGGAGAATATGATGTAGTTTCTCCGCTCCAGGGAAGTACTGGACAATGAAGGGTACTCTATTGGTGGTGTGCTGTGTCTACCTTCTGAGGAGGTTGTTGTAGGTTTTTTTGCTGTGGCACATCGGAACTGGCAATGGATGGGTTGAGCATCATATCCCTTTCTTATGAGAGTGACTTTCTGTTGACACTTTACTCCTACCATCTGACACTTTCGATCACCTGCATAGACTAATTTTCAACCTGTCGACACTCCACTCTCACTATTCGTATGATCTTTTGATCTCTCTCTCTATAAATTCTGTGCCTATGTGCATCTCCACACTTCACCCCATGAAAGGGCAGCACTCCAAAAGCTTGTGATTTCAAATAAACCTGTTGAACCATAATCTGTTGTAGTGTGACTGCTGACCATTCTCAACCTGAGCATAGCATTCTTCAGTTTGAATTACTGCTCTGGATGCAAATGCAACTGGTTGTCCTTGTTGCATAACAGTTCCTTCAATATTGTCTCACCAGTATCACACTTTAAGGTGACTTCATCATTGGTGTTGCAGTACCTCAGCACGAGCATTGTCATCAATTGTTTTATTCTAGTGAAAGATGTTTTATTCTAATTAAAGCTGCTGTTGTTCTGTTCCCCAATACTACTACACACCTTAAGCAATAAACTTGAATAGAGGTTCCAACTTTGATGAGAAACTAGACAAGAACCTTGCTGAATAGTTTGGAATCCCAATAGATTGTTGCACTGGTTTCACTCCTGTTGATCATTGCATCTCTGGTACAACTCTCACTTGTCAGGATCTGGGTGGAATCCCTTTGCTATCAGTATATGATTCATGTGTTTGACTTCAAGCATCTTCAATTACATACCTTTTTCAGCCTCCAGCTCATCTGATGAGGTCTTTCTAGTAGTTGCACTAGATTCTGATTGTGTTTTGCATTGACTTGTTTCATTATGTCTTCACACCCATTGACCAGCAATATAATTTGATTCACTCTGGGAAGATCATTAACTATCTAATGTTGCCTGTGTTGATACTTTTCAGGAACAGCAGAAATGCCAAATGCTATGCAAAGCCAACTGTATCTCCAGGAAAGTGTCCAGATGTGTAAGAAAATAACTCTTTTCATCCAGATTCACTTGCAACTAACGATCCTGAGCATCATAGGTAGCAAAGGCCTTAGCCTTAGAAAGTTGTGAAAAAATTTCTACAGTGTTTGTCATGGAGTAGTGGAATCTTTTGAAGATTTATTGAGATCCCTTGAATCTATGTATATTCATAATTTAAAAGGATTTTTCAAAGCCACCAAGTTGCTAATCTTGGTCACTTCCTTGATTGCTGCTTTCTTTACTGCTCTTCTATCCTGTCTTTCAGGTTTGATGGCAGCTGGAACTCTATTTAATGGATGCTGGGTTAATCTTAAACTCTCACTTACATTTAAATGATATTTGTCAGGAATTAATCTAAGATGTATAAAGACAAAATAATCTTTTAGATCCATTCACCAATCAGTAGGGCTTATTGGCCTGTTGAAATGTTGCAAATTTATTTTGTCTCAGGTAGCAAATCCAAGTTTTAAGCATGAATCCCTGCATTGCGGAAAGAGGCCATTCAGCCTATCAACTCTGCACCCCCAACCCCCTGAACAGCATCCCACCCAAACCCAACCCCCCATCCTATCCCCATAACCTCGTATTTACCATGGTTAATCTGTCTAACCTGCACATTTCTGGACAGAATGAGACAATCTAGCATGGCTAATCCAGCTAACCTGCACATTTTTTGGACTATGAGAGGAAACAGGAGTACCCAGTGGAAACCCAGGCAGACTTGGGAAAATGTGCAAACTCCACATTATCTATTTTAAGTAGTTTTATTGCTGTCATAGCAAAAATAGTGTCAGAGCACACTTTGGGGCAATTTTTTATGTTTGTCACATGGGCAGTACACTGGTGGAGCATATTTCCCACCTCTTAAAGCAGCCACTTAATTTTTGATCATTTAATCATAAGTAGTATTCCTGGAGCAAAGACAAAAAAACTTTATATATTTACAATGGTAAAGCACAATTAATGTATTACTGCTAATTAGACCACAACATTTTGAGAATTTAAGCAAAATTCATTTGCACAATATTTCAAATTTACTTTTCACCAAGTAATACTCATGCTGAATAGATATATGAATAAATCCACTTGATGCTAATGCTTTGAACATCTCAGAGCTTTCTATTGTTCACTCAACAATGGACTTAGTATTCTCACAATAATAACATTTATGAATTATTCACTGCCCTTGATAAAACTATGCCATAGCACACCATCAGCAGATGGTGTTCATTTTGCATTCACAATATATCGTTCATTGAAATGACAGTCAATTTTTTATAAAGATCAAATATAAGGAAAAAGTAAATTTGTGAAGTTGTCAAGTATTATTTTACTATTCAAAGCTATGGGCATACTATGATATAAAATATATGAAGAGATAAAAATAAAACTACATAATGCAGATTTCACACTGTTAGACTTTTGACAGTAAATCTCCAAGCTCCTTCATACAAAATATAATTATCCATCATGAAATATTTATCTCATAGATTTCATCATTCTTTTTCTATCTGTCATAAGACCATAAAATTATAAGACATAGGAGCAGAATTAGAATATTTGGACCATTGAATCTGTTCTGCCATTCAATCAGGTTTGATATGTTTCTCAACCCCATTCTCTTGCATTATCCTCTTAACCCTTGATCCCCATACTAATCAAGAATCCATCCATCTCCATTTTAAAGACACTTAATGAAATTAGATAATGAGAGTTCAAAGACAGTATGTTCCTGTTAGTGAGAAGGACAAGGCTGATAGGTATAGGGTATGCTGGATGATGGTCAAGAAAACGTCGGTATGTATCAGGTATAAACAGTTGGGATTGCATGAATCTCTCGAGTAATATAAGGACAGTTGGAGTATACTTAAGAGGGAAGTCAGGAGGATAAAAAAGGGCCATGAGATAGCTTTGGTAAATAGAGTTAAGGAGAATCCAAAGATATTTTATAAGTACATTAAGGGTAAAAGAGTAATTAGAGAGCGAATAGGGCCCCTTAAAGATCAGCGCGGCCGTCTCTGTGCGGAACCATGGGAGATGGATGAGATATTAAGCAAATATTTCACGCTAGAACTTACTGTGGAGAAGGACATGAATGCAAGGGAAACTAGGGAAAAGTGATGTCTTGAAAAGAGTTCATATTACAGGAGAGAATGTGCTGGAGGTCTTAAAATGCGTAAAGGCAGATAAATCACTAGGACTTTGTGGGAAGCTAGAGAAGAGATTTCAGGGCCCCTTGCTGAGATATTTGTATCATCAACAGCCATGGGTGAACTGTTGAAAAGCCAGGAAGTTACAGACCAGTGAGCCTTTGGTCAGTGAGGGGAAGTTTTTGGAAGGGATTCTGAGGTACAGGATTTACATGTATATGGAAAGGAAAGGACTGATTAGGGATAGTCAACATGGCTCTGTGTGAGGGAAATCATGTCTTACTAACTTGATTGAGTTTTTTTAGGAGATGACAAAGAAGATTGATGAAGGCAGAAAGGTAGACGTTACCTATATGGACCTCAGCAAAGCATTCAACAGGGTTCCATATGGTAGACTTTTTAGTAATGTTAAATCACATAGGATCCAGGGGAAGCTAGCGATTAGATATAAAACTGGCTTAAAGGTAGGAGACAAGAGTGTGGTGGTTGTTTTTCAGACTAGAGGCCTGTGACCAGTGGTGTACCGCAGGGATTAGTGCTGGGTTTAATGCTTTTCATCATTTATACAAATGATTTGATGTGAATATTGGAGGCATGATTAGTAAGTTTGCAGATGACACCAAATAGGTGGTGTAGTGGACATTGACAAAGATTGTCAGAGTAAAATGGGGGACCTTGATCAGATGGGCCAATGGGTCAAGGAGTAGTAGATGGAGTTTAATTTAGATAAATGTAAGATGTTGCATTTTGGTAAGGCAAACCAGGGTAGGATTTATACACTTAATGGTAGGGCTCTAGGAAGTGTTCTGAACAAAGAGACCAGGGTTGCAAGTGAATAGTTCCTTGAAAGTGGAGTCACAGGTAGACAGAGTGGTGAAGATGATGTTTGGCATGCTTGACTTTATTGGTCAGTGCACTGAGTATAGGAGTTAGGATGTTATGTCATGGCTATACAGGATATTTGTGAGACCACTTATAGAATACTGTGTACAATTCCCTTCTATAGAAAATATGTTGTTAAACTTGAGAGGATGCAGAAAAGATTTACAAGGATGTTGTTGGGACTGAAGGGTTTGAGTCATAGCAAGAGGCTGAATAGGTTTAGGCTATTCCCTGCAGGGGAAAGTTTTAAAAGAACCTGGGAGTTAACTTTTTCCACATAGAGGGTGGTGCGTGTGTGGACAAGTTGCCAGAGGAAGTGCTAGATGCGGGTTTTATGCCCATATCCAAAAGTTTCAAGACAGACTGGCTGATGAGAAGGCAAAGTTAAAAGCTGTAGTCAGGTTCTATAACACTGTTTATTACATATTTGGACTAAATACATGACATTGAGATATTTTAGACCAAATTAAAAGCTGTATTTGCATTCTATAATGCTGTTTATTACATATATAGACGAAAGACATGACCTGAGATATATATTCCTGTTTTTCTTTTCCTATCTCATACACTACCTCCAACCACACTGAGCTATTTCTACCCAGTTTGGGATAGCTTTGTGACATCATCACAAGATTGTTCCAGAGTCCTTAAAACCCTGCATCATAAAAAATTGATTAGGATCTTTACAAAAAGGCGAAAGATTTAAAAAAGACATGTGAGGTGAATTGTTTACACAGTGTGTTTCATGTGTGGACTGAACTGCCTGAGAAGTGGTGGATGCAGGTACAGTTACATTTAAAAGACATTTGGATAAGTTAATCAATAGGAAAGGTTTGGAGGGATGTTGACCCTGCACATGCAGGTAGAACTAGTTTAATTTAGTAATATGGTCAGCGTGCATTGGTTGAACCAAAGGATCTGCTTCCATGCTGTATGACTCTGTGACTAATAAATGAGTTATCTATATAACTAGTTTTTACAACACTTAGTGCATATATTTCCTTATATCTCTCATCCCTCACCAAGTCATTGATGTGATTCATCTGTATCAAGAGTTGGGTCAGGAAAGTCCACCACAAAGAATAGAAATGCTTGAGGTGAGATCAGGATTAATCGATATGATGGTCTGGGATGTTGGTTTAACTGCAAGAATGTATGGGAAGTTAGTTAATTTCTTCTTCACAGAACATATACAGAACATATACATGTTCCTGTACAGCCCAGGAACACGTCCTTCAGCCCATGATGTTCTGCCGAAAATGACGCTAAATTCAACTAATTCCTTCAGTCTGCCCTTGGGACATATCCCTCCATTCCTTGTATATTCATGTGCTAATCCACAAATCCCTTAAATACCCCTATCATATCTGCCTCCATCATCACCCTGGCAGCGCATTCCAGATTCCTACCATTCTTTGTATAAAAACTTGCCCCCACTTCTCCTTTTCCACCCTCACCTTAAATGCATGCTCCTCAGTATTAGACATTTCAACTCTGAGAAAAAGATTCTGACCATCAACCCTATCTATGCTTTTCATAATTCTATAAAGTCTCCCCTTAGCCTCCGCCACTCAAGAGAAAACAATCTGAGTTTTTCTAACCTCTACTTATAGCTCATACCCTTTAATCCAGGCAACATCCTGGTAAACCTCTTTTGCATCTTTTCCAAAGCCTCCACATCCTTCCTGTAATGTGGTGACCAGAATTGAACACAATACAGGAAGTGTGGCCTAACCACACTTATAAGGTTGCAACATGACATCCTGATTCTTGTACTTAATTTCCCTACAAATAAAGGCAGCATACTTTACACCTTCTTTACCACCCTGTCTACTCGTGTAGCCAATCATCATTGATAGCGTCTGAATCAGGAGATGGTGTTGTTTTTCTGAGAAAAAGTCAATGTTGGTTGTCCACATGTAGTATTGATCTGATCTTCCAAGTTCTGTTCAAAGACACAAATATACTTACAAATGATTTAGTTTTGTGTTTGGAATATTCTTTAGACTGTTGCACAATAATTTACATTTTTCAGAGTTAGGGTAGGTCAGAGCAGAACAAAGGTTAAATACGGTGTAGTACTGGCAGCTTCCTCATTCTTGTAATTCCTGAGAGACAAGGCAATTAGAATCCTTCCTCCTTGATCCTTATGTCAAGATTTCTGACCTTCCCTTCAACCATCGAGCCTCTGATACTCCCCACCCTGAGATGTGAAACACCCTTACTGCAGAGCTGTACAAAACTGCACCAAGACATCCACACATCTAATTTCTTCAACCAAGCTGACAATGTTCCCTCTGCATCATCCCAATATCTCCAATCTCCCTATAACAAAGTCAACTATTTTAAAATGACATCTTCCCATTTATATGCATTCTTTTGATACCATTATGAGGAAACTGTTGAATTTAATTATTTGGTGTCCAGTTCTCATCTGTTAAAGTCACTTATGAAAGTAATGAATAGCTGTTATTCCTGAATGGAAGCATCAATCTTCAACAGGATTCTCTTCTGCTGACCACTGGAAGTCAAGATCCCCAACTCTGTGGCCTTGGCAGTAGCATGCAGCAGTCGCAAGTTCAACAGACTGCACAATCACCAACAGTGAAGTGCGTCCTTTTCATTTAGTGTCCATCAGAAATTTTTTGCCTGGTGTGGACTGGGTAAGAGCCTTCACAGTTGTCAGCCTCACCTGCTGATCCTCCCTTCTTTTCCCAGATGTTGAACTTGTTGCTCCTCTTTATCTAACTTCCTGCCACCCAAAATAAATAAGCAGAAAAAGCAGTCTTCATAAACAGTGAAGAATTCATTATGGTAATTAAAAATCACAATTAATCAAACCCGGAGCTCAGAAATTGCTTGAAAATTGATTACTCAAAAACACTGACAAATCCAAGCGTTTGCACCTTTAAATCCAATTTGTAGTCATGTCAGTCAGTTTGTGAACCCAATGACTAGATTTTACTCCATGGATTTTTCACAAGATGCAATTTTTGACACACCCAATTAAAGTTAGATTGGTGTCCTAATACAGCATAAAATCCCAATTTCTGTCTATTAATGTTTTTATTAAGTGGTGTTTGTTGTATTTCTCTATACTAGAGTTAAAATTGCAGTTACTGCTTTATCAGCCCATTTCCGCTCAGTAGGTTCATTAACATTTGAGTCCTAAAATCCATGGGCCAACTGCTAACCTTAAATTAATTTCTGATGTAATTCTTAGCAGAGTCAGATTATTCAGTAAATATTTACAGCAGCAGAATCACTCCTAAGTGGGCATTAATGTTCTGAATTTTGTAAGCATGAGCAGTGTCAGCATGCTGTCCACTGTGGATACTGAAAGGAAGGTGTTATTTGATACAATCTGACAGTTGTTGCATCATGCAGCCTACACATAGAGAGTCGTTTGGCAATGAAATTCATATACTCTATTTCTTAATTATGTGATAGGTAGAATCTGTTTTTACTCTTAATGGCAGCATCCTGTTAGTGAAGATTATTATTTGCGTGTTTACCACAAAGTAGTGTTGTGAGACAGTTAGCTTCACTGTTACTCACATTTTTGGGTAAACTGAGGTGGATTGGGCATTTTACAGGACCAAAAGTACCAGCCTTAGGCCCATCTATGAATTTGCTCAATATATAGTGGCTATGATTTGAGCAGGGTATTATTGACCATTAAAGTGCAGAACTGTTTTGCTTGTCATTAAAACACAGTGTCAAGTTAGGATGTATCCCAAGCAAGTCATTACTTTGCACTATAATGAAAATAAAGCAGTTTATGACTCAAACCAAGCTTTGCTTTTCTCATCCACTTTGAATGTATAAATAAAACACAGAAGTCTGTTCCATAATAAAGGAATTTCATTTCATGATCACTCCCACATTTCAAGATTCCTAACTGTATGAATAGATAAAGAGCAGACATAACAGATAACCACACTGATGGAGGGCTGAAACCAATGAAGCAGAGTAGATATCAGACAGATTCAAGATTATAAATTAGATGCTTAGATTGAATAGACTAAAAAGGAATTGTATTATAATAATTTTTGGCTGGATGTTTCCTTTTTATTGGCAATACATCCATAGGTGCTGGGCCAAGAAATGTCTGTTAGTGTGTCAAAATCAATCATAGAAATCTGTGGAAGATGAGAAATTAAACATCAGAAGCTTAAAAGGTCCTATGCTGAGAATATAGAAAGAGAATACAGATATAACAGAGAGCTTGGGGAAAAAAAACAAATTGTCGTTCAAAGGTTAAGTGTGATATGCAAATTTATTCTGCAATTTGGAAACAATGTAAGACAGACAGAAAGACACACACACATGCGCACATATATACGTTTGTGGGGCGGGTTTATATTTGCAGAGTTACATTATACTTTGCTCAAAAACTGCATGAATTCATGTAAGACTCTGTTAACTCACTTTTTAGATTAGAATCAGTCTAAACATTATGGCATAGACAGAGAACACACTTCAACATATCATCTGGCTAACACCAATTGTTACAGTTAACCTGAGAATGTAACTTTTAAAAAAGTTTTGTGATTTATATATGAAAGAAATGAAACTATCATGGTATTTGAACAGATGAAAGACTCAACAAACAATCAAGGTATTTTTCAATGTATAATTTCAGTTACATCACACTGTAAACTTTTGCCCTAAATTCTGTGTCTTACAATTGTGTCTCCACAACCAGCTGAAGGAGTGGCGCTCCGGAAGCTAGTGCTTCCAATTAAACCTGTTGGACTATAACTTGGTGTTGTGTGATTTTTAACTTTATACACCCCAGTCCAACACCGGCATTCCAAAACATTTATAGAGCACTGATAACATGACCTATAGGCAGCTGGAATGCTTGCTCAGTCAGGATAATTTGGAAGTGTCAATCACAATGGTTTACTGACTGTTGGTAAATATATTGCTATTCTAAGGAAAAGACTAACATCAATTAGAGGCAGACAACAGCAAATAGATAAATGCTGGCGCCATGACTTCTGAAAGCAAAGGTGGGAAGAATTAGCTTCAAGCAAAACTAATGGAGCAGTCATCGTACATTTCCTTAACTTTTAAAGCTGAAGAATACTATCTGATAAGGATGGAATGTGGACTCCTGTTGAACCTAGAAATTGAAATAGAGCTCCACAAATTTACATGTGGTGTGCAAAGAACACGTGCTTAAATACATATCTGAGAGTAATACTCGAGTCCTTGCAAACTCTTTGGCAGCACCAGAGTTGAACAGAAGAATAGCCATTCTCAGGGGTTTGTGTACACAACTGTCATATAAGACCATAAGACATAGGAACAGAAATTAGGCCATTTAGCCAATAAAGTCTGCTCCACCATTCAGTCATCCTGATGAAGGGCTTTTGCCCGAAACGTCAATTTTCCTTCTCCTCAGATGCTGCCTGACCTACTGTGTTTTTCCAGCACCACACTCTTGACTCTAATCTTCAGCAACTGTAGTATTCACTTTTGCCCTTATAAGTATCTCAACCCCATTCTCCTGCTTTTTCCCCATAACCCTTGATTCCCCCTTGACAATCAAGAACCTATTTATCTCAGTATTAAATATACTCAATGACATGACCTCCACAGCTTTCTGTGGCAATGAATTCCATAGATTCACCACTCTCTGGCTGAAGAATATTTTCCTTATCTCCGTTCTAAAAGGTCTTCTCCTTACTTTAAGGCTATGCACTCTCTCTCAACAATGGAAACAGCTTCCCAATATCTACTCTGTCCAAACCATTTTGTATTGTGTATGTTTTGATTATATCCCACCCTCAACCTACTAAACTCCATAGAGTATAAACCCAGAATCCTCAAATGTTCCTCATAAGTTAAGCTTTTCATTCCTGGGGCCATGCTCGTGAACATCCCCTGAACACGCTTCAGGGCCAGTACATCCTTCCTGAGATATGGGGCTCAAAACTGCACACAATACTCGAAATGTCTGTCTAGAGTCTCAGAAGTACATCCCTGCTTTTATATTCAAGTCCTCTCAAAATAAATGATATCATTGCATTTGCATTCCTAACCGTTGACTCAACCTGCAGGTTTACCTTGAGAGAATTCTGGACTAGAACTCTCAAGTCCCTTAGCCCTTGAGACTTCTGAATTTTTCCCAATTTGGAAAAAAGTCCATGCCTCTATGTTTCCTGCCAAAGTGCATGACCTCACACTTTCCCACATTGTACTCCATCTGTCATTTCTTTGCCCAATCTCCTAACCTGTCCAAATCCTTCTGTGGCCTCCCTGCCTTCCCAGAGATACCTGTCCCTTTTTGTATCATCTGCAAACTTAGCCAGAATGACCTCAGTTCCTTCATCTAGATCGTAACTGTATAAAGTGAGAAGTTGTGGTCCCAACACTGAGACTTGTGGAACACCACTTGTCACCAGCTGCCATCTTGAGAAGGACCACTCTCTGCTTTCTGCTAGACAGCCAAGCTTCTATCCATGTGAGCACTTTGCCTCTGATACCATGGGTCCTTATTTTATTCAGTAGCCTCCTGAGCGGCACCTTGTCAAAGGCCTTCTGAAAGTCCATTGGCTCTCCTTGGTCTAATCTGCTCATTACTTCCTCAAAGAATTCTAGCAGATTTGTCAGGCATGACCTCCCCTTGATGAAACCATGCTGACTTTACCTTATTTTACTATACACTTCCAAGTATTCAGAAATCTCATTCTTCACAATGGATTCCAGGATCTTAGCCACAACCAAGGTTAGACTAATCAGTCTAATTTTCTGTTATTTGCCTTACTCCCTTTTTAAACAGGGGTGTCACGCTAGGGTTTTTCCTCCCTGATTCTAGCATTTCCTGAAAGATCATCACTAATGCCTCCACTATCTCTTCAGCTAACTCCCTTAGAACTGTGGGATGTAGTCCATCTGGTCCAAGTTACTTATCCACCTTTAGGACATTCAGTTTTTCTAGCACCTTCTCCTTGGTGATGACCACTATACTCAACTCTGCCCCCTCACTCTCTTGAGTTTTTGGGATATTTTCGTGTCTCCCACCATGAAGACTGACGCAAAGTAATTATTCACTTCCTTGTTCCCCATTACTAAGTCTCCAGCATCATTTTCCAGCAGCCAAATGTTCACTTTTGCCTATCCTTTTTTCCCCTTTATATGCCTAAAAAACTCATACAGTCCTTCCTTATATTACTGGCTAGCTTACCCTCAAATTTAATCTTCTCCCTCCTTAATTCTCTTTTTTTGTTGCCCTCTGTTGGTCTTTGTAAGCTTCCCAATCCTCTGGTTTCCCAGTGCCCTTCTCCACATTACATGCTTTCATTTTTGCTTTTATGCTTTCCCCGACTTCCCTAGTCAGCCATGGTTGCCTCATCCTTCCTGTACCATGCTTCTTTTTCCTCGGGATGAATCTCTGCTGTCTCTCTTGAATTTCTCCCAGAAACTCCTGCCATTGCTGTCCCACTGTCTTTCCTGCTAGGCTCCTCTCTCAGTCAGTTCTACCCAGCTCCTCCCTCATGCCTTTGTAGTTGCCTTTATTCAGCTGTAATACCATTACCTCTGATTCTATCTTCTCCCTCTCAAATCGCAGCGTAAATTCAATCATATTATGAGCACTGCCTCCTAATGTTCCTTCACCTTAAGCTCCCTTAGCAAGTCTGCCTCATTGCACAGCACTAAAACTAGTATTGCCTGTTCCCTAGTAGGCTCCACTAGAAGCTGATTAAAAACGCCATCTTGTATACATTCCTCAAATTCCTTTTCTTGCAATCCACTACCAACCTGATTTTCCCAGTCCTCCTGCACATTGCAAACCCCCATGTCTTTTCTATCTCCTGGTGTATCTTGCGCTCTGGCTCCTGACTACTGTTTGGAGATCTATACATAACTACAACTATGGCTTTTTTACTTTTGCAATTCCTCAATTCTACCCACACAGATTCTACACCATCTAACCGTACTCGTTTCTTACTATTCATTTAATTTTATTTCTTATTAATAAAGCAACCCCACCCTCTTGCCTATCTTTTTGATAGGATGTATATCCTTGAACATTCAGCTCCCAATCCTGAGTCCCTTGCAGCTACATCTCCGTGAAGCCCACCATGTCATACCTGCCAATTTTGATCTGCGCTCAAGCTCATTTACCTTTTTCCTTATACTGTGTGCATTCAGATATAACACCTTAAAAGCCCTGTATTAACTGTCCCGCTTCTCATTGTCATTTGTTTATCCAGTATGATTGAAGTTTGATTGCTAACCTTTTCCTTATACTTTGTCCTATTTGTTGTTGTGGTTCTGTTTGCGGAGCTGGGAATTTGTCTTGTAAACGTTTCGTCCCCTGTCTAGGTGACATCCTCAGTGCTTGGGAGCCTCTTGTGAAGCGCTTCTGAAGCTCGGCGAACAGAACCACAACAACGAGCACCCGAGCTACAAATCTTCTCCCAAATTTTGTCCTATTTGTGTCTGTGCTGGAGATTTTAATAACCTCTCCTGAGTTCTGGATTCTTATCTCCTTCTTTAATTTGGGTTTTCTAATTTCCCCTATAATTTAGCCCCCCCCCCCCCCCGCCCTCCAATTTAGCTAAAAGCACTGTCTGCAGCCCTAGTTATGTGAGCTGCTAGGACTCTGGTCCCAGCATGGTTCAAATGAAGACCATCCCCACAGAATTGGCCCCTTGTTTCCCAGTACTGGTGCAAATGTCCGATGAATTCAAACCCATTTCCCCCACTCCAGTCTTTGAGCCATGCGTTTACCTGCTTAATCTTATTGACCCTATGACAATTAGTTCATGGCTCAGGTAGTAATCCAGAGATTATTACCTTTTTGGTTTTGCTTTATAATTTAGCTCCTAGCTGTTCATACTCCCTTAGTAGAACCTCTGTCCTAGTTTCATCTATGTCATTGGTACCTTCTGGATCTTTACCACTGGATCTTTACCATCCCACTCCAAGTTCCTCTGCCGCCCGGATGAGATATCCCGAACCCGAGCACCAGGCAGGCAACACAACCATCGGGACTCTTCATCCTGATCACAGAGAACAGTGTCTTTGCTTCTAATTGTACTATCCCCAATTACAATAACATTTTTCTTCCCCCACTTCCATGGCTCCCTGCACCATGGTGCTGCGATCAGTTGGCTCATCCTCCCTGCAGTCCCCATTCCCGTCCACACAGGGAGCAAAACTCTTGAACCTGTTGGACAAGGATATGTGCTGAGGCTCTTGCAACTCTACCTCCTAGATCCCTCTATCTGCCTCAGGCACAGCCACACCATATGAACAAGAAGAGGTGTGTTACAAAGGTCACTTGAGTGGTTAAACAAATTTTTTCATGTCTGATAAATGCAAGAAACTAAACTGGCTAATCTGGTTTCATTCCCATAACATTGACTTCTTTGCCTCCTGGCTTGCTGTGTTCTTCCAGCCTCCTGTTTGTCTAGTTTGGGTTCCAGCATTTGCAGTTTTTTGTCTCTAATCTGGTTTCATTCCAACCCTTGCGAAAAAGAAACTTATGAAGAGGTACGCCAAGCCCAAGATTGAAAACTTTGTCAATTTGAGTACTTTTGTTTTCTTGATCATCTATCAGCCTGTTGCTCAAATCCCTTATGAGTGAATACTACAATAGTCACACAGTTTAGAAAAAGCCCCCTTATGAGCTTTCAACACTGTTTCAACACTATTAGTCATGCTGAAAGTAGATATTTGCCACAATATTTGATTAGGCATGGCAATGGGAGCTGTCAATTGGAATATCTGATAGTGAGGTTGGAATACTTTTCACTTGCTTGAATGAGTGCAGCTTTGACAACACAAGAAACTCAACACCATCCAGAACAAAGCAACTTGCTTGATTTTTTGCCCATTCACCTCCATCAATATTCCCTCATTTCAACACTAATACATTCTGCACACCATCTTAAAAAAATGCACTATAATAACTCACCCAGCTTTCTTTGACAGCACCATCTAAACTGGAAACCTCTACAACTAGAAGGACAAAGGCAACCGATGCAGAGGCACATACCTGCTCCAAGTTCTCATCTAAGACACACACCATCCCAACTTGGAACTCTATTGCCATTCTTTCAACAGTGCTGGGTTAAATTCCTAGAACTCCCATCCTAATACCACTGTGAGTGTACCTATATCCCAAGGACTGCAATGATTTTAAGAAAGCAGGGGGATCCAAGATGGTGGCGATCTGAGAAGATCGCACTGCAGAGCTTCGCATCGCAGTACAAGTAGGGCGAACTGTCCCCATGACTTGTCCGGACTTGTCCTACCTGCCTATCTCCTTTTCCACCTATCCACTCCACCCTCTCCTCCCTGACCTATCACCTTCATCCCCTCCCCCACTCACCTATTGTACTCTATGCTACTTTCTCCCCACCCCCACCCTCCTCTAGCTTATCTCTCCACGCTTCAGGCTCACTGCCTTTATTCCTGATGAAGGGCTTTTGCCCGAAACGTCGATTTCGAAGCTACTTGGATGCTGCCTGAACTGCTGTGCTCTTCCTGCACCACTAATCCAGAATCTGGTTTCCAGCATTTGCAGTCATTGTTTTTACCTCGAACCTTTAACCTGCCCAACCCAAGCCATTGTGATATCTTGGGATTTTGGAAAGATCATGGAGTCCCAAGAAACTTCTAAAAATTATCTTACCTGTGTTTCCAGCCATCCAGAGATGTCAGAAAAGGGAGGAGCAGCATCCAAGACCGGGTCTGCAGTTCAGCCTGCAGGAGGTTCGGAGTCGATTACTTTCCAGGCTCTGGTGAATGACCTTTTGAAATCTCGCGAGATGGTGGGGAAACAGATTGAAGAGAAGCTGGCTCCAATCTCTCTCATGCTGCAGAAGCATGAGCAGCAGCTGGGAGACCTGGAGAAGAGGACAGATGAGGTGGAGCACAGGGTCACAGTGGTGGAAGCTGATGCCAGTTCATCCAAGGATAGGATCCAAGCCCTGGAGATGCAGGTCCGTAATTTGCATGACCAAGTGGATGATCTTGAGAACAGGGGCAGGAGAAAAAACATTCGGATCATTGGTCTACCTGAGGGTAAGGAAGGTGAATGGTCTGCAGAATTTGTTAAGGACTAGCTGCTGAAATTCCTTGACTTGGAGGCTGGCATGAGAGGATTGAAGATAGAGAGGGCTCACCGGGTCGCAGCGTGGAGATCGGGTCTGGGTCAACGTCCTCGTCTGGTGTGATTCCATCATTACTGGGATAAGGAGAATCATGGAGGTTTCCAGAGTCCAGGGGAACGATCCGAAGGCCTTAATTTACGAGGGCTCTAAGATCATGTTCTTTCGGGACTTCTTAGCGGCAGTGATCCAGAAACAGAAATCTTATGACGGTGTCAAGAGAAGACTGAGGGAGCTTGGGAATCAGTATTCCCTGAGGTACCTGGCAGTGTTTCAATCACCATTGATGGATCTGTACATCTCTTTGACACGTCAGAGAAGGCAAGAAACTTTGTGGACAAACTAACCTAATTTGAACAATTTTAGTATGTATAAAGAGTGTTGTTTGGATAGGTGTTTATCACTCTGTAAGAGAAATTGAGGAAAACCAGTTGGAGCTTTATCTTTCTCTTTTTCCTCTATTGATAATAATTTGGTTTAAGCTATGTCTGGCAGCAGTTGAGATGTACATTTTCAATTTCTAAAGTTAGGATATACCAAAGGATGGGTGGGGTATTTATTTCCTTTTTTTAAAAAAAAATGTTTTTTTATTCATATTGGTATTCTATGGGGTGTTTATAATTTTCTGCTTGTATTTGCGGTGCAGCTCCAGCTGGGAGAAGGGAAGGTGGTTGGGATGGCTAGATGCCTATTTATGGGCAGTTTGTGATGGGTAGTTGCCCCCTCTGGGCAGGGGATGAGTTCCTCCACTCAACACTGTTGACGCTTTATATGTTGGTTTGTTTTTTGGTCTTTGTTGTTTTTTATTCTCAATAGTTTTGTAGGTTTGTTAAATGTAGTGGTTTTTGTTTATGTAGTTTGTATATTTGGTGGATCATGTGACACTAAGGCTCAGCAGTTTGTGGTTCGGGTTCTGTCTGGAATTTAAATGTTATTGCAGAAGATGATGGCGAATGATTTGATTAAATGGTGTACCTGGAATATCAAAGGAAGTCACTCACCAATTAAGAGGGAGAAGGTACTCTTGAGACTTAGAAGGAGAAGATGGATATTGCTTTGTTACAGGAGACACATTTGGATTGCAAGGAGCATTTGAAATTACAGCAGAATGACTATGACCAAGTTTATTTTTCATCATTTAATACCAGAAGTAGGGGAGTGGCTATTTTGGTTCAGAAAAATCTCCCATTTAAGTTGTTGGAGTGTGTTAAAGACACACATGGGAGGTTTGTAATTTTTAAAGCCTTGATAAATGGGGGAAAATATGGTGTTTTAAACATTTATTGCCCTCCAGCTCATCCCCTTAAATTTTTGGTAGATGCTTTTTCTAAACTGATAAGTCTCAAGTCCCGGCACATCATTATAGGGGGAGATTTTAACTGTCTCATGGATCCCACAGTAGACAGGTTGCCCAATGGTCCCTCAATACCCTCTTACAAACTAAACAGCTAGTGGGTCTGTGTGGGGAGTTAGGGTTGATGGACGTCTGGAGGCATCTCCACCCTACAGGTAGGGATTTTACGTTTTTCTCCAATCCCTACAGATGTCACATGAAGGTTGATTTTTTTCTGACCCCTGCAGTAATCCTGGATTTGGTGGCATCTTGTGCGATTGGTAATGTTACCATCTCTGATCATGCTCCATGCTTATGGTTAAGATTAAAGACGTTACAATGGGTTCCAGGTACTGGTGAATGGATCCCTTTATCCTCAAGGATAATAAGTTTGTGGAGTATTTCTCTAGGGAATTTCGGGCGTTCCTAGACAGCAACATAGGCTCAGTTGATAGCTCATCCATTCTCTGGGTAACTGCCAAAGTCTATGCCAGGGGGCTAGTTATTTTATATTCTGCCAGTAGGAAGTGGCAGAAGAGTGAGCAGCAACATCTTCTTGATGCACAGTTGAAGGCAGCTGAGAAGGCCTACTTTGACAGACCCTCATTGGTCAAACTACAGAGGATTACAGCACTGCGGTCTGCATTAAATTCTGTGCTCACGCAGACAGCAAAGAAGGAGCTGGCTTTTGCAAAGCAAAGGTTATACCAATCTGAGGATTGTGAGAAGGGGCAGGCCAAAATGGAATCTTTTTTAGGGATCTGAAGCTCCTGGGTGTGACTCCCGAACAAGTCCTTTCTCAATACCCCGTTATCAGACCAAGAAATGCAGGAAGCTGTGCGGCAGCTTCAGAGTCGAAAGGCACCCACTCCTGTTGGACTTCCCAGTGAATTCTATAAGGAATTTGCAAGTAAACTGTCAGGCCCGATGCTAAATATATTTAATGACTCATACAGTCATGATTGTCTCCCACCATCTCTGAGAGAGGCCAATATTTCACTTATCCTTAAAAAAGGAAAGGTCCTGGAAGACTGTACTTTGTACAGGCCCATCTTACTCTTAAATGTGGACTTTAAAATCTTCTCTAAGACTCTCGCGTTAAGGCTGGAGACTGTGTTACCTTCTATTATTAAAGAGGATCAAGACAGGCTTTACAAAGGGTCGCAGATTCTCCAATAATGTTAGGAAGCTGCTTAATGTATTTCAAGCATGCCAACAGCAGTCATTGTTGATTTCTTTAAATGCAGAGAAGGCATTTGATTGAGTTGAGTGGCCATACCTTTTCTATACTCTAGAGCGGTTTGGTTTGGGCGAAGTCTTCATAAGATGGGTAAAGGTTCTCTACGGTGGCCCTCTCGCAGCGGTCATCACCAACAGGGTACGATCAAGCAATTTTAATATTTTTTGGGGCAGCTGGCAGGGCTGTCCCCTTCGACCATGCTTTTTATGTGGGTGATTGAACCATTGGCGGAGGCTGTTGTTGGGGATCCCAATATATCAGCTCCAGAAGTGGAGTCAAAATTACATAAGATTTCATTGAATTCAGACGATGTCCTAATTTCTTTTTGACAAATCCAGCAGTTTCAGTGCCTCGCCTGATAGAATGCATTCGCATGTTTGGCGCTTTTTCGGGGTACAAGGTTAATTTTGCGAAAATAGAGGCTAAGCCTATGGTTGGTCTTACAAAGGAGGACGGCTTGAGGGCGACTATAGATTCCCACTTAGGTGGTCACAGTGGGGGTGGGGTTTGCGTATTTGGGCATATTCATTACTCCAGTTCTGGATTGGCTGTTCAAAGCCAATTTTATCCAATTATTTGGAAAAATTAAACAAGATCTTCAAAGATGAGATGCACTTCCAGTCTCGTGGTTGGATTGGATAGCGCTTATCAAGATGAATATTCTCCCTCATTTGCTCTACCCTATATGGATGGTCCCCCTGATTTTCAATAAGCAAACACTCTGGAGGCTGAACGGCTGATTCAGCTCCTTTATTTGGCATCGTAAGCAGCTCCTCATTAAATTAGCCAAACTGCAACCGCCTCAGATTGGGGGAGAGGACCTTCCAGGCATTAAAAATTACCATTTAAGCTCGCTTTTGTCCTACGTGAGTGATTGGGTTTGTGGGGACCCTCTTTCAATATGGTTAGATATCGAAGCCTCCCAGGCAAGGTGGCCACTTACCAGTTTGCTGTTTCTGGACAAAATGAGGACAGTTAGGGAATATTGCCTTAACCCAATAGTCATTAATACTGTTAAAGCATGGAGGGCAATTCAGCAGAGGGAAGGCAATATTGACAAAACATCTTTGTTTACACCTTTAGTGGGTATGCTGGGTTTTCAACCGGAGACGATAGGTTCAGGATTTAAATGTTGGGCAGTTAGGGGTGTGTTTTGCAAAGGCAATTTATGCATAGGGAGACGTAATGATGTCCTTCGATCAGTTAGTACAGAAGTATGAGTTATCTAATAGAGACCTCTTTCCTTTTTTCAAGTTAGGGATTTTATTCAAAAAAAGACCACACGTTTGACTGATCCCTGCAAATCCAACATAGAGATGGGGGTGCTAAGTGCTAAGAGTACACTCTCTGTCAGTACTTTATTTGGGAGGTGCACCCTCAGATGAGTTTGATTGACTCTGCAGGATGTGGGAAAGAGAGCTGGGTGTTGAAATCTCCTCAGAGGCATGGGAGGATGTTTGGGAGAATGCAAGAAAGATATCATTTTGCAATAAGACCCAAGCTTTACAGTTGAAGATTCTCCACAGGGTCCACTTGGCTCTGGACCGTTTGTCAAAATTTAAACCAGGAGTATCTTGAGCATGTCCCAAGTGCAAGATCTGCACGGGCACTCCTACCCATTGTCTTTGGTCTTGCGATAGGCTTTAAACATATTGGAGTGCTGTGGCAGGCACAATGGAGAGGATTTTGGGTGTAAGGGTGGAGAAGGACCCTATGTCTCTCCTTTTGGGCCTGCCCACTTTATTTCCTGCAGACGCGCATAAGAAAAATCTTTTCACTATTCTCACGTTCTGTGCAAGAGAGAATATCTTGCTGGGTTGGATATCCGAAAACCTCCCAGGCCTGTTGGATTGGTGAAAAATTGTTATGGAGCACGTTCCCCTGGATTTCCTCACAAATATGGTATACCACAAAACTGAGAATTTTTACAAGACATGACAGCCCCTTTTGGGCTACTTTGACACAGATTTATCTGCCACACCAACAAGGGCTTTTATATGGAGGGAGGAGGAACTGTGAACATATGAGCATTTTGTTTAGCAGGGCTGAGTTATTACTATTTATTAGTTTGTTGTTGGTTATTTATCTGTTTAGTTAAATAGTCAGGTTGGGGTTTTTGTATTCTATGTTTTTCTATATATGTTTATACATTTGTACATGAGGGTGGGTTGGGGATTTTTTTTTATGTGGATTTTTTTGTACTGTTTTGAATTGTATTGTTTTGTACTTGTGATATTAAAAAAATCTTTTCTCAATAAAAATATATTTTAAAAAAAAGAAAGCAGCTCACAACAAACTTCTCAAGGGCAAGTAGGGATGGACAGTTAATCGAGCCCACAATGCCCCCATCCATGGTGAAACATGCACACCAAAAAAACCTGTTATTTTGTGCTGGTGCATTTTCTGTACTGTTAATAAAAAGGATGCTTCACTTTTAGAATTTACCACTGTTAAAGCAGAGCATTTTTTATAAAGGAATTTGACAGTGCTTCATTAAAGAAGATTAATAAAAGGTGTGGGCTGCGTGTAGGATCTTGAAAAAAAGTCTGTATGACTCATGGAGCAAACACAGTTACAAGCTAGTTGTAGACATTTGTCAGTGTTTTGTGCACTAAATGATTTCCAAACCTTCTGTAGTGATTGGAACAAGATCAGCCAGGTGGGTATCATAGAATATGAGTTACTGATTCGGGCTGTTAAATTGGCCAATCAGGGAGCCCTGGTTGACAGAAATAAACAGGAATGTTTTTCCTGGTGGTGGCAATTGAATAAAGATTCGTGCACTTTGTGTCTTTCACTGTGTTTCACACCTGCACACACACACACACACCATGGATGCTGGGGAATAAAAATAAGCACTACCGCACTTAGGCGGTAGTGTGGGGGTTAAATTTAAAAAGAAAATAAACAGGAAAAAAAAATATAAATATACATGGTTTTGATCACACAGCATTGCCCTTTGATGTGAAGGGCAGTGTTTGTCACTGGCCACTCGGGTGTTTTCCCCCCATTGTGAAGAAAAAAAAATAAAAAAAAAATAAACAGGAATGTTTTTCCTGGTGGTGGCAATTGAATAAAGATTCGTGCACTTTGTGTCTCTCACTGTGTTTCACACCTGCACACACACACACCATGGGTGCTGGGGAAAAAAATAAGCACTACCGCAGTTAGGCGCTAGTGTGGGGGTTAAATAATAAAAAAAAAACAGGAGATTGACACACACAAAAAAAAAGAAAAAAAATAACTATGAGATGAGGGCAGTGCTTGTCACTGGTCACTCGGGTGTAAAACGAAAAAAAGAAAAAATAAACAGGAGTGTTGGGCAGGTCCGAGGACCTCCTTGTGGGTCTGCTCCTGGGCCTGGCCAAACTGGCCATCAACAGATCCAGGCAGTGGGCCGTGGAGGGGGTCGTTAGTGCCGACTGCCTGCCCCTCTTCCGGGGTTACGTTAGGGCCCGGGTGTCCTTGGAGAAGGAGCACGCGGTGTCCACCGACACCCTGGAGTTGTGACTGGCCACTTGAGTGTTTCCTTCCCTTCTGGAGAGATTGGACCATCTTGTGACTGTGCAAGGACTGTTCCTGTTGCTGCTTGGGGCCTGCCTCCCTGCTGCTGCCTGGGACTTTGGAGAGGCCTGCCTCTGCTGCTGCTGCCTGAGGCCTGCCTCTGCCTTCGCTGCCTGGGACTCGCCTTGGGCCCCCTCCCCAGGACCTCCACCACCACCACTGCTGCTGCTGTGGCCTGAGGAGAGGCCTGCCTCTACTGCTGCTGCTGCCCGGGGCCTGCCTCCGCCTTTGCTGCCTGGGACTCGCCTTGGGGCCCCTCCCCAGGACCTCCACCACCACCACTGCTGCTGCTGTGGCCTGAGGAGAGGCCTGCCTCTACTGCTGCTGCTGCCCGGGGCCTGCCTCCGCCTTTGCTGCCTGGGACTCGCCTTGGGGCCCCTCCCCAGGACCTCCACCACCACCACTGCTGCTGCTGTGGCCTGAGGAGAGGCCTGCCTCTACTGCTGCTGCCCGGGGCCTGCCTCCGCCTTTGCTGCCTGGGACTTGCCTTGGGGCCCCTCCCCAGGACCTCCACCACCACCGCTGCTGCTGTTGCCTGAGGCCTACCTCCACCACTGCTGCCTTGGGCTCGGTTTTGGGGCTGCCTGGGACTTCCCTTGGGGACCCTCCCCAACAGGCCTGCCCCCCCCACTGCTGTGACTGGAGGAACTGCCTGGGACTTGCCGGAGGCCTGCCTCCACTGCTGCTGCCTGGGACTTGCCTTGGGGGCCTTCCCCAACAGGCCTGCCCCCCACCACAGCTGCAACCGAGGAACTGCCCAGGACTTGCCGGAGGCCTGCCTTCCACCACTGCTGTTGCCTGAGGCCTGCCTCTACATCTGCTGCCTGGGACTTGATTTTGGGGCTGCCTGGGACTTGCCTTGGGGACCCTCCCTAACAGGTCTGCCCCACACCGCTGCGACCGAGGGCCTACCTGGGACTCGCCTGAGGCCTGCCTCCACCGCTGTTGTCGCCTGAGGCAGGTCTCCACCGTCGCTGCCTGGGACCCTCCCTGCGACCTCCACCACTGCCGCTGCCAGAGTCCCGACTCCACCACCGGCAGCAGAGGATGGCGAGCCCGAAGGTCGCGGGGCCCAGCCGCACCTACGCCGGGGTAGCCGCTGCCTTAGGCTCGGCTGGCCCAGCCCCGGCTGCGAACCACACCCCCTTCAGGCACCTGGCCAAACGCCTGGGGGTCAAGGCCTATCCCCACCCCAATATGAGCATCGAGGCCTGCAGCAAGGCTATGGCTAGTGTGGTCGGCCCACTGGCCATAGTCGCTGCGGCCCGGATGTACGGGAAGGCCGTATTTTTCCTAAAGACCGAGCAGGCGGTCCACCTGGCCGTGGAGAGGGGGCTCGCTGTGGGCGGGACGCATTTGCCCGTCGACCCTCTGGAGGTCACGGCCCAGAGGGTCGTGATCTCCAACGTCCCGCCCTTTATTGCCAGCGAGCTCCTTCTCCCCCACCTCACCACCTTGGGGGAGATCCGGTCAGGGATCCAGCCGCTCCTGCTCGGTCTGAGGGACCCCGCCCTCCGGCACATCTACTCCTTCCGTCGCCAGGTGTTTATTTGCCTGGCCCGGGAGGAGGTCACGGAGGGCTCCTTTACCCTCCTCCACGAGGGCGCGGCCTACCGCGCCTTCTGGACGGCGGACGGCGTGCGGTGCCACCTGTGCCGCGAGGTGGGGCACATTAGAAGAAACTGCCCCACCCAGAAGGCCGCCCAGCCCTCGCCAACGGCTGACGGTGGTGCCGCCGCGCCCACTCCCCCTCCCCCAAAGTCAACACCACAGGCCCCGGCACCGGAGCCTGAGCCGGAGGCTTCCGATCCTCCAGCCTCCGGCAGGGAGGGGGGTGAGCGTCCAGCCGGCCGGAAGGCGCTCAGGAAGGCGCGACGCGTCAGGCCCGCCCACGGGGAGACCACCCTATCCCCATCCCCGACACCCAGCCCACGACCTGCCCCGCCCCGGCACGACGATGACCCTGCGGCCGTGCCAGCGTCGCCCCGGCGCGGGAACCCTGACCCCCAAACCCCCGGACCCGTACCCGACCCTGACCCCACGTCTACCCCCTGCCCCGATGGAGAAACCCCTGGGGCTGCGACGCCTGCCCCAGGCCCTGCAACACCAGGCCCCGGGGACCCCGAGCCCGAGCCCGAGCCCGAGCCCGAGCCCGAGCCCTGCCCCGCCCAGCCACACCCTGGCACTAACCTGGGGGGGACCACTGCTGCCCAATCTCCCGCAGCCACCGTGTCTCCAGGCCCCGGAGAGGGAACTGGGCCCCTGCCCCGCCCGCTATCACCTGATAAACCAGGGGCGGGGCAGGAAGTGACACGGCTGACCCTCCCCACCCTGGCCACGCCCCCTGCCTTCCCCCAGCCAATCGTATTCCGGGAAAGGCTGGGGGGAGGGGCCTCAGGCCCCATGACCACCAAGGCGGGCGGGGAGGGGAAGGCCCATAAATCCCCCCCTGTCTCTCTGGGGAAGAGGGGCTGGCCCTTGGAGGGGAGAGACAGTCCTGCAGCGCGCCGGCGGCGCTGCCCCTCTCCAGGGGATGGGCCCACAGGACCCACCAACGATCCCGCACCGCGGCCTGACCTGCCCAACAACGACGACGAGGGCCGCGGTGCGGGCGTCGACAAAGGACCCTTTACTGGGTCGCCGAGCGGCGGAGGGGAGGTAGGTGTTATCCCCGCTCCTCCCTCCCAGACTGTTCTTCCGGGAGCCTTGGCCCTGGGGGATGACCTTTTCCTGGGGGATGACCTTTTCCCCGAGGAGCCAGGCGTCCCGGTGTCGGGAGGAGAGCGGGGCCCCGAGCCTCCGCCGCCCGACGACCCGAACTCGGGGCGTTCCGGGACGGGGTGCGCCGAGGAAGGTACCGCCGGTGACCCTGGGGGTGGGGTCGCCGGGGGTTCGAGGCCTGTTGGCGGCGCCGGACCAGCCCCCATCCCCTCGGTGGGGGAGGGGTCGGCGACCGAGGGCGACCTCCCGGAGGAGGGTTCGGGATCGGTGGCGGACACCGGGGACGACGCGGACTCCGTCTGCAGTGACGTTTTTGAGTCCCAGGTGCCCCCCGCCGATCTCCCCCTCATCCCCCTCGAGGAACTCCGGGAATTTGTCGAGGAAACTCGAGGTCGCCGGGATAGAGCCCAACTGGCGCTCGACCGCTGGAGCTCTTATGAAAAAGTTTATTGGTCGGTCCACGCTGCTCACCAGGCGCCTGGGCTCGACGTCAACGAGCGAAAGCGAGTCAGGAACTTCCTGGGGGCACTCCTGGTGAGGGCGAGGGACTCCTGTGCCCCTCCCTCGTCCTCCCAGTAATTGTATTTGTTTTTAACTGTACTGGTGGTGGTAGCACAATGCTTCCGACATGGAGACTACTATAGCCAGCCTCAACATCAACGGCAGCAGGGAGTCACAGCGCAGATTCCAGACCCTCTCGGTCCTTCGGGACGGGAGGTATGCGGTGTGCTTCCTGCAAGAAACCCACACTACCCCGGGAGACGAAGCCACCTGGCTCCTGGAGTGGCGAGGGGGGGTCTACATGAGTCACCTCACCCGCAGATCTGGCGGGGTGGCTATCCTGTTGGCCCCGCATTTTCAGCCCGAGATCTTGGGGGTCAGGGAGCCGGTGCCAGGCCGTTTGCTTCACCTGACGGTTCGGCTGGGGGGCGCGGTGCTTCACTTGGTGAATGTATACGCTCCCCTGGCCGGGCCGAGGCAAGCGAGCTTCTTCGAAGAACTGTCCGCTCATCTGGCTTCCATCGACGAGAACCAGTGCGTCGTCCTCGGGGGAGATTTTAACTGCGTCCTCGAGGGCAGGGACCACGGCGGTACCCGCACTGGCTGCGCGTCGGGGAAGAGGTTGGGGGACTTGGTCAAGTCCTTCGACCTGGTGGACGTCTGGCGGACTCTCCATCCCGACTCCATCGCCTTCACCTTCGTGAGGCCTGGGGTCGGAGCGTCCAGAATCGACCGCCTGTACGTTTCGCGGGCGTACGCCTCCTGTTTTCCGAAGGCCTCCACGCGGCAGGTGTCGTGCACGGACCATCACCTGGTGTGGGCGGAACTCCTTCCGTTCGGCGCCAGGCTCGGCTCCGCGTACTGGCACTTTAACAACCTGCTGCTGGAGGACGAGCGGTTCCGGGACTCGTTTCGTCGTTTCTGGGCCGGCTGGAGAAGGAAGCGGGGAAGCTTCCCCTCCCTGAGGCTATGGTGGGACGTGGGCAAGGCTCACGTCCGCGTCTTCTGTCAGGAGTACGCGAGGGGGTCGACCAAGAGGCGGAAATCCAGGATCGCGGAGTTGGAGAGGGAGATGCTCGACCTGGAGTCACGCCTCGGTCAGCCCGACGCGGACCCGGCCCTGCGCGGGGTGTACGAAGAGAAGAAGGCCGCGCTCCGGGACCTGCAGCTCGTCGGGGCTCGGGGCGCGTACGTGAGGTCGCGGATCCAGCTCCTGCAGGACCTGGACCGCGGCTCCCCCTTCTTCTACTCGCTGGAAAAAAGGCGCGGCACCCGTCAGCAGCTCCTTGTGCTGCTGGCCGACGACGGGTCCCTCGTCTCGGATCCGGAGGGCGTCAGGGCCCACGTCCGAAACTATTACACGGCTCTGTTCTCTCCGGATCCGTCCAGCGAGGACGCTCGCAGAGTTCTGTGGGAGGACCTGCCGCAGCTCAGCCCGGAGGACGCCGGAAGGCTCGACGCTCCCGTCACCTTAGAGGAGCTGACCGGCGCCCTCGACCGGCTCTCGAGGGGCAAAACCCCGGGGCTGGACGGGCTGACTGTGGAGTTCTTCAGGGCGTTCTGGGACGTCCTGGGGAACGACTACGCACAGGTCCTGGGGGAGTGTCTAAATGCCGGACAGGTGCCCCTTTCTTGGCGCAGGGCGGTCATCGTCCTGCTGCCGAAGAAGGGGGACCTTCGTTCTTTGAAGAACTGGCGTCCGGTCTCCCTCCTCAGCACGGATTACAAAATTTTCGCCAGGGTGTTGTCTTCTCGCCTGGCTTCCGTGCTGGCCCACATGATTCACCCGGACCAGTCCTACACGGTCCCGGGCCGGAGGATACACGACAACGTCCACCTGGTCCGGGACCTGATCCATTTCTGTCGACGGGCTGGTCTGCCGAGCGCCTTCCTGTCCCTCGACCAGGAGAAGGCGTTCGACAGGGTCGATCACGAGTACCTGCTCGGGACTCTGCGGGCGTTCGGGTTCGGGACGCGGTTCGTCGCCCGGATCCGACTTTTGTACGCCGCCGCAGAGTGTCTGGTTAAAGTTAACGGGTCCCTGACGGCGCCCCTTCGCTTCGGGAGAGGAGTGCGTCAAGGCTGCCCCCTGTCCGGCCAGCTGTATTCCCTGTGCGTGGAGCCTTTCCTGCGCCTCTTGCGGAGGAGGTTGTCGGGGCTGGTTCTGCGCGGCGCGGGCACGGGGGTGGTCCTCTCGGCCTACGCCGACGACGTGCTCCTCACTTTCACCGACCCGGCTGACCTGGGGAGGATGCGCGAGTGCCAGGCCGTGTACTCGGCGGCGTCTTCCGCCAGGATCAACTGGGCCAAGTGTTCCGGACTACTGGTCGGCCCGTGGCGGGTGGACTCTCTGCCGGAGGAGTTACGGGGGTTCAGCTGGAGTACCACCCATCTCCTCTACCTGGGGGTCTACCTCAGCCCGGCTGAGGAATCCTGGCCGGCCAACTGGCAGGAGCTGGAGGCCAAAGTCTCGGCTCGCCTAGGCCGCTGGACAGGACTGCTCCGAGTGCTATCTTACAGGAGTCGAGTGCTGGTCATAAACCAGCTGGTGGCCGCCATGCTGTGGTACCGGCTGGTCACTTTGGTCCCTCCTCCTGGCTTTGTCGCTGACATCCAGAGAACGTTGGTCGACTTCTTCTGGGACAAAAAGATGCACTGGGTCGCCGCGCAGGTTCTGAGTCTCCCTATCGAGGAGGGCGGTCAGTCGCTGGTGTGCGTCCGCACCCAGGTCGCGACGTTCCGCCTTCAGACCTTGCGGCGATACCTTTACGTCGAGCCTCCTCCTAGGTGGTGCGCCCTGGCGACGTATTTTTTCCGCCAGGTGCGTAACCTCAACTACGACACGCAGCTCCTGTTCGTCGACCGTGACGGTTTGGAGGTCGCCCTCAAGGTGCTGCCTGTCTTTTACCAGGACCTGATCACTGTCTGGAACATGGTCGAATCGCGTCGCGCCTACCCTCCGGCTGGAGTAGCGGCTGTCGTCAGGGAGCCGTTGCTCAGGAATCCGCACCTCCGTACTCGCGGGTTCGAGTGGCTGTCGGAGGGGAGGGCCGTGGCGGCGAGGGTGACCAGGGTCGGGGACGTGCTGGGTGCCGGGGGCCTGGGCTGGACGCTGCCGCAGGACATAGCGAGCAGGGCAGCGGTAGACGTCCGGTACGTGGCCACCGCCATCCGACGCCTTAAAACGGCGGTGCTCGGACCCGACGTAGTGCACCAGTTGGAGGACGCTCAGGTGTGCGGTGGGATCCCGTCCGCGCTCACCCCGGCCCGGACGGAATTTCACATTGGCCCCAAGGTCCCGTACTTCCCGCGGGAGCCTGTGCCCCACAACCTGAGCCGCCTCCGGAATTTTAATTTTGTTTCTTTTAAGGATATTAAAAGGAAGGCCCTGTATAGACTGCTGCTGCACACCGTCCACCTCTTCTCCCTCATCCACCGTCCGGACACGCCTTGGCGTGCCCATTTGCCACCGGGCGGCGGAGATCCCCAGTGGAGGGCTCTCTACGCGGGAGTCCTCCCCCTTTCTCTCGGGGATCTGGGGTGGAGGGTGCTGCACGCAGCAGTCCCCTGCAACCGCAGGTTGCGGTGGTTCACGGACTCCCAGCCCAACTGCTTGTTCTGTGGCGCTGTGGAGTCCGTGGACCATGTATATATTGGGTGTGGGCGTTTGCACTCCCTTTTTGATTTTTTTAAGAACCTTCTCCTCTGTTTCTGGCTGCACTTCAGTCCCACGCTCCTGATCTTCGGGCACCCGGTACGGAGGAGGGAGGGCAGGTCCGAGGACCTCCTCGTGGGTCTGCTCCTGGGCCTGGCCAAACTGGCCATCAACAGGTCCAGGCAGCGGGCCGTGGAGGGGGTCGTTAGGGCCGACTGCCTGCCCCTCTTCCGGGGTTACGTTAGAGCCCGGGTGTCCTTGGAGAAGGAGCACGCGGTGTCCACCGACACCCTGGAGTCGTTCAGGGAGAGGTGGGCGCCGCAGGGAGTGGAGTGCATCATTTCCCCCTCCAACTCTATTTTGATTTAGTCCCTACCCTCCCCTTCACTGTTTTGATCACACAGCATTGCCCTGTGGTTTGAAGGGCAGTGCTTGTCACTGGCCACGCGGGTGTTTTTCCTATCTTCCTGGTGGTGGAAATTGAATAAAGATTCGTACACTTTGTGTCTTTCACTGTGTCTCACACCTGCACACACACACCATGGGTGCTAAAAAAAAGAAAAAAAAAAAAAAAATAAACAGGAATGTTTTTCCTGGTGGTGGCAATTGAATAAAGATTCGTGCACTTTGTGTCTTTCACTGTGTTTCACACCTGCACACACACACACACACCATGGATGCTGGGGAATAAAAATAAGCACTACCGCACTTAGGCGGTAGTGTGGGGGTTAAATTTAAAAAGAAAATAAACAGGAAAAAAAAATATAAATATACATGGTTTTGATCACACAGCATTGCCCTTTGATGTGAAGGGCAGTGTTTGTCACTGGCCACTCGGGTGTTTTCCCCCCATTGTGAAGAAAAAAAAAGAAAAAAAAAATAAACAGGAATGTTTTTCCTGGTGGTGGCAATTGAATAAAGATTCGTGCACTTTGTGTCTCTCACTGTGTTTCACACCTGCACACACACACACCATGGGTGCTGGGGAAAAAAATAAGCACTACCGCAGTTAGGCGCTAGTGTGGGGGTTAAATAATAAAAAAAAAACAGGAGATTGACACACACAAAAAAAAAGAAAAAAAATAACTATGAGATGAGGGCAGTGCTTGTCACTGGTCACTCGGGTGTAAAACGAAAAAAAGAAAAAATAAACAGGAGTGTTGGGCAGGTCCGAGGACCTCCTTGTGGGTCTGCTCCTGGGCCTGGCCAAACTGGCCATCAACAGATCCAGGCAGTGGGCCGTGGAGGGGGTCGTTAGTGCCGACTGCCTGCCCCTCTTCCGGGGTTACGTTAGGGCCCGGGTGTCCTTGGAGAAGGAGCACGCGGTGTCCACCAACACCCTGGAGTCGTTCAGGGAGAGGTGGGCGCCGCAGGGAGTGGAGTGTTTTATTTCCCCGTCCAACTCTATTTTGATTTCATCCCTCCCCTCCCCTCCACTGTTTTGCTCACACAGCATTGCCCTTTGATGTGAAGGGCAGTGCTTGTCACTGGCCACTCGGGTGTTTTGCCTGTCTTGGGAGTTGGATCAGTGTATGACTGTGTGTGCACACGTGCAAGGACTCTCCCTGTTGCTGCTTGGGGCCTGCCTCACTGCTGCTGCCTGGGACTTGCCTTGGGGCCCCTCCCCAGGACCTCCACCACTGCTGCTGTTGCCTGAGGAGAGGCCTGCCTCCACTGCTGCTGCTGCCCGAGGCCTACCTCCACCATCGCTGCCTAGGACTCGCCCTGGGGCCCCTCCCCCGGACCTCCACCACTGCTGCTGCTGTTGCCTGAGGCCTGTCTCCACCACCGCTGCCTGGGACTTGATTTTGGGGCTGCCTGGGACTTGCCTTGGGGGCCCTCCCCAGGACCTCCACCACCACTGCTGCTGCTGTTGCCTGAGGCCTGTCTCCACCACCGCTGCCTTGGACTCGCCTTGGGACCCTCCCCAACGGGCCTGCCCCCCCACCACTGCTGTGACTGGAGGAACTGCCCGGGACTTGCCGGAGGCCTGCCTTCCACCACCGCTGCCTGGGACTCCATTTTGGGGCTGCCTGGGACTTGCCTTGGGGACCCTCCCCAACAGGCCTGCCCCCACCAACTGCTGCGACCAAGGGCCTGCCCAGGACTTGCCAGAGGCCTGCCTCCACTGCTGCTGCTGCCGCCTGAGGCCTGCCTCCACCACCGCTGCCTGGGACTCGCCTTGGGCCCCTCCCTACAACCTCTGCCACTACTGCTGCCTTGGACTCAATTTTGGGGGCTGCCTGGGACTTGCCTTGGGGGCCTTCACCAACAGGTCTGCCCCCCACCACTGCAACCGAGGGCCCACCTGGGACTCGCCTGAGGCCTGCCTCCACCGCCGTTGTCACCTGAGGCAGGTCTGCACCGTCACTGCTTGGGACTCTCCCAGCAAACTCCACCACTGCTGCAGCCGGAGGCCGAACCCAACACCCGGGCAGCAGAGTATGGCGAGGCCGAAGGTCGCGGGTCCCAGCCGCACCTACGCCGGCGTAGCTGCTGCCTTAGGCTCGGCTGTCCCAGCCCCGGCCGCAAACCAAACCCCCGGGGGTGAAGGCCTATCCCCACCCCAACATGACCATCGAGGTCTGCAGCAAGGCCATGGCTAGTGTGGTCAGCCCACTGGCCATTGTCGCTGCGGCCCGAATGTATGGGAAGGCCGTATTTTTCCTTAGGACCGAGCAGGCGGTCCACCTGGCCGTGGAGAGGGGGCTCACTGTGGGCGGGACACATTTGCCCGTCGACCCTCTGGAGGTTACGGCCCAAAGGGTCGTGATCTCCAACGTCCCGCCCTTCATTGCCAGCGAGCTCCTTCTCCCCCACCTCACCACCTTCGGGGAGATCCGGTCAGGGATCCAACCGCTCCTGCTCTGTCTGAAGGACCCCGCCCTCCGGCACATCTACTCCTTCCGACGCCAGGTGTTTATTTGCCTGGCCCGGGAGGAGGTCACCGAGGGCTCATTTACCCTCCTCCACGAGGGCGTGGCCTACCGCGCCTTCTGGACGGCGGACGGCGTGCGGTTCCACCTGTGCCGTGAGGTGGGGCACATTAGGAAAAACTGCCCCACCCAGAAGGCTGCCCAGCCCGCGCCAACGGCTGACGGTGGTGCCGCCGCACCCACTCCCCCTCCCCCTCCCCCTCCCCCACAGTCAACACCACAAGCCTCAGCACCGGAGCCTAAGCCGGAGGCTTCCAATCTTCCAGCCTCCGGCAGGGAGGGGGGTGAGCGTCCAGCCGGCCGGAAGGCGCTGACGAAGACGCGTCGCGTCAAGCCCGCCCACGGGGAGACCACCCTATCCCCTTCCCCGACACCCAGCCCACGACCTGCCCCGCCCCGGCACGACAATGCCCCTGCGGCCATGCCAGCGTCGCCCCGGCACGGGAACCCTGACCCCCAAACCCGTACCCGACCCTGACCCCACATCTACCCCCGACCTCCAAAGTGAAACCCCTGGGGCTTTAACGCCCGCCCCTGGGGCCCCAGAGCCCGAGCCCCGCCCGACCCAGCCACACCCTGGCACTAACCTGGGGGGATCCACCGCTGCCCAGCCTCGTGCAGCAACCGTGTCTCCAGGCCCCGGAGAGGGAACTAGGCCCCTGCCCCGCCCGCCATCACCTGATAAACCAGGGGCGGGGCAGGAAGTGACATGGCTGACCCGCCCCACCCTGGCCACGCCCCCTGCCTTCCCACAGCCTATCGTATTCCGGGAAATGCTGGGGGGGGGGGGGGCGAGGCCTCGGGCCCCATGACCACCAAGGTGGGCGGGGAGGGAAAGGCCCATAAATCCCTCCCTGTCTCTCTGGGGAAGAGGAGCCAGCCCTTAGAGGGGAGAGATACACCAGCAGTGTGCCGGCGGTGCTGCCCCTCTCCAGGGGACGAGCCCACGGTACCCCCCAAATGGTCCTGCACCGCCAAAACCCCCAGGGGCTACAGCAGGGCTTCCTGCTGCCTCAACTCCTCTGGCCCCGGGGGGGGGACTTTAACAACGATGCGGGCGACGACAAGGCGAGGACCCTTTACTGGGTTGCCGAGCGGCGGAGGGGAGGAAGGTGTTATCCTCGCTCCTCGCTCCTCCCTCCCAGACTGTTTTTCCGGGGGCCTTGGCCCTGGGGGATGACCTTTTTCCCGAGGAGCCAGGCGTCCCAGTGTCGGGAGAGGAGCGGGGCCCTGAGCCTCCGCCGCCCGACGACCTGAACACGGGGCGTTCCGGGACGGGGTGCGCCGAGGAAGGTACCGCCGGTGACCCTGGGGGTGGGGTCGCCGGGGGTTTGATGCCGGTTGGCGGCGCTGGACCAGCCCCCATCCTCTCGGTGGGGGAGGGGTTGGCGACCGAGGGCGACCTCCCGGAGGAGGGTTCGGGATCGGTGGCGGACACCGGGGACGACACGGACTCTGTCTGCAGTGACGTTTTTGAGTCCCAGGTGCCCCCCGCCGATCTCCCCCTCATCCCCCTCTAGGAACTCTGGGAATTTGTCGAGGAAACTAGAGGTCGCTGGGATAGAGCCCAACTGACGCTCGACCGCTGGAGCTCTTTTGAAAAAGTTTATTGGTCGGCCCACGCTGCTCACCAGGTGCCTGGACTCAATGCAAATGAGCGACAGCGAGTCAGGAACTTCCTGGGGGCACTCCTGGTGAGGGCGAGGGACTCCTGTGCCCCTCCCTCGTCCTCCCAGTAATTGGTTATTAACTGTACTGGTGGTGGTAGCACAACGCTTCCGACATGGAGACGACTATAGCCAGCCTCAACATCAACGGCAGAAGGGAGTCACAGCGCAGATTCCAGACCCTCTCGGTTCTTCGGGACGGGAGGTATGCGGCGTGCTTCCTGCAAGAAACCCACACTACCCCGGGAGATGAAGCCAGCTGGCTCCTGGAGTGGCGAGGGGGGGTTCTACATGAGTCACCTCACCCACGGATCTGGCGGGGTGGCTATCCTGTTGGCCCCGCATTTTCAGCCGGAGATCTTGGGGGTCAGGGAGCCAGTGCCAGGCCGTTTGCTTCACCTGACGGTTCGGCTGGGGGGGTGCGGTGCTTCACTTGGTGAACGTCTACGCTCCCCTGGCCGGGCCGAGGCAAGCGAGCTTCTTCGAAGAAGTGTCCGCTCATCTCGCTTCCATCGACGAGAACCAGTGCGTCGTCCTCGGGGGAGATTTTAACTGCGTCCTCGAGGGCAGGGACCACGGCGGTGCCCGCACTGGCTGGGCGTCGGGGAAGAGGTTGGGGGACTTGATCAAGTCCTTCGACCTGGTGGGCGTCTGGCAGAACCTCCATCCTGACTCTATCGCCTTCACCTTCGTGAGGCCTGGGGTCGGAGCGTCCAGAATCGACCGCCTGTACGTTTCGCGGGCGTACGCCTCCTGTTTTCCGAAGGCCTCCACGCGGCAGGTGTCGTGCACGGACCATCACCTGGTGTGGGCGGAACTCCTTCCGTTCGGCGCCAGGCTCGGCTCTGCGTACTGGCACTTTAACAACCTGCTGCTGGAGGACGAGCGGTTCCGGGACTCGTTTCGTCGTTTCTGGGCCAGCTGGAGAAGGAAACGGGGAAGCTTCCCCTCCCTGAGGCTATGGTGGGACGTGGGCAAGGCTCACGTCCGCGTCTTCTGTCAGGAGTACGCGAGGGGGTCAACCGAGAGGCGGAAATCCAGGATCCGGGAGTTGGAGAGGGAGATGCCAGACCTGGAGTCACGCCTCTGTCAGCCCGACGCGGACCTGGCCCTGCGCGGGTTGTACGAAGAGAAGAAGGCCGCGCTCCGGGATCTGCAGCTCGTCGGGGCTCGGGGCGCGTACGTGAGGTCGCGGATCCAGCTCCTCCAGGACCTGGACCGCAGCTCCCCCTTCTTCTACTCGCTGGAAAAAAAGCGTGGCACCCGTCAGCAGCTCCTTGTGCTGCTGGCCGACGATGGGTCCCTCGTCTCGGATCTGGAGGGCATCAGGGCCCACATTTGAAACTATTACACGGCTCTGTTCTCTCCGGATCCGTCCAGCGAGGGTGCTTGCAGAGTTCTGTGGGAGGACCTGCCGCAGCTCAGCCCAGAGGACGCCGGAAGGTTCGACGCTCCCGTCACTTTAGAGGAGCTGATCGGCGCCCTCGACCGGCTCTCGAGGGGCAAAACCCCGGGGCTGGACGGGCTGACTGTGGAGTTCTTCAGGGTGTTCTGGGACGTCCAGGGGAACGACTACGCACAGGTCCTGGAGGAGTGTCTAAATGCCGGACAGCTGCCCCTTTCTTGGCGCAGGGCGGTCATCGTCCTGCTACCAAAGAAGGGGGACCTTCGTTCCTTAAAGAACTGGCGTCCGGTCTCCCTCCTCAGCACGGACTACAAAATCTTCGCCAGGGTGTTGTCTTCGCGCCTGGCTTCCGTGCTGGCCCACATGATTCACCCGGACCAGTCCTACACGGTCCCTGGCCGGAGGATACACGACAACGTCCACCTGGTCCGGGACCTGATCCATTTCTGTCGACAGGCTGGTCTGCCGAGCGCCTTCCTGTCTCTCGACCAGGAGAAGGCGTTCGACAGGGTCGATCACGAGTACCTGCTCAGGACTCTGCGGGCATTCGGGTTCGGGACGCGGTTCGTCGCCCGGATCCGACTTTTGTACACCGTCGCAGAGTGTCTGGTTAAAGTTAACGGGTCCCTGACGGCGCCCCATCGCTTCGGGAGAGGAGCGCGTCAAGGCTGCCCCCTGTCCGGCCGGCTGTATTCCCTGTGCATGGAGCCTTTCCTGCGCCTCTTGCGGAGGAGGTTGTCGGGGCTGGTTCTGTGCGGCGCGGGCACGGGGGTGGTCCTCTCTGCCTACGCCAACGACGTACTCACTTTCACCGACCCGGCTGACCTGGAGAGGATGCGCGAGTGCCAGGCCGTGTACTCGGCGGCGTCTTCCGCCAGGATCAACTGGGCCAAGTGTTCCGGACTACTGGTCAGTCCGTGGCGGGTGGACTCTCTGCCGGAGGAGTTACGGGGGTTCAGCTGGAGTACCACCCATCTCCTCTACCTGGGGGTCTACCTCAGCCCGCCTGAGGAATCCTGGCCGGCCAACTGGCAGGAGCTGGAGGCCAAAGTCTCGGCTCGCCTAGGCCGCTGGACAGGACTGCTCCGAGTGCTATCTTACAGGAGTCGAGTGCTAGTCATAAACCAGCTGGTGGCCGCCATGCTGTGGTACCGGCTGGTCATTTTGGTCCCTCCTCCTGGCTTTGTCGCTGACATCCAGAGAACGTTGGTCGACTTCTGTGATAAAAAGATGCACTGGGTCGCCGCGCAGGTTCTGAGTATCCCTATTGAGGGTGGTCAGTCGCTGGTGTGCGTCCGCACCCAGGTCGCGACATTCCGCCTTCGGACCTTGCGGTGATACCTTTACGTCGAGCCTCCTCCTAGGTGGTGCGCCCTGGCGACATATTTTTTCCGCCAGGTGCATAACCTCAACTACGACACGCAGCTCTTGTTCGTCGACCGTGACGGTTTGGAGGTCGCCCTCAAGGTGCTGTCTGTCTTTTACCAGGACCTGATCACTGTTTGGAACATGGTCGAATCGCGTCGCGCCTACCCTCCGGCTGGAGTCAGGGAGCCGTTACTCAGGAATCCGCACCTCCGTACTCGCGGGTTCGAGTGGCTGTCGGAGGGGAGGGCCGTGGCGGCGAGGGTGACCAGGGTCGGGGATGTGCTGTGTGCCGGGGGCCTGGGCTGGACGCTGCTGCAGGACATAGCTAGCAGGGCAATGGTAGACGTCCGGTATGTGGCCACCGCCACCGCCACATGCGTGATCCCACGGTATCTCTCTCTCTCTCTCTCTCTCACAGCTTGCTCCAACTCTCTCTGACACTGCTCGCTTCCACTCTCTCTCTCCCCCACACTGAGGTGCTCGGACCCGACGTAGGGCACCAGTTGGAGGACGCTCAGGTGTGCGGTGGGATCCCGTCCGCGCACACCCCAGCCCGGACGGAATTTCACATTGGCCCCAAGGTCCCGTACTTCCCGCGGGAGCCTGTGCCCCACAACCTGAGCCGCCTCCGGAATTTTAATTTTGTTTCTTTCAGGGATGTCAAAAGGAAGGCCCTGTATAGACTGCTGCTGCACACCATCCACCTCTTCTCCCTCATCCACTGTCCGAACACGCCTTGGCGTGCCCATTTGCCACCGGGCGATGGGAATCCCCAGTGAAGGGCTCTCTATGCGGGAGTCCTCCCCCTTTCTCTCGGGGATCTGGGGTGGAGGGTGCTGCAGGCAGCAGTCCCCTGCAACCGCAGATTGCGGTGGTTCACTGACTCCCAGCCCAACTGCTTGTTCTGTGGCGCTGTGGAGTCCGTGGACCATGTATATATTGGGTGTGGGCGTTTGCACTCCCTTTTTTGATTTTCTTAAAAACCTCCTCCTCTGCTTTTGGCTGCACTTCAGTCCCACGCTCCTGATCTTTGGGCACCGGTATGGAGGAGGGAGGGCAGGTCCGAAGACCCCCTCGTGGGTCTGCTCCTGGGCCTGGCCAAACTGGCCATCAACAGGTCCAGGCAGCGGGCTGTGGAGGGGGTCGTTAGGGCCGACTGCCTGCCCCTCTTCTGCAGTTACATTAGAGCCCGGGTGTCCTTGGAGAAGGAGCATGCGGTGTCCACCAACATCTTGGCGTTGTGACTGGCCACTCGGGTGTTTCCTTCCTTTTGGAGATTGGATCAGTGTGTGTGACTGTGACTGTGTGCGCGCACACGTGCAAGGACTCTCCCTGTTGCTGCTTGGGGCCTGCCTCACTGCTGCTGCCTGGGACTTGCCTTGGGGCCCCTCCCCAGGACCTCCATCACTGCTGCTGTTGCCTGAGGCCCACCTCCACTGCTGCAGCCTGGGACTTGCCTTGGGGACCCTCCCCAAAAGGCCTGCCCCCACCATTGCTGCAACCAAGGAACTGCCCAGGACTTGCCAGAGGCCTGCCTCCACTGCTGCTGCTGCCTGGGCCCCTCCACCACCACTACTGGTACTTCTGCTGCTGCCTGGGGCTTGCCTTGGGGACCCTCCCCAACAGGTCAGCCCCCACCGCTGCGGCCTAGGACTTGTCAGAGGCCTACCTCCACTGCTGCTGTTGTCTGAGGCCTGCCTCCACCACTGCTGCTGTTGTCTGAGGCCTGCCTCCACCACCGCTGCCTGGGACTTACCTTGGGCCCCTCCCTACAACCTCCACCACCACTACTGCTGCTGCTGCCTGGGACTCAATTTTGGGGCTGCCTGGTACTTGCCTTGGGGACCGTCCCCAACAGGTCAGCCCCCCACCACTGCGACCGAGGGCCCACGTGGGACTCGCCTGAGGCCTGCCTCCACCGCTGTTTTTACCTGAGGCCGGTCTCCACCGTCACTGCCTGGGACTCTTCCCCACAACCTCCACCACTGCTGCTGCCAGAGGCCAAACCCAACACCCAGCAGCAGAGTATGGCGAGCCCGAAGGTCGCGGGGCCCAGCCGCACCTACGCTGGGGTAGCTGCTGCCTTAGGCTCGGCTGTCCCAGCCCCGGCCGCAAACCAAACCCCCTTCAGGCACCTGACAAAACGCCTGGGGGTAAAGGCCTATCCCCACCCGAACATGACCATCGAGGCCTGCAGCAAGGCCATGGCTAGTGTGGTCGGCCCACTGGCCATCGTCGCTGCGGCCCGAATGTACTGGAAGGCCGTCTTTTTCCTCAAGACCGAGCAGGCGGTCCACCTGGCCGTGGAGAGGGGGCTCACTGTGGGCGGGACATACTTGCCCATCGACCCTCGAGGTTACGGCCCAGAGGGTCGTGATCTCTAACGTCCCGCCCTTCATTGCCAGCGAGCTCCTTCTCCCCCACCTCACCACCTTGGGGGGGAGATCCAGTCAGGGATCCAACCGCTCCTGCTCGGTCTTAAGGACCCTGCCCTCCGACACGTATACTCCTTCCGGTGTTTATTTGCCTGGCCCGGGAGGAGGTCACCGAGGGCTCATTCACCCTCCTCCACGACGGCGGACGGCATGCGGTTCCACCTGTGCCGCGAGGTGGGGCATATAAGAAAAAACTGCCCCACCCAGAAGGCTGCCCAGCCCACGCCAACAGCTGATGGTGGTGCCGCCGCACCTACTCCCACTCCCCTGAAGTCAACACAAGCCCCAGCACCGGAGGCATCCAATGCTCCAGCCTCCGGCAGGGAGGGCGGTGAGCGTCCGGCAGGCCAGAAGGCGCTGAAGACACGTCCCGACACGTCAAGCCGGCCCACAGGGAGACCACCCTATCCCCTTCCCCGACACCCAGCCCACGCCGGCACGACAATGCCCCTGCGGCTGTGCCAGCATCACCCCGGTGCGGGAACCCTGAACCCCAAACCCGTACCTGACCCTGGCCCCACTGACACCACATCTACCCCCCACCCCGATAGAGAAACCCCTGGGACTTCGATGCCAGGCCCGGGTGCTCCCGAGCCCTGGCACTAACCTGGGGGGATCCACCGCTGCCCAACCTCCTGCGGTGACCTTGTCTCCAGACCCCGGAGAAGTAACTGGGCCCCTGCCCTGCCCGGCCTGCCGTCACCTGATAAACCAGGGGTGGGGCAGGAAGTGACACAAGCTGACCCTCCCTACCCTGGCCGCGCCCCGTCTTCCCCCGGCCAATCGTATTCTGGGAAAGGCTGGGGGGGAGGGGCCTCAAGCCCCATGACCACCAAGGCGGGTGGGGAGGGGAAGGCCTATAAACTCCCCCCCCCGTCTCTCTGGGGAAGAGGGGCTGGCCCTTGGAGGGGAGAGACAGTCCTGCAGCGCGCCGGCGGCGCTGCCCCTCTCCAGGGGATGGGCCCACAGGACCCTCCAACGATCCCGCACCGCGGCCTGACCTGCCCAACAACAACGACGACGAGGGCCGCGGTGCGGGCGTCGACAAAGGACCCTTTACTGGGTCGCCGAGCGGCGGAGGGGAGGTAGGTGTTATCCCCGCTCCTCCCTCCCAGACTGTTTTTCCGGGGGCCTTGGCCCTGGGGGACGATCTTTTCCTGGGGGATGACCTTTTCCCCGAGGAGCCAGGCGTCCCGGTGTCGGGAGGAGAGCGGGGCCCCGAGCCTCCGCCGCCCGACGACCCGAACTCGGGGCGTTCCGGGACGGGGTGCGCCGAGGAAGGTACCGCCGGTGACCCTGGGGGTGGGGTCGCCGGGGGTCCGAGGCCGGTTGGCGGCGCCGGACCAGCCCCCATCCTCTCGGTGGGGGAGGGGTCGGCGACCGAGGGCGACCTCCCGGAGGAGGGTTCGGGGTCGGTGGCGGACACCGGGGACGACGCGGACTCTGTCTGCAGTGACGTTTTTGAGTCCCAGGTGCCCCACGCCGATCTCCCCCTCATCCCCCTCGAGGAACTCCGGGAATTTGTCGAGGAAACTCGAGGTCGCCGGGATAGAGCCCAACTGGCGCTCGACCGCTGGAGCTCTTTTGAGAAAGTTTATTGGTCGGCCCACGCTGCTCGCCAGGCGCCTGGGCTCGACGTCAACGAGCGAAAGCGAGTCAGGAACTTCCTGGGGGCACTCCTGGTGAGGGCGAGGGACTCCTGTGCCCCTCCCTCGTCCTCCCAGTAATTGTACTTGTTTTTTAACTGTACTGGTGGTGGTAGCACAATGCTTCCGACATGGAGACTACTATAGCCAGCCTCAACATCAACGGCAGCAGGGAGTCACAGCGCAGATTCCAGACCCTCTCGGTCCTTCGGGACGGGAGGTATGCGGTGTGCTTCCTGCAAGAAACCCACACTACCCCGGGAGACGAAGCCACCTGGCTCCTGGAGTGGCGAGGGGGGGTCTACATGAGTCACCTCACCCGCAGATCTGGCGGGGTGGCTATCCTGTTGGCCCCGCATTTTCAGCCCGAGATCTTGGGGGTCAGGGAGCCGGTGCCAGGCTGTTTGCTTCACCTGACGGTTCGGCTGGGGGGCGCGGTGCTTCACTTGGTGAACGTATACGCTCCCCTGGCCGGGCCGAGGCAAGCGAGCTTCTTTCAAGAACTGTCCGCTCATCTGGCTTCCATCGACGAGAACCAGTGCGTCGTCCTCGGGGGAGATTTCAACTGCGTCCTCGAGGGCAGGGACCACGGCGGTACCCGCACTGGCTGCGCGTCGGGGAAGAGGTTGGGGGACTTGGTCAAGTCCTTCGACCTGGTGGACGTCTGGCGGACTCTCCATCCCGACTCCATCGCCTTCACCTTCGTGAGGCCTGGGGTCGGAGCGTCCAGAATCGACCGCCTGTACGTTTCGCGGGCGTACGCCTCCTGTTTTCCGAAGGCCTCCACGCGGCAGGTGTCGTGCACGGACCATCACCTGGTGTGGGCGGAACTCCTTCCGTTCGGCGCCAGGCTCGGCTCCGCGTACTGGCACTTTAACAACCTGCTGCTGGAGGACGAGCGGTTCCGGGACTCGTTTCGTCGTTTCTGGGCCGGCTGGAGAAGGAAGCGGGGAAGCTTCCCCTCCCTGAGGCTATGGTGGGACGTGGGCAAGGCTCACGTCCGCGTCTTCTGTCAGGAGTACGCGAGGGGGTCGACCAAGAGGCGGAAATCCAGGATCGTGGAGTTGGAGAGGGAGATGCTCGACCTGGAGTCACGCCTCGGTCAGCCCGACGCGGACCCGGCCCTGCGCGGGGTGTACGAAGAGAAGAAGGCCGCGCTCCGGGACCTGCAGCTCGTCGGGGCTCGGGGCGCGTACGTGAGGTCGCGGATCCAGCTCCTGCAGGACCTGGACCGCGGCTCCCCCTTCTTCTACTCGCTGGAAAAAAGGCGCGGCACCCGTCAGCAGCTCCTTGTGCTGCTGGCCGACGACGGGTCCCTCGTCTCGGATCCGGAGGGCGTCCACCTGGTCCGGGACCTGATCCATTTCTGTCGACGGGCTGGTCTGCCGAGCGCCTTCCTGTCTCTCGACCAGGAGAAGGCGTTCGACAGGGTCGATCACGAGTACCTGCTCGGGACTCTGCGGGCGTTCGGGTTCGGGACGCGGTTCGTCGCCCGGATCCGACTTTTGTACGCCGCCGCAGAGTGTCTGGTTAAAGTTAACGGGTCCCTGACGGCGCCCCTTCGCTTCGGGAGGGGAGTGCGTCAAGGCTGCCCCCTGTCCGGCCAGCTGTATTCCCTGTGCGTGGAGCCTTTCCTGCGCCTCTTGCGGAGGAGGTTGTCGGGGCTGGTTCTGCGCGGCGCGGGCACGGGGGTGGTCCTCTCGGCCTACGCCGACGACGTGCTCCTCACTTTCACCGACCCGGCTGACCTGGGGAGGATGCGCGAGTGCCAGGCCGTGTACTCTGCGGCGTCTTCCGCCAGGATCAACTGGGCCAAGTGTTCCGGACTACTGGTCGGCCCGTGGCGGGTGGACTCTCTGCCGGAGGAGTTACGGGGGTTCAGCTGGAGTACCACCCATCTCCTCTACCTGGGGGTCTACCTCAGCCCGCCTGAGGAATCCTGGCCGGCCAACTGGCAGGAGCTGGAGGCCAAAGTCTCGGCTCGCCTAGGCCGCTGGACAGGACTGCTCCGAGTGCTATCTTACAGGAGTCGAGTGCTGGTCATAAACCAGCTGGTGGCCGCCATGTTGTGGTACCGGCTGGTCACTTTGGTCCCTCCTCCTGGCTTTGTCGCTGACATCCAGAGAACGTTGGTCGACTTCTTCTGGGACAAAAAGATGCACTGGGTCGCCGCGCAGGTTCTGAGTCTCCCTATCGAGGAGGGCGGTCAGTCGCTGGTGTGCGTCCGCACCCAGGTCGCGACGTTCCGCCTTCAGACCTTGCGGCGATACCTTTACGTCGAGCCTCCTCCTAGGTGGTGCGCCCTGGCGACGTATTTTTTCCGCCAGGTGCGTAACCTCAACTACGACACGCAGCTCCTGTTCGTCGACCGTGACGGTTTGGAGGTCTCCCTCAAGGTGCTGCCTGTCTTTTACCAGGACCTGATCACTGTCTGGAACATGGTCGAATCGCGTCGCGCCTACCCTCCGGCTGGAGTAGCGGCTGTCGTCAGGGAGCCGTTGCTCAGGAATCCGCACCTCCGTACTCGCGGGTTCGAGTGGCTGTCGGAGGGGAGGGCCGTGGCGGCGAGGGCGACCAGGGTCGGGGACGTGCTGGGTGCCGGGGGCCTGGGCTGGACGCTGCCGCAGGACATAGCGAGCAGGGCAATGGTAGACGTCCGGTACGTGGCCACCGCCATCCGACGCCTTAAAACGGCGGTGCTCGGACCCGACGTAGTGCACCGGTTGGAGGACGCTCAGGTGTGCGGTGGGATCCCGTCCGCGCTCACCCCGGCCCGGACGGAATTTCACATTGGCCCCAAGGTCCCGTACTTCCCGCAGGAGCCTGTGCCCCACAACCTGAGCCGCCTCCGGAATTTTAATTTTGTCCCTTTCAGGGACATAAAAAGGAGGGCCCTGTATAGACTGCTGCTGCACACCGTCCACCTCTTCTCCCTCATCCACCGTCCGGACACGCCTTGGCGTGCCCATTTGCCACCGGGCGGTGGAGATCCCCAGTGGAGGGCTCTCTACGCGGGAGTCCTCCCCCTTTCTCTCGGGGATCTGGGGTGGAGGGTGCTGCACGCAGCAGTCCCCTGCAACCGCAGATTGCGGTGGTTCACGGACTCCCAGCCCAACTGCTTGTTCTGTGGCGCTGTGGAGTCCGTGGACCATGTATATATTGGGTGTGGGCGTTTGCACTCCCTTTTTGATTTCCTCAAAAACCTTCTCCTCTGTTTCTGGCTGCACTTCAGTCCCACGCTCCTGATCTTCGGGCACCCGGTACGGAGGAGGGAGGGCAGGTCCGAGGACCTCCTCGTGGGTCTGCTCCTGGGCCTGGCCAAACTGGCCATCAACAGGTCCAGGCAGCGGGCCGTGGAGGGGGTCGTTAGGGCCGACTGCCTGCCCCTCTTCCGGGGTTACGTTAGAGCCCGGGTGTCCTTGGAGAAGGAGCACGCGGTGTCCACCGACACCCTGGAGTCGTTCAGGGAGAGGTGGGCGCTGCAGGGAGTGGAGTGTATTATTTCCCCATCCAACTCTATTTTGATTTAGTCCCTACCCTTCCCTTCACTGTTTTGCTCACACAGCATTGCCCTGTGGTTTGAAGGGCAGTGCTTGTCACTGGCCACTTGGGTGTTTTTCATATCTTCCTGGTGGTGGAAATTGAATAAAGATTCGTACACTTTGTGTCTTTCACTGTGTCTCACACCTGCACACACACACCATGGGTGCTGGGGAAAAAAAATAAGCACTACCGCACTTAGGCGGTAGTGTGGGGGTTAATTTTAAAAAAAAGAAAAAGAAGAAAAAAAAAAAATAAGCAGGAGTGCCCGGGGAAAAAAAAAAACTCCCCCCTGTTTCTCTGGGGAAGAGGTGCTGGCCCTTGGAGAGGATGGACACTCCTGCAGCATGCCGGCGGCGCTGCCCCTCTCCAGGAGATGAGCCAATGGTGCCCCTCAACTGTCCCACACCGCGGCCCGACTTGCCAAAACCTCCAGGGGCTACAGCAGGGCCTCCTGCTGCCTCGACTCTTCCGGTCCCTGGGGAGGACTTTAACAACCACGAGGGCCGTGGTGCGGGTGATGACGGAGGACCCTTTACTGGGTCGCCGCGAGGCGGAGGGGAGGAAGGTGTTATCCTCGCTCCTCCCTCCTAGACTGTTTTTTCGGGGACCTTGGTCCTGGGGGATGACCTTTTCCTGGGGGATGACCTTTACCCCGAGGAGCCAGGCGTCCTGGTGTCAGGAGAGGAGCCCCGAGCCTCCGATGACCCGAACTCGGGGCATTCCCGGATAGGGTGCGCCGAGGAAGGTACTGCTAGTGACCCTGGGGGTGGGGTCGCCGGGGGTTCGAGGCCGGTTGGCGGCGCCGGACCAGCCCCCATCCTCTCGGTGGGGGAGGGGTCGGTGACCGAGGTCGACCTCCTGGAGGAGGGTTCGGGATCGGTGGCGGACACCGGGGACGATGCGGACTCTGTCTGCAGCGAGATTTTCGAGTCCCAGGTGCCCCCCACCGATCTCCCCCTCGAGGAACTCTGGGGATTTGTCGAGGAAACTCTAGGTCGCCGGGATAGAGCCCAACTGGCACACGACCACTGGAGCTCTTTTGAAAGAGTTTATTGGTCGGCCCACGCTGCTCGCCAGGCGCCTGGGCTCAATGCGAATGAGCGAAAGCGAGTCAGGAACTTCCTGGGGGAACTCCTGGTGAGGGCGAGGGGCTTCTGTGCCCCTCCCCCGTCCTCCCAGTAAAGGTACATATTGGTTTTTAACTGTCTTTGTGGTGGTTGCACAATGCTTCCGACATGGAGACAACTATAGCCAGCCTCCACATCAACGGCAGCAGGGAGTCACAGCGCAGATTCCAGACCCTCTCGGTCCTTCAGGACGGGAGGTATGCGGTGTGCTTCCTGCAAGAAACCCACACTACCCCGGGAGACGAAGCCACCTGGCTCCTGGAGTGGTGAGGGGGGGTTCTACATGAGTCACCTCACCCGCAGATCTGGCGGGGTGGCTATCCTGTTGGCCCCGCACTTTCAGCCAGAGATCTTGGGGGGTCAGGGAGCCAGTGCCAGGCAGTTTGCTTCACCTGACGGTTCGGCTGGGGGGGCGCGGTGCTTCACTTGGTGAACGTCTACGCTCCCCTGGCCGGGCCGAGGCAAGCGAGCTTCTTTGAAGAAGTGTCCGCTCATCTCGCTTCCATCGACGAGAACCAGTGCGTCGTCCTCGGGGGAGATTTCAACTGCGTCCTCGAGGGCAGGGACCACAGTGGTGCCCGCACTGGCTGGGCATCGGGGAAGAGGTTGGGGGACTTGGTCAAGTCCTTCGACCTGGTGGACGTCTGGCGGAATCTCCATCCCGACTCCATCGCCTTCACCTTCGTAAGGCCTGGGGTCGGAGCGTCCAGAATCGACCGCCTGTACGTTTCGCGGGTCGTGCACGGACCATCACCTGGTGTGGGCGGAACTCCTTCCGTTCGGCGCCAGGCTCGGCTCCGCGTACTGGCACTTTAACAACCTGCTGCTGGAGGACAAGCGGTTCCGGGACTCGTTTCGTCGTTTCTGGGCCGGCTGGAGAAGGAAGCAGGGAAGCTTCCCCTCCCTGAGGCTATGGTGGGACGTGGGCAAGGCTCACGTCCGCATCTTCTGTCAAGAGTACACGAGGGGGTCGACGAAGAGGCAGAAATCCAGGATCGGGAGAGGGAGATGCTCGACCTGGAGTCACGCCTCAGTCAGCCCGACGCGGACCCGGCCCTGCACGGGGTGTACGAAGAGAAGAAGGCCGCGCTCCGGGACCTGCAGCTCAATGTGGCTCGGGGCGCGTACATGAGGTCGCGGATCCAGCTCCTCCAGGACCTGGACCACGGCTCCCCCTTCTTCTACTCGCTGGAAAAAAGGCGTGCCACCTGTCAGCAGCTCCTTGTTCTGCTGGCCAACGACAGGTCCCTCGTCTCGGATCCAGAGGGCATCAGGGCCCACATTTGAAAGTATTACACGGCTCTGTTCTCTCCGGATCTGTCCAGCGAGGATGCTCGCAGAGTTCTGTGGGAGGACCTGCCGCAGCTCAGCCCGGAGGACGCCGGAAGGCTCGACGCTCCCGTCACTTTAGAGGAGCTGACCGGCTCTCGAGGGGCAAAACCCCGGGGCTGGACGGGCTGACTGTGGAGTTCTTCAGGGTGTTCTGGGACGTCCTGGGGGATGACTACGCACAGGTCCTGGGGGAGTGTCTACATACCGGACAGCTGCCCCTTTCTTGGCACAGGGCGGTCATCGTCCTGCTGCCAAAGAAGGGGGACCTTCGTTCTTTGAAGAACTGGCATCTGGTCTCCCTCCTCAGCACGGACTACAAAATCTTCGCCAGGGTGTTGTCTTCCCGCCTGGCTTCCGTGCTGGCCCACATGATTCACCCGGGCCAGTCCTACACGGTCCCGGGCCGGAGGATACACGACAACGTCCACCTGGTCCAGGACCTGATCCATTTCTGTCGACGGGCTGGTCTGCCAAGCGCCTTCCTGTCTCTCGACCAGGAGAAGGCGTTTGACAGGGTCGATCACGAGTACCTGCTCGGGACTCTGCAGGCATTCGGGTTCTGGACGCGGTTCGTCGCCCGGATCCGACTTTTGTATACCGTCGCAGAGTGTCTGGTTAAAGTTAACGGGCCCCTGACAGTGCCCCATCGCTTCAGGAGAGGAGTGCATCAAGGCTGCCTCCTGTCCGTCCGGCTGTATTCCCTGTGCATGGAGCCTTTCCTGCGCCTCTTGCGGAGGTGGTTGTCGGGGCTGGTTCTGCGCGGCGCGGGTACGGGGGTGGTCCTCTCTGCCTACGCCAACGACGTGCTCCTCACTTTCACTGACCCGGCTGACCTGGGGAGGATGCGCGAGTGCCAGGCCGTGTACTCGGCGGCGTCTTCCGCCAGGATCAACTGGGCCAAATGTTCCAGACTACTGGCCAGTCTGTGGCAGATGGACTCTCTGCCGGAGGAGTTACGGGGGTTCAGCTGGAGTACCACCCATCTCCTCTACCTGGGGGTCTACCTCAGCCCGAGTGAGGAATCCTGGCCGGCCAACTGGCAGGAGCTGGAGGCCAAAGTCTCGGCTCGCCTAGGCCGCTGGACAGGACTGCTCCGAGTGCTATCTTACAGGAGTCGAGTGCTGGTCATAAACCAGCTGGTGGCCGCCATGCTGTGGTACCGGCTAGTCACTTTGGTCCCTCCTCCTGGCTTTGTCGCTGACATCCAGAGACCGTTGGTCGACTTCGTCTGGGACAAAAAGATGCTCTGGGTTGCTGTGCAGGTTCTGAGTCTCCCTATTGAGGAGGGCGGTCAGTCGTTGGTGTGCGTCCGCACACAGGTCGCGACATTCCGCCTTCGGACCTTGCGACGATACCTTTACGTCGAGCCTCCTCCTAGGTGGTGCGCCCTGGTGATGTATTTTTTCCGCCAGGTGCATAACCTCAACTATGACACGCAGCTCCTGTTCGTCGACCGTGACGGTTTGGAGGTCGCCCTCAAGACGCTGCCTGTCTTTTAGCAGGACCTGATCACTGTCTGGAACATGGTCGAATCGCGCCATGCCTACTCTCCAGCAGGAGTAGCGGCTGTCGTCTGGAATCCGCACCTCCGTACTCGCGGGTTCGAGTGGCTGTCGGAGGGGAGGGCCGTGGAGGCGAGGGTGATCAGGGTCGGGAAGTGCTGGGTTCTGGGCGCCTGGGCTGGATGCTGCCGCAGGACATCGTGAGCAAGGCAGCGGTAGACATCCAGTACGTGGCCACTGCCATTCGATGCCTTTAAAACGGCAGTGCACCAGTTGGAGGACCCTCAGGTGTGCGGTGGGATCCCGTCTACACTCACCCCAGCCCGGACAGAATTTCACATTGGCCCCAAGGTCCCGTCACTGGCCACTCGGGTGTTTCCTTTCTTCCTGGTGGTGGAAACTGAATAAAGAATAGTTCACCTTGTGTCTCTTGTTGTGTCTCACACCTGCACACACACAGCATGGGTGCTGGGGAAAAAATAAGCACTACCGCAGTTAGGCAGTAGTGTGGGGGGTTTTTAAAAAAAGAAGAAAAACCAGAAATAAAAAAACAGGCGTGTCAGCTGTTCTGTTCAATCTAAGAGCCAACTCTGAGATAGCTGGACCAGCATCTTCTACTATGCATGTGTAAATAAAGGGTAACTTGGTAATGAGATACCGGGTTTCTTGGAGTTATTTCAGTGTCGACGAGAGTGGGACGCTGTCATAGTGGTGTTGGTGGGGCAATGCCTAGAATGCCAACAAGAACAAAGTTACTGCCAGCAGCTTCCCCAACACTAGTGGGAATGGCTGGGTAAACCCTGCACTCAGTTACGCATCAACCATTCCAGTGCTTTCATGGGCTCTACTTTTTGAGTCATTGTGAATGCCCATTCAAAGTGGTTGGACATGCATAGAGTTAATTCATCAAACATGGGGATGACGATTGAAAAGTTCCAAGCTCTTTTGCAATACACAGACTCCTGGAGGTGTTGTTCTCAGACAACATGCCATCATTTATCAGCGGGGAATTCCAGTATTTCTTAAAGTCGAATGGCACTCAGCATGTTCAGAGCTGAAAATGTGTTGCTGGACTGATGCCCTGTTCCTTGGATGCTGCCTGACCTGCTGCGCTTTTCCAGCAACACATTTTCAGCTCTGATCTCCAGCATCTACAGTCCTCACTTTCTCCACTCAGCATGTTCAGACAGCTCCATACCATCCATTGTCCAATTGTCTAGCAGAAAGAGCAATTTAAACTTTGAAGGCAGGCTTAAAGAAAGAGCCTGTAGCTTCATTCGCTACCAAACTATTCCAGTTCCTGTTTGATTATTGGACTATCCATCATGCAACTGCAGGGACAGCTCCAGCGGATTGGTTAAACAGAAGAAGACTCCGTACCAGGTTCACCTGACCTACCAGGAACTTGGGGGAAGGGTGAAATGGCATCAGGAATGTCAAAACCAGACATAACTCCTCTAAGCAAGAGAGGCAGCTTACTTCAAGGTACAAAGTTTGGTGTCAAAACCACAGGGAAGGGCCCTGCATCAATAAGAGGTGGGGTCAGGTTTTGGGATGTACAAAGTTCATGTAGGAGAGGCAATCTGCAACCTCACAAATGGGGCAGGAGCAAAACAAACACACCTTCAGTATCCGAGGCAGAATCAGAGAAACCGGACTGGTACGAAAATGCTCCAGGAGAAGCTGCAGGAGAAAGAACACAGGACTTAGAGGGGGAGGGATATAGTGATTGGAATGGGGTCAGCCAGGTGGCCCTCATGGTGGGTTATCTGTAATCTATGCACTGTTTCTTATTTGATTGGACTGTCTTGTATGTAATTGTTACTGTTATTATTGTGAATACTGAAAGTGGGATTTGAGGTTCATCCTCCTTTCCCTGAAAACAGGTTGTAAGGTGGGGTTTGGGGTCTGGCTTTGCTGCCCGTTTCACCTGTAAATTGCTGTTTCTTGTATACGGCTGTTTATGTTAACTGTTTGTAATTTGTACTGGTTAATAAAATTTTTAAAAAACAACAGGAATGAGGGATGGGTGGTTTGCTGCGTTGCCAGGGGTATCTATGTTATGTCCACTCTGGTATTGTTTGGTTTATCAAACTGTCTGTATGTCATTGTCTACTGTTTCCTTTTCGATATGATAAGGTGGGATTTGAGGTTTGTCCTCTTTTCCCTGCGCACCAGTTGTACGTGAGTGTTTGGGGTCTGGCTTTGTCCCTTTCCCCTGTGAATAGCTGTTTCTCATAAGCTGCTGTTCATTGTTAACCAGTACGAGTTACAAACAGTTAACAATGAACAGCAGTTCACAAAAAAACAGTAACAACACAGACAAGAGAGTCCAATCAAATGAAAAACAGTGTACAGAACACAGCCCCTCACCTCCGTTCCCGCCCCTCTTCCCTCCCCAGCAACCCACCCACCCCTCACTCCTGTTTATACATTTTTTATTTTATTAACCATTTGTTTTGCGTTGGTTAATAAAATTTTTAAAAAAGGAGTAAGGGATGGGGAGGTTGCTCGGGGGTGGGTGGGTTTGTGCACTGTTTTTCATTTGATTGGACTGTCTTGTCTGTGTTTGTTATTATTTCCTTTATGATGACTTAAGGTGGGATCTGAGGTTTGCAGTCATGTCGCTGTTAACTGATTGCATGGTGGGGTTTGCGGTTTGGCCTTGCTGCCCCTTTCCCTGTAAATAGTTTTTTTGTGAACTGCTGCTTTTTGTTTATTGTCAACTGTATTTTATACGGTTTAATAAAATTAAAAAATATATAAATGAATATCCACCTGATGCTGAGAGGGGAGGGCAGATCAGACAATCTCCTCGTGGGTCTACTCCTGGGCCTGGCCAGCCTGGCCATAAACAGCTCCAAGCAGCGGGCCATTGAAGGGGTCATATTGGCCAAATGCCTGCCCCTCTTCCGCAGTTACATCTAGGCCCGGATGTCCCTGGAAAAGGAGCACGTGGTGTCTACCAACATCCTCAAGGTTTTTAGGGAGCGGTGTTCACCGCAGGGTGTGGAATGTTTTATTTCCCCCTCCAATTCTATTTTGATTTAATTCCTACCCTCCCCTTCACTTTTTCAATCACGTTGGCATTGCCCTTTGATGAGAAGGACACTGCTTATCACTGGCCACTTGAGTGTTTTTTCTTCCTGGCAGTGGAATATGAATAAAGTTTTCTGCACTTGTTGTTTTGTCACTGTGTCCTACACCTACACGCACACAACATGGCTGCTGGGGAGAAATAAAAAGTATATAAGCATGAATCTATGAGTGTCAGGTGTTCTGTTTACTCTAGAAGCTGGCTCTAAGCTTGCTGGGGCAGTGTCTTGTACTATGTATCTGTAAATAAATAGTAACTTGGTAATGGGAAACTGGCCTTCATTAAGTTATTTCACCTTCAATATGGTGGGAGGAAACACACTGCCCATTACCCAGAAGTAAGCTGTAGTGGTGGTATAATCCAAATGCTACAACTAAAACAAGCATTAGGTTGCATATTGTAACAAGGTCTTAAAATCTGTTGTAAAATCATACTTTTTTTTTGCCCTAATGTAGCCAGCACCATCCACACAGCAAATCTAGGGTGACGTGCAGCTACACAGGCAGTCTTGAAATGGACCAACTGTTTAGTCACAGCCAATAAAGCAAGATTTTACAATATATTGACTGAGCATGGAGTTAGAAGCCCTGCCCTCCACCAGCCACAAACTCTCCCACTTTTGTTCTCAATTTCCACACCAGCCGCCAGTCATCCCAAAACCTTTTGATTTCCTTGATATAGCGACTAATTGCCTATCATTCTCACTTACTTAAGCCATTACCAGCTTCATAGCCATGTCTTTTTGAACAAGCTGCCTTGTATTCTCTGAAGATTGCCTGCATTATGGAAATGATGCTTCAGGTCCAAGATTGGGGGCCTTTGAACACCATTAATCAGGCAGGAACACATCAATGTTAGGACTCGACCCTGATTCTTATACAGGCATTATGATGTGATAACCCACAGTATTGATTAGGATTAACATCATTCACTCCAGCAGGTTTTATTCAGTTTGGTGGGAACCAGTGCATGTGCACAATGAGCAATATGACTCCTCTGGAATTCCCCAAGATCAATCATATAATTGACTGGTGTTTCACCAATGGTCAGTTTAATTTTCTGCAGTTTAACATTAGGTAGATTCCATTGACAGCATTATATTATGCGAAGCAGAACAGAAATGAGTCTTACACACATTATCTTTTTCAAGCTGCTGTACATGTTTGTACTACAATGCAACTTATACTGCATTACATTGTGCATATTTTAACACATGGACAGACTTTGAAAATCTCTAGTGTCTCCCTCGTTGTGCAGGGCGGTAACTGAAGGTGGTTAGGATGATTAAGGTGAATGACTAAAGTAGCATCTGACAGCAAATATGATTGGGTTTAATTTTCCCTTTCTCTTCCGGTCTTTAGCCATGTTTTTCAGTGTGTCCTCAGAACAATCCAGAAAGGAAAATACACAATACATAAGCTATATATTCTATTTGTTATTCAATGTAAAAGATAAATTATTGCATTCAAATGGCTAAAAACCCTTCAGGGAGTATCAATCTAATTATGAGACCTATTCTTTATATATGTGTTATTTAGAAGTTATTGTTTCATATTGGATCTATATTGTACAATCAAGCAATACGAAGTTGACATTTTTAATCTTAAACTGCATCAATTCCAAAATAGTGCCAATATTAAAATAGATTCTATTTAATTTAAAATTATCTCCCTGAGAACTCAAAGCCAGTAACAATGTAATATTGTTTTTGAAATATGAACAACCCAGAAACTTCAGCCTGGATTTGTCATACATATGTCATATCCAGTATCATAACTGGAACTGAGCACCTCTTCCCCTTTCTCTCTTTTTGCCTTTCCCCACCTAATTAAAATTAAAATTCTAAGGGGCAGTGGTGTGCATGCATAAGTGTGATTTATCAGCAAGAGGAGATTTGTGTTCGTGAAATCTACCATCAGCTGACAATGCTACATCCATATGCGGATGCAAGTCCTTTGCTTAAAAATGGAGGCTGTGCATCATTCCCAGAATACTTCACTGCTTGGGGTGCCACATTCTTTGTCAAGGTTAATCAACTACCTGATCCACTGATGTCTTCCTCATGAGAAGGCAGGCCATCGAAGAAAGACAGGAAGTGCTTTTTTCCTGAATATGTCAAGAAAAGTCCCTCCTCTCAGACTAAGGTAGTCTGCATGGAGGTGGCAGAGGAAGTGAGCAAATCCCCCAATTCCACAGGATTAAGTCGGGTCAAAGAGTAAGCAATAGGCTGTTGTTTATCACCATGCTCTTGGGTCAAAACAGTTTTCATATAACTGCTCTGGTTGTACATGTGAAAGGTCTACCATTATTGGGGATGTCCAAAACCAGGGTGGAACAAAGGGTGTCTTTAAGTTTCTGGAAAGTGGAGCACTGCTCATGTGCAAACCAGGCAGTGCCCTTAGAATCTCTTCTATCCTTTAAAAGATTGGTCAGGGGCTAGGCTATGTCGGAGTACCTGTCAATCTAACTTCTGTTGAAATTGCAAAGGCCTCAAAAAGATCTCAGTTCCTGAATAGTAGTGGGTTCCTTTGCCGTCCAAATAGCAGCTGCCCTATCCTTGGTGATATCACATTTCCCCACTGAAATCTTCTGTCCCAGAATATAACTTCTTCTTGGACAATCTGGGTCTTCTTAAAGTTAGCATTATGGCCCGGGAGTGTAGATGGTTAAGGAGGGTACAGAGGTCCTCCTTATGCTGCTCCTCAGTCAGGGAGGCAACTAAGATGTTATCCACATATTATATAACCTCAGAGGCCAGAAGGGGCAGCTCATGCAGATGGTTTTGCAGCGCCATATGGAACATAGTGGACTACTATGAAATCCCTGTGGTGAGTGTGTCCCTGTGGTAGATTGCTGCTGTTGAATGGTAACAGCAAACCAGTGTTGTACTTCGGGGGCCAGTGGAACCGACCAGAATCTATTGGCCATATCTATCACCGAGAAAAATTTATGGTTTGGCGAGAGGGTATTAAAACTGGTGGAGGGTCCGCAACCCAGGATGCTTTCTGTTGTATGCACTGGTTAATTTTCCGATAGTCAACAGTCAGGCATCACGTACCACTGGGTTTCTTAACAGGCCATGTCGGACTGTTGGACAAGCTATGGGTTTTAGTGAAAGCCCCTTGTTGTTCTAATTGGATGATGATGGGTAAATAGAGGCAGCAATAGAGGCAGAACTAATAAAATATTGTTTGGTACGTGGTGGGGCAACACTGGTGAATCTTACTGGTGCTACCCTTAGTGACTTGACCATTGCCAAAATGTATTGACGAGTTTATCTGGGTCAAGACATCCATCCTCAGCTGAGACTCTGAGCACCCTTTAAGTTGTTCAAGTAGAGTCAGGTGTTCCGTTTGGGCCAATTTATTCTAACAAGAAGCCTCTTTAGGTGTTTTGGGGTTCTGTTTCCCTCCTGCATCTTTTTTGTTTGCAAGTTTTGCTTCAATATCCTTCCTTTCCACAATTGTTGCAGTTTTCAGGATGTTTATCAGTATTAGTAGGGCACACAGTTTGGATGACTCTGAATTTCGATTCCAAGTATCGTTCTGGCTTACTTCCTTCTCCAGTCAGGACTCTGAGGGAGATGTGGTTCTGCTCTCAATCGTGGCAATGTAATTTCAACATTTTTGCAAGTTCAGCTTTAAGGCCGACCACAAAGGCTGATTTTAGTGTGACAAGTACCTGCTGTTCTGTACCATTCGACCCATTGTCACGAGCAAACCCTGAGTGTGCCATCCAAATGCTCCACAAAGTCCCTAATGTCTTCAGTACGTTTTTGTTGGTAGGCGGTTATTTTGTTCCAATCTGTTCTAGAAGGGCTGTAATCACAGACCCACTTGTGAATAGAATGACACATGTCTTCTAATTTCTGTCCATTTTCTCCTAACTGTGCTGCTACTCGAGTGAGAAGTTTATTTCATGTATTTGATCCCACCGTGACAGGTAAAATTTGAACTCCGTCCATGGAATTTATAGAGTAAATGTTTTTCAACTTTTGAAGTTCACTCCATGTTTTTAGACACACCTTCTTAGCATGTGGCAATTCTTTTGCCCACCTTTTGACCAATTTCGGATCGGGGGTGGGGGGTGCTCGTGAACAGCTCATTGTGTGTATTCACATTTGGATCACCTGGCTCATCGTCTTTCTCTTTGACACAAGTCTTTTTCCATTTTTGTTGGTTTAGTCAGACTGGGTGCATGACCACAGGGGGTTCCTTATTAGAATCGGAATCATCATTGCTCCCCAAGGACGATTCTGAATTACCTTGAAGAGAAGGTGCACTTGGAGTATGAATGAGACATAAAGATATAGCAGGGTAAGATAGTGGAGTTGGTGAAGTAGTCTTCATGTGTTCTATCTCCTTTTTAGCTGCAGCCAATTTGTCTTTGGTTGTTTTTAATTCATTACATACCACTTTTAACTGATCTTTCAAATTGTTCTCTTCTCAGTCATGTTTGGATTTGTCAATGATCTCTTGTCTCTGTCTTAACTGTTGCATAACACAAAGAGACCATTGAGTTTGTTCTTTGCTTTTGAGTTGGGTACGTTTTCCCCCAAGCTCGTTTGTTATCATCCAGGGACCGTTATCCTGTGGAGGTTCCATATTTCTTACAAATGTCCATTAAGGTGGTAGGGAGATTGAATCATTATTCAATATACTCTTGTAGTTTTTGTAAGACTTCCTCTTCTAGAATATCAGGTGCCGACCTGTGACAGTAGTTGGCAATGGTCAGGTTGTGTCAGGTCTCACATCTCTTAGATCAGAACTGAAACAAGATTCTTTTTGAGCTGTAAATAATCTGATTGATTATCGAAAGAGACGTCTGTATTTAACAGTAGATTCTGGATGAACTATGTTCGTCTTTTTTGGATCATGTCAGACAGGACTTCCCACCATAAAAACTATCACTTTCACCCGAATGCTTTTAAATAGAGGATTCCTTACCTTGTAGGCATTAGTAGAGTGAAAGGAGAGTGGCAGTGGTGGCCAGGCATCTTATTATAATCCTGCCGACTATGCCAAGTTGTTGAGTTCTTTCCAAGACCAGTGAACAGGAGCAAGACAGAGACCGAGGAGTCTAAAAAGTTGGCTTTATTGAAAGCACTTCTTAGTACATCTTCAAACTTAAGTTCTTCTGACTGTCAGTAGAGTCATAGAGATATACAGCATGGAAACAGACCCTTCGGTCCAACTCATCCATGCTGACCAGATATCCTAAGTTAATTGCCAGCATTTGGCCCATATCCCTCTAAACCCTTCCTATTCATGTGGAAGTGGCTTTTTATACAGCATTGCAACCAAAACTTGTTTATACAATATTCTTACCGTTATCTGTCCCTACTAGGATAAACAGATATTTTCTTTACGGAGTATTTACTTACTCTATCTCTCTTGCACAGCATAACTCACACAGGCCTGACAGCATTTGCTGTTATACGTCCCTTGTGTCATTCACATGAACCCAATCATGCATGTTAACCCGATCATATTTGCTGTCAGATGCTACTTTGGTTATTCACCTTAATCATCCTAACCACCTTCAGTTACCGCCCTGCACAACGAGGGAGACACTAGAGATTTTCAAAGTCTGTCCATGTGTTAAAATATGCACAATGTAATATGTTTTCTCATAATATAATAGCTAAATAGGAGATAGGGCACATTTTGAGATGCATTTTGTGCATTCTTTATTGAATTTTTATGTGAAGTGTTACATCTGTGATGATCATGCTGTGGAACATGACTTTAAATGGAAACCTAGCTGGCTCCCTATATGCACTGTAGAGGATATTATCTCATTTAATTTTCTACAGCTATAAATGACATGGGTGCAGATTACTGGACTTGAACAATAATGATAGATCAGAATAATTGGGCAGGATCGAATGTAATGTTAATGTCTCCATACTCCTTAGATGTCTTGGCATGAACACTAACTCATGAGTGTGCCTGATTAAGCTGCAATCCCCATTCCATTAGGTAGTGGAGGATACTGATTTAAATTGGTAAGGGAGGAAAGCAGGGCTAGATCTACACTGTTGCCATCAGCCCTGTATGCAGGAGATAGGCCTCATCACCGAGGATTCATTCATCATCTTGGGCTGAGAATTCTAAAGGTCTGTGGCTGTAACTAACACAAGCTGTATTCTGACAGCTCCCTGGGAAACAAGCATAGTCCTGCATTCATCTTCTCCTGTGCTCACAAACCATTTTTATGCACGAGTGAAATCCTTGATAATGTATGATTTAGAAATGCAGCTGGCTGTTCCTAGGGATCTTTTGTGGCTGCAAAAATTTAGTCAATGGCCCTTTGCTCGCAAGGAAATTCAGCCATGACACCCCATGTAGATGTCAGTAAGGAAATGGATAGAATCATATGTAATGAAATAGGGCTTTTGTGACTGCCTTTATGCACCTATGTGTGACATTTGATATCTCACATGCTAACACCTCTTGTGACCTAATGGTCATTGCTGGCATTGAAATTGTGTGATGCTGTAAACTTGAGTTTGGGTTCCCAACCAATTCTCATGGTTGCGTGTCTTGATGAATAATTTAACGTACCTCAGTGACCAGTTCCTGGGATTTCCTCTGTGTCTCTGATATTATCTCACTGTCATCTGAAGATAGTTTATTTTTGTTAACCAGCTAGATATGTACAACTCTATCCACCCTAAACAAACAAACTAAGCTACAAACAAATGTGCATGTTAGGTCTGTATCCTGATCCTGTACCTTCTAACCTCCCTATCGTGATTTCCTCCATTACCATTTAACCCAACTTTTCATATTCTTTCCTGGATGTAGGTTTGCTCGCTGAGCTGGAAGGTTTGTTTTCAGACATTTCATCATCACACTAGGTATCATCTTCAGTAAGCCTCTGGATGAAGTACTAGTGGTATAGCATGCTTTCTATTTATGTGTTTGGGTTCCCTTGGGTTAATGATGTCATTTCCTGTAGTGATGTCATTTCATCTGGTGATGTTATTTCTTGTTCTTTTTCTCAGGGGTGGTAAATGGGATCCAAGCCAACGTGTTTGTTGATAGAGTTCTGGTTGGAATGCCATGCTTCCAGGAATTCTTGTATGTGTCTCTGTTTGACTTGTCCTGTGATGGATGTGTTGTCCCAGTCAAAGTGATATCTTTCCTCATCTGTATATAAGGATATTAGTGAGAGTTGGTCATGTCATTTTGTGGCTAGTTGATGTTTATGTATCCTGGTGGCTGGTTTTCTGCCTGTTTGTCCAATGTAGTGTTCATTACAGTTCTTACAAGGTATTTTGTACTTTACCACCAGTGCTTCATCCAGAGGCTCACTGAAGATGTTACCTAGTATGGTGACGAAATGTCTGAAAACTAAAAACTGCCTGACCCCTTCCAGTTCAGTGAATAAACCTACATCCAGAACCTCAACCTGAGCTAGAAATCTTCTCAAAACTCACTAATATTCTTTCCTCTCCACTTTGTTCACCATTAACTCTTTTAAGCTGGAACCTTTGACCAGTTCCATGCACGTACCATATCTGTATCCTATCCCTGACATCCCCATGCCCACTCTAATGCTAAACTCTTACATTATCCTCCTGAGCCATGTGAAAATTGGCTTGGGGTAAGAAAATTAGAGAAGTAAACATGTGGCTAAAGGACTGGTGTGGGAAAGAGGTGTTCCATTTCATGGGGTTTGGCATCATAGAGTCATAGAGATGTACAGCATGGAAACGGACCCTTCGGTCTAATTCATTCATACTGACCAGATATCCCAACCCAATCTAGCCCCACCTGCCAGCACCCATCCCATATCCCTCCAAACCCTTCCTATTATTATACCCATCCAGGTGCCTATTAAGTGTTACAATTCTACTAGCCTCCCCACTTCCTCTGGCAGCTCATTCCATACAAATATCAACCTCTGTGTGAAAACGTTGCCCCTTAGAGGGGAAAGATATAAAAGAGACCTTTCATATTCTCCCCTCTCACCCTAAACCTCACCTTCTAGTTCTGGACTCCCCCACCTCAGGGAAGAGACATTGTCTATTTAGTCTATCCATGCCCCTCATGATTTTATAAACCTCTATAAGGTCACCCCTCAGCCTCCGACGCTCCAGGGAAAACAGCCCCAGCCTGTTCAGCCTCTCCCTATAGCTCAAATCCTCCAACACTGGCAACATCCTTATAAATCATTTCTGAATCCTTTCAAATTTCACAATATCTTTCCAATAGGAAGGAGACCAGAATTGCACGCAATATTCCAACAGTGGCCTAACCAATGTCCTGTACAGCCGCAACATGACCTCCCAATTCCTGTACTCAATACTCTGACCAATAAAGGAAAGCATATCAAATGCTTTCTTCACTATCCTATCTACCTGCAACGCCACTTTCAAGGAGCTATGAACCTGCACTCCAAGGTCTCTCTGTTCAGCAACACTCCCTAGGACTTTACCATTAAGTGTATAAGTCCGGCTAAGATTTGCTTTCCCAAAATGCAGCACCTCACATTTATCTGAATTAAACTCCATTGGCCCATCTAGTCAAGATCCCGTTGTAATCTGAGGTAACCCTCTTTGCTGTTCACTACACCTCCAATTTTGGTGTCATATGCAAACTTACTAACTGTACCTCTTATGCTCACATCCAAATCATTTATGTAAATGACAAAAAGTAGAGGACCCAGTACTGATCCTTGTGGCACTCCACTGGTCACAGGCCTCCAGTCTGAAAAACAACCCTCCACCACCACCCTCTGTCTTCTACCTTTGAGCCAGTTCTGTATCCAAATGGCTAGGTATCCCTGTATTCCGTGAGATCTAACCTTGCCAATCAGTCTCCCATGGGGAACCTTGTCGAATGCCTTACTGAAGTCCATATAGATCACATCTACTGCTCTGCCCTCATCAATCCTCTTTGTTACTTCCTCAAAACGCTCAATCAAGTTTGTGAGACATGATTTCCCACGCACAAAACCATGTTGACTATCCCTAATCAGTCCTTGCCTTTCCAAATACATGTACATCCTGTCCCTCAGGATTCCCTTCAAGACATTGCCCATCACCGACATCAGGCTCACTGGTCTATAGTTCCCTGCTTGTCCTTACCACCCTTCTTAAACATTGGCACCACATTAGCCAACCTCCAGTCTTCCAGCACCTCACCTGTGACTATCGATGATACAAATATCTCAGCAGGAGGCCCAGCAATCACTTCTCTAGCTTCCCACAGAGTTCTAGGATACATCTGATCAGGTCCTGGGGATTTATCCACCTTTTCCCATTTCAAGACATCCAGCACTTCCTCCTCTGTAGTATGGACATTTCACAAGATGTCACCATCTATTTCTCTACATTCTATATCTTCCATATCCTTTTCCACAGTAAATACTGATGAAAAATACTCATTTAGTATCTCCCCCATTTTCTGCGGCTCCACACAAAGGCACCTTGCTGACCTTTGAGGGGCCTTCAAGGACGACATCAGTGCAGTGCTGAGAGATGATATAAGTTCTATGGAGAATAAGGTTAAATCCATTTGGGTGGAAGTTAGAAATTCTGAGAAGAAAAAGTCACTGACAGGTGTAGTCTATAGGCCACCAAATAATAACATCACTTTGGGGTGGGCAATAAATGAAGAAATAACTAATACCTGTAAAAATGGTATGGCAATTATCATGGGGGATTTTAATCTACATGTTGATTGGTCGAACCAGCTCGGTCAGGGTAGCCTTGAGGAAGTGTTCATTGAGTGTATCTGCAATAGTTTTCGTGAACAGTATGTAATGAAACTGATAAGGGAGCAAGCTATCATAGATCTGGTCCTGTGCAATGAGACAGGAATAATTAATTACCTTATGGTTAGGGATCCCCTTGGAAGGAGAAATCACAGTATGGTTGAATTTGGATTACAGGTGGAGAATATGAAGATAAAATCCAATACCAGGGTCCTGTGCTTAAATATGATAGACTACAATAAGATGAGGGAGGAATTGACTAAAGTAGACTAAAAACAAAGAATTTATGGTGGGACCATTGATGACCAATGATGGACTTCCAAAGCAATTTTTTTGAAGTGCTCAGCAAAAGTATATTCCAGTGAAAAGGAAGAACTGTAAAAAAAGGGGTAATCTGCCATGGGTCTCTAAGGAAATAAGAAAGCGTATCAAATCAAAAGAGAAGGCATACAAAGTGGCCAAAATCAGTGGGAAGCCAGAAGATTGGGAAAGCTTTAAAGGTCAACAGAAAGCCACAAAAAGAGCTATAAAGAAAAGTAAGATAGAACATGAGAGAAAAAAAAAACTCGCTCAGAATATAAGGACAGATAGCAAAAGTTTCTATAAATATATAAAATGAAAAAGTGACTAAAGTAAACATTGGTGCTTTACAGCATGAGAAGGGGCATTTAATCATGGGATATGATGAAATGACCAAAATATTAAACAAGTATTTTGTGTCAGTCTTCACAGTGGAGGACATGGACATGCCCGTAATTGACAAAGAGACGATGGTAGGTGAGGACCTGGAAACAAGCATATTCATGGAGGAAGTAGTGTTGGGCAAGATAATGGAGCTAAGGATAGGCAAGTCTCCTAGCCCAGATGAAATGCACCCAGGGTACTAAAAGAGATGGTGGGATATAGCAAGTACACTTGTGGTAAATTTCCAAAATTCTCTGGACTCTGGGGCACTTCCAACACATTGGAAAACAGCAAATGTGATGCCACTGTTTCAAAAGGGTGATAGATAAAAGATGGGGAACTACAGACTGGTTAGCTTAACTTCCGCAGTGGGGAAGATGCTTGAGTCTATTATCAAGAAAGGAATAGCAAGGCATCTAGATAGAACTTGTCCCATTGGGCAGACACAACATGGGGTCATGAAGGGCAGGTCATGTTTAAATAATCTTTTGGAATTCTATGAAGATATTACGAACACGGTGGACAACAGGGACCCAGTAGATGTGGTGTACCTGGATTTCCAAAAGGTCTTCGATAAGATGCCACACAAAAGACTGCTGCATATGATAAAGATGCATGGCACTATGGGTAAAGTATTAGCATGGATAGAGGATTGGTTGACAACAGGGAGCAACAAGTGGGGATAAATGAGTACTATTCTGGCTAGCAATCAGTAACTAGTAGTCTGCCTCAGGGATCAGTGTTGGGACCGCAATTATTCACAATTTGGAATTATTCACGATTTGGAGTTGGGGACCACGTGTAGTGTGTCAAAGTTTATAGATTATACTAAGATGAGTGGCAGCACAAAGTGTGCAGAGGACTGTAAAACTTTGCAGAGGGACATAGATACTTTAAGTTAGTGGGCAAATATCTGACAGTTGGAATACAATGTTATTAAATATGAAGTCATCCATTTTGGTAGGAATAACAGTAAAAGGACTATTACTTGAATAGTAAAAAAATACAGCATGCTGCTGTGCAGAGGGACCTGGGTGTCCATGCGCATGAAAAACAGAAGGTTGGTCTGCAGGTACAACAGGTAATTGGGAAGGCAAATGAAGTTTATCCTTCATTGCTAAAAGGATTGAGTTTAAAAGCAGGGAGGTCATGTTGCAACTGTATAAGGTGCTGGTCAGGCCATACCTAGAGTACTGCATGCAGTTTTGGTCTCCTTACTTGAGAAAGGATGTACTGGCATGAGAGAGAGGGCAGAGGAGGTTCACTAGGTTGATTTTTGAGTTGACGGGGTTGGCTTAAGAAGAGAGACTGAATAAACTGGGATTATATTCATTGGAATTTTTAAGAAATATATAAAATTATGAAGGGAATAGATAAGATAGACGTGGAGAGGAGTTTCCATTGGCAGTTGAAACTAGAACAAGAGGATATAGCCTCAAAATTAGGGGGAGCAGATTTAGGACTGAATTGAGAAAGAACTTCTTCACCCAGAGAATTCCCTGCCCAGTGAAGTAGTTGACACTACTTCAGTAAATATTTTTAAGGCTAAGTTGGTCATTTTTTTGAACAATGAAGGAATCAAGGGTTACTGGAGCTGAGGCCATAAAAAGATCAGCCATTGCCCACTTTACTCATTTGGCATGCTAGGTATCCCAATATTGTAGACTCCATAAAATTCTCCCCTTTTTTACTGATTCCTTCAGAATTCATAGATTGTGGAGAGCACCCATCTTTTTATTGCCAATAGTAAGTCCTTACAACCTGGATTCTATATAACTGCAACTCAAATGCTTAGACAAGTCACAGTTCACCACAAAACAGTTTCCAAAAGTTGGATTTTTGACCACAAAGCTGAAACAGAGCGGAAAAGCTCTCTCTTTCCTCTCTCTCTCTCTCTCTCTCTACCTCGCTTTCTGTTAGTCTCAACAAGAAAAAGCAGTCAGTAGTTGGAAATAATCATCAAGATACTGAGAACTCAGAGAATAACTGAAACTCTCTCTGCTGTTGACAGTCCCAGAAATCAAATAACACTGTTGGTCTCAGATTAAACTCATGTACCTCAAGTATGCCCAAAAGAGTCTAAACTGCACATTTTTTCATCCTCCTTTATTCCCTTTTAATTTTAACAAAGGTTTATATGATTTCACAGGGGCTGTATTGTTGATATTGCATCTTTATTATTTTTCTTGGGTTTAGCAAGTAATAAAACTGTTCTTTCTTTCACTGAAGTAAAATTGGCTTCTTACTGTTTCTGGTGAAAATAAATAAGCTGCATTTTAATTGAGAAAACATATGGCCACTGGATGCAAAGCGCTTTAAATCTTTGTTTTAACAAACAGGAAAGGTTAAAGGAGAGAAGTTAGTTCACCCCTCTTCAATTCATCATAACAATTTGTCCACAGCACATTGCAGTTTTCCAAGAAGTGTTCATATCCTCTGTGCCCATAAACAGTTACAGCTTTTTTTGCTTGTCATGTACAGAAATACCAAACTCACTGTTACTGAGATGGTTTGCAGTGAAAGCTAATAATCTGGACAGCATGCACACTAATTGTTTCTAATAGAATGGAAAGTAATATGAAGACATACCATATCAGACAGATATTGAAACCACATTTATTTAGAAGAATAAGGATTACATTAATCCAAACTCTAATCCTATCAAAGGGTCGCACAAATCAAAAGAAAAATTTGTACGAAGAACGCTTGTTTGAAAAACAATTGATTAAACCAGCTCTCAAGAGTTCGAAAATATCTTCAAGATTTATTTGTGTATGAGCCTTGTTTCTGTAATAACACTCTCACCTCTAATGCTGAAGGCCATGGATTCAAACCGTGCTTCAGAAATTTAAGACATAATCCAGGCTGACACTGTTAGGCAGTTGCAAGGATATGCTGCACTGTTTCAAATGAGAGGTCAAACCAAGGTTTTGTATTCCCTCTGAGGTGGTCATAACCTATCATGTGGAACTGTTTGAAAAATAACAAGTTAGTGTATATCAATAAAACAGATTGTCTTTTATCTCATTGCTGTTTATGAAGTTATGCTAGGTGCAGATGTGAGGCCCCTTTCAGTCATGGCTGACCATGGGTTGCATCCTCATTGTTCTAGCTTTCTCCTTCCCTGAAGCAACGTCGCTTGTGACTGAAGAGACCAATACTGGAGTGACAGTCCCGGTCGCAGAGGTCACATCTGTATGTGGTCATTGATCTGCTAGAACTGCTGCACTCCTTCCTTCATGCCCACTCGTCTGCTGCAGGGTTCATCAGCTTCTTTTACCCTGTCTGAGGTGTTGGTTCAGCGTGCTTCTCCATCTCGTGCGGTCAGCTATAAGCCTTGCCCATGTGAGAAACAAAGCCCACTCACTTCAATAATTTCAGTCCGAGACAAGATCTGAATCAATAGTGTCATTTATTTTACACTTGCAAGTGGGTGTGATGTCCCGTGTCTAAGAGGCAAAAGACATACACACACTAGGTTCAATTCATACATAATATTTATATGATTTAATGTCCATTGTTTTACATTGCTCCCTCCCCTACTTACATCATCCACTTCCCTAAGACCGGCCCCCATTACCCCTGTTTACCTCTTGCCTTATCCGGCCTTGTCTGTGATAAAATGCTTATTTCTGGTCTCACAAGGCTGTTTGACCTTATCCTGCTATAGGTCATTGTTAGGCCTATCCTTTCTTCATCATTATCTACCCCCTTCATCTGTGTCTTTCCCGAGGCCGTTCTGATCCCTATGACCCTTTTAATTGGGGTTTGTTCCTGTGTTTTCATAAAAGTGGGAAGCAGATGTTTATATCTACTGTTTGTACAGGCGTATCTAGCTTAACTTCATCCCCTCACAACATCTTATCTACTTGCCCATAATGTCTACCTTCTGACATAGAGTTTTAGCTAATATAAAAACAATTATATATTTCCTCCACATCGTTTCCATTCTTGTTGACTCAGCTCTTGGCTAAAACAATTACCCACTGGTGTGAGTTCACCTCCTTTGTAAAATGGAATTGCAGAAGTAACACTAATCCTACTGATATCCCACACCCAGGACTCTGTAACGATATCAAGTGCCTTCATGTTCCTCATGCAGGTGTCCTTGTAGCACAGCTGGAGATGCCCAGTGGGTCTCTTCCCAGATGCAAGCTCTCCATAGAGCATATCCTTTGGGATGCAGCTATCATCCATGCGGTGGACATGGTCCAACCAGTGCAGTCTCCACTGCCTGAGCAGAGTGCACATGCTGGGAAGGCCAGCGTGAGATAGGACCACTGCATTGGACACTCTGTCTTGCCAGGATATGTCCAGGATACGGGCATATCCTGGTGCAGATTGACTGTTGTGTTTTCCTATATTACCACAGTGACTATATTTCAAAGGATTTTCATTGGCTAACATCTTAAGGTTGTGTAAAACATTATTTTACTTTATATTTTGTGTTCTGCTAGTAGATTATGTAGAAATAAAACATACAATTATAGAAACAAATACATTTATAGCATAATAGGAAGTCATTTGGTCCAACTTGTCAGCAGCAACAATTTGCTAGATGTAGCATAGTTTCTGCATTCCACTAGGGAGGCGAGCCATTAGATACAAACAAAATTGAATTGAAGATAAGTTGGACAGTTTATTGTGTATATCCCAGATGAAAGATGTAATGGAATTACTTGGGCAGAGAACACACAAGCTAAATAGTCACCCTGCTTCCAAACCTTGATAGAGCCCATGACTCTGTCTCACCTGACTTATTGCAGAATTGTAACTTGAGGAAAAAAGCATTTTCTTAACTTTGAGAAGAAATCTAATTTTAGCATGAGGCTGAGAGAGAACTGGACAGAGAGAGAGCATCACTACACAGAAATTTCAAATAATTCCTGATTTGGTCACTAAATAAGCTTGATGATATTTTCCAGGACTTTCCTTGTGGCATCTCCCATTTTTCTGTTGTTAACTCATAATAGGTTTGGTGCAAACACCAATTCGATGTGAGATTCCTGACAAGGTTGTGCTGGTAGCAGTAGAGATGGTAATTCCCAGCAGTTGGGTTTTGCTCAGTTTCATGCTAACTGTAAATAATTTTTAAATGAATATACAGTACTTTCAAAATGTACAGATATATTGGAAATGCATGTGTGTAATACGAAATGTACCCTTTCTGAATAATACACTCATTTATTCATAGTTTTGCAGCATGTTCATTTAAGAAAATTAGTTTTACCTTGAATTAAAAGTCTAAGTCATGAATCAAATTATGACAAATTTATTAATATTAACTAAATTAGATATAGAGACATGGATCTTCCTAGGGTATATGTTTCCATTGTATCACATTACTGAATTTTACTTGAAACCAGCCTACCACTTTCAGTACAAAGCAAGACATTGCAGCACTGAAAATCCAAAATAAAAGAGAAAATGCAAGAAATACTCATCAGATCCATTCTTATCTGTCAGGAGAAAAACAGATTTGAAAGGCCAGATTTACAGAGGAGTGGCAATCATAGTCAGATTGCACTTGGTAGCTCAGTTGGCTGGATGAGTGGTTTGTGATGCAGTTTGATGCAACAGTATGTATTCAATTTTCATACTGTCTGAGGTTGCCATGGAGGTCCTCCACGAAGGTCAACCGTGGGTCTTGCCTGATGCGTGGTGACCTTTGGGTTAAACTCACCACCAGTAATCTTTCTCTAATGAGGGGGTAGCCCAAAGGTCCTGTAGGCAGGTAGTCACTACAGTGATTTAGACTGGAGGTAGATATTGCAATTATGCAGAAGTCCTGACATACGTGGGAAGGTTAAACCTTCAATGAGCGATTACCGGGATTTGGTTGCCCTCGTAAACTGTCTCTAACTCTTGAGTTAAAATCAGAGACTTCAAAAGGTTCTGATTCACTTATGTAGATAGTTACCTGGAAAATAGTAGACTGGTTAAAACCTGGCCTAATCTTAGACTGAACCCCTGACATAATCATGATATGACACAATCCTGATCCTCTTCACTTGACACCCTCTCCCAACCAAAAACATTGTCCTTAACAGCTGTATTTGACTCCCACTGACCTAAACGCCTGACAAGTCTCCCAATCTAACCTGACACAACCTAACTCTGCTGACTCAACATTTGTGACCCAGCCTCGCCACCAGACCCACCCCCGATCTACCTGATTCCCAGCCAATCCATCATGCCTCTTCACCCCAAACTCTACCTCCCTTACCTATCACTTACCTATCAGCCTACCTACCTGCTACTGTTATTCAATGACCTACACATCTGATACTCTAGTCCACTTTGTTACCCTATCATCCTGTTATCCCACTCACCTGTTACCCAACCACCTTACAACTGCCTCCCTGCTCACCCGCACTTCTGGTTGAAAATGATTGCAAATGCTTCAGCCTTATCTTTAGCACTGATATCCATGGCTCTCTCTTCTTAAGGGTGATGATAATTATGAAGCCTGCTCCACCAGTGAGTCGCATAATTTTTCACTATCATTCACGACTGAATGTAACAGGACCACAGAACTTAAATCTGTTCTGTTAGTTGAGGAATGCCTTAACTCTGTCTACTACTTGCAGCTTATGTTGTTTGGCTTGCATGTAGTCCTGGTTTGTAGCTTCACCAGATTGTTACCTTGGCTTTAAGTAGGCCTGGTATTGCTCCATTCCCACCTAGACTCTATTAAACCAAGATGCCGTGTTAAGAGTAGGACAAATCAGATCCAGCATGGCTAGGGAAAGGGATGTTGTGCCTGGGAGTTTTGGTTCCAGCAGCAGGGGAGTCAGGCCAACTGTGGTGGCATGGGGTGTCGTGGTGGTGGGAGGTTCAGGTGGAATTCAGTGGCAGATGTGGGCTGAGGGGTCATGAGTTGGTTTAGCAAGGTGGGGATGGGGTTGTCAGCGAGTTATAGAGTAATACAGCATGGAAACAGGCCCTTCAGCCCAAACTGGTCCATGCTGACCATGGTGCCCATTCAGCTAGTTCCTATTGCCCGCATTTGGTTTATGTTTCTCTAAGCCTTTCCCAACCATGTACCTACCCAAATGTTTTTTAAATGTTGGTATTGTAGCTGCCCCAACCACTTTCTCTGGCAGCCAATTCCATATATGCATACTGTCTGTGTGAAGAAGTTGCCCTTCAGCTTCTTCTTAAATCTTTCCCCTCTCATCTTAAACCTGTGCCCTCTATTTTCAATTCCCCATCCCTGAGAAAAAAGCTATATGCATTCATCCTACCTCTGTCCCTCATGATTTTATACATTTCAATAAAGTCACCCCTCATTCTCCTACATTCCAATGTCCTATCTTGGCCAACCTTTCCCTATAATTCAGGCCTACTTGTCCAGGCAACATCCTCGTAAATCTTCTTTGCACTCTTTCCAGTTTAACTATGTTTTTTCCTACAATAGGGTGACTAAAACTGTACACAATACTCCTCACCAATGACTTATACAACTGTAAAGTAACATCCCAACTCCTATACTCAATGCCCCGACCAATGAAGCCAGCATGCTAAATGCCTTCTTCACCATCCTGTCTACCTGTGACACTGCTTTCAACGAACTATGTACTTGTACTCCTAGATTGGAGTGGTGCTGGAAAAAGCCCTTCATCAGAATTTTTGTCCAAAATGTTGATTTTTCTGCTCCTCGGATGCTGCCTGACCTGCTGTGCTTTTCCAGCGCCACTCTAATCTTGACTCTAATGTCCAGCATCTGCAGTACCGACCTCCACCCACTTGTACTCCTAGGGCCCACTGTTCCACAACAGTCTTCAGCACCTTACCATTTACTGTGCAAGTCCTACCTTGGTTTGACTTTCAGTGCAACTGCATTAGGTCCACTGCTGTGGGGCAGTCAGGTATGGCCCAGCAGTGGAAGTGTTGGGGATTTTGGGCAGGTGTCACATCAGGATCTGGGTGAGGTCTAGTTGGAGATGTGTGAGGTAATTATGGGGCTTGTTGATATGTTACCCAGGGGTACAAAAAATATTTAATTGCCTAACTTTTCCAGAGTAACTAATTTACTTAATTTCATCTGATTCCCTGAATTAAATGGAAATTTTCAGAGAATTCCAGACATAGAAGAATTGCCCCACAGAATCTTTAATTTCCTGAGCAATTCCTTCACTGTCTACTACAATGGGGATTTGCGGGGTTCCAATCTCCAGAATAATGACTATCTAGGCATTAGTAAATCAGTTCATTGTGTGACCATCCTGATTATGACCTTATGATGGAGGGTAGGGGTCATTGATGAAGCAGCTGAAGATGATTGAACCTAAGACACTACGTTGAGGAGCTCTTGCCCAGGAGCTGAGATGATGAACTCCAACATTTGGGTTACGTCTGACTCCAACTACCAGAGAGATTTCCCCCATTTGGCTCCAGATTTGCTTGATGCCATACTCAGTGACTGCCAAGGGTAGCCACAGTCACGTCGCCTCTGGCATCTATCCAACAAAGTGAAACCTTATTCTGTTGTCAATTGAATCATGTTTAAACATGTCGTGACAAACTTCCAGGGCACGTGAGACTTTAATCTGGATCTCTAGGCCCTTTTAAGGTTTGGGTCTAATTATTTTTAATTGACTTGTTTGAACATATTACGATACACCTTCAGGACAGGTGAGACTTGAACCCAGACCTTCTGGCTCACAAATGGTGGCATATTGATAATGTCCCTATGATCCCAAACTTGATTTGCACACACAACCTTCTGATCAAGAATCAGATGTACCAGCATTGCGCCAAAAGGCCAACCCTTCTTCCCCTATAGGCATTTTTAATCAACCTGTTCAGGGACATGATGATAAACTTCTGGAGCAGTTGGGATTTGAATGCAGGCTTCCGCACTCAGGGAGGGACACCAGCACTGTGCCACAAGAGCTGTCAACTTGTCCATATCCTGTCAATAAAAGACAGGACAACAACCAATTACCACTCTATTAGCTTACTTGCAATCACCAGTGAATCAAAGGAATGATTTGGAGATGCCGGTGTTGGACTGGGGTGTACAAAGTTAAAAATCACACAACACCAGGTTATAGTCCAACAGGTTTAATTGGAAGCACACTAGCTTTCGGAGTGCTGCTCCTTCATCAGGTGGTTGTGGAGACACGATTGTAAGACACAGAATTTATAGCAAAAGTTTACAGAGTGCTGTAACTGAAATTATACATTGAAAAATACCTTGATTGTTTGTTGAGTCTCTCATTGTGAGAATGACCATGTTAGTTTCACTTCTTTCATATGTAAATCACAAAACGTTTTTAAAAGTTACATTCTCAGGTTAACTGTAACAATTGGTATCAGCCAGATAATATGTAAAGGTGTTTGCCCCCTTCAACATATTATCTGGGCTGACACCAATTGTTACAGTTAACCTGAGAACGTAACTTTTAAAAAAATTTTGTGATTTACATATGAAAGAAGTGAAACTAATATGGTCATTCTAACAGATGAGAGACTCATCAAACAATCAAGGTACTTTTCAATGTATAATTTCAGTTACAGCACTCTGTAAACTTTTGTTATAAATTCTGTGTCTTAAATTGTGTCTCCACAACCACCTGATGAAGGAGCGTCGCTCCGAAAGCTAGTGTGCTTCCAATTAAACCTGTTGGACTATAACCTAGTGTTGTTTGATTTTTAACTTTGAATCAAAGGAAAATGTTGTTGATAGTACTATCAAGTGACAATTATTTGTTTTTTGAGTTCTGCCAGGTCTGCTAACCCAACACTGCGAAAAAGTTGAATTCAGAAAAATGAGGTGAGAGTCACTATCTTTGACGTCAAAAGAGCATTGATCAAGTCACAGTTTTCTTTATTAAAAATGCTTCAGACAAATCTTCCATTTTCATGAAAGTCATTCAGTCAGTGCTGGAAAAAACAGGCCAGATTTTGCATCAAATGGTTGACAATGTATAGCAGCTGCATGCGAATGAAAGCAAATTTTAGCTGTAGAAAGACTCAGGTCAATGCTGACTATGAAAACATCTGCTGTTTGTTTTATTCAATGGAAATCTGATCAGAGACATCATTTCAATGTGATTGTGAGCAAAGAAAGCTACTTCAAGTAGGATATCCAAACAAAAAGCAGGACATCATAAAAGAAATTTAAACACAGTACGTACATCTGTTTTATGCATGCTGCTATTTTTAAACATCACAATAGCTCACACTCTGCAACAAATCATTAGAGATTGGCTGCTCCAGGATGCAGTTGTTTATCTGATTTAATCAGGAAATGGAGCCACAAGCCCAAATCTTCACCCTATGAAAATGTACATCTCATTATTTGAGCAGGTGCATCACGTAGGGAATGAAAAACAAGTTAAAATACTCTTCCAAAGTGCAATTGAAACCACACGTGTAATTCTGATTGTCAGCATATTTCTGTTAATGTCTTGATGGCTGCAAATCAACATCAAGACTTTACTTTCTTGCTTTTATAAGTATCTATTCAATGTACACATAACTTTTACTCATATATTCTTTAATGTAGGAAAATTGCACAATACAATAAATAAAATACAATGTTCTACAAGGTGAATTTATGACTTAAGTACAGATAGCATGGGATTCATTCAATGGCAATGTCAATCAGGTACAGAAAACAGCTTGATACTTGACCCTTTAGATCCTTACTGCATTTCCTTTGACTAGATTGGAGGACTGTGATGAATTAGACACTTTGATTGCTGAGCCTCATTATACAACCTGCCCTTTTATTGATTGAGATCCTCTGCTGGCCACACCCACTTAGACATTTGCCTCAATAAATCATGATTCCAGCACTAAATTATTAATCCAAAGCAGATAGGCATGGTTGAAATTGGATAATTTCAGAGAGCAGACATGGGGATTGCTGGCCACTTACCACATTGGCTGGAATTTTACCAGTATTTGGTAATGGGTGAAAATTGGGGAGACTGACTAAGTGGTGCACCTGATGTCTTCCTGCGTAATGTTATTTAGCCAAGAGATTAGAAAAATGCAGACAGGATGCTCATGTGTGGCCAATTCAAGGTCCCTTGTTACCTCTTTGGGCATTTTACTTGCATTGGGGTGGCTCATCACCACTTGGAGAGACTGTTCAGTAAAACCTGGCAGCCCCAGCAGGCTCCATTTTGGGTACTCCATGACTGACTGAAGGGACTATAGCAGCAGTGGCATTTTCTGTGTACTGAGAACCTTTCAGTCACCCAATTCCCCCAAACCCTCATGGGTATCTCAGTTCTATCTGCCTTGTGCCAGCCCTATTTACCATGCTGCAGAACTAGCCAACCCCAGTCAATTCTGTGCATCAGATGCCATCTTGTCACATGCAGCTAATGAATAGCATGATTAGCAACACCCGCAAGCAATCAATTAAAACAGGAGACCCCACAAATTTCATATGCTGTCCACAATGCAATGAAATGTGCTGGACCATTAATATTGAGGTGGCCAAGACTGTTACAGTAAAGGCTAAGATGGTGCCATCTGAAGCTGGATTCTCAAAGGGCAGACGTGCTTGAAATTCTTTTCGGGTTAACTGTTGTCTTCTCAATTGATGTTAACTACAGCCTTCCACCACTCATAATACAACCTGTGGCAAAGCACCTTCAAAGAGCTCTTCAAATAAGGTATAAGTTCAGAGAAGGCAGGCTCGAAGCATAATTTGTTTAATTCGGTATGCATTAAGTAATTGTTGAACTTGTAAAATTTAATTGGAATTTATTTATTATTATTTCATAGGCAAAAGAACAGTGTGATAAAACGTGATAGCAGGTAAGAAGTTTGGGACTATTAACAAATGGGGAAGTTATGGTTGAGGTGACTAATATTACTCTTGAATGTTCTGCTTACAAACTCTTTGGGCTGAAAGGGACTTTCAACGTTGTAGTCTTTCTTCCTCTTGTTGATGGATTTCTTCCTCTTTAGCTCCTCTAACTCAGCTGATAGTTGACTTTATGGAATGTTCCCCTCAAAGACTAGGTTGTGCAACAAGTTTCAAGAAATCTTCATACCCGTTCAGTTAAGTAGGTTTTGCAGAGCTTCTTCACAGTGATTCAGGCAGTATAGAGTCATATAGCACAGAAACAGATCCTTTAGTCCAACTTGTCTGCATTTCTTCAAAAATCTGACACATGTCCTATAATCTTGCCACTAGAAGCATAGTTTTTACTGTAGATATGTTGTGTACAAGTACATAGGTTTTGGAACAGGAAGCATGGGACATGTCATAAATAAATTAACTTTATCATTATAGCTAGCTTTTGATTTATGAGTGGACAAGACAGCAGGCATTCTCATTGTTGTTGCTCACCAACTGCATATTGAGGATATGGAATCTCTCTTTTGTGAATCAATGTCTCAACCACTCATCCTCTTCAAAGTTGAAATAAAGAATTGTGACATGAAGGCTCCCAGGTGGATACAGCCTTCAGCTGATTGCTGCCTTACCTTCTTCCTCGTCCCCTTCTCATGGCTTGCCCTGCTCTGAGATCATTCATCCAATCGTGCATCATTCCCAGAGGAAATCCCATTTGGCTACTTGTGACTGTATGCCTGGAATCCACCGTTTCATGCAAGACTTTAAATAAACAAAAAGCATCAGTCAAGTATAAGATCCAAAAACATACCAGAATAAATAATATTAGAATGTGCCTGAAAATAATCAATATACCTTTGACAGGTGCTGGTGGAGGCGAGGGACCTTTCATTTCATTTAACATCATGTCAAGCCATATGAGATTAGGACAAGATGTTGATTAGAATGTACAGCTCTAAAATAGCAATACCTGTAGTCAGTTTTGTATACAGATGTACATAATGATCTGACTGCTCTGCATGTTGGTACAGAGGCACAAGCTCCTTTACCAAGGTGACATCCTGTGCTCTTTCCATTTAAAATATGGATACATAGCCGAGATCCCATTTTCAACTATCAGGTGCTCAAGTGGTGCCTACAGAAGTGGTATAACACATTCCAATTTTGCTGTCATTATATCCTGAAAGCCGTTTTTGAGTAATCACTTAATTTGGAGCAATAATGAATGTTACTTTAATGATGATACATTTACCATTTTCTTAAATTAGAAAATTGGCACGAAAGCATTATTTAGCTTTGAATTTTAATGCAGTCCAGTTAAATGTACTCTGAGCAAGAAGTAGAACATGGTTTTGAGTCTCTCATTTTTGTCCTTGTATGTCTGAGTGGGCAGCAAAAGCTGCAAATGATCAGTTCCATGAACTTTCAGAGCTGGGTGGCATGTGGCTTCGTGATTAGCACTGCAGTCTCAGTGTTAGGGACTTGGGTTCAAGTCCAGCCTCTGGTGATTGTCTGTGTAGAGTTTGCACATTCTTCCTGGTGCTCTAGTCTCCTCCCACAGTCCAAAGATGTGCAGGTTAGGTCGATTGGCCATACTAAATTGCTCCATGGTGTCCAGGGATGTGCAGGCTGGGTGGTTTAGCCATAGGAAATACAAGGTTTCAGGGATCGGGTGGGATGCTGTTTGGAGGGTTGGTGTTGACTCGATGAGCCAAATGGACTGCTTCCACACTAGGAGGATTCTCTGATTGCAGAGGATACGCAGATGGCTGGTGTAGGAATTGAAATATTTGTATTTAGACCCTAAGGTTATTGCAAAATAGAAAGAAGGTAACTATTGAAGCAGATTTATCAATACAAGTGGTTTACAAACATTTTGTGCACCAAAGCATTAGATTTTTGGTTTTAAAACATGTGAAATTCTTTTGTGTCTTATTATCATTCAATTAGCTTATTCTTGCTGCTAGTCTACAGTCATTAAATATCTTAAATTTTGCACATGTTGTGGCTCTGAAATTCCATAAAGTCACTACCAGTCACTGCAAAAGCACAGACAAAAATTCCAAAGAAGTGGTATAACTCACAGTTACAGATGTTCACACCATTTTCCTGGTGCTTCAATGGCAGGACAGGAAAGCCACTGCTGAATAAACTGTATTTTTTAAAAAATTCTTAAACTTAGCCATACAATTGTTTATTGTTGGAATTCCAAGCAAGAAACAAGGGAAAGCCTGGATACTGTAAATAAACTTCAAAATAAACGTTAGTTAGGCAAATCAAATAGTAAATTATACCGGAAAATAAATGAATATTAGACAATATTTTAAATGTGGACCGGAAGTGATAAAACAAGATCAGTAAAGAACAGGAATCAACAAAGAAAATTTTAATTCTGTACAATAGCATTGCAATAGAGGCTAGAGAAAGTAATGTTCAAACTTCAAATAGAGCACACACCTTTAAGTCAATTCTAGCCACTATTGTGAAGAAAGTTAAATACAGAAGAAAGTCATGGAAAACTTTGGTTTTCAACCTTTAAAGGGAGTAATTGAGATTGCTTCAGGGAGATATATAATACAAATAGGTGTAGGGAAAAAAGCTCTTATTATGGCTCAAAGGCATATCATGTAAGATTTTTCATTTAAATTTAAGATGCAAATCAAAATATTTTTCATTCAGAAAGGTGTCCATATTTCAGTAATAGGGACAAAAACTTGCCTACATATTCCTTGATTGGATGATGTAGAATGGCTTTATTCTTTGGTATCTGTCCCATAATCTTATAAATACTTTAATGCCCAAACTTTATATCTGTCAGGACCCTGACAAAGACCTGCACAATCCATTTTTTGTGATCATCAACAAGCTGGACATGCAAGCAGTGGAATCATTCTCTGGCCAGGAAAAAATCATCAAGATGGTGATGGAGTCTGGGAGAACACAACAGGCCTGGCAGCGACAGGAGGTGGAGAAGTCAACGTTTTGGGAGGAACCCTTCTTCAGGACCCAGCATCTGCAGGTTTTTTTAATCTCTAAGATGGTGATTGAAGCAAATAATGTGGATGTCGTCTGTGGAAGCTTGAATTCCGGAGAAATCTGCAATTTGTTTTCTACTTCACTCAGTCCTTTTATAAATCAGATGCAAGCATGCATCGTGGAATATTGTATGATGCTTGTTGGCCATTTGGATTTAGCAACGCACAACAAACACTGAGCTGTCACCAAAATTAGCTGTGCTGCCTGTTTTGTGAAAGCTAATTGTCTGTGATGTTGACAAACACAAGCAGTAGTGAGGGTCCAGTTATGGTTGCAGCTGCTAAGAGTTCTGACAACCTCCTTGGTGAAGTGCAGCCATCTTTTTTTTTTGAGTGAAGTTGAATTGAGTCCTGATCTGAAGATCTACCATGGATATGTCCTCCTGCACAATGTTGTCTGATTCTGAGCTGCTTCTCCTTTCTCTATCATTACTTCCCAATTGCCCTGCCAGATCATCCACAATCTCAATTGAATCGTTGAAAAAAATCTTCCAGAGCCAGCACAAAGATGTGAAGACAGGTCTGAATGTACATGTTAAACAATAAAAGTAGTTGGAGGACAAAGGCCAAAAAGTCAACCAGCAAGCTAAGACAACATGCTACCAATAACTAACCCACATGAGTGGGTTTGAGTAGAGCTCCCAAAGTCTCCTGTTGCCTGTTCATGTCAATAAAATGTTGTGTTTTTGGAGGTGCCGGTGTTGGACTGGGACGTACAAAATTAAAAATCACACAACACCAGGTTATAGTCCAATAGGTTTATTTGGAAACACTAGCTTTTGAAGCGCTGCTCCTTCATCAGGTGGTTGTGGAGTATAGGATTTGTGCTTCCAAATAAACCTGTTAGATAATAACCTGGTGTTGTGATTTTTAAAAAAAAATATATTCGCAAAAAAACTTTTGACTTTAAAAAATAAAATCATAAAAAATATAACAAATACCAGTATAATAAAAAAAATGCAAATTACAACATAACTACAAACCTACCCTACAAAACAAAACCAAACATTGTGCAAAACAACACCAATAAATAAGTAAGTGACTTTAAAAAAATACAAGAATACAAAATAACAAGGCTCGGTGCAAAGTTCCAAAACAGAAAATGGGAGCGTTGTGTGTATCAGGGCCAGGCACTTTCCCACTCTGAAGTTGCCTATCTACCTCCTGTATTTCCTGAACTGTCAAGGGGACATTAAGGAGAGAGGCCTGTTCCAAGGTTACCCTCGGGAGGTTCAGGCTCTTAAAAAGGTTTCCATCTTGGTCCACCGCTCCTTGCAACCCTCAAACTGATACAATTCATAGTAAAAACTCTGAAAAGCCTCATTAATCCTTTTGGCATCGTATGTAAGGACCCCGGCACTATCTCTAATTGCAGTAATGGATTGGGGAACATGTTTTTTCCTAAACAGATACGCTAAATACTTCCCTGGCCTATCTCCATACTCAAACAGCCATTGTCTAGCAAAGCAAGTTCTTTCTTTGTGGTTTGTGTAAGTATTGAATTCAGGGCAGCCCGGAGGGCTGTGATCTGCTGCAGCTTAGTCATCAAAGGCCATGCAACCGCCTCAGCGGCTTTCAGCCACGTCTTGAGTAGATGCTGCTGTTCCCCTTCTGTTGTTTTTGGCTAGCTGAATAGTAAACAAAGGCCTAGCAAAGTCCTAGCAAAGGCCTTAGCCGTCTCTCATAGCATACACGGACAACTAGCTGTGCCTGAGTTGATAGTCAAAAACTCCTGAAACTCCCTCAAAAAGTATTCCACAAATTTGGAATCCTTGAGGAGAAAAGGAACCAGATGCCAGTGCAGTGAACCTAGCCCCTCACTCTTGGCCTTAACCTCCAAATATACCGCCACGTGATCAGAAATAGATATATTCCCAATTTTACAACTCATAATTGGATCCAGAAGGGTCAAGGGAGCCATAAAAAGATCAATCCTCGTGTGATATTCATGCAGGTTTGAATAAAAGGTGAAGTCCCTGCCAGTAGGGTGAAGACATCTCCAAATATCTACCAGCCCCAACTCTTCAAATAAGTCAGTCACCTGCTTATCCTATGAAGAGAGTTAGTTGGGGTCCCACTAGGCATCCTGTCCACTGTCGGATCCAAAAAGGCAATTAAAATCCCCCCCCTAAAATAATGTGCCATGTTCCAAAGGCACTCAACTTAGAGAAGATACTAATCAAAAATTTAAGGGGATGCGCTGGGGGCTGGTAAACATTTAAGATGCCCTATTAGGGTCTTAAGTATCACAAAGTGCCCTTGCTCATCTTTCATCTGCTCTAATAATGTGCCAGGCAAAAATAAATAAGTAAACAAGGAGATGATCCCTAAATCAACAGAAAAAGACAAAGTCAGGATAAGCACCTCACCCATCCCCGGCTCCATGTTGACCCAATTTATGACTAAAAGAGAAAAAGAACAAAAAAAAGGAGAAAACAACAAAGAGCACCCATAACATTTCCTACGTTAAAATCCAGTTATAAAAATCTAATAGGAACAATATATTCCAAGATATTTTTAAAAACTTATTAGAGACAGAAGAATAAAAAAGGGAAAAGGGAAAACACAGGGTAAATAGGAAAAGAGGATGAACATGAACCATATTCTTCATGTCAGTTGGTCTATTTTAAAGTGTCCACAAAGTTCTTGGCTTTATCCGTCGAGTCAAATGTACAAACCGAATCCTCGTGGCTGAAACGGAGCACTGCGGGGTACCTCATGGAACACTGGATACCCAGGTTCCTCAGCCTCTCCTTAACTTCATCGAAGGACTTCCTCTTTCAGATTACAGCTGCCGAGAAATCTTGAAAGAACATGATTTTTGACCCCTTGTGCAGCAGTGCCTGTGGGTCTTTTCCCAGTAACCTGGAGGCTTCTATCACTCTTTGCTTATCCCTGTATGTGAGGAAGTGCACTAGGACCAGCCCGGACCTGCGCACCGCCACCCGATGGGCCCTTGCAATGTGGAGCCTGCCGTACTCGATTTGAAGGCCCGGGAACTGTGGCAGCCAGTGTTCAAAGAAGCTGACTGGCTGCCCACCTTCTTCACCCTCCGGGAGCCTGTCAATCTGTAGATTCATCCTCCGACCTCGATTTTTTGAGGTTGTTGATCTGATCTCGCAAGGCCCACGCTTGCTGTTCCAGGGCCTGGATCCATCCGTCGAGGACTCAATCACTGTTTCTGAGGTCGTGGTTCGACTCTCCACCTCCTCCATCCGCGTCCCAAAGCCCTGGAGCTCCCACTCATGTTTTTGCAGCATGGACGCGATGGGTTGAATCTGGGCACGGATCTCCTCGAATGCGGCCTCAACTTTTGTGGTAAGTCTCCAATCCTTGTGGGTCCACGAAATCCTTTTGGAGTTCAGGAGAGGCCGCTGCTACGGCCTCTGGCATGCTCGGTGCTGCAAGGGAGTGTCCTCCCTGCTGCTGTTTGCTCACTCCCTTTCCCTTTGTCATCCTCCCCACTCCAAAATGTGAACAAATATGTGTTCTGAAAGTTTTAAATTAACAATTCTCTCATAGAAGTTAGCCAGGGATGCCAAAAAAAACACCAGTATGCCTTGGCTGATAAGCAGAGCCATCCATGGTAGTTCTAATGAATTGCCGCCATTTTATGTTGGGTATTTTTATTTTGTGACTAATCAGGCACTGGGGCAAATCAAGTTTACAAAAAAAGATCCTGCATCCAGCAAAGAAAATTCTATTTAAATGTTATAATGATTAATCTAATTTTTATGGCATGCAACCATGGAGTATGATCCAAATAGCCAATACTGCATCTCTGGTATGATTGAGACATGTACATACTGCCCACCATTCTGGACATTTAGACATCCATTTTATTAATGAAACAAATGGAGCTTAATAGAATTTCTAACCCATTATGTTTGTACTCGTGTAGTTAACAGGAGCGTAGCGCTGACCGGGGATGAAGACTCAAGTGGCAGGTGGGATTCAGGCAAGAGGCAGACTTTTATTCAAGCAGAAACTAATCAATGCAGGGAGAGAGCCAAAGGATCTTCCTCGAATCCAGCCTCTATGAGAAAGCAATTTTTCCCTTAATCTTTCCTTCAGATTGAAAGAGAGATTAATGATACATTCTGATTTTATGGTAAAAAAGCAGCATTTTTATACACTTTGTTACAATAATCAAATAGTGTAGTTACTGATCTTTCCTCTTATTTCATATACCCAATTCCAAGACACTTAATCAATGATGGGCATCGCTATGGACAATGCCAGGTTCCAATGATCTTATGGTGTTTATTAAACACTATAATCACTAGGCCTTGGGATCTTCCTATGCATCTTATTCATTTGCATTCCAGAGTTACTGGCAATACTCCTTCGGATCTGTCTCAGGCTTGCTTATCTCTAGGGACATCTTAAATTCTATTATATATTGTATTTCTCACTGCTCTAAGTGTATGTAAAAATACAAAAGACAGTTTTAACTCCTTGCTATACAATTTGTAATATTAATGTATGTTATAAAGTTAGATATAAAGTGTAGAGTTATATAGCTAGTTCTACTGTTAGCACCTTGTAATTAATAAGGTGCAACTAATCTATTTCATACTGGGCATTTTTTTAGAGAGAAAGTATTTCCTGAGGCTAATTAACTTCCACATCTATGTTTAAATGTCTTTCCCCTAATGCTTGTATTTCACTTTGGTTATATGTACCTATCCTTTATGTTGAAAGCTACTTCTATGATTATCTGAAGAACAGTTAACTAGAACCTATTTCTTAACATTGCAAGTAACTTTAAAGAAACAGCTATTTACTACAGAATAACTTAAGCAGCTGCAAAGACAACAGCTAACAGAGGCAATCTGGCTGGTTCGTGGGCTGAGACTCATACCTGGTGTTATTCATATACTGGGACTATCATCTTTTCATTAATGAGGCTGGGATCAATCACTTGTCTGTCTGTCGGCATCATGTTACCAAAACTGTCTTGGATGGTTGCTTGCAAGGTCCCTTCACTGATCTCAGAATAGCTCTTCATCAGCCATATCATATCTTAATGTTGAAACATGCTGTTTCATTCTATTTAACCCTTGTTGGCCATTTTGGTATAAGCAGGTATGGGCCACGTCTACATCAAAATTTTCTAAAATTGCAGTCACAACCTTTATATGTCCCTTATCAAATTGTAACCACTATATTCCTGATGTAGGCACAGGCTTTTTAGTGCTCAATGATAGCTCTCACGAACAGGTTTGTTTCTGCTCCATTGGGCATTTGTGGGAGTATAATCTATGATTATGCATGGACACCCCACCAGTGTGAGAATATGCTCAAATATGTGCTTCCACTAACGTGCTGTCTAACCTAACATGATTTATTGCTACAGATCCTAAATCCAGTCCAACAGTGCTGTAAGAACCCACAGCTTTAGGCACTACAGTAAAGGCATGCCCATTCCAACAACGCTTTCAGATTTCCCCATCACTGACAATTCCCACAATTTCCCCAGATGCTCTCAGTCTTCCTTGGATTACAGCCTGACCACAGGCTGTAAAAATTAGAAAGTTTTGATGTAGACGTGGCCCATACCTGCTTATACCAAAATGGCCCAGCCTGACCACAAATCACTGTTGTCCAAACCCTGAGCCCCAGTTTCCAATGTTTCTAAGACGTTAACAAGAATACTTCTAGGGATCAACTCTCCAACTTCACCCACTGATCCACAAACCTCATAACCCTTGCATCTAGTGGACTTATTGGCCACTAACTGGGACATCATGTGATTCATGCACCAGTGCCATCTTTAAAGCCCAGTTGTGTACCTGGTCAAGCACTGGCGGTTCACAGCTGCCCTGCACATTTGTCAATTGATCCAAACATTTTGGGCAGAAGGAAATTGGCATGCTGCTTTGCTGATGAGGATCTAGATATTCTACTGTACAGGGGGTGCATGCAATTGCTGCCCATGGAGCATGCCTGAGATATTGGTGGGCTGGAGTCACTAGTTTACCACTGACCTTCACTTTGGAATTGTCATAGCCTAGTTTCTCGGCTACAGGAAGAGGGGTTGAAACTGTATATCAGTGAGGAGAATGGACACAGTAACAAGGATGGAAAATAGGTCTGTCCTCACTCACTAGAGACAGAAAAATGCAGATGCTGGAATCCAAGGTAGACAAGCAGGAGACTGGGAGAACACAGCAAGCCAGGAAGCATTAGAAAGTGCAGAAGGCAACATTTTGGGTGTAAGCCTTCTTCAGAACTGAGGATGCGGGGGCACGGGGGCGTGGGTGTAAGGGGAGCTTCAGATAAGGGAGGTGGGGATAGGTGGAGACTGGTAGAGAGTACAACCTGGTTGGTCGATGGGAGGGATGAATTCGGTTGGTAGCTGGAAGGAATGGTCAATGAGAGGAATAGAAGGGAGGGGGTAGGGCTGGGAAGGAAGTCAGGGGATGGGAAGGGAGGTTATTTTAAATTGGCGAACTCAGTTTTGAGTCCTCCGGGCTGCAGGCTTTCCAGACGGAAGATGAGTTGTTGTTCCTCCAATTTGCTGTTTAATTCATGGTGGAATGCAGGCGGCCAAGGATGATCACATGGAAAAGGGTAATTAAACTGTGCGGTGACTGGGAGGTCTGGTCAGCCTCTGCGGGCCTGGCTGAGATGCTCCACGAAACATTCCCTTAGTTTACGTTTGGTCTGTCCGACGCAGAGAAGACCACATTGGGAGTAACTGATGCAGTAAACTAGGTTGGAAGAGAGGAGGTGAACCTCTGTCTCACCTGGAAGGACAGTTTAGGGCCCTGGATGGTGGTGAGGGGGTTGCTGTGCCAGCAGGTTTTGCATATTTCCCAGTTGCAGGGGAAGGTATCAGGGGTTCGGGGGGTTACTGAGGAGAGTGGCGCAAACCAAGGATTGGCGAAGGGAATGGTCCTTGTGAAAGGCAGAGAGGGTTGGGGAGTGGAAGATGTCCTTGGTGGTGAGTCTGGTTGGAGTTGACAGAAGTATTTAAGAATGACACATAGGATGCTGAAACTGGTGGGGTGGTAGGTGAGGACAAGGGGACTCTGTCTTTATTGCGTTTGGAGTGGGGAGGGTTTAGAACAGTGGAATGGGGAATGAAGGTAATGCGCTGGAGAGCTATCTAGATGGAGGGGAAGGCATGTTGTTCAAAATAGATAAACATCTGGGATGCTTGGAGTGGAATGTCTCCTCATTCAAGCAGGTGCGGCAGAGAAATTGGGAGAACAGGATGGAGTTCTTGAAGGATACTGGGTGGGAGAAGGTGTAGTCCAGGTAGTTTTGAGTCTTTGGGTCATCACTCACCAGCAATATCTCACCTCACTGTTCAACACCTGAGAATGAGATTTTTTTTTCTCTCAATGTCTGGAAAATCCTCACTGGCCATCTCACATGATTCTCCTAACTTTTAATGCACGGGCATTGATGAGAAAGACGAGAAATATTCCAGTAATGAAGAGCTTATGCCTGAAACATCAACTATTCTGCTCCTCGAATGCTGCTTGACCTGTGCTTCTCTAGCACCACACTTTTCAACTGATCTCCAGTATCTGCAGTCCTCACTTTCTCCTAGAAATATTCCAACCTATAATGGAATGTCCGCAGTATACTGGCGGACATTAAGTGGACCACAACTTGGGGATTTTCCTAAGTTTCTATCACATATTCTAAGATGCATGCAATTTAAATAACTGTTAGTACCATTGTCATTGGGTTGAGCTAAGTGAATGTGTATATGTTACATTAAATTTGTACCATATATCCAAGATGAGGTGCGAAAATAGGTAAAACATAAAAATTAATAGTTAACAATTGGAATTGTTAAATAATTTAACTTAATAAAATATTCACATGCAGAAAAATTCGATGGAATTAAATCAAGCCTTTTCTAATGAACATTTAATGTAGAATAGTTAACTGTTTTTAAGTTTTATGCTAATATGCACCTAAAGTGCATAGTCTATGACAAGCACAATGCATTCCCATGGATAGAGTATGTATTGTGTAATGGATAAAAGAAAGCCATTTTGATTTTTGAGTAGTTTATTTCAGAGATTTCACCAATAAATTGATGGAGAAAATCACCCACAAATACAGAAACCACCAAATTTCTTGGAATGGAATCACTACAGTGCAGAAAGAGGCCATTTAGCCGATTGAGTCTGCACCAACCTTTCGAAGAGCATCCCACCCATACCGACACCCCCCGACCCTATCATATAAACTTGATATTTACCATACCTAACCCCTATTTCTGGACACCACAGGGCAATTTACCATGGCTAATCCGCCTAACCTGCACATCTTTGTCCTGTGGGAGGAAACTGAAGCACCTGGCAGAAAGCCATTGCAGACACTGGGAGAACACGCAAACTCCACACAGACAGTCACCCAAGGCTGGAATCAAACCTCTGGTACTATGAGGACCACTGAGCCTCTGTGCCACCCCAAATTCATTCCTTTCATATTCTTTTATGCTGTCAATACTTGTCACTAAACACTACCTTGAGAAGGAGCTGCATTGAACTGCTGAATCCATGTGTATATACACCTTCACTGTTGTTAGGAAGGTGATTTCAGGATTTGATCTAATAATATTGAAGGAATGGTTCAGAAAAAAATAGTGTGTGGCCAGGGAAGAAACATGCAGCTGTTTCTGGCTCTTTGCAACTTGGTTCACCGAGCATCTCAGCCGGGCCTGTAGGGGCCGACCAGACCTCCCAGTCACTGTCCATTTTAATTCCCCTTCCCACTCCCTTTCCGACATGACCATCCTTGGCCTTTTCCATTGCCACTAGAACCAAACCACAAATTGGAGGAATAATACCTCATCCTCCACCTGAGCAGCCTATAGGCCGGAGGACTCAACACTGAGTTCTCCAATTTCAAATAATCCCCTCCTCCCTTTACTCCTACCAGCCACCCACCAGATTCCTTCCTCCCATTGACCAACCCTCTGCCTGTCTTCACCTATCCCCACTTCACCACCCTGGCCTCACCTTCCCCTTTATCTGCAGTTCTCCCTATACCCACCCTCAGTCCTGAAGCAGAGTTACACCTGAAATGTTACATCTCCACCTCCTGATGCTGCTTGACTTGCTGAGTTCTTCCAGCCTCCTGCCTGCCTACTTTGAATTCCAGCATCTGGAGTATTTTCTGTCTCTTTGCAACTCCTGCCCTTGTTCGTCTGATCAACGGAAACCAGTGGAATGTTGATAACCAGTGGAGAGTAATTCATTCTACCAGTTCCCAACTCAAATGATATTGATGAAAAGTGCTGCACCATAAATCTGTGGATGGATCTTTGCACATACCAAGCTCCTGTCTGTATAAAACAATATTTTCCAGGGTTCAAAGTGAAGACAGTATTACATAGAGTTTTCCAAATTATGGTCGATGACCCCTTTGACACCCCTTTAAATCTTTGCTTCTTTTGTTGATAACATGGTCTAATGGAATGTTGTGAGAAACTGCACGACTGCTGCTGCAACAAAGCCTCTTGATAGGTTGGGGTTATTTTTGGGAAAACCCTATCTTTTCATCAATTCCTCCTTTTAACAGAGATCGGGGATGGGTGAAGGAGGGGGAAGATGTGGGGTGAATGAGTTGGAATTGGAAATGGAAAGGGTTAAGGAGGGAGAGTTGTGGGGGAGGATGAAAGAGGGTGAATGGGTGGTGAAGGAGGGGATGAACAGGTAAAGGAGGGGGGATATAGGGAGCTGACTAAGGGGAGATGGAGATGAAGGAAGGAAGGTGGAGGAGTGAGAAAGTGAAAGGGAGTGTGAAATAGGGCCCATTTAATTCTTTTCTCCCCAACTCAACAACTGAAGCTTCATCCCAACTCTCTCCCACTACAATTCTCCCCTTAAATTGTCAATCCTGAGTCACACGAAGTGGGAAACATCAAAATGGGGTCATATCAGGAAGAAGTTTGAGAAGTATCATTATGTCATAAAGTACAGAGGAGGCCCTTCGGTCCATCAAGTCTGTATCACGAAAACTATGATAAATCTACACTTTCCAGCTCTTGGTACATTGCCTTGAATGTTATAACACTTCAAGTGTTCATCCAAGTACTTTTTAAAGGTTGAGGTTACCTGCCTCTAACTAGGCTCCCATGTAGTGCATTCAAGACCTCACTAACCTCGGAACAAAAGCAATTTTCCTCAATCCCTTGTAAAACCCTGCCTTTCACCTTAAAGGTCTATCCTCTTGTTATTGACCTTTCATCTAAGGGGACTAGCTGTAATTTGTATAATTAGTGACCTGAACTTTAATACTAAAACATTATCTTACTCTAGCAAAAGACTTTGCACTGTACTTTTGCTATATAGTATATATAGAGAAATAACAGATACAAAAGGCTGGATTTTACTAAGAAAATACATTGGGGCAGAGGGAAGGCAGAACTGAGAATATGGGAAGTTGGGGTTTGGTGCCTGGGAACCTGAACTAGATGCAGCACTCCTGTCAAACATCTTTTAACTCTCCCAATGCATTATATTATTGCAAGGTTTTCATTCAATTAGTCTCAGTGAGTGTCATGGTGATAAGCATGGTGAAATTTTCGTACCATGTAAATTGAAGCAGTTTTGAGTTGTCATGGACAGCCATAGACCTTTTGCTATGGAGTTGATACGAGTGGAAACTGTGTTTCACTTCAGTAATATATCCCCAGACATACTGTCAGGAGTTGTTAAGCACCTAGAGTGAAATATATTTCATTAGTGACAGAAGGAAGTAACTTGCAGCTGAGACAAAGAAAGTCAAGTAGGCATTTACTGATCTGGTCAGGAGCAGGAGCTATCTAGTGCAAGAAGCCAGTCAATGTGTTGAGTAGTCAGAAAAATTGGGAGCAATAGCACATTGCCCTGCATCCTGATGTGCCTGTCACCCTTACCCTTTCATTCTGCATTACAAGTCTATTCCAGTGCTCTCGGAAGTTATATCTCGTAGACTGGAGTATAAGAATGCAGAAATTATTCTGCATCTATACAAAACCCTGATTAGATCCCATTGGCAGTATTGTCAGCAGATCTGGGCACCACAACTTGGGAAGATTATGTTGGTCTTGGAGGGTATACAGTATAGGTTTACAAAAATGATACCTGGATTTAAGGAATTATGAGGAGACATTACCCATATTCGGCCTGGTTTCTCCAGAATTTAGAAAGATAAGGGGTGATCTGACTAAAGTCTTCACAATATTAACAGCAATGGACATACTGGATAATGACAAAGTAGGTAAGCAGATAAAGGGCATAGTCCAAAACTTAGGGACAGACCATTCAGAAGAAATGTTAGGAAGCACTTCTACACACAAAGGGTGGTAGATATTTGAAGATCTAGCACAAATGGCAGTTAATTTTAAATCTGAGATAGATAAAATTTTGTTACACAAGAACATTAAGGGATATCAACCAAAGGCAGGTATATGGAGTTAGGCCACAGATCAGCCATGATCTCATTGAATGGAGGAACTAGTTTTATGGGCTGAATGGCCTAATCCTTTTTCTATATTCTTCATTCTTTTCACAAGTCTGTCTTGCAGATCTTTCTGTTTATGCACTTCCTCACTGTCCATCTATCATTGACACTCACTCATTATTATGTAATGTCATTCCTCACTCTTGTAGTCACCCATAATAAATGCTGTTCACTAATTGGATGAATATATTCCATTATTCTCATTTATAGTTTCCTTCATTCCTGCTTTGCAGGGGCAGAAAGCAGAGTACACCATGAAGAGGTGGAGAAGTGGGGGGTAATGCTGCAGCCTTTGCTCAAATAACCTGTGCAGAAAAGGAACTGCTGGAGAACAATGGGGGCCCAGCATGCCTTGCCATCAGAGATTACCTGTGACAGAATTAAATACCAGGCAGTCATATGATCTTGTGGCTGTCTCGTGATTTGAGGATGACATTTACTCAGGGTTGCAAGTTTCTGCCATGAGCCCTCATGATTAAACAGACTGATTCTTGACCCATAGATTTTTGGGCACATCAGATAGATTGTTCCATGAGGTAGTGGGATCCAAAGTGCAGAATTTCTTTTACTTTGCTTTTCTGCTACTGCTTTACCTCATCAAAAACACTTGATTCAAAGCATGACACAGTTTGATGAACAAGTTGTTGCTCTTTTGAATGATTGTTATTCAATACTGCCAGGTATTAATGTCAATTCTGCCATGCTTCAAAAAAAGCTTCAGAGTTTCTTTATTGAATTTTCTTTGTAGTTCCTTGGTACAGACCGTTTGAGAATTGAGAAAACAGAACCTGGTGGGGAAATGCATTTCAGCCATTTGGATGTACTGTCCAGTCCATCACTGTAAATTTTGCAAGAGTTTTTCCTGAATGCTTGCAGAGCTGACTTCTAGAGGAACACTGACATTTGTTCAATGGTGCTCCCAACTGAATCTGGAAAATTCAGCTGAGGCATTATTGGTGAAATTTCTCCAGCACACTTCTTGTCACTGATATGGAGTTCGGGTCCCCCTTCATTACAAGTATTTGATGATGATAAATACTCTGTACGCTTAGATTTTGTTGATTTGTGGAGGCCTTTGTTGTTAAACACTTTTAGATGGCTGAGCTGGTGCAGCTAATCCAATGATGAATCTCCTCAGCAGTAGCCTTTTTGAGAGAGGTGGCTGCCAAGGTATGGGAAGTGCTCAACATATTTTCAATATATGTGAGGGAAGGAATAATTGACTGACCAGGTCTGGGTTAATATCTTAGTTTTATTTATGGCAACACTTAAGGACAAACCAAGTTTTTTTATATGAAAAAACAGAGATCAACAATGGCTTAACAATCTAGTGTAGTGTAGTCATTCACATACTGCAGGCCATGTGTGTCTTTTGGTGGTTAATTTAGTGTTGGCATCTCAGTGATTGATATTTCTATTTAAGTGTTACTTAGAACTCAAGTGGGCAAGTTGATCTTTGACGAGGTGACTAACACTGTCAGGTAGATTGCCCCCATACTATTTACAATCACAAGGCCTTGTTTGATGCTAGTCCAGATTTTGAAGGAGTCTTTTTCAGATCTCCCACTCAAGACAATTGTTGTAATATCATCATAAAGCAGTTGCAGGATTCCGATTAACTTCCTAATATATTCAGATCTCTAGAGACAATCCAGAGTCTTTCAATTTACTGACTCAAAAGCTTCGGTCAGGTCAGTGAATGCTGGCATTGTTCTCATCAGAGTTGCTGGTGATCAGTGGATTTTCTGTATGTGTGGCTGTCAGAGTTGGGGAGATTGAGACCTACCAGCTATCTAGTGAGGGAATCAAATATCAGACTGCCATGTGGCTGACACACACTCAGTCATGTTGACTTGATGTAAACAGACACTGAAATATGATGCAGCTAATGATCACTTCAAAGATCTCTACCTTCGTAGTCCAATTCATTTCCCACATAGACCTTCATGCAACTAGGAAGAGGCAGCCAAGTTCCTGTGGACAGTTTTACAGATAAGCGGAAAACACTCATGGAGCTAAGTAACCTTAATATTTAAATAGATAATTATTTGTGAATTTTAACCTGTACAGTGGCTTCAACAGCCATCAAAAACTACATGGAACTCACTCGGGTCAACCAGATGAGAGGACACTGGAGGATCTGTAATAAAACAAAGTGGCTGGAAAACCTTTGCTAAAATGCCAATGGAAGAAGCTTGTAATCATAGTATTTGTTCAAGAGGAAGATTTCACTGCTTCACAGGTTATTTCTAAATTTTTGGAACCCATTTCACCTACCATGGATGTTACTTCCTGTGGCAGCATGGTGGCTCATTGGTTAGCACCGCTGACCCACAGCACCAGGGACCCAGGTTCAATTCCAGCCTCAGGCGACTGTTTGTGTGAAGTTTGCACATTCTCCCCGTGTCTGTGCGGGTTTCCTCCAGGTGCTCCAGTTTCCTCCTACAATCCAAAAATGTTCAGGTTTGGTGAATTGGCTGTGCTAAATTGCCAATAGTGTTCAGGAATGTGTAGGTGAGGGGTAAATATGGGGAATGGGTTTGAGTGGGATACTCTTCAGAGGATCGGTGTGGACTTGTTGGGCTGAAAGGCCTGTTTCCACAATGGAGGGATTGTGTTTTCACTTTCTCCATTGCCAGCCTTCATTTGAGTAAGAAATACTATTTCAGCTCTATCTTCCATTCCTGATGAAGCATAAGAGGATTAGTACCAGCAATAACAGGAGCAATATTAACAGCAGAGGCAGATGCTTCCTCTCAGCCACACGCCTCTCCACAACACAGAGGGGCAAACAGAGATCCTGCTGGAACAATGTGATACACTCAATATATGACCTACATCTAGAGGATTACCTTTCTCAATATGCTTCATGAGGCTCAGGCTTTCAAAGCAGATCATTGTAAGTATTCTCAGCCTCCTGCAGCGTGACCCCCTTCACTGTGATGCTGTGGAATTCATTGCCAATTGTCATCAATGTCGTTACTGCTGTTGACCATCCTAGTTCCCAGCCTCTCCTTGGGGTTGTGTGCTATCTTCTCCTGAAAAGAAAGCAAGCAAAAGGAAGAAAACAATGGGTTTCAGCAATGGAATGACACCAAATTGTGGAAGGTGGATCTGAGGAGTGGGTGTGAGTTGTCATTCAGATGAAGGTGAGTGTGACTGCTTGCTGTTCGTTTTTCATTTGAGTAGAGAAAGAAGTGGAGCGGCAAGTTATGTTGGTCTGAGGAGTGCTGTGCAGGACAATGCCTGGACAAGGAGAGTGTGCGGTGTTAGCACCTGAAAGCAGGACGCACTCACCTTGCATGCCCGTGAAGTCATTGAATTTCTTGGAACACTGTGTCCAGGTTCGAGAAACTGTCCACCTGGCGATCACTTTCTGAGTCCCTTGCATCCAGGCCAGCTTGGCTTGAGAAGCTGATATCTCCTTTTCTGTCTGCAGGAAACAGTACTTCAATTCCTCACAATCCTTGGCAGGATCTCCAGGGAAGTCAGAAGCCTTGGGACAGCCTTACCAAGTATCCTTTCTATTTCAGTGATTGCTGAATCCTCAGGATTGAATGCACAGTTCAGTCACTCTGAGACTTGCTCTAGTCCCTTTAGTTAGACATCCATCCAGTTGTCACCATGTCCATCCTCAATCGCTGGTCTATCACCTGGAAGCAGAATGTTAACATCATGGCTGAATTAAAGCCTGCTTCAATGCTAGCCCGCATATTGCATGTACGTCTGTTCAGATCCAATCTAAGTAATGGTGTTTCCTCATTAGAGGTGTAGAATTCTCCCTGCTCTCTTTCCTCCTCCTGACTGTGTTGATATTGGCCATACTGCAGACTTTGGATATCTGAAAGCATAAAAGTCAGAGTGAGAAAGGTAGGGGTTACAAAAGTAAGAGGTCCATGCAGATTTCATTTTACAGCAAATTCTAGATTGTGGATGAATATGAAATTAAGACAACTGAAGTTCATTATCATCTTCAATGGTTTGTGATGTGGCTGCCATGCCAGTGATGCAGAAAACAATATTTTCCATTGAGGTGACTGGATATAAATATGATTACCACCTCTTCAGTCATCTCTTATTTTGTCCTGTTCTGGTCACCTTTTCTCTTCTTTATATGGGAGACGGCAAAATATCAGTAGTTGAGTGGCACTGAATAGTTTGAATCTGAGTAGTTGAATTGCTGAATAGTTGGAATCTGAGTAGGCAGTAGATGGTGTATCTGAAACTTGTGTCATTGGATAGTGTATGTTGGTGAAGTCATATGTAATGAGTTTATGCCTTCAGCACAATTAAATGCTGCTGTCGAGTATTGTGGGAGGCTGGTGGTTTGGTGTGAACATGTAGTCACTGATCTTCACCACATTTTTTGCATTGCTGTCAGTGCCTTGGAACACAGGAAAGAGGAGGTACCCTTTGGGATTGATAAAGCTTGTAGTAGATTATCAACAGATTAATCAGTTTAATTTATGTCAAAATACCTCCAGAATCATGTCTGTGCTGAATAATTGTTGAATAGACATGGAGAGGTTAGTGCAAAAGATATAATTTGGCAGTCAATTGACATAGGGACCATAAAGTGACATGCAGCATATGACATGAGAAGCTGTGAGAGATTAGCATGTGGCTAAGAGGGATGTGAGAGACGGGTAGATGAGGGTTGGTGAGCAAAGGAGGCCATGGGATAGGGAGATGAACGTAATTTGGCATGAGATACGAGGGGACCTGACAGATGGGTACAGGTCATGGATAGGCTTTGGGGCATGAAGATTGAGGGGGTTGGAGCGAGAGGGATGTTTTATGATTTAATCTTGCTTTTTAAACTTTTAATTGTACTGGAACCCCAAGGCAGGCTTTCCTCCAACCTTCCTTGGGAACTAGGTAGCTTCTAATTTCCTCCCAGTTTGCCGATCCCTACAAACCGAAAATCAGAAATACGGCTGCCATTTTTAAAGGCTGGATTAATGGAGCAGGGTTTTCTCCCGATTCTGTGCATGTAACCTGAGACTGAAAATTGGGACCACTGCATCCAAGGCAAATACCCTTCCTTAGGTCATAGATAGATGTAAGAAGACTAATCCTATAGCACGGCAGATGTAAACACAAAATACCCTACATTTGTAGCAAGACTTCCCTTTGACCCAAAGACCAATATGCCATTTGCTTTCCTAACTCTTGTGCCTACTTGCTGATTTCCTTTGATCCAATATGCATATACCCAAGTGTCTCTGAACATCAAATATGTTCAAAGTTTGGTACCTTTTAATACATTCACCAGTATCTTCCCGTCTGAATCTGAATTCCTATTTCTGTACCAGATCAAACTAAAAATTTCCCACTTACCTTTTGTGTAATTTTTTTTCAAGTGAAATTCCAGGCCTGATTTCCTAAAGCCTATCTACCATCTACAAGGCACAAGTCAGGAGTGTGATGGAATACTTTGCACTTGCATGGATAGGTGCAGCTCCAATAACATTCGTGGGTTTTCTTGTGCTATCATCCCAAATAGACCTCATCAATGAATTACCATTTCTCTCACCTGATGTCAGCTCAATTCTCCCACATGCTGGAGCCAGAAATACCCATCATTGCTGGGATATCCCATGAACCATAGCACCAGTTCTACATTTAAAAGGTGGTTGTGCACACAGTCAAGCACTCAGTCTGGAGCTGCCTTTCACTGTTTGTGACATCTGCCTTGGCTAAGTTAGATAAAGGAGATTGGCCCCCTGATCTGTGGTCAGAGACCAAAGGGTTCTGGTGGATGGATGGTGCAGACACCTCCCACCAAGGCCCACGCTCTCTCATTCTCACTATTACACGCAACATCTTTCCTTATGTGTGCTTATGCATTGAGTCCTCCACACCACTAACCCTGCATGATCTTTGCCCTGCCTCTCACTCACCTGGGCCACCTCAGCTCACATTTCCTCGGGTTTCACCAGCACTGGCAGCTATATCACCCACTTTCCTTTCACTCATGCCGTGTGGGCGGCACATTGGCACAGTGGTTACCACTGCTGCCTCACAGCACCAGAGATCCAGGTTCAATTCCCGCCTCAGGTGACTGACTGTGTGGAGTTTGCACATTCTCCCTGTGTCTGTGTGGATTTCCTCCGGGTGCTCTGGTTTCCTCCCACAGTCCAAAAATGTGCAGGTCAGGTGAATTGACCATGCTAAGTTGCCTGTAGTGTTAGGTGTAGGGGAATGGGTCTGGGTGGGTGCACTTTGGCAGATCGGTGTGGATTTGTTGGCTTGAAGGGCCTGTTTCCACACTGTAAGTAAGTAAGCATTCCAACTATTTATCTTGTTCCAGGAGAAAACAGACTACAATAAGGCAGAAAGCCAAGGTGAGTAGTGGGTGCCCAACATCTGGCTGCTCACTTCCTATGAGGAGACTATGTTGACTCTGATGTCACCAAGTGGCTATATGACCATATCAAAGCTCCTAGACTGCTATCAGAGGCCACCCTTGGCTGACTCTGCTGGAAACCTCCCCCCACCCCCACCCCCACCCCCACCCCCACCCCCACCCACCCCAACTGAAGGCTGTCATTCTTGGTTTGAATGAAGACTGCTCTGCTTCAGCTTTGGTACATGGCCATTTGATTGAAGCACACCCAGTGTGTTTGCCCATATGCAGATGTTATTGGTTTAGGTGTGAGATTGACATACTATTGTCAGCAAAATGACCAATGAATAATGACTGCTGACAATCTTCCTGGATTCATATTTGCACTAAAAGACAAGGCAAGTGTGGCACAGTGGCAGTGTCCCTATTTCTGAGCCAGGAAGCCCGGGTTCAAGTCCCACCTGCTACAGAGGTGTGGAATAATATCTCTGAAAAGGTCGATTTAAATAGTTATTCATCAGCACAGACCTGAATATCCTTACTTCATCCCTGAACTAAACCAAATGAACTGATCTTGACCTGGGTAGAAACTGGCCAATGACAGTTGGCTTTGGTGCTTGAGTTTGGAAAAAGGGAAATTTGACCATGGCACCTAGTCCTATCTCTACTAAATAATCATGTCAGAGGATGTAACACAGCCTTTGGGTGAAGATAAGATTAAGTTGAGCTCAATTGTGATGCCACATGCTGTCGAACAGCATTGTAACACTCACTGTTTAGGCTCACATGGGTTAATGTATTGGAAAATTTGGATACCAGGATCAATAACTTAAGAAGAGAGTGAGGGAGCAGAAATTCTCAGAGAAAAGGAGAGAAACAGACTGACAACAAAAAGAATGGAGAATTAAACTTTCCAGTGTTCTTGAAAAAGTAACAAACACCATATAAAATGATTTGTAGAAGATTTTGATACACATAATAAAAAGGATACCATACATTTCCATCTTCTCCAGGGCAATTTGGGATAAGCTACAAATGACTTTGCCAGCAATGCTTACATTCATGAAAAAATGTTAAATTGCAAAGGGAAAAGGCAATCATATATTATGGTTTATCAGAATAAGGGTGTTACTGTCATTTTATTAACTGCTGAACTAAAAGTACTAACTGTCAAACGAGAGCATGATTAATTTTTAAGGAAGATTTATTTTGGAGATTTGTTGCTCTGCTGATAAAGGCAATAAAGGATTATACAGACTAGTATTGATTCTCATTTTAAATTGGAATAGATTGAAGCCTAATCAATGCACTTCCCTGGAGAATGCAATGGAAGAAGGTCACTCACTGTTATGAGCAGGTTGGCTACAACAAAAATTGACCTACTGAGTATCACTAGAGTAACTTTTAGGGAACAGTAATCATTGCATCATATGGTTTAGGTTTGTTGGAAAAGGACAAAGACTAATCTTGAGCAAAAAGATTTAATTGGAGGAGGGCTAATTTCAGTGGACGAAGAACAAATTCGTCTCATTATGCATGCTTAGACGTGATCCCAGACCAACAAAAGCATTACCTTAGCAGAGGAGTTTGTGTTGACAACTGAAGTGAATTGTTCACTTTGATAAATGAATATGTTTAAGTGGTCATCATGAATCGTTCTTTCTCTGATCACTTTTGACAATGTCTCAATGTTTATTTAGCTGAAATTAAGAAATGAGGAGCAATTTGAAGTTTCTGTTGATATTTTAATGGCCTGTTAGATTGACACTTCTAAGGATGTTTTGGGGCAGTGAGTGTTCTTATTTTCTCTCAGTACTTCCACCCTTGCCATTGTTATGTGGATTTTTGTTGCGTACATAGTGTGTATTGAGTGAATGGGCATTGAAAAGGCATGAGTTGATATAGAGTGTATAAGGAGCCATGAGAAATATTTTGAAAATGAGTTGGCACAGACAGTATAAAATACCAAGAGGGGATAGCATTAGTTGGCAAAGAGTTAGAATGATTGGAGCAGGGGTAAGACTTTCTGAACTTACCTTTTGAAAAATTCCTGAATACAGACAATGGCTCATGGCACTTCTGAGGGGCTATGGCTTATGAATCATGGTGAAATTGATGACTCCATGAAAACTGCAGGAAGGTGGGTGGGGACATAGGGGTTGGTGATGGTATTATGATTTATATCCCTTTAATGGAGCCAGTCAGATCGAAAATGTAAAATGCAAGCTCACTACAAACACCATTATTTGGAGGGTGGTGAAAATTGATGGGCACCAGAAAAAGGATGGGATCCAGCACCTGGGTGGTGTCTACTCCTTTTAAATTAAGGAAGTAGAGATGCAATTCTAAAGACCATTAGCGTTGCCTTACTTCTGCTCAATTTTAAACAAAGGGCTTGATTTTCTGTCTGCAGCAACAGTAAGAATTATATCCATCCACAGATCAACAATCAGCTGACATGCCAAATGTGCTCTGTTGGAACTAAGTTCAAGTTTATAACTTAGTTGTGAATTCAAATAAAATACAGTTGGAAGGGATGTGAAATTTTAAACTATTAAACCTTGTTACCACTGAGGTAATCTTTTCTACTTCACATTGGAAGTCTAAGAGAAACCTTCCTGAGATGCAAAAGAAACAATTATTTCCGATGATAAAGCTTTTAAAATTTGTTCCTTTCCACTGAAGTGCCTCAAACGGAGGGTTGATGAGGCATCATGCAAATTTGTAGATTCATCGGAGACCATAAATCTGCACTATCGATGGCAGACAGCAGTCTCAAGTCCATGAAGCATGATTCTTCTGATCACTGGGAAAGATAATACAATTAACATTGGTCTTTCTGCATAAATCATTTGAGTAATCCTTGCTTCCAAGAAAACACAAAAACCTTTCCTTATCAATAGGGGATAAATCCATTAAAGTTTGCAGATCAGTGGCCTCATTTCTTAAAAATCTGGACTGGTTTATCATATAAGGTCAAAGTACTGTGGCTGCTAGAAACCTGAAGTCAAAACAGGAAATAATTGAAGAAATCATCCAGCCTCAGTTCTGAAAAAGTGCAAGTGCATCTATGGTGTGTCCTGAATTTCATTGCTTGATTAAGTGCAGAGACAGGAGAGTTCTGTAAATGTGACTGTCAAAAGTGCCTGCCCCCACTATCTATTTTTGATCCAGGATACGGCTGGATTGGAAGGTTTGCCAGGCCAGCCAGGAAGAACTAAGAAAACAAAGAAAAACATTCTTCCAGCCCTTGCCCCTCATACACCCTTATTCCACATATATCCACCTATGTCAACCTGATAGAATTTGCATCAATTAATATTTCTGTAAATGCTGTCTGTCTTGGATTAATTGGTTGATCACCTCCATGGAGCAGTCAGCCTACTTGATTCCATTCCTGGAGGGGTAAAGGCATTGGGGAGCTGTTCCAGCATCACACTCTTCCCTCCATATTATTCTCCATGAGGTCACAAAACTCTAACCCAATGTGATAACCATCTCTTTATTGGAATTAAGCAACAAGACTCCAATAGCCTTGAAGATGGGGGATCCAAAACAATGAGAAATATATCCATCATTGTCATGGAAACAGAGCCCTTCCTCAGGAAATAACATTTTGTTCTGATTAAATTTAAGAATGTTTTTGTAATTTTATAGAGGATATTGAATGATGAATTATGATCATGGATTGTGTGACATTAGTGACTACAACCATGTTGCATATAAGATAAGTCCGAGGTTAGTTGCATAGGCAGCTATTTGTACTATGTGTAATACATTCCTGCCATTGAACATATAGTACATATTCCATTCATCCTAAACGCTGCCAAAGTTGTTCACCAATTACATGTTCTTGTTTAGGACTGACCTCACAACAAGAAGGAATTATTTCAGCCTTGAAATTGCAAAAGCATTACCTTGCAATTGCTGGAAGAACTTACATTTAGACAGTTATTTTCACAGTCTCAGGATTGTTATTTGTATTCAGGTGATGGACATTAATTGGTGATTATATATAACTATTATCAGAACAGATTGACAGAGGATTTAGTTTTTATGTGCATTGCATGTAATGTCAACTTCCATAAATAATAACTTGTAAAGATTAGGTTCCAGTATTCTAATCTTCACTGCCTAGCTCTGAGTGTACAAGGATGTCATAGAGTCATAGAGATGTACAGCATGGAAACAGACCCTTCGGTTCCAACCCATCCATGCCGACCAGATATCCCAACCCAATCTAGTCCCACCTGCCAGCACCCGGCCCATATCCCTCCAAACCCTTCCTTTCATATACCCATCCAAATGCCTCTAAATGTTGCAATTGTACCAGCCTGCACCACATCCTCTGGCAGCTCATTCCATACACGTACCACCCTCTGCATGAAAATTTGCCCCTTTAGTCTCTTTTATATCTTTCACCTCTCACCCTAAACCTGTGCCCTCTAGTTCTGGACTCCCCAATGTTTAACATGTGACCAGAGATCGATTTAATCATTCTTTTCTTCTATTTCAGTCCCTAATTCAAGGTATTCAGAGACCTCATTTCATGGTCATTGTTATAATCTAAGAAATTATGGAACCAATTACTGTGGCTAAGATTTTCCAGGTTCCAGCAAACATACTGGAAGCAGGAGGATAGTGAAGATAACAGGCCACTTAAGGGTCTTGCCCTGTCACTGCTAATGTTTTACCAGCATTAGTTGTATAGGTTGCCACTGACTGTACCTTGGCACCATCCAACAGGCCTGTAGGGGCCATCTGATTTGGTAGCTGGTAGCCTGTAGCCCAAGGACAGTCCTGTGACAGCAAGGGCCATCCCTGCTGAAAGACCCTCTTGTGTTAACTATAAGGAGGATAAAAGCTGAAGCAAGAACCAAGATACAGTCAAGCTTTCGCTTTAAGAGATTTTAGTGAATAATGGAGACTCATAACTCTCCTCTCCACTCCCAGCTATTCCCTCATTAAAATAAAATAACTTAACTAAATAAACAAGTGGACAAGTGGCAGCCCCTTAAAGGGCACTATAACATAAAACAAATCTTCAAGAGAAACTCTAGAAGCAAACCTTCCAGTCTTTTTTAGTCCTAGTCTTCACTGACTAGAAAACAAGAAAAAAAAAGTGGAGAAAAATCTAAGCCTAAAATTAAGAGAGCAATATTTGTGGCCTTGAAATAAAACTGTACCCAATGAGTCTACAGGAACCTATGAGGATTTTGAAAATTTATGTTTGATGTCATACTGGGTTGCAGCATCAAATGGAAACTCAATGAGAATACCACCTACAAGATGTATACCTTTTCTCCCCCAGAATCAGATGGAGCAAGGTCTCTAAAGCTAACAGTTTAGAATCAGTGCAAAGCAGATATTGCCTCATAGCAATATAAACTTGTAACAGCACAGAGTAATTATTTTTCCCATTTAAGGTAATGTACTCATAGGTCTACTTAGCTCAGTTTAACTTGTTTTGATTTGAATTAGCCTTTATTGTCATACACACTTTAATGAGTGAGTGCAGTGAAATGTTTGTAATGTCGCCTTTCAGTGCCATGTTAGGTAGGGGATACTTAAGCATGTGTTCCAGAATTGAGTGAATCATAAATAAAAATTCACCATAATAATAAAAGATAATGGAGCTTTCTTTTAGAAGTACTCGCATTTTAGTCTTTTTAACTAAGTCCATGCCAGCTTTCAGACTGTCAGGCCAAGTGTATTGGAGATGCTGGCCATCAATTCTAGAGGCCTTGCTTGCCTTCTCCAAGGAACTTGTTGCCACCTCAGCTCCACTCGCCTCCGGGACTCGTTGCCTCCCACACCTTGTTGGCCTGGGCCTCTCTTTCGGTACTCGCCTGGACTCATTACCTCTGTGCTGTCCTAGCCTAGGATTTGCCTGGATTCACAACCTCCATGCTGGCTTGGCTTGGGCCTTGAGTCTGGGATTCACATGGATGCCAGACTACTTCCAATCACATAAATATATAGCACTGTTGGCTGTTAAATTGTTATTATCTGTTATTATAATCAATTCCTATCTTGCTTATCTTTTCTATTAAGTCATCCAGAGGAAATTCTATTGACACACAACATGCATTGCTTATTTAACTTGCAGATTTACTTTTTATGTTTGCCACTTTTACTTTTGATTGACGTAAAACATGGCAACCTCCAAAGTATTTACCTGTAATGCCCACACATACTTATGCTTTGGGAATTACAACTGAAAACACTAGGTTGAGAGAATATGTCTTATAGAACCATAAAAGCTATGACATGAGTGTCATAGTATATTACACTCTACAAATCAAGGTGTCTCAGGGACGGCTCAGTGGTTAGCACTGCTGCCTCAGAGCACCAGGGACCCAGGTTCAATTCCTGCCTCGGGCAACTGTCTGTGTGTAGTTTGCACATTCTCCCTGTGTCTGTGTGGGTTTCCTCTGGGTGCTCCGCTTTCCTCCCACAGTCCAAAGATTTGCAGGTTAGGTGAATTGGAGTTGCCCGTAGTGTTAGGCGTAGGGGAATGGGTCTGGGTGGGTTGCTGTGGACTTGTTGGGCCAAGGGCCTGTTTCCACACTGTAGGTAATCTAATCTAAAAAAAATCAAACTTTAAGCAAAATCTAAATGTATGTCGGACAGGTACATTCCAACAATTCCAGAACAATAATAATTCAACCTTTGTCACAACATGATTCAAAATGTCAATTGTAATAAATAGAGTGCTTTGCTTCAGTGAGCCTTTGAAATATTGTGCAGCATTTTACTATCTATTTTGGAATTTATTGAACATCATCATAAAATAGTTTAAACAATAACCTTCCCCAGATAAATTTGAATATTAATGTAAAAATATTAGGAAGGAAAAAACATCAGGCTTTTTGCTGGAGCATTAGAAACACATCATATAATGATCTCAAATGTGACAGAAATAGGAATTCAAGCCTGTATCATAGCATGTCTAACTGCTGTCTGCACTTGGAAAACAGTCAACTGCTGAAGTCATCTTGTCGAGCTCAGCATCCATTTGTTTTCCAAATTATCGATGTTGAAAATACTAATATCTAATTGAAGCTGAGGGTTACCCACTGTCTTGCAAAGTGATCTTGATATATGATGCTCATCTAGACAGATGTTTAGTGAAAGGACATTTAGGCATATGGCATGTACCCCCCTTAGCTATTATTTACAAATATACGCTCTGTTCTTTGAAGCTAGGTAGAGTAGCACTTCCTTGTCAAGAACCAGTCTTGCTGCCACATTTCCTTGAATTAGTCAAATCAGAGTCCTGCTGTGGCTCCTACTAAGTTTTGTTGCTGCTGTAAGACAAGATAAAATGATTAACTGCAACCACAGACAGTGAATAAAAGTTCCACAGCAATGCAGATGGGAAATATTTGGACTAGCACTGACACCAAGAGCTGCAATGGGACTCAGATGGGGAGAAAGAAGTTAGTATCAGATAGGACAGCATTGAATTAGGGGCTTTGGAACACCCAGCGTAGACGAGAATTAGACAGATGAAGGCACAGAGGGAGGTGAAACAAAGGACTTTAATATGGAGAGTGGAGATAAAGGAAGAGTTCCAGAAAGAGCCAGGAGAGGTAATAGAATACTAAAATAGATGGTGGGGTGGGGGAGTGCACATTAAAATAAGGATTTGTACAGATACCAGATACAGATCACAATTTGCTAATGTACCAGCTGTTCCCTGCGCTCTTGTCAACAATAAGGACTGGAGCAGTTAAGGTTTCACATTATGGTATTTCATTTGTTTTTAAACAGGGCAGAGTTATACCCTCCCTGTGAGCATTATCAACCTTCTTCCATTCCCCTCATCCCCAGCTGTTGCTGGTAGTGAGGGTTGATTTGGTTCTGGTTCCTGGTGGTGGAGGATTAGTTATGCCTTTGAAGGTTGGTTGGTAGTTCCAACTGGCAAATGTTGCAATTTGTCCAGCCATTGGCTCATAGCTGCATGTGTGCTGGTATCAGCTATTTGCTAGATACAATCACTAAGTCCATTAAAGGAACATTTATACACTTTAACTGCAGAGCTTTTTAAAAATCATTAAGTCTTTAGTTTGGTGGGTGGCAATATAATGTGCACATTAAGAATGAAAGTCTTGAAACATTTGAGAGGGCCAGGCAGATCCTTTCCATTGAGACTACAAAGAACTACTATCAGTGCTGTACAAGATACCTACTTCAAAACTTGCCTTTATCTCAGCTTTATAAAATTCATTTGTGGGTTGCAGACCAACATTTATTGTCCATCCCTAGATGCCCTTGAGAAGGTGGCGGTGAGCTGCCTTCTGAACTACTACAGTCCACGTGCTCTGCATTGACCCAGATTGCCACTGGGGAAGTTTCAGGATTTTGACCCATTGGCAGTGAGGGAACAGCAATATATTTCTAAATCTGGATGGTGAGTGGCTTGGAGGGGAACTTGAAGGTAATGGTGTTCCCATGTATCTGCTACCCTAGACCTTCTAGATAGAAGTGGTCGTGGATTTGGAAAATGCTGTTTACGGATCTTTGGTGAACTTCTTCCATGCACCTTGTGGATGGTACACACCGCTGTGACTGAGCATTGGTGGTAAACAGAGTGGATATTTGTGGATGTGATGCCAACCAAGTAGGCTGCTTCACCTTGGATGGTGTCAAGCCTCTTGAGTGTTGTCGGAGCTGCAACTATCCAGCCAAGTGGGGAGTATTCCATCACATTTCTGACTTAGAGTCATAGAGATGTATAGTACGGAACAGATTCTTTGGTATAACTTGTCTATGTCAACCAGATATCCTAAATAAATCTAGATCCGTTTGCCAACATTTGGCCCATATCCCTCTAAACAGAGCAAACTTGAGGGACTGAATTGCTACTAAGGCTCCTTGGTCATATAGAGTCATAGAGATGTATAACATGGAAACAGACCCTTCGGTCCAACCTGTCCATGCCAACCAAATATCCCAACCCAATCTAGTCCCACCTGCCAGCACCCGGTCCATATCCCTCCAAACCCTTCCTATTCATATACCCATCCAAATGCCTCTTAAATGCTGCAATTGTACCAGCCTCCACCATATCCTCTGGCAGCTCATTCCATACATGTACCACCTTCTGTGTGAAAACGTTGCCCCTTAGGTCTCTTTTATATCTTTCCCCTCTCACCCTAAACCTATGCCCTCTAGTTCTGGACTCCCCAACCCCAGGGAAAAGACTTTGTCTATTTACCCTATCCACGCCCCTCATAATTTTGTAAACCTCTATAAGGTCACCCCTCAGCCTCCGACGCTCCAGGGAAAACAGCCCCAGCTTGTTCAGCCTCTCCCTATAGCTCAAATCCTCCAACCCTGGCAACATCCTTATAAATCTTTTCTGAACCCTTTCAAGTTTCACAACATCTTTCTGATAGGAAGGAGACCAGAATTGCACACAATATTCCAACAGTGGCCTAACCAATGTCCTGTATAGCCACAACATGACCTCCCAACTCCTGTACTCAATAGTCTGACCAATAAAGGAAAGCATACCAAACACCTTCTTCACTATCCTATCTACCTGCAACTGCATTTTCAAGGAGCTATGAACCTGTACTCCAAGGTCTCTTTGTTCAGCAACACTTCCTAGGACAATACCATTAAGTATATAAGTCCTACTAAGATTTGCTTTCCCAAAATGCAGCACCTCGCATTTATCTGAGTTAAACTCCATCTGCCACTTCTCGGCCCATTGGCCCATCTGGTCCAGGTCCTGTTGTAATCTGAGGTAACACTCCTCGCTGTCCACTATACTTCCCATTTTGGTGTCATCTGCAACCATACTAACTGTACCTCTTATGCTCGCATCCGGATCGTTTATGTAGATGACAGAACGTAGAAGGCCCAGCACCGATCCTTGTGGCACTCCACTGGTCACAGGCCTCCGGTCTGAAGGCCAACCCACCACCACCACCACCACCACCAGTCGTCTACCTTTGAGCCAGTAGCAAAACTGGAGTCAACGGGAGTGAGGGGAAATATTCTATCTTGGTCCAAGTCATACCTACAACAAAGGAAGACACACATTTTTGCAGTAATTGTCCCAGAATGTATTGTGATAACCAGTCACACCATCCTTCAGATGTGTTAAACGACAGCAAAGTAATTACTCTTCACCTTATTGACACCATCAGCACCTTTTAAACTACATAATGTTAGACAATTGTATACTCTGTCACAGAACTCACAGGGAAACATATTTTTCTCCATGTGAGAGATTATGTCATGTATTAACACCTAATCTTTGTCCTTAAATAATAATATTTGTAGGAAAGTCAGAAACTGAAGTGACAACAACAGTGTTTTTTCTCCATAGTTAAACGTGGTAATGATCTAGCGAACAATTAATCTTACTTTTCTATTAGAATTTTCATGTTCATTCACATAACTATGTACACAAATGAAGTACAAAACTCACATTACTTTTGGAGTACTTCAACAATACTTAGCCATCCTCATCTATTGTGATTCTCCATTGGCCTTCACTTTGTTTCCCCACCCCACCCCCGCCAAGCCTAGAGCAACTCATCCAGCTTTCCCCAGCCGATCCCACCAGATGTGAGGGGAAATGCCTGGTGGGGGGGGGGGGGGGGGTGACACTGCTCAAGTTTTAAGCAGGGAAGGGGCAAATACTCAGCACCCCTCTTTACTTTGGGCAAACCCCAGTTGCATGGGTGCTCCATCCATCCCCTGGCCTCGTTGTAGGAATCCCCTTGTCCTCATACCTCACATCCCTACTCTGCCCCAGGAGACACACACTAGTATTTACCTGGTTCTGGACTCCAGGAATTAGAATCAGGGGAATGATTGCACTCGCAGCCCTAGTGACTGCTGATGGCATTGCTGAGACTATATCCTATCAGACCTGTAAAGCAGATCTCTTGCCTTTCGCTCTGAGGGAAGTCCTATTTCCAGCCAGTTATCCCACCCTGGAGCATGAAATGGCAGTGAGGCTACTGTGATTGGTGGGAAATGTTTCCTGTTGACACTTCAGGTGGTGGTGGGGTGTGGGGAGGACCTTGGATCCAAAAGCCAAGCCCAAGCTCAAATTGTCACAGCATCAGTTTTGTTATCCTTGAAATTGATACATCTTGGTTACATGGCCACAATTAAAATGATGGAAACAACATCAAAAGGTGACTGTTGCATGGGGTTCAGCTGAGGATAGTGACAGGAGAACACATATTGGGACACTTGGCAAATGGACAGGCCTGCTGCAGAGCCTCCTGTTCCTGTCAAGAGCATGAAGGAGGTCAACTTCACTGTTTCAGAGAGCATTACGCATATCCTGGAACCCATCCCAAGAATACAAAAGGGAAGTAATATTTCATTACACAGGGCAATGTTGAGACCATATCTGGAGTACTGTTTACAGAATTGGTGTCCTTACTTCAGGAAGGGTGTGAATGTGGTGGAAGCAGTTCAGGAAATTTCAAATAGATTAATACCTGGAAAAGGTCAGAAAATAACATTCGACTGGGCTACAAAATCAGGAAGGCCTCAATTTTAATTTGCTTCTAACCTGTTTAAATAAAGAGGTTTAGTGGAAGAAACTAAAATAAGAAAAAGATGAAGGAATTAATCCTTTAAACAGACCAGGTCTCAATAAAGTATGTAGTGATTTTGTCAGAAAAAAATATAATGGTGCTGTGAGCGAACTTTATTTAAAATTTTTCTTGTAAAAGAAAATATTTGGTATTTTCGACCAAGAAAGGAAGGAAAGCTCCATTATGACCAAGAAGGTAAAAAAACTACAGAAGAAGCAGGAGCCACCATTTTTGGGATTGAAAAAGATGAGGCAATCTAGTAAGCAGTACAGAGATACAGCATTACAAAGAAACAGATTTCTAAGGCTTGAAATGAGTAAATTGTCACAGAATGGCCATTATTACAATTGAAAGCATACAATTGAAGAATTACAATACATTATTACAAAAATACAAATGCTGGCAAATGAGAGAATTAAAACAGAACTACATTGAGTATTCATTCTGGCCTAAGAGGGAAAACGAAGCACTATTACTGATGGAAATGTGAATTGATTTTATGTTTCTTTAGTTCCACTACCATTTGTTTCCAGAAATTCCACCTTGTAAAAGTTCTGATCTTCACACCAATGTGATTTTCATTTATCTCAATCATCCTGGCTCCATTTTCCATTAATACAACGTATCTCACTTCTTGACTTTGGCCATGTATTTGCTTTCATCCAACTCTGACCCATTCCACAAAGGTTTCCGCATAAACTCTACTTATGTTTTCAAGCCACCCATGTTCACATATCTTCATGATATTCAAAGCAGTTCTGACGGAAGGTCATAGAACTGACACATTTGGAGGTGGTTTCCAAGGCAAGGGAAGGTAATTATGTGTGGGGGGGGAGTTAAACCCTCAATAATCACATTGGATCTGGATCCTCTCTTCATCCAATGGGATTTAACATTTCATGAAGTAGGATTGAAGACAAGTGGGGAATTTCCTTTCAGCTATTGATTGGGACATTTAAATATTATTTTTGATAATCTTAATTCTGGCTTCACAGCCATTGTAAAATGTCTCAACCTGTTAGCAACTTGCAGGTGCTTCTTCAGTGAAAGTGAACAGGTGAAGACATGCTCAGACAAGTGGGCTGCAGTGTTAGAGGGTTAGGACCGTATGGCTATCTCACAATGTTATGGGTTGCACATCATTGAGTATAAATATTGCAATGTGGGCGAAGTTAGAACACCCTGGAAGAAACAAGACTGGAAGGATCACTTCGGAAGAGGCTCAAATTTGAGATTGAGCACAAGGACTTGAACATTTAATCAAAACCAAAATGTCAAAACCTGATATATCTATGGATTACCATATATTGGAACATATATTAATAATATATAATAAGTTGTGTTGCTTTGAAGACTGTAGTCTGAAGACAGACCTTGACTTCTCAATTGGTCTGTAAAGAAACCAAACTCAATGTGTGGCATCAAACTACATGACTAAAGAAAGGCCACTTTCTGCAGTTCCACCCAAGGCTCTGTTCCCTTGAGGTTGTGTTTTCTTTTCTCCTGCTTTGAGAAAAAGCAGTGTTGGCTTATGTTGGTAGCAAGAAATGCCAGCTTTTGTGCAGGGTCACCTCAAGGAATAAATGAGAAAAGGGCAATGACATGATGGTGCATGAGAGTGTTAGCTACTCGGATGGAGATGAGAAGCACACAGAGATGCACAGTCCCTTGTTGTGAAGTGCTCTGTGCAGGACAATGCTGGGGAGGTTAGAATATGGTCCTTGGAACTTGAGAGTGTGATGTTACCTTCTCCATCCTCCTTTGGCCTAGATACACTCAGTACACTGTCTGCAGATTGGAGGGAGCACACCCCCACTGACAACTTCCTTGGTCGGCTCCAACCACGACCGTCTGATTGCAAATTTAATGTTTTTCCACCCATCCTGAGGAAAGAACCTTTACTGCAGTCTCTCGGCTCCTGAGGAGGATTGATTTCTCAGGTCTCATCTCAATTTCTGTATCATGTAGCTTCAAACAAACATTCTCCATTTTTGGCAGGTTCAGCTCTAATCCTGGTTATCCTCCATAACTATCTGAAGAACCTGGAGGAAGACTGTTAATGCTGTAGCTCCGATAAAGAACCTGGGCCAAATCCATTCCCGTTTTCAGTGGGTTCCCAACCTATTAACTATCCTGCTATTTCAGCTGGGACTACCTTCAAAAATTTCACCATGAACCTATATTACTGCCTCTGCATCTACTGTCTGCCTGATGAGTTTTAATAGAATCCTCTGTTTTTATTACCAGTTTTGAGAAGTGTAAGACAAACAACCTATGACTAAAACTGAAAATTCTGTGGAGCAGAGATGTAACTGTAAATAGGTCATACTTTTATCAATCACAAATCAGTGAATTTAATGCCTCATTGTAACAACTTGTACAGTCAAACAGCGTATCAGTTAATGTGATCAAGTTATGTGTGTGGTTTTGTATTCTGCTGCATTGTCACCACTGGCAGTGGAATCCATTCCAACTGAAGCTAACGGAAATTACAGATATTTACAGCATGGAACATGCTTGTTCATCACCATTTGCAGGTTTTCATTTAACTGAGACCTCAGTGCTCCTATAGCCTTATGTGTGGGAGTGAAAAGTTAAAATGTTCAGATACAATGTTCAGATTTAAAACATTGCGCACTTACATGGTTTCCATCCTACATTTGTCAAATCAAGACAGATTTCTGCAATGTTAAAATATATATGAATACATTGATCTTAATTACTACTTCAATCTATACGTAAGAACTAACTTACTTTAACAAAAACAGGAAATGCTAGAGAACCTCGCCAGTAGTTATAAAGATCAGGTCACCTCCAATATGGGTTTCAGTCAGCAAGCATTCACTGATAAATATAACCCACCACCAGAACAACAATGATAACATTTTTATGAAATCTAAGGGTTCACTGTTGAACAATTTCATGATAGGAAAAATAACCTGTTTCCTCTCCTCCTGTATCAGTTGAGTAGCAGAGAACAAAGACTCAGATTAGTTACAACTACTAAAGGCGGCATGGTGGGTCAGTGATTAGCACTGATGTATCACAGTGCCCACGTTCGATTCCAGCCTCGAGTGACTGTGTGGAGTTTATGCATTCTCTCCATATTTGCGTGAGATTCTGCTAGCTGCACCAGTTTCTTCCCACAGCCCAAAGATGTGCAGGCTGCGTGGATTAGTCAAAGTCAATGTAGGATTTCAGTGGAGAGGCAGATCTGGGTGGGATGCTCTTCAGAGGATGCTACAGACTTGATAGGCTGAATGGCTTCTATCTGTATGAATTCTATGATTACAAATGAACCAAAAGCCAATTTAGCTAGAGTATTCTACAGAAAGCAGAACTTTGTGCGATTCAAAATTGCAGTATTTATAGAAATGTAGCAGAAAATTTATGGTACCATAAGTCATTCAGCTCACCATATCTGTGCTAGCCAAAATTTGAGCTCTCCAGCTTATTTTCATGTTCCACTCTGTCTTCAAAACCTAAGGCAATTCAAATGCACATCCAAACACTTTCTGCCTCGTCCACCCTTTTAGACAATGATTTACAAATCCTCACTCTCCTGTGTGAAAAATAAAATCCTGCTCACCCTCCCTCTAATCTTTATACCAGTTACATTGAATCAATGGCTCCTGGTTATTGAGATCTCTATTAAGGGAAATAGGTCCTTCCTATCAAAACTATCTTGGTGTAAAATACCTTTACACCTCTTAATTAGAGTTTCACAGACGCCTTTGTTCCAAAGAAAACATGAGACGAAAGTGAGAATTGCAAATGCTGGAGATTAGTGTCGAGAGTGTGGTGCTGAAAAAGCTCAGCAGGGCAGGCAGTATGAGGAGCAGGAAATCAATGTTTTGGGCAAAAGCCCTTCATCAGCCCTTCCTGGTGAAGGGCTTTTGCCCGAAACGTTGATTTCCCTGCTCCTCGGATGCTGCTTGACCTGCTGTGCTTTTCCAGCACCACACTCTCGACCCCAAAGAAAACATTGCTAATCTATCCAATTTTAGCTCATGTTTAAAATTTTTATAAATCCCTTGCTCAGTAAATTGCTGACCAGAACCTTATGAACTACTCTAGTTGTGGCTGTTATAATGGTGAGTTCTTTCCAGCTCCAAGTGCGATAGTACGGTTTAAGGTATCCTCTTTTCTGGTCAAAAATGAAGAGTCTTGTTTAGAAGTTGATTGCATTAGTGCATTTATAGATTGCATCAGTTTGACACATGTTTTACAGGGAAGTTGATAGCAGAGACATATTATCACTGCATCAGTAATCCAGAGACCCAGTTAATGCTCTGAGGAATCAAGTTCTGAGTAATCCAAGCTGGAGGATGGGAAAAATTGTGCTGCAAGAGCTGCTCCTTTTTTGAAGTATTTTCAGCGTTTGACCTGATTTCCTCGAATTCTAGGAGCAGTAATCACTGTTTTATAAGCTGCTGCAATGTTTTGGAACTTTGAGGGGAAAAAAAATCAAAACAACAGCACTCTAAAAAGGAAGAAGACAGACAATAGGGAGTGGCAGTAACCACATTGGAAGTGACCACTGGCTCAAAGGTAGAAGACAGAGGATAGTGGAGGAGGATTGCTTTTCAAACTGGAGACCTGTGACCAGTGGTGTGCCACAACATAAATGTGAGGTGCTGCATTTTGGAAAAACAAATCAGAGCAGGACTTTACCATTAAGTGAATGAGTCCTGGGGAGTGTTGCTGAACAAAGAGACCTTGGAGTGTAGGTTCATAGCTCCTTGAAGTAGAGTCACAGGTCGATAGGATAGAGAAGAAAGCATTTGGTATGTTTTCCTTTATTGTCAGAGCATTGAGAATAGGAGTTGGGAGGTCATGTTGCAGCTGTACAGGATATTGGTTAGGCCACTGTTGGAATATTGCATGCAATTCTGCTCTCCTTCCTATTGGAAGGATGTTGTGAAACTTGAAAGGGTTCAGAAAAGATTTACAAGGATGTTGCCAGGATTGGAGGATTTGAGCTACAGTGAGAGACTGAATAGGTTGGGGCTGTTTTCCCTGGACCATTGGATGCTGAGGTGACCTTATAGAGATTTATAAAATCATGAGGAGCATGGATGGATAAATAGACAAGGTCTTTTCCCTGGCGTGGGGTGTCCCGAACTAGAGGGCATAGGTTCAGGGCAAGAGGGGAGAGATATAAAAGCGACCTAAGGGACAACATTTTCACACAGAGGGTGGTGTGTATATGGAATGAGCTGCCAGAGGAAGTGGAGGAGGCTGGAACAATTACAGCATTTAAAAGGCATCTGGATGGGTATATGAATAGGAAGGGTTTGGAGGGATATGGGCCAGGTGCTGGCAGGTGAGACGAGATTGGGTTGGGATAGCTGGACAGCATGGACGAGTTGAACCGAAGATTCTGTTTCAGTGCTGTACATCTCTGTGATTCTATGACTCTAAGCGGTGCTGTTATTACACAATTTCCTTATAACATGGGGTCTCGGAGTCAGAGTCACCAAGATGTACAGCATGGAAACTTTTATATCTTTCCCCTCTCACCCTGAACCTATGCCCTCTAGTTCTGGACTCCCCCACCTGAGGGGGAAGACTTTGTCTATTTATCCTATCCACGCCACTCATAATTTTATCAACTTCTATAAGGTCACCTCTCAGCCTCCGATGGTCCAGAGAAAACAGCCCCAGCTTGTTCAACCTCTCCCTATAGCTCAGATCCTCCAACCCTGACAACATCCTTGCAAATCTTTTCTGAGCCCTTTCAAGTTTCACAACATCTTTCTGATAGGAAGGAGACCAGAACTGCATGCAATATTCCAAAAGTGGCCTAACCAATGTCCTATACAGCCATTACATGACCTCCCAAATCCTGTACTCAGTACTCTAACCAAGAAAGGAAAGCATACCAAATGCCTTCTTCACTATTCTATCTACCTGATACTCCACTTTCAAGGAGCTATGAACCTGCACTCCAAGGTCTCTTTGTTCAGCAACACTCTGGAGGACCTTACCATTAAGTGGATAAGTCCTGCTAAGATTTGCTTTCTCAAAATGCATTACCTCACATTTATCTAAATTAAACTCCATCTGCCACTAATGGAGGTACAATCTCTTTAGAACCAATACAGGTAAGGAAAATTCACGTTCTACAAATAATGGTCCAAATTCTTCAATCACATTAAAGCCAATTTTCATTAAAGAAACACATTATAGCAGAACCTGTTTTGTAAAATGTAGGGGGTGATGGACTCTCAGGGGAATGCAGCACTGACAACAAGGGTTCTGGTGCTGAGACTAGCTCTAATATAACAAGTGGTACGCCAGGTTGCAAGCAATCAATTGTGATAGGGAACTCTCTAGTCAGAGGAACAGACAGATATTTCTGAGAACCCTTCTGCAGGAGAGGTCACCTGTGTGAGGACGGATTGCACCGGAATTGAAAGGTGACTAATATACTGGGATGGAGATTTGCTCAGGAGGATTTAAACTAGATTTTGGGGTGGGGGGTGGAGGGAGGAACAAGAGGGTGTGGGGCCCAGGGAGATGGTGAGGAAAGAGATCGGTTTGAGATTGGTGCAGTTGGGAAAAGGAGTTACTCAAAACAGTAAGGGCAAAGTAGAGAATGAGGTAGTACTGGTAAATTAAACTGCATTTATTTCAATACAAGAGGCCTAACAGGGAAGGCAGATGAACTCAAGGTGTGGTTAGGAACATGGGACTGGGATGTCATAGTAGTTACACAGATGTGGCTCAGGGATGAACAGGACTGGCAGCTGAATGTGCCAGAGTATAGATGCTATAGGAAGGATAGAAAGGGCAAAAGAGGAGGAGTGGAGTTTTTGATAAATGATAACATTATTGCTGTACTTAAGGAGAATATTTCCAGAAATACGTCGAGGAAAGTTATTTGAGTGGAACTGAGAAAGGGATGATCGCCTTATTGGGATTATACTATAGACATTCCCCCAGGAACGGGAAATTGAGAAACAAATTTGTAAGGAGTTCTCAGTTATCTGTAAGAATAATAGGGTAGCTATGGTAGGGGATTGTAACTTTCAAAACATAGACTGGAACTGCCATTATGTTAAGGGTTCAAATGAGGAGGAATTTGTTAAGTGTGTACAAGAGAATGTTCTGATTCAGTATTTGGATGTACCTACTAGAGAAGTACAAAACATGACCTACTCTTGAGAAATAAGGCAGGGCAGGTGACTGAAGTATCAGTGGGGGAGCACTTTGGGGCCAGCGACCATAATTCTATTAGTTTTAAAATATTGAGGGAAAAGGATAGATCGGATTTAAAAGTTGAAGTTCTAAATTGGAGGAAGGTCAATTTTTATGGTATTAGGCAAGAACTTTCAAAAGTTGATGGGGGGGTGGGGGGGGGGTGGTGTTTGCCAGTAAAGGGATGACTGGAAAATGGGAAGTATTCAAAAAAATGAGATTATGAAAGTCCAGAGAAAGTATGTTCCTGTTAGGGTGAGGGACAAGGCTAATAGGTGTGGGGACTGCTGGATGACTAGAGAAACCGTCCATCCCAGAGGGTTTGGTCAAGAATGAGGCGGACACATCTGTGTACAGACAGGTATAGACAGTAGAGATTGGGTGAATCCCCAGGAGTGGAAAGACAGTAGGAGTATACTTAAGAGGGAAATCAGGAGTGAAAAAAAGGGCACATGAGATAGCTTTGGCAAATAGAGTTAAGGAGAATCCAAGGGAAGTCTCAAATAGACTAAGGACAAAAAGGGTATCTAAGGAGAGAATAGGCCCTGTTAAAGATCAGCAAGGCTGTCTACATGTGGAACCGCAGATGGAAGAGATACTAAATGAGAATTTTGCATCAGTGTTTACTGTAGGGAAGGACATGGAAGATATAGAATATGGGAAAATAAATAGTGACATCCTGAAAAATGTCTATATTACATAGGTGGTGGTGCTGGACATCTGGAAATGCATAAAGGTGGATAAATCCCTGGGACCTAAACAGGTATACCTTAGAACTCTGACAGAAGCTAGGGAAGTGATTGCTAGGCCCCTTGCTGAGATATTTGTATCATCGATAGTCACAGGTACGGTGCCAGAAGACTGGAGGTTGGCTAATGTGGTGCCACTGTTTAAGAAAGATGATAAGAAAAAAAACAGGGAACAATAGACCAATGAGCCTGACATAAGTAGTCGGCAACTTGTTGAAGGGAATCGTGAGGGCAGAATTTACATGTATTTCAAAAAGCAAGGACTGATAAAAGATAGTCAACATGGCTTTGTATGTGCTGAACGGATGATCCAACTCTCCCTCTAGAGAAGGTCTACAGCATTGTAGATACTAGTCTTTACTCAATTTTCTTTACTCCACATGTTATGAAAACAAAATGGCTGAAGGCACTGGACACTACAAAGGCTATGGGCCCTGGCAATATTCAAACAATAGTACTGAAGACTTGTGTTCCAGAACTTGCTGTGCCCCAAGCCAAGCTGTACTAGGTCAGCAACTACTGACATCTACTGGAAATGTTGTTATTAATATCTCCAAGGCAGGTAGGACTTGAACCTCAGTGTCCTGGTCCAACCAATAGCTTTCAATTCCAGATGTATTAATTGAATCTAAATTCCACAGCTGCAGTGGGATTTAAACCCATATAGCAATAATCTGGCTCTGAATTATCAATCCAATAACATTACCACTGCATCACTGTCTTCCCTCTCAATGTTTTTATTTCAATCTTTCCTTTCATTGGCAGATTCAAGTATTTGAAATTCAGACTGTCTTCAAATGATATTTATTTTTATTCACATCAAAAAGCAGATTCCATCAGTATGGCACTTTCCCAGGTGACTTCTGGTACTTTGTGGTATTTGAGACCTCTACTAACATGTGATACTGGGTAAGGGATGTTTCAGGTATTCTCTGGCACCCAGCCTTATCAATGTTTACCTTGTCATAGATCTACTTCATAATTTATAGTAGAGAATGTACCTCCCTTAAGTATCTTCAGAGGAGGGTACTGTTCTTAAATGACAAGATGATTTATCGACATTTAGTCAGGCATGAATACTAAGTCTCCGAGTGACATCAGTAAATGGGTGTAGGCAATGTAACATGAATATTAATCCTTCAGAACTTCTACCTTAATAATAAACAGACTTTTAACTGCTATTAACTGGAATCTTGTAGCTTTGTGCAGGGCATGAATGGAATAGTTTGCCAAAAGACAAACAAGTGCCCTTTTAGAACAAAGGTACAAGATTTCAGTTAGTAGCAGTTAAAAGTCTGTTTATTATTAAGGTAGAAGGTCTGAGGGGGTTAATGTTCATGTCACATTGCCTGTAGGGAGTTAATTCATCCACCATACTCTCTAGCCCACTCTGAAATGTGGAAAGTATCACACAGTCACTCATGTTCAGGCTAAGGTTAATAAAGTTTACTTATACATCATGTAATTAGACACAAGGAATTACACACAGTAAACGGCATTACATTTTCTTTGACCGTTTTATTGGTCAGTTTGCTCAGACACGACTTCCATATTGAATATCTTGCATACTGTAATTTAGATAACATGAGTACTAGAACAATTTAATTGTTAGTGATGAATCTGCAAGCTTATAAACATTATAATGTCAAAACTGTGGGCATTTTGATGCAATTAATGGAAATGCATTTGCAATAACACCACTACTGGAAAGTAGCTGCACTGAAGTTGAATGGAGTGTGTGTCTTCTAAGCGAGTTAATAAAAATTCCAGCTGAAAGCAAGTTAAAGAACAGAATCTTTTACTTGGTGGATGTAATTTTTGAAAAATGGTCTTGAATTTCAGTAAAGTTTACATCATCCCAGCACAACTTTTGGGGGAAATAAAAAGGTGTGAGATGATATCCTGGCTGCCATTCCACAGTCACTAGCATTTGCAGTAACTTGATTAATCTAATCAGATAACATTAGGATCATTGCTGACAATACTGCCAGGTAAATTAATCTCAAAAACTGTACTAGAGTAGAACAAAAGTTAAAAATATTTCAGCTTCAGACCATGTAGAACAAGGTTCAGCTTCTCCAGTCTAGCTTAACTGTTGACCATTCTCAGAAATTGATCAACAGATGCAATCAATGAACTGCAGAGTCTGTTATCAACTGATAATACTGGAACAATCTCTATTAATGACTTGGATAAAGGAGCCAAATGTATGCTCATGATACAGACAAAAATAATGTGAGGAGGACAGAGTCTGCCAAGGGATAAAGTTAGGTTAAGTGAGTGGATAAACATTGAGCAGGTGGTGTCCAATGTGGAAAATTGAGAGATTGTCTACATTCTTGAGAATGCTGCAGGAGAGAGCGCCAATGCATGCAAACCTTTGTGTCTATACTGTTCTACAAAATTATATCAACCAACCTTTTATTTTTAAAATAGTTTTGAAAGCCATTTACATTAGATGCACAATAAGGATCTTTGGCACCTATCGTAAATATTGATTTTTAAAAAAAATTTAGTGAGTACCACAGAAATGAAGGGCATTTACAATAACTTCAGCAAGAGCATCAAATAGCTCCTTTTTGGGATTTTCTAGCTAGACTTATAGAGGGTGCAAACTATGGCTACCCCAAGTGATACCAGACAATCCCATCTTAAATATAAAACCGTTGCTGATGGACCTATCCTGGAGTGAAATATAGGAAATGGGAGCAGGGACCAAAAGCATTTATGGTCAAGCATGTCCTTCTCTTCAATAATATCATAGTTGATTTGATTGTGGTCTTAACTTTGCCTTCCTACCCACCCTGCACATTCCACAATTCCCTTGTAGATCACAAATTAGTTTAATTCAACCTTGAATGTACTCAATCACCACAGATGGTTGTGCTTTCTCGAGTAGAAAATTCCAAGTATTAGTACCCCTCTCGGAGACGAAATTCCTCCTCATTTCCATCTTAAATGGGAGATCCCTTATTTTGAAACTGTGCATCCCATTTCTAGAGTTTCCCATAAGAGGATACATTCTCATAGTATCGACCCTGACAAATTCCCCTGATGTTTAATTGTTTCAGTAAACTGATCTTTCATGATTCTAAACTCCAATGACTATAGGCCCATCATGTTTAACTTCTCCTCATTAGACAAGTCCTTCATGCTAGGAATCCACCTAATGAAATCTTTTCTGAACTGTAAGTTCCTCCTTATATAAAGGAGATTAAAACTGGTCCATAGTATTTTGTCCTGAACAGTTGCAGCATGAATATCATGTTTTTATATTCTATAACCCTTGCAATAAAGGTAAACATTCCATTTACCTTAATTACTTGCTGTATTTGCATGCTTTTTCTGTTTCATGTACAGACTCTGTCATGCAGCATTCCCAAGAATATAGACACTCGCAATTTCCCATATTGTATACAATTTGCCAAATTTGTGGGCACTCATTTAACCTAACTTTATCTTGTTGCAGACTGCGTAACCTTCTCATAATTTGATTTCCTATATATCTCTCTACCAGAGTATATTTGGTTCCCTTATCCAAGTCATTAATACAGATTGTTCCAGTGTTATAACTCCAGCGGTTTCTAATATAAAATATCGAGAATGTATTTTTGCCTGAAACAGATGAAGTTGGTGATTTTATGAAACCTGAAATTAATTTGTTGAAAAGTCAGATTACAAAGATTATGCAAAAGCCATATGTGCTTGAATTTCACTTTAGAACGTTAATTAACCACAGGGGAGACCTTCTCCACAGTCATATAATTTATTTTGTGGTTATAGATTTCCCTCTGGTGGTCAAACTAGTTACATCTGAGTATTTGTTGCTAATAAATTATGCCAACTGATTATGGACATTTTGGACACAATAGAGAACAGAACATCCTTCACTGTTGTTAAATAATGTTTAGTCAAAACAAAATTCTCCTCATACACTTACTGATACCAGTCATGATGCTGACCTTGGAATTGATAAATGTGCTAAGTATCATACTGTAACTACAAATTTGTGAACATAATGACACAGAACATTATTTTCTTTAGGTTTTAACACATGCTCTGATCGGAAACAGCTGTATTTGTTGCATATAATAATTAAAATTTGTGCGTCTTCTTTGATCAAGAAGCCAGAAAAAATATGTTGCACCAGAATAACATGGGGATTAAATTGGATAGTCACCAAAAAACAAGCACTGAAACTACAAATTGTGGCTAATGTGTCCTTGTTTAATGTAATGCAAGCAGTATGACAACATTGTGCTCACCTGAATGATTTGAGAGAATAGCCAGAACAAACTGTGCTGTTCCCTACAAATCACTCAAAATCAAATCCTGAGCACTACTTAAAGCTAGCATATGTCTCTTGGCTGTGAGGTGAAAGCAGCAGGTAATGACAACCATTCAACAATTGAATGTGGCCTGGGAAATAGTGAAGAATGGAAATAGTGAAGAATGGCATAACAGGAGAGAGACAGCAAGCACCAAAGGTTGTTGCATACTGTACTGCAGGCCTTTAGTGGAGAAGATGCAAGTAGGAGAGACACCAGGGGGCATAATTCTACTGGTTTATTCAAAAAGCAATAAGAACCCCAGTTTGCCATGGGCTTCAATGGCAGGAATTAAACCTTGAAGATTTGGATGTCGTGCAACAAGTGCAATTCCTTCATGAGTGATGAAAGAATGCTTCCTTGAAAGGCATTTCAGAATATTGCACCATAGCTCCAAACACTAGTCTTCACACCTAACACTTATCTACCAATAATCTCTATTAATTAGGTTTCATGACTAACATTCAAATGCTCATGTTTTCCTCAAACCCCCAGGTGTTCAGTCAGGATAGCTACATTAGCTAATCAGATTGCATAACACTCTGACACACTTCCCTCTCTTTTGAGCACAAGGCTGCATGTAACTTGAAGTAGCAGCACCTAATGGGCAAGGAATGTCTGACTATTTAAACCCCACAGAAAATATGGTGCTTTTCATTATTAGGGTTACATTGCTGAGGCCATACCCAGAGGCAGGGTTGTAGCAGACTAAAAGTGGTACTTTTTAAATAATTTTTTCTCCCGTGCTTGTCCTCCTTTTCCCACAATAATTTCTGACTTCTAAACTCCAGATGATGAATGAACACATCTCTCACTTGCCACCTTTCCTGAATTATTGTCTTATCCTTGTGCCTTTCTTCCTTTCAGGTAGAACCTGACCAGGTGATCGAGCCAGAAGAGAATGATGAAGAAATAGCACCATCACGTGACTTTGCACCGACAACAAACAAACAATACTGACACTAGGTGAACATTAGAGAATTGGTTATGGAAAGTACTTGCAAATGGCAAAGTACCTGACATAACTGCACTGTAGCCAGGATGAGGGAAAAGATAGCACAAGTGTCACCAAATGATGACTTCAGTGGGGCAGTCTACAGACGGATGGTGATGTGAATGCACAACTATATACATTGGCAGGCCTACCTCAAAACCTTGTGTGAGTGGAGCTTTACACAGAGCTTGGAGGCCATCCTTTCCACTGTGAGAGTGGTGGGTAACTCCATTTCCATGCTTGCAGACCCAACCATGGTTGCAAATTCCAATGCTGGAGAATCCATGTTATAAAGAATTCATCTTTGCTATTTTTGTGGACTTGCGTTTGAAAGATTGACTTTTTAAAGTGATATTTCATGTATCCATGCTGTAAGCCTACTCAAACAACTTTTTTAAAAGCAGGTATTTCTTTGTAGTCACATCTTGTGATAATTGGCTTTTTTTAATGTTCATAGTGACATCCTGCCTGGGTTTATGATGGTCAGATTGCATGATATTTGGAATAAGTTGGTTACCAGTCTTCTGAAAAAGTACTTCCCAGTTCAGCTCTCCTCTTTTTGAAAAAAATCATATTTTTGGATCAAGTGTGATATCCACCCAGCTGCTCTTGAATGAGAAGCTCCTGAAAAGATTTGTTGATTATTTCCTTGACTTGTAAGTGCTGGTGTTGGACTGGGGTGGACAAAGTTAAAAAAATCACACAACACCAGATTATAGTTCAACAAGTTTATTTGGAAGCACTAGTTTTTGGAGCGCTGCTCCTTCATCAAATGGTTCAACCCCTGATGGAGCAGCACCAAATAAACCTGTTGGACAAGAACCTGGTGTTGTGTGATTTTTAACTTTGATATTTTCTGAATAACTACCTCTCCAAACATTCCCAGTAAAAACTGCATGTGTTTGATTAAAGCCATTTTTATGCACCAGACTGACAGGTACTTAAACATCTCAAGGCTTCAAGAACTAAGACTTATTGGCAAAAATGTTTTCCTTTGCCTGTGCATGTTTTGGATTATCTAGAAGGGTAAACACTTACACATTACAAACTATGTTAACCAATTGTTCATTTTCATGGAATGTGTTTTAATTTAGAATGGATATTTTCCAATCAACCTGTTCAGGATGGCATTACAGGAGCAGGAGAGAGCAGTAGGGATGCTAACACTGCACCACAGGAAGCCCTTTCAATTACAATACCCAATTTGGGTGTTTATTAAAGATACATGGCTCATAATTTTTAAAAAAAATTAAGTCTTGTACAGAGAAAGCATATGATTGGTCATACCAGGAACTGAGTCAAATAACTCAATTTATGTTGTGAACTGTGGAGTAGTGAGACTAGAGAAAGACAATACACTCCTCCCACCTTGGTGGTAACAGCATTCCGATACCTGGGAGTGTTGTAATAGAAACTCAGACCACTGCTCTTTTGGATGTAATTAAAGTTCAAAAGCTTTGCAGGCCAACACAGCAGTGTCTTCCAACAGATTACTCAAGCTGCAGATGAATAACTCCAGGTGGTGTAGGGGGAGGCGATGGCCTCATGATATTATTGCTGGACTGTTAATCTAGAGACCCAGGTAATAATCTGGGGATCTGGGTTTGAATCCTATCACAGCAGATAGGGAAATTTGAATTCAATATAAAAAAATCTGGAATTAAGAGTCTGATGACCTTGAAGCCTTTGTCAACTGTCAGGAAAAACCCATCTGGTTCACTAATGTCCTTTAGGGAAAGCAACTGCCACACTTAACTGGTCTGGCTTACCTGTGACTCCAGACCCACAGCAATGTGGTTGACTCTTAACTGCCCTCTGGGATGGGGCACTAAATGCTGCTTGGCCAGCATCCTGTGAATGAATAAAGGAAAAAAAAACTGCAGGGACTCCATGGAGCATAAACTTGCTGTTCTCTCAAGACGGCATTCACAGAAATGTGACTTAAGGTAAACCAAGCAATCTGGTAAGATAATTAACACTTACAAAATTAAGATTGATGATCTTTTCTTGATCCACTCCAATACATACAATACCATTAGCGAGTTTCAGGACTTTGACCAGGAACACTGAAGGAATGATGGCACATGGCCTGGAGGGGGAACACAACCACGTGCAGATTCCATGTATTGGCGGCCCTCGGCTTTTTAGATGATAATGGTTGGCGGTTTGGAACATGCTAAGGAGACTTTAATTTCTACAGAGCATCTTGTAGGTGACACACTTTTGTGCTATTATGCATCAGTGGTGAAGGAACTGAATGCTTGTGCATGTTGTGCCAAACAAGTTGGCTAATGTTACGCTTCTTGAGCTGCACTTGTCCAATCAAGTGGAGATTATTCCATCAAAGTCCTGAGTTATGCCTTCATAAATGGTAGGACAATTTGAGAAAGTAACAAATTCAGCAAGGCTTGTGGGAGAGCATGACTACAGGGGAAACAATAACTAAATTCCTTGCATGTACAATATGCACCGGAATACTGTCTGTCCTTCTGGTGTCCCCTCCTCTAGAATCACAATCTCCCTCGCTTCCTTTTCTGACAGTTTGCAAGCAACCACTGCATACCTCTTTACCATGCTCTTTACAACTCCCAGATGCCAAAAAGTGTACCATAATTTGTTCCCTATGAGTTGGTCACCCTGGTTCTTCCTGCTGCAGAAAATAAGATGACATGATTAGACTGCTCTACACATTTCTGCTGGATATTCCTGCATGCATATTCATGCCATCACTGGTGTAGCATACAGCCAAGTCCATAAATTTATTGTAAATGTCATCTGGAGTACACATAGCCTCCGAAAACCAGGTTCTGCTAAGTCCAATTCCATTTGCTTTATTCATTCATGGGATATGGGTTTCACTGGTTAGGTCAGCATTTTTTGCCCATATCTAGGTGCACTGGATGGTAAGCCACCATCTTGAGCTGCTGCAGTCCCTGGAGTGTTAGGGACATCCACACTGCTGCTAAAAAGGGAGTTCCAGAATTTTGACCCAGTGACAATGAAGGAACAGTAATTTAATTGCAAGTCATGATGTTTAGAGACCTTGGAGCAGAACCTGCAGGTGTCGTTGCTCCTTTGCATCGGCTGCCCTTGTCCTGAGGAGTGGTAGAAATCATATTTGACTTACTGCAGTGCATCTTGTAGATGGTACACACCATTGTCACTGTGCATTGGTGGTGAAGGGAGTGATTGTTGAAGGTTTGTATAGGCTACCAATTAAGCAGTCATCAAGCTTCAAGCGTTTTTCTTCTACTACAGCACAGAGACACACCTTTTGGCACAAACTGTCCATACTGACCAAAATGTCCATCCACGCTAACCCCATTTCACTGCACTTGGCCCAGATATTTCTAAACTTTTCCATGTATTTATTCAAATGTATTTCAAATGTTGTTAATGTACCTGCCTCAACCACTTCCGCTGGCAGCTCATTCCATATGCGTACTACCCTACGTAAAAAAAATTTTTCACTCAGGTTCCCTTTTATTCTTTCCCCTCTAATCCTCGATTCCCTAATCCTAGAAAAAAGAAAGAGTCCATTCACCTAATCCATACCTCTCATGAGTCTATACACTTCTATAAGATCCCCCCTCAGTCTCCTACACTCTAAAGAAAAAAAGTCTACTTTGTCCAGCCTCTTCATATAATTCAGACAACATCCTTGAAATTTCTTCTGCACAATAACATCTGTCCTATAGTAAAGTGACCAAAATCGAACACAATACTCCAAGTATGGCCTCACCAACATCCTGTACAACTGCAACATAACTTCCCAATTTCTATACTCAATGCCTTGAATGATGAAGGCCAGTGTGCCAAAAGCCTCCTTCACAGCCCTGTGAACCTGTGACTCCATTTTCAGGGAACCATGCACCTGAACGCCAAGGTCCCTCTATTCCACTACACTCGTTAATACCCTACCATTCATCATGAAACCCCTGCCTTGATTTGACTTCTCCAAAAAGCAAGACCTCACACGTGTCTATATTAAACTCCATTTCTTAGCCTATTTCCCCAACTGATCATGGTTGTACTACAATTTCTGTTAACCTTCCTCACTGTCCATAATACCGGCTATTTTAGTTCATCTGCAAATTTACTAATTATGCCATGTACATTCTCATTCTAATCATTGATATAGGTAACCCAAAGCACTCCACTAGTCACAAGCCTTCAGTCTGACAAGCATCTTTCCACTATTATCCTCTGCTTCCTATCATCAAGCCAATTGTGTATCCAATTTGCCAGCACCCCCTGGGTTTCATGTGAACTAACCTTCCAGAGCAGCCTATCATGTGGAACCTTATCAAAGGCCTTACTTGAATCCATATTGATGTCTACCACCCTGCCCTCGTCAACCTTCCTGGTCACTTCATCAAAGAACTCTAACAAATTTGTGAGGCACGATCTCCTACGCACAAAGCTATGCTGAGTATTTCTAATCAAGACATCTCTCCAAATGCATGTATTTGCTTATCTCTTAGATTCTTCTCAAGTAACTTACCTACCACAGGTTTACTGGTCTATAGTTCCCAGGTTTATCTTTGCAGCCCATCTTGAATAAGGGTACAACATTCACTATGCTCCAGTCTTCCACGACTTCACCCATTGCTAATGATGATGCAAAAATATCAGCCAGGGCCCCATAATTTCTTCTCTAGTTTCTTGCAGGGCTGTTGGAGATTTACCAACCTTCATATATTCTAATACACCCAATACTTCTCCACTGTGATACGACTGTCCCCAAGATATGACCATTAACATCTCAAAGTCTTCATGCCTTTCTCCATGGTAAACAGACAGGAGAAATATTCATTGAGGATCTTGCCCATCTCCTGTGATTCTACACATAGAATCAGAGATGTACAGCATAGAAACAGACCCTTGGGTCCAACCTGTCCATGCCGACCAGATATCCCAACCCAATCTAGTCCCACCTGCCAGCACCCGGCCCATATCCCTCCAAACCCTTCCTATTCATATACCCATCCAAATGCCTTTAAATGTTGCAATTGTACCAGCCTCCACCAATTCCTCTGGCAGCTGCTCATTCCATACACGTACCTCCCAACTCCTGTACTCAATACTCTGACCAACAAAAGAAAGGATAGTGAAGGCGGCGTATAGTATGCTATCTACCTGTGACTCCACTTTCAATAAGCTATGAACCTACACACCAAGGTCTCTTTGTTCAGCAACACTCCCTAGGACCTGACCCTTAGGTGCCTAAGTCCTGCTAAGATTTGTTTTCCCAAAATGCAGCATCTTGCATTTATCTGCCAATTCACAGCCCATTTGCCCATCTTTTCAAGATCCTGTTGTAATCTGAGGTAACCCTCTTCGCTGTCTACTACACCTCCAATTTTGGTGTCCTTTGCAAACTTACTAATTGTAAGTCTTATGCTCGCATCCAAATCATTTATGTAAATTACAAAAAGTAGAGGACCCAGCACAGATCCTTGTGGCACTCCACTGGTCACAGGCCTCCAGTCTGAAAAACAAACCTCCACCACCACCCTATGTCTTCTACCTTTGAGCCAGTTCTGTATCCAAATGGCTAGTTCTCCCTGTATTCCGTGAGATCTAACCTTGCTCACCAGTCTCCCTTGTCAGTTCATACAGATCACATCTACCGCTCTGCCCTCATCAATCCTCTTTGTTACTTCTTCAAAAAATTCAATCAAATTTGTGAGACATGATTTCCCACACACAAAACCACGTTGACTATCCCTAATCTGTCCTTGCCTTTCCAAACACATGTACATCCTGTCCCTCAGGATTCCCTCCAACAACTTGCCCACCACCGATGTCAGGCTCATTGGTCTATAGTTCCCTGGCTTGTCCTTACCACCCTTCTTAAACAGTGGCACCAAGATAGCCAACCTACAGTCTTCCGGCACCTCACCTGTGACTATCTCAGCAAGAGGCCCAGCAATCACTTCTCCAGCTTCCCACAGATTTCTAGGGTACACCTGATCGGGTCCTGGGGATTTGTCCACTTTTATGCATTTCAAGGCATCCAGCACTTCCTCCTCTGTAATATGGACATTTTTCAAGGTGTCACCATCTATTTCCCTACATTCTATATCTTCCATATCCTTTTCCACAGTAAATACAGGTGCAAAATTCTAGTTTAGTATTTCCCCCATTTTCTGTGGCTCCACACAAAGGCCACCTTGTTGATCTTTGAGGGGCCCTATTCTCTCCTGAGTTACCCTTTTGTCCTTAATGTATTTGCGAAAACCCTTTGGATTCTCCTTAATTTATTTGCCAAAGCTAGCTCATTTCCCCTTTTTGTCCTCCTGCTTTCTCTCAAGTATACTCCTACTGCCTTTACACTCCAAGGATTCACTCGATCTATCCTGCTTCCTATCTACATATGCTTCCTCCTTTTTCTTAATCAAACCCTCAATTTCTTTTTAGTCATCCAGCATTCCCTACACCTACCAGCCTTTCCTTTCACCCTAACAGGAATATATACATGCCCACTTAGGTCCTTGAGGGGTCCGATTTTCTCTTTAGTTATTCTTTTTCCTTTACTATGTTCTGAGAGTTGGTCTCATACAGGCAAGTGAAGAGCATTGTGTCATACTCATTGTGACTGTGACTTGTGCCTTGTAGTCAGTGAACAAGCACTGGGAGACAGGTGGCAGGTTATTGCTGGATTGCTAACCTCTGACTTGCTTCTATAAGTACAGTTTTTTATAACCAGTTTTTGCTCAATGGTAAATCCCCTTTTGTCAACATCCTGGGGGTTAACAACAATGATGCAATTGAATGTCAAGGAGCAATAATTAGATTCCATCTTGTTAACAATTTTAAATGTTATGTTAAATTTACTTTTGTTTCATTAAGAAATTGGATTTCAACCTTCAATCAGGCTGTGCTATACTTTGCATTAGACTTTGGGGTAATTTTTGAATGACCATGAGTGATATTTTTTGGTCTGTCCCTAACACCACTTTTCCCATAGGCCCCATTATTTCTATGAAGCAATTTTCTATTAAGCGAGGTTTTGCTGGAACGCAACTACGGCATTATAGGAGAACTACCTGTAACAGATGACATAGAAAAGAAACAATTTAAATTGTTTAAAATAAATATATCCTTTCTGTGATTGACTAAGTACAGCAAATAATGACAATTTTCCAAATAACTCCCAGGTAATGTGCTCCATATTTACATAAAAACTCCATCAGTGTCAGTGGTTAGGAGAAAGCATTTTCCACATACTATTGAAATGAATCATGACACAACCTTATTCACGAAACTTGGGAAGTAGCAGCTTTTACAGATGTTTCTGATGTTAGTGCACATGTATGTTGAGTTGCAATGGTTTCAGAGAAAACCTTCTGAACATTCACAAAGCATGAAACACCTACCTCCACGTCACAGTATCCACAGCAGAATACTAATACATTTTGATTAATACTAAGTGAAAACCACCTGATGAAGAAGCAGTGCTCTGAAAGCTAGTACCTCCAAATAAACCTATTGGACTATAACCTGGCATTGTGAAATTTTTAACTAAGTTAAAAGAGTTATGAAAGTTACTGTACAAATTGCCCATCAGGTTATTTCCTTGGCAGGATATTATTGCGATGCATGGACATTGAAAATAATTATTTTCATCAACAAAAGCCAATGTGCTTACTTGTATCTTCATTTGTCATCCTTCATACAGCTTCAAATCAATAATATTTGGTGTAATCTGGTAGTTAGGCATTTAGAAAGCAGGAACTTGGAATTGCTAAATGATAAAAATAATAAAGTTCACCACCTACTATTCTAGTAGTAACTTGACACAAAGACCACAGAAAGTTGTTAGTTATTTAATCATGACAATCAATCACCATCAAATAATCTGTCACAATTACTCAAAAGAAAATCCTTGTGGTGAGCATATATTCAAAGCCACCTTTTTCCATCTAAGCATGGTACATATACAAAGTCATATCTCAGTTTACTCAAACTGCATCCCAAAATGTTCTTTTCTCAAGGGGATCCATTGAATTTCAACAAATCAATACTGACTGCTTCCACCATCTCCTTACAGGATCTGTTCTGTGGACTGACTACTTGTTCCAGTTTCCAGAGACGAATTTTGAATTTATCCAGCCAAAACATAAACCATGTCTCTGTTTCAACTGTCCTGGCTAACATGAAGTAGCTTGAGATGATCTATTGTTACTGGACTTTTAGAATCTTAAAAAACAGCAGTTATATTACTTTCAACCTTCTCCTTTCCAATAAGGCAGTTACATTAGGTCATGGTTCTGAAAGAACTAAATTAGAAATTAATTTATGGGGTGTGAGTTTCACTGGCTTGGCCACCCATCTATAGGTCATCCCTTATTGCCCACCACTGACTGGTTTGTTAGGGCCATTTCAAAGGACAATTATGAGTCAACCACATTGCTGTGGCTCAGGATTCAAATATAGACCAGACCAGATAAGGATACCAGATTTCTTTCATTAAAGGTCACTGGTGAACCAGATGGCTTTTTATGACAATTGAGAATGGTGATATAGAGTCTTTGAGGGAAGAAATAGTTAGTCTTGCATGAGCTCCCAATGGAGACATATTATATACTTAGTTGTTAATATTTGTAATTAAACCTGATCAATGATATTAATTGTACCGTGTGCTAACATGAAATAGAGTATGCCTTGTCATGTCAGACAAGTGCTTTTGTTAAGACTCGCATATGATCTAGCCATTGCCAGTGATAATTAGACAGCTCCTTAGAATCCATCTTGAGAGAAAGATTTCCATCAACAGGTCCAGGTCGCATGCTGTAAAAGGTTTGTTGCATCCGGGTACCTGCTTTTGTTGTGTCCTTTGCTCAGGTGACTTTGGAATACTATCTCCACAAAATAACATCTGGATTTAAAGGCTCCTTTGTAATTTGATATTTATTACAGTGCCCCTTAGCTGTTGTCTGCTCCAATTTTGATTTATCTATTTGAAGTAGTCAAGAGGAGACTTGCCACTCCTTTTGTGAGTTAGTAAAATGTTTACCTTAGAATCATATGATAGGTTGAAGTCAAGACTTGCATTCCAGTGCGTACTGAGGGAGCATTGTGCTATCGAAAGTACAGACTTTGGCCAAACAGTGACTTTGCCTTCAGATCTTGCAGTGGTACCTTTCTATTGAATCCCTTTCTAGAAGGAGCACCTTGGACAATGGCACTTGGTTCATCAGATGTACAGCCTCAATTAAAACATGCAGTACCTGGTCTGTGAATCAAGCTGATTTTTGTACCCCATTACAGGAGTTACATAAATGAGTGGAATATAGGAACTTGATGTAAAGTGGTCAGATTTGCTGCTGCTACTTAACTAGGAGACTATGCTCAAAATTGAAGGCAGCTCAGCAATCACAGAATGAGTTTGGCAATATTAGTAAATGGGAAGATTAACTGCAATGAAATTTAATGCAGTGGAATGAAAAATATTGCATAAATGACACAAACAAGCTGTACATTGAAAGGTGCTGCAAGATTTCATTTTTCAATGTTCCATGAATGGCACTGAAAAATGGTGAAGTGCAAAGTGGCCAACAGTCTGACTAGATTTGGTGCTACTGTGCATTGATGCAATTAAAAAAGTCAGTAAAATGCTCAAACTGTGCAACTGAAAACTGTGATCGAGAAAGTTAACAATCACACAACAGGTTATAGTCCAACAGATTTATTTAGAAGCACTAGCTTTTGGAGCACTGCTCCTTTCTGAAGGAGCAGCACTCCAAAACCTAGTGCTTCCAAATAAACCTGTTGGACTATAACCTGCTGTTGTGAAATTTTTAACTTTGTCAATCCCAGTCCAACATCGGCACCTCCAAGTCATGGTGATTGAAAAAGATGTGATTAAACTATATGCTGACTGCACTTCATAATACCATGTCCAGTCTAATTACCAAATTATTTGGGAGAAATGCAAGCACTGGCGGCATGCAAGCAAGAGCCATGCTGTCGATTCCTGGGAATCTTACTTCTGAAGAATGGAGAAACTGGGGAGTTTTCAGCCTAGAAAAGATAAATTTGGTAAAGGAAATATCAAGTTCTTCACATCAAGAGTGAACTATGCTTAAAAGGATTTCCTGGCAGATAGGAAACTTGGAAGGATGCAAGAAATAACATTGAACATTGAAACAGGTGACAGTGAAATACTTCTTGAGGTAGCACTAATATAGGCCAAATTTTCCTTTCCATCTCTTTCCAACATCAGTGAAGGGCCTTGCATACCAGAGTTGGGAAAATTGTCTAGTTCTTAAAAGGTACATTATCCTAAGACATTTTATCCTGCTATTCTTACTAACAGACAAGATCTTTTCCTGGGGTGGGGGAATCTAAAACCAGAGGGCATAGGTTTAAGGTGAGAGGGGAAAGATTTAAAAGGGATCTAAGTGGCAGCTTCTTCACGCAAAGTACAGTGCATGCATGGAAGCAGTTGCAGAAGTAGTGGAGGCTGTACAATTACAACATTTAAAAGGCAGCTGGTTGGGTATATGAATAGGAAGGGTTAAGAGGGATATGGGCCAAATGCTGACAAATGGGAGTAGGTTTGTGTAGGATCTCTGTTTGGGATGGACGAGTTGGACCGAAAGGGTCTGTTTCTGTGTTGTATGTCTCAATGATTCTATGTGGAAATGAGAATACATGTTCCACTTCTCACTACTATCTTTTCTCCCTTCATGATCATAAAACCCTTCAATGAATAAATAGTTTGAAGACTCTGCTTCCACATTGAAGCAGTCCAAGGAAAGGTGCCATTAGTAAGGTTAAAACAAAATACAAAAGTGGAACTCACTTGTTAAGAAAACAGTTCAATCAAATTTATTGGGACTCAATTTTTTAATTTTGTGTAGTTGTAACATTTTACCTAGTACATTCCAACACAGCTGCACATATTTACATTTTGTCTATGTAACAAAATAATAGTAATAGGCTACTTAATAATGCTTCCACATTTGAATGTAATTCCTCCCCTTTTGTACAAACATCACATCTATAATCAAGCAATTTTAAGTACTGCAAACCAAAAAGAGAAATATGCTTCATTGATTGTATCAGGCAAATCCCTTTTCCCCAATAACATCCTTGGATGCCAGTTTTTCTTAAAAAAAAATAAAGTGCAATATAGGGGAAGAAATATTATACTTCAATGATTCACTTCAAACCATACTTAAAGAAAATTCTAGAGGCAAACATAACTGCAAATACAACTGTGTAATATTTTAGCCTATTATCTTGCAGGTTTCAGCATACGACAATATGTCAAATAAAAAGAAATTCTACTGTTATCACCATGCAATCCATTTGTCATTTGGCTTAACGCTTACCAAACAAGTATTTATTAGAAACAGAAACATCTGGAAGAAATAGCACTGAGAAAGCAAACCAAATATTTCAACTGGACTGATGTTTCTGAAGACAAAAGCAACAAACCCAACAATATAAACAGCTGCATCAAAAACAAATAAGTCCACTACTAATCTACTAAACTTAAGGCAATGCATCCTCTTATAGTGCATACCCATTGACTTACTAAACAGAAATCCAAGTTCTATTAAACTTGGATTGTACAGTCATCTTTAATACCAAGGACATTAAAAACGACATTCAAAAATGGGAGTGAATGGAAATAGTTATTGAATTGATAAGAACCGAACCATATACACAGTACAAAATAGTACAGAAAAGTCTGGACTGCCATGGTTTGGCACATGTGCCCTCAAATTAGCAATCTGGACAATCTTCTTTTATTTATGTGTTGCTAACATTGCATTTATAGCAACAATCTAGTATTGAATGGTGTCATAATTTCACTAGTTTGCTACCAGAAATTGTTACATTAGTATAATGCAACTTTCTTTTTAGTGAGTCTCCCTAGATAGAAACACCACACATCCTCTAGATTTCACATTTGCACCATGACAAAAAGGCTCACCTTTGTGAAAATGAAGGCTTCCTGCTCTTTGCAAAATACTGTTGTACTATTTGTATATCAATGCACAAATGGGTTGGCAGGGGTCAAAAGAAAAAAAGAATTTCCCCTTAAATAAAATGCGCATTCGTAAAAGGTCAATGGAAAACCCTATATTGGAAGATGTACAAATCTGAATGAAACTGCTAAATTACTATAAGTAAAAAGGAGAATTAGGGCACCCTCAGTCAATCTGATTGCTGCATTTCCCATCCATCTGGTTTAAAAAAAAACACCTGCATTAACGGTAGCTTTAGCAGCAAGAGGGTGAATTACCAACTTAAGTGCAGTTCTATATCATAAGTCAGTAGTATTCAAGGAACAACTTCAAAATTCAAGTTGTCACCTGTATCTGTATAAAAATGCTTCAATTATACTTACTCAGACAGGGGGAACTCTACACCCAAACAGCACTACTTTAATACTTAGTAAGATACAGATCAATATTATAAGTTTATATATCACGTTGCTGAGAAATTCAGAAATATTTGTATGTTGGATGATATCAAATTAAGTAACACTGAATATGGCAGTGACCATTTCATCAAGACCAGCATGTCTGATAACAAATAAAATTAATAGGAACAGTGGATGGATTTGATTTACTCTACAGCCATTCCACAAGCTTAATACTGTACACTGAAATAAAAAGAATTAATGGGTTGTTTGTTGAAATCAATTGCATTTCTAAGGGTTGCAATGTGTTGACTCTTAGAGGTTGACAATAAATGCTATACTAGCTAGCAATCCTCATATACCATGAATGAATAAAAGAGTCACATGTATTTGAAGACAGGTACTGTTTTTAAAACTTTGTTATATTTACTGATAAGTGAAACTTCCAACAGGCCAGTGACATAGCCATTGGTCATGGCTTTCCAAGCATGTGATATGCAAATTTCAGTAGGGAAACAAGGAAACGTATAATTCATGTTACGACAGTCAGATTTAGAAGAATATTGCAAATACTGTTTCACTTCAAGTTCTTTTCAATTTTTGCTTATGTTTGTGGCAGGGTGGCTCAGGTGGGAAAAGAGGTAGCTCAGGAGTAAGCACTGCTGCCTCACAGCACCAGGTACCCCGGCTGGATTCCAGCCTCAGGTGGCTGTCTGTGTGGAGTTTCTATGTTCTCCCAGTGTCTGTGAGGGTTTCCTCTCAAAGTCCAAAGATGCATAGGTTAGGGTGGATTGGCCATGCTAAATTGCCCATAGTGTCCAGGCATGTGCAGGCTGGGTGGATTAGCAATGGAAAATGCAGGTTTACAGGGATAGGGCATGGGGGTGGGTTTGGGTGGGATGCTCTTCACAGCATCGGTCGGTGTGGACTCAATAGGCCAAATGGCCTGCTTTCACTGTAGGGATTCACTGAAGATGGCGATGTAACTTAGATAGTAATCAAGACTCTAGTTGCAGACTGGTCGAGTGAACTTCTCTTTTTGGGTTGGAAAATTTCATGCAAATCGTACAATTTGCTGAAATGTTAGTCAGTATCTCCACGCACAAATAACGTATCCAAGTAAATTCCAAATGGAAACATATTCAATCAATATGAAAAAACAAGGCAGCTAATTGTCTCTCCTTTCAATTAAAGAAAATTCTTGGCACTTTTGTTAGCAATATGAAAATAATTAGTTGGAATGCTTTTGGAACAATTAATAGGTCAATTTTTTAAAAAAATTAAAACAAACCAATAAGAAAATCTATTTACATGTTATATTCGATAATGTTGTGAAACCAAACCAGTAATTTGTTTAGTGAATGCAGATCTCACATTCTTACAGCTTGCTGCATGAAACAAATTGCATTCAAAAAGTGTAAAAATCACTGGGAAAAACCATCCAAAACATATTTTTAAAAATGTCATATTTATGAACTGCTTTTTATATTGTCCTGTATCATGTTTCAACTTGTGTACAAATTGGCTTACAAATATATTCAAGAACGGAACCTGTTCGCAAACCCAAGACTACCTATCAATTTAGTTTTGAAACAGTGAACTGAAATAGTTTTTCTATGTAACGGCATGGCAATAAACAGCTTCAAAGTATAAAACTGCTAACAACTTATAATGGTCTAAATTCATGTGTCATACATTCACAGAAATGCTCGTCTTGACTCAGGAACGTGAAAGTGCCTTATGTTCAATTGTTGCAGAAATATTTATAAACGAAAATGCAATTCAAAAATAGCTGCACTGTTTATAAGTAACACCTTCCAGAATGAATCTTGATACAAATGTAAATTTTGTGTACATTCACTCCTAAGTTAAACAATTTGACCATTTTACAATGTGGGTAGTATAAAACACGATGATGTGGTTCAAAGGGCAAACTGTAACTTGAAGTGAACCATAAGTGTTACGCAATTTTTTTCAACATCAAGCAAATTGTTTGGGGCATATTTGAAATATGGTCTCAAGAAAATGCTTTACTTTTTAAAAAAATATCCTGTCATTGTTCCTCTTTCTGTCTAACCTTCAATGTAAAATTTGTCTTCTAGCAGACTCATCTCTACTTAGTCCAAAACATTCCTAGATTCCTATCAAAGCTACTTGATGTCAAGGTCTTAAATCTGAAAATGTACATTTAATTTTTGAATAGCACTGAACACTGAAATACTGAACCACCATACTATAACACAGAATAATACAGGTTTTTCCTGGTATAATGTGCTTTTCATCAATACAGTTTGGCTATAACAAAGTTGGCAAATTAGGGACACTTTGGATAATGCAAACTTTCTACTGAACGGCTATAACGATTTTCTATGGGAGATTCCACAGCATAATTTTCTATAGCAGCTTTTCATAACGTGATTTATCTATAGCACAAAGTTGCAGAGGAATGCAACTGCCGCGTTATACCAGAACTCCTTGTAGAAAATCAAAAAGTAGAGTATGATTATCCAATAATTCATAAGATAATATGCCTTTGGGCACTGCAGTCGAACATTTTATAATAAATTTTATCTGGCTTTCAATAGAAAAACCTTTTTGATGAAAGACATTTACAATATTCTAAAATGTACCTATTGGTATCGAAGTGTAACATTTTACATTTTCCGAAAATAACCTAAGGCAAGTCTTGAATCTAATATGACTGAACAACTGCAAAAGAAATGTTGATGAAAAGTTTCAGAATCGTGTTCAATAACTTGAATTTGATATGATCAATTTGGAAAAGCAGCAGCTGGTGTTGCTGAAAAGCCAAGTGCAACATACTTGATTAAATATAACTCCATTGCAGACAGAATTTACTTAGTATCAACTTCAGCGATTTCAATTTGACATTAAACAAATTAGTGCCATTTTTGGATAGAGAACATAGCTTTCTGGAGTTTTAAAACATTTCATTTTGTCGTCAAGATTGAACAATTCAGAGTTAATGGAGTCAAACAAAGTGCTCATATATATAAAAACATTTAATTTTTCTTTGTTTATTAGTCCTATTTAAACAAAAAAGTGATGAAAATTAAATGTTAACAGAGTTCACAATTGAGTATTGGGCACAGCTAGATTTTCATTAGAGAATAAAAACCGTATCAAAGATGAGTGTGTTTATTTTTGGAATACATATTCTCTGAATGGTTTTTCTTACTCTTGGACTGAAATTCAACATTGCTCTTTGACAGAATTAGAATGGTTATAGCATAGAAAGAGAGCTCATCTAGTCTCATTCCCATATATTGTCGCGACAGGACTGCATTTGTTTTCCTTGTAAAATTATCAAATTCTTTTTCATGAGCCTCAAACAAATCTGCCATTATGCACTCAGGTTGCTCATTTCAGATCCTAACTGCTCAATGTATATTTGAAAAAAAGATTTTTATGTTGTCACTTTGCCACTCACTAAAATTGATGTCCTCCGGTTACAGTCTTCCTCTAATGGGAACATTCCTCCCTCTCTTTTACTTGAATACCTCTACCAAATCTCTTTATCTTAACTTCAAATACAACAGTCCTTATGTTTCCAATCTATCTACATAATTGAAGCTCCAAACCTGGAATCATTTTCATGAATCTTTTCTCCACCCTCTCTAATGTCTTCACATTATCCTAAAGTGCAGTACTCAAAATGAGGGCGATCCAGTTTTTAAAAAAACTTTATGATAAACATGTATAGAAAATAAATTATGTCCCTAATTGTAAAGGCAAACATTCTGTACGTTTTATTAACAGCTTTAACAACCTGCCTTATCACTCAATAATTTGCTCATACACACCCAAAGGCTGCTTTACTCTAGCAGCCACTTTAGAATTGTACTCTTTATATAAAGTCTCTCCTCATTCTCCTTACAAAATAAATTGATACTAAAGGATATGAGGCTCTAATCCAAACTGAAAATGTCACAAAAAATGAGCGGCTTAGGAACACAAACTTAAACCAAAAAGAAATGTATTTGTTCATGGGACGCGGGTGGCACTGGCTAGGCCAACATTTATTGTCCATCCCTAATGGCAGTTAAGAGTCAACCACATTGCCATGGGCCTGGAGTCACATGTAAGCCAGACCAGGTAAGGACTGTACTTCTCTTCCCTAAAGACATTATTGAACCAGATAGGTTTTTCCAACAATTGGCAAAAGTTCCACAGTTATCATTAGATCCTTAAGTTCAGATTTTAATTGAATTCAAACTCTACCTTCCGCCATGGCAGGGTTTGAACCTGGGTATCTAGTGATAATATCGCTAGGCCATCAGCAATAAAGGCATCTTCAAATCAGCAAAAGGCATGGTTTGAATATGAGGCAAAACTGATGCCAACCTGGCATCCACTGGGATAGTTGCCACTTGGAAGCATACAAGTGCTTGACAGAAGTTTAAATGGATAGACAGTGAACAATGGTCCCCAACAAATTTAGCAAAGATAGCCATATTACAGGAAAGACTCTTATTGAGTGTTGAAATGAAAATAAAACCAATTGTTGCAGAAAGTTTTGAAATGTTTTCAGATGCAGTCCTGTTGAGAAGATTTGGTTTACCTCATCCAAGGATAATGTAGTTGGAGCAATGCAGTGCTGCAGGTGGAACATATTTAATTGAAGCTTGAGGCGGCAACATGGATTGACATCTGTTTGAAGTTCAGAACTTGAGCAAGTTAGTAATACTGTTTTAAGTAGGATATTCTAGTCAACACCAGGAGAAAGTAAGGTAAGACTATGAACAGTGCTCAAGAAGCCACCTTCCTTAATACTTCATGGCTCTGTGAAGCAATGCAAGACATTATTCAAACAGTACGTCTCTAAAAGGGTTTTACTCCAGACGCTGTGTTAGCTTTAATTTTCATGCTTTTTGTGCCTCAGTGAACCCCAAGTGATGCAATTTGAAAAAAAAACCTTAGCTTTACCATTCTGGTGGTCAGCGTTAACCTCTGATGGTCAAGCAAAGTGCATCTATTAAGTTAGGAATAAGTTTGCAGATGTAGAACCAAAATCACACAAATGTGTAATCCCATCATGCCCACACCAGCTGAGAAAGACCCACTCAGTCAAATCCACTATCCAGCTCTTGATTTGCAGCCCTGTAGCTGACAGCACTTTATCCAAATTTGTTAAGTGTGATGAAAGATGTCTGCCTTTATCAATTATTCTGCGAGTTCCAGAATTCCATCATTCTCTGAATGCCCATTGGTAATTATCTTTTGTCAATGAAATAGGTCCTTTCTATCTGTTCTACCCAGAGTGATTAAATCTCCTATTGGACTTCTGTTACAATAAAAAATAATGCCTGCCGATTCAGTCTTTTCTCACAGCTGGAATTCACAGGCATATTCTCATAAATCTTCACCATATCTTCTCAAAATGTCTTCATTAACTTTTATGTATTGTAGCAAGCAGATCTAAAAGCAGTAGTTTAGCTGCATTCTGGCTAGTATTTAAAATTGTCCTTGCAAAACTTCTCTGCTCTTCTACTCTAGGCTCTACCAAAAAAGCAAATTATTGAATCTGCCTTTTTGACCATATCTGTTTGCCTTGCTGCGTTTAAGGATCTGTAGTCATATACTTCAGAGTCCCTCGGTTACTCTGCACCTACTATTCACTCTAACTTCCTTGCTTTATTTGCATTCCCTAAATGCATTACTGCACATTCTTCAGATTGAAATTTAATATGCTTTTGTACTCCTGACGAGTCCATTGTTATCTTCTCACAGTCTTGATAGCTTCCTCATAATTAATGACACAAGGAACCCTTATATTATCTGCAAATCATTTTATAATTTTGAAAATCTTTGTTGCGTCTTTACTCCTTAAGGATTTCTAAAATTTTGTATCGTCGATAAATGTGACAATCTTACAGATGGCTTCACAGCTAAATTATGTAAATCAGCAACAACAAGAGTCCAAATGCCTCTAACCCTTAGATTGTCCAATCAGGCAGGTCTTTTGCAAAATGCACAATAAAACAAGACAGCAGGAAAATGATACAAGTAGTTTGTGGACTAGATTTTACTAAAAAGTAAAGCATAACCACACAAACTTTGATGAATCTTTCTTTCTCTCTGAAAGCCTAGACACTGAAGGAGCACAGCTGACATTATTTATAGCAACAAGAAATACAAACAGCAATTTAAACCTTTCTTAGATTCGCTATTGACAGGAGAAAAGTTAACAGGAGTGTAGCCTCTAGTAAACCCTTTTGTACAGCAAAAGCATGTGACTTAAAGAGGAAATTGTTTAAATGATTTTCCATCTTGTAGTGATGGACTACAACTCTACATCCTATCCCTTTCAACTTTGGTCTAAGATTTCTCAATTGCACTCATGCATTTTTTTAAAAATCAGCAACATTAAGTGGTTCTAATCTTCTGTTTGTGTTAGAAAAAACACATCTTTTAAAAAGCTAATATCAGACAACTCCATCATCATATGCTTTTCAATTAAATACCTTTATATAATTCATTTTTCATCTTCGCAGGTTCAACATCTATCATCAAATTCGAGCAACAAATAGAATGGTGCTAAACTTTCTGCTGTGCTCTACTTCCTTCCTAGTCTAAACCTAGGCCTATATACATGAACGTATTTCCTTTCATCAAACTGCCAAACTGCAACCTCAAAACATTAATATCTTTAGATCAATGAACCATCTACATTGCCTATGGTTGTGTTGTTTCAAAACCAAAGTAACATATCAGGATGATACATCAGACCATAACTATTCATTGGTGGTTATAAGGGCACAATAGGGTTTTTAATTTGTTCATTATCATTAAAGTTGCCAAAGATTGCCTATTGCAAATATTAATGTCTACATATTTAACAATCTATCTAAAGGACAAAAACAGCACAGTAATTACAAAAACATATAACCTTTGCTGCTTTGTGATATTTTTCCTCCCTAGAGAATTTTTCTTTTTTTTTAAAACTTTATCTATTACATGAATGGTTGTTTCTGAAAGACAGAAAGATCTATCTACAAAAAGGTTGCAGTAGAATCTCATAACTTAAGTCATTTATTCAGACTCAGTATAACAATTCTGTAATTCTGATACATTTTCATGTTTTTCACCGTACAATAAGCTATTGCTAGGAAAGATGATAATATGCAACTAAAATTCAAATTCCATAAAATATTAGAAAAGTCCATTATATTGTGTTTTGGCTGAGGTTGGTTGGTGTAATGTAATTCTGTAAAGACTATAATTATTTTTTATTTCAATCACTTAAAAGCCATTAAAGCCTGTGGTTTAACCTATTTGGCCACTTTCTCAGCTGTGTGTGTTAATAGCCACTTGGAGGAATGTCAAATGTGAATCATACACACAAACATTCAAACAATCCAATCTACCATGAATTCTTAAGAGTGCAAGCAGGCTGTTGCTGGAACATTCACTCTGTCTAAGTTACTATCACAGCACTTTGTATATATACACTATGCCTGCACAATACCATTACAAGCTCTTCTATTGGCAAAGATATGTTAAGAGGTGGCAGATGAATTTCTAGAAGTATTTTCAGCACCTGCAAGTTGCTGCTCTGAATGTTTATTGAGCAAAATAAATTTTACTTAAAGCTGACCACAAAAAAAGCTAGTGATTCACAGATGTGCAGGACTCGGAGTCAACTTTAAAATTCAGTTTATAACTTAAAAGCACCAACTGAATGTTTTTAGTGTTGAGGCAGTGATTCCAGGATCAATCCTTTTAATAAAAAATATTTTAGGATCAAACTCTGGAAAAGCTGGAGTCAGTCGCAAAAACAAACAAAAAAAAATTGTTGACCGTCATTGAAATTAAAAAAAGTAAACACAAAAATTGTTAATTTTCTTCATTTCAGTCACTGAGTTTTGCTAACATTTTTAAATATAGGAATGAGAGCAAGAGATAAGCTTGCAGCATCCTCATGAAGAAAACAAGACATCAAATGCTAAAGAATCTGTGTCTAAGGAAGAGTAAACGATTGTCACTATTGCTCTCACAATCTTCCCAGTTCTGAGTGCACCGGATAATGTTTCAGTCATTTTGTGTGCTTGCCTAATCCACATCCAGAGACAGAATAAACTCTTCTCAGGATTTCATCTCTTCACAATCCTGATCAGTGGAGAGCTCTATGTCAGAAAATCCAACTTCAACAGCCAGAATGAGTGAAGTGTCTGAATCGCTGCTCACAACTTGTCCTTCATCATCTTTGAGAAAGGAGAAAAAAAGTTAAAGTGTGCCTTCTTTCTTTTTCTAATATTACAGATACAATTCAACAAATGCTTCAAGCAACCAGTAACTCAAAGATATGCATTATTAGAACTCTACTAAGTAAACTATTGCTACTAATGGAGCCACAATGGTCCAAATTTGAAACAGAAGTCTAGAATTTCAATCTACCCAAGGATTTAAAAAAAGTCACAGAACAAGCACTAAAGATGATTAGAACTGGCAATTCTATCATTTTTGTAGATCAACATACTACAGAGGTGCATTCAATTGCCTTTACTCAAAAATTTTCTTCAGTCATAGTGAATAGTCATTATGGATGGTGACTGAAAACATTTGTTATAATCACACACCATAGGCATCCTCTATTTCACTCCTTATAGCATCACCAAAAAGGATGCAAAGGGTGCTGAATAATGCTAAGCAGCACTTGCAAAATCATGGTCACATAGATGGCCTGGATTAATGACAATCAACTCCATCAGTGAAATAAACAAAGATACTCAAGAAGTAAGAATTAAATTGTGGTCATGGAATTCTAAAAGGTTGCACATATTAAATGATGGGATGAAATGCCTTCCCTCACAGAGTATATCAGGTTAACGAAATGAAATCTGCAAAATGCGCCGCAGAAATTCATCAAGGCTCCTTAGATAGCACCTTTCAAACCCATGCCCATTTCAACCTAGTGGACAAGGGGAACACTACCACCTGCAAGTTCCCCTCCAAACCACTCACCATGCTAACTTGGAAATATATTGCCGTTCCTCCAGTGTCGCTGGGTCAAAATACTGGAATTCCCTCCTTAAGGACATTGTGAGTCAACCTACAGCATGTGGACTGCAGCAGTTCAAGGCAGTAGCTCACCACCACCTTCTCAAGGGCAACTAGGGTGAGGCAATAAATGCTGGCCAACCAGCAACACCAGGTTTCAGGAGTGAATAAAAAATTAGCTCCATCACACACACGCATTAGCAAAAGTAATTAAAAATAGCAAAGTCATTAACAAACTATATCTGGTCATATTTTAGTGCAGGAATATTCTGTATACCAATGATAGTTCATTAATGCGAAAGGCAGACGAAGGATACCATCAGGTGTGTAGTGCCTCCAACTTGAAAGCAGTGCATCAAGAAAAGCCAGAATCTTTCTCAGGACAGGAACTCAGACACCAACTACTGAGTTGGTGGTGGAGGCAAAGACTCTAAACTCATTTTTAGAAAAAAAGTACCTGGATCTGCAGTGTAACAACTCTAAACTGCAGGGCTATGGGCAGAGTGCAGGAAGATTGGATTTGAAAGGGTATCCAGGGGTCTTTGGGCCAGCATGAACATGACTGGCTGAATGGCCCCCTTCTATTCTATATCATTTCTATGATTTCTAGGGAGACTAGAACTAGGAGACACCATTTAAAAATATTTAAGAAAAAAATGAGGCTTAGCCAATGGCATTCTTGACATGCAGTGCTAGTATCCCTATTCCTGGGCTAGGAGTAATGGGTTCAAGTCCCACCTGCTCCAACAGGAAAAGGTCTTCTTTCAGGAGACCTGACAAATACTGTGATGAGCTATTTAGAAAATATTTGAAAGTTCAAATTTAATTGGGTGGTCTCAAATATATTGGATTCAAAGCATAAAACTCCCAGTCAGGACCATTCAAGGCAAATGTGCTAATTTCACAAAACATCATTAGAGTCACAGAAGTCTTTAGCACAGAAAAAGACCATCCGGCTGAAGAAGTCTGTGCAGGTCAAAAACAAACACTTACCTATTCTCATCCAATGACTGGTGTAGAAAGCTGAAAAATTGTTAGAGACTGGACTGTTTGAGTTATAAGAGGCTGGATAGACTGGGACTTCCTTCCCCTGGAGCAGAGAAGGCTTGGGGTGACTTTATATAGGTTTATAAAATTGTGAGGGCCATAGATTAGGTGAAGAGCCAAAGTCTTTTCGCCAGGATAGGGGAGTCCAAAATTAGACAGCATAGATTTAAGGTAAGAGGGGAAAGATTTAAAATGGGACTTGAGGGGTAACTTTTTCCACACAGAAGGTGATGCATACATGGAACAAGCTGCTAGAGGAAGTGGTAGAGGTGAGTACAATTACAACATTTAAAAGACATTTGGACGGGTACACAGATAGGAAAAGGTAAGTAAAGAGGAATATGGGCCAAATTCAGGTAAATAGCCCTAGATCAATTACAAAACCTGGTTGGCATGGACAAATTCAGCCAAAGAGCTCTATGAACTCTCAGAACAATCGTTTTGTACGTGCAGAGTACAGGGACAGATCTCTTTCAGGTCTATGCTACATCTAACTAGTTTGTTCCAGGATCTAGATGCACAGATTGAGTTATTGTCCACCACTGAAATGTTTCACCTTAGTGGGTTAAATGTTTCATGAAAGGTTTAAAAAATAATTGGGAGGTCTCATAAATAGCCCACAAAAATAAAAAAAACAAAATCTTCACAGAAAACAGAGCCTCACATGTCACAAGGAAATAGAAAACCATAAGAAATTATTTCCATGCACTGACTTTGTCGAAATTCACTGAAGTTGTAACAGTTGATCTTACTAAACAATCTAGAATGTTGGAAGCTACAGCCTGCATTTCCCTTGACAACTATTGTACCCTCTGGCATCACAGTGGACCTGAAACTGTAGCATTACCCTTTCAGACTGATTAGACAATACTAGATTACTTCCATTTTAATAAACAGCTTTTGCTGGTAACTATGGAGTTGCCTGTAAAATGTCAAAATTTGGACATAAACAAATAAATCTAACAACTAAACTGTTAAAGGTCAAAATTATAGATGAGATGTGTTACTATATATCTTTCCAAACTGTTCCACCCAAGTTACATGATATTTCAGGACAAATTTTTACAAGATCTGCCTCCATTACTCTTTGAAATTTGGTTACAGTTAACCGCAAGAATTAATTTACATCATTCCAAATTATGCTGACATTTACTTTGACTGGAACTAACTTTCAGTAATATATACAATATTCTGTGGATGTCTGCAATACCGACAAAAATCCCAGCTCTAGGGACTGAACTAGAGTAATCTTCCTGCAGACACCACTAACAAGAGCAGGTAAGCACTTTTTGTCAATGTGAGGCACTACAGAGCTAATGCATTCATAAGCATGCTACATACACACACATAATGACGACTTTAATCAGTAGCAAGTGCTCAGATTTATCCAAAAAGCTAGTATTTCTCAAGTCCAAAATATATATACAGTATATACCACAATGCAAAAATTACTACTAATAGTAGATGTGTTGACACCAATGGTCTTCGACAACAAACTCAATCTGGCCATTAATATCTGTGATAGAGAGAAACGATTCATGCTCTATATCCAATAAGGGCAGCTACTTGGAGTAAGCATGGACAGGATAAGTCGTGGGGATTAGATTTTATTCAGGCAACCACACTAACATTTTGTTTCTAACTTTTTTCATTTTCCATGGAATAAAGACTTCACCAAAAAGCTGGGAGTGTTCCCAGTTAAGAATAATATCACTGTGCACTAACAACTGTTTAGATGGTAGATGATATACCACTATGTACTGGCTTGCTTCACATAGTTGATTAATATGGATTTTGGTAGGTGGGAAGTTAGGAACTCATGATACTAGAGTTACTGAAAGGGCAAATTTGATCTTTTTCCATGTACCAATTTCATCCATTCACAGCTAAAATAAGCAGGCATAGCCAATAAATCAACAGCAATGCCAACCATTGCTTTCATTGAAACGTAAAATATTCATCCAACAGAATGAAATGTTCAAACTGTGTGCTTAACTCCTAAATAACACCTAACATTTATATAACACCTATAATATAATTAAAATATCTCAAAGCTATAAACTGGAACATAATCAGACAAAAATTGCCAGAGTCAAAGCAGACTTTAGGACAGATGATGATTTCAAAGAGTTTCCGAAAGGACAAGTTCTTGCAGAGAATTTTAGAGTTAAGGGACTTCAAATTGAAGGCACAGCATTCAATAGTGGGGTGGAGGAAGTGACTGAGATAGTGCTGGAAGAAAAATATAGCTTTCAGAGGAATTGGAAGGCTGGAGAAAGCTCAACAGGTACAGGGAAAGACAAGGTAAATAATGGATTTGAACATAAAAATTGTGTGTTGATCAAATAGGAATGCTTAGGATCAGCAGTGCCACTGAATATCCACTTGCCTAAAAGAAAGGTTGTTTGAAAATATGTTTTATGCCACGTCAGCAGGACCAATTGTTTATGGTCAATTTTGTTTTATTCTCAAAAAGTTCTAACTATTGACTCCATTCCTCTCCTTGGCAATCAGAAATTAAGCCAGTCTGTTCACAAACGTGATATGGCATTCAATGGAGGTGAGCTTCTGACCTCATACTTGTGACATCTCTAAGCCCACATAGCTCCAGCAGTGCAACAGAGCTCAACTTTGCTTTTGTCTCAGCTCATCAGCAACTGAAACCTTTATTCATGCCTTAACTCTGGACTGGACTATTTCAACACATCGCCGGCTCTTCTACTACCTCCTACCCTCTCATAAATTAGAGGTTATTCAAACAATGAAACTTGCTCCCTATACCTGTCTCTTTACTTTGCTTGCCTCCTTTAAAAATAAAGCTCACTTCTTTGATCAATTTTCTGATCATCTGACCTAATACTTCCTTATATGGCTTGGTGTCAAGAGTGCAGTGCTGGAAAAGCACAGCAGGTCAGGCAGCATCGAGGAGCAGGATCATCATCCTGATGAAGGGCTTACACCTGAAACGTTCATTCTCCTGCTCTTCAGATACTCCCTGATCTGCTGTGCTTTTCCAGCACTACACTCGACTCTGAGCTCCAGCATCTGCAGTCCTCTCTTTCTCCTTATATGGCTTGGTGTCATATTTTGTTTTACAAAGCTCCTATGAAATGCCTTGGATGTTTCATATTGTTAATGTTACTCATTTTTGGCTTAATCTCAAACTCACAAAGATGCTTCTGTTACTGTGTCACTTCCCTCAAAGCACTCCCTTTTACCTGAGCACTATTTATTCCTTTCCTAATTCTTCGGGCATAGTGTTGCTTGAAGTTATAGATTAGGACATCACACTGAAGCAATATTGGCTATATAAAGGAAAAAATGAATTTGTGTTTGCATATCCGTATGTAAACTGGTACTCCACACATACAGTTGCTCTTGGAATGTGTCTATCATACCAGGGATGGATTTCAGTGCATCCATATTTTGATCATTTGCGATCATGCTGCAAAAATGGGAATAACTAATATTAATGTCATAAAAGTGACCACCGCCAACAGGAATGAGTCTAATTACCCCATCTTGATCACCAATGACACTGCCATTATAGAATCTCCCTCCATCAATATTCTAGGAGTTAATTGACCAAGAAATTAACTGGATCAACTACATAAATACTGCGACAGCAAGAACAAGTCAGGAGATCATTCTGCAACAATTAAGTGATCTCTTGACTCCCCATAGACTCTCTATCATCTACAAGGCACTCCTAATACTCTTCACTTTCCTGGATATGTGCAGCTCCAGCAACGCTCAATATTACCCAGGACAAATCATCCCAACTACCACTTAGATGTCCATTCCTTCCATCACCATGCAACGTCCTGGGAAATCCCTTCCTAAGGGTATTGTGGGTAAACAGTCAGCACATGAACTGCAGCATTTAAGAAAGCAGCTCACCACGACCTTCTCAAGGACAACTACGCACAGGCAGTAAATGCCAGCTTGCAATGCTCATGTTCCACAAGTGAATAATGATTACAAAAAATGGTCTGCAGTTTGCATTAACTACAAGATTCACTGTAGGATCTTGTAAAGGCTTTTTGACAGCATATCGCAATTTCACACCACCCATCAATCAAAAAGGAAAAAATGCAATAGGTGCACAGGAATACGACTTTCGACAAATTCCTCTGAAGTCAGAAAGCACCCTGACCTGTCAATACATTACCATTCCTTCAGTGTTGCTCAGAAGAATCTTGGAACTCCTGACCTAACAGCACTGTGCAAGTTCCTTTACCAAAAATATTTTAGCAGTTCAAGAGCCATTAAGGATGTGAAATATATAAATGGTTGTGCCAGGAACACTCGCAACCCTTGATTAATGTTAGAAAGTCAATTATCTAGGTGTAAATTGGAGAGTGAGAGAAATGGAAAGGAGTATGTAACTTGGTGTTTGGGACATAATTGCAGGATGGGGAGAATAAAATTGTAACAGTCAAGTTGAAGATTTGATTTGTGAATTTATGAAGTGGTATTTTATTAGAAAGATCTAATGAGAAAGAGTAACTGTTTTCACATTTATTTCTGGGAAGCAATTAGGAAGAAAACCGAATTTGGACAGAAACCTTTTGTGCAATACAACCTTGGTGAACAATAAAATTATCAGATGGGTTTAGGGAGGAAAACTTTTAAGAATTCAGATGGGAGCCTTGACGCAAATAGTAAAAAGGGGCACTTGATGTGAAAAATTGTTAAGATTAATCTAGGTATGTAACAGAATATTCACCAGATCCCTGCCAACTGTCACATCTATTTATAGCTTTCCTGTTTTTTGGTTGTTTATTTTGATGGGAAATTATTCATAGAATGAAAAAGGTATCCAACAAGCTCTCTGCTTCAATAGTCATGTGCAACCTACTCTGTAAATGGACACCATCACAAATACACTCACGTAGAAAAGTTCTAAATAAACACTCCTTGAATCTCAAGATTACCAAGTAAACATAAGAACATACAATCTTCCTCATACCTCAACGTTTCAATGCTGGACTGCTGTCCTCCATAAACATCCCTTTCCTTTCTCAGCCAGCTCCAAAATCACCAAATCTAGAGAATTTTGCTAATCCTATTTCCAAATATATGCTACGCATTGTGAGGCTCAGACACATATTTATTAAGAAATTATTCCATGCCATTATCCTGCTCAACATTTCTAAATTTTAATACTTTCTCTTACAGTTTCATGTTTTGCTCAGAATAAAAGGAACGTGAAGAAAACCTATTAGAATTAAATAGATTAAATTCAATATACCAAAATATTGAAAAAAATCAATGATCAACAGAACAAAAAAAATTGTAAAAGACACCACAGCAAAGGTAATAAAATTACAAACCAAACTCAATAATACTACATTGGGTGGCACGGTGGGTCACTGTTGTCTCACAGAAAGAACTAGGGACCTGGGTTCGATTCCAGGTGTCTGCCTGTGTGGAGGTTGTGCGTTCTCCCACTGTCTGCATGGGTTTCCCGTCTTAATCCAAAGATGTACAGGTTAGATGGTTTAGCAGTGCTAAATTACCCATACTCTCCAGGGATGTGTTGGCTAGGTGGATTAGCCAAGGGAAATGCAGGTTATGGCAATGGGGTAGGTCTTGGTGAGATAGTCTTTGGAGAGTTGCTGTGGACTTGATGGGCCAAATGGCCTACTTCCACACTGTAGAGATTCTAGGATAAAAATAATAATTTCTCCCAGCCAGTGATTTGAGTTGGTCAGGGAGAAAATGGCTCAAATTTAATCACTGCACATGGATGGTTAATGCAACTGCCACTCCGATAGGACAGAACTGCAACTTCATAGACATTCTTGGGACTTCAGTACCCTCATTCTAGTAGCATTCAGAAAGCCTGAGAAAATATTCATAAATCAAATTAGATCAGGTGCAAGACCAATAACTTCAAAAAATGCTAATTTAAAGTAAGTTCTGCACATTACTATCTAAGCATGCTATAATGCTGCAGAGTTAAATGGCAGTTAGAAGATAGGTTAAGTCTTACAACCAAAACACTTGCAGCTACTTGTAAAGCTTGTACCCCTACCTAAACATCGGAGGCTGAGGGGTGACCTTGTAGAGGTTTATAAAATCATGAGGGGGCGTGGATAGGATAAATACAGAAAGTCTTTTCCCTGGGGTGGGGCAGTCCAGAACTAGAGGGTACAGGTTTAGGTTGAGAAGGGAAAGATATAAAAGGGACCTAAGGAGCAACTTTTTCAGGCAGAAGGTTGTGCGTGTGGGGAATAAACTGCCAGAGGAAATAGTGGAGGCTGGTACAATTGCAGCATTTAAAAGGCAACTGGATGGCTATATGAATAGGAAGGGTTTAGAGGGATATGGGCAAGTGCTGGCAAATGGGATTAGATTAATTTAGGCTATCTAGTCGGCAGGGATGAGTTGGATCGAAAGGTCTATTTCCACACTGTACGTCTCTATGGCTCTATAAATACTTAAATATTCCAAGAACTTGATTACACATCTCTCTGATTTATGCCACATCATTATTTTGAACAAGAAAAAAAGACAGGCCCAACAATCTGGTTTGAACCCACGCCATTAACATTTGGTAGTATGTTCTAGCCCTCTAAGCTAACTGGACTCTCAGTAATATATCTATAGATTTAAGTAATAGATAGATTATCATGGCTTAATCAACTGACCAAGTCTCTCTAACAAAGTTTCATAAAACTAATTCCTGCATAACTTTAGTTTAGAACTTATAAATACTAACAATAATTTTTAAAAAAGCAAAAAGGGGTTGTGTTTTTCAAATTTGTTGTCAACGCAAGACAACATGGCAGAGTAAATCAAGAGTCACGGATACATCCATGTCCTATCCTGTACACTTTGTGATCATTTGAATTCTCAGGACCTGATTTTATGTCCAAGTGAGTGATTTTTGACAGTTAACAATCGAGCTTATAAAAGGGTCCTTTACATTAGCGTACCTGTCAAGTATGATTGAGAGTATGACTATGTCAGGCTGTTGCTTGACTAATTTGAAAGATAGCTCTTCCACATTTAGCACAAGCCCCAGGTGTTAGTAAAGAAGACTTTGCAGTGTTGACAGGGCAGTACAGTAACACAGTGGGTAGCATTGCTACCTCTCACTGCCAAGCACGTGGGTTCAATTCTAACCTCAGGCAACTAACAATGGAGTTTGCATGTTCTTCTTGTTTCTGTTGGGTATGCAGTCCTAATGTGTATAAGTTATATGGACTGGCCATGATAAATTGTTCCGCAGTGTCTGGGAATGTGCAGGCTGGGTGGATTAGCCATGGTAAATGCAGGATTATGGGCATGGAGTTGGATTTAGGTGGGATGTGCTTTGGAGGGTCAGAAGAGACTTGATGGGCTGAATCTATCTGCACTACAAGGATTCTATGAACTTACATACTCACCCATACAACATGAATTTCCTCAGGTGATTCTACTGATCAGTCATCACAACCACAGTAGTAATGCATACTATTTTGTTTACGCATCTATCATGGTGTCTACTTATGTGGTGACAAAGTTACGGGAATCAGTTAAGGTCCCAACAAAATGCTCAGTGATGGTGCTAAAGGTCTTTCTGGTACTTGAGCGTAGATGCAACTTGAAAAAGTTTACAACATGCAACTAATGAGAGAAATAAAATTATTACAAACTGTTAACTATTATTTATTAAACCCAGAGGTGCAACAAGAATAATTCAATTCAATTTGCTGCAAGACCAAGGCAAGAACTTTACAAAAAGTAGCATTAAATAATTATAAATTCTCTAACAGTGCTTGAAAATAGATTTCTTTCTCAAGTGGATTGTTTTTGACTAATATGGTTACTGGTTACTGTGCTAATTTCAACACACACACAGAAGATGCCACACTATATAATGTATTGCTGCATACCTAATCGTTTCTCCCAAATAGTTGAGAGTAACAACCTCTTCATTTCCCCACAAGGACCAGCCCTCCTCCTCCTGATCAGTCTCCAACGGTGTGTGAGAGATGTAACTCGGAGAAGATAGATTTTGTGGAGTCTCTTCCATTCTTCTGAGCACCCTCCACTCACAGTGCTCATATCCATCCAACCCCTCCAAACCTGTGCAGAGTACAAATAGGGAAATTCTTTCTTTCCCCCAGATACACTTGAGAAAAATAACTAAAGTTCTAACATTGGTCATACCCTTTCAAACTGTACAGGAAGAGAGTTGGTAATGTGAGATGTCTCACATCATCATAAAGGAAGGATAATAAATGTTTCTTTCAGCAGGTGAGATATTAGAGTATAGTATACGAATAATTTCAGTCATGTGGTATGATACTTGGGAGAAAAAGTGACATTGAACTAATGGTTCCCACTGGTCTCTATCACTGTGCTTTTTCTTCATGTCATTGAGTTTGTTTTTGTTTGAAATTGACTGCTGTGACTAGTTAACAACTCATATTTTATCATGGAATTACCAAGATGGGTGGATTGCAATCGTGCTGAGAATGATCTTTTTTGACTCAACAATTCTCATGTTCCCTTATTAATCTTTATGTGATTGTTTCCCAAGGAATGTGAATGCCTTTTGTAGCAGTTTGTGGATTGACATATGCGTTAGAATTGTGTTTTACAAAACCATTAGCTGCTTCTAATATTGAGGAAAACTGAAAACACAATAATTAGGCAAAACGTAAATACCAAATTCTTAAATTCTGGAAGCAAGACCAACCCTGTGGTGAGATTCATTTCTTTCCTGACCTCTAAACATATCGCAGCATGGGAGAATAACGATAACAAAATTCTGTCAAACTTACTGTTGCTAGTAGTAATGTTAACCTCTTCAACTTGTTGAAGAATGTCATCGTCGTGAATGATCTGTGAAAGGCCAATGGTTCGAACAGGAGGATCAAGGCCAACAGAACTTTCGTTTACTGTCACATCACTGGCACCTGTAATTTGATTAGTGGGTGGCCCTCCTATGGATCCATCAAAATCAGTTGTTATGTCATCTGCACAATCTGCATTTGGCTAGAAGAGAAAGGATGCAAGTTACAATTAAATAATAAATTCTTTCATTTCCTGACAAACAAAACAGATAATTGGGTTTCTTATCGTGATTTAAACTAATTTTCACATGACATTCATTATTGAAATGTATAAGTGAAAAGTGAGGATCAGAAATACAAAATTGTTAAGGATTTGTAAAACAGTGGAAAGCACTCAACAAATAAATGAAAACAGAATTTACAGTATGTGGCTGCATTATTTAATCTGGGAGATAACACAAATCAAAAACACTTTCTAATCCTTATAGGGATGTAACAGACGGAACTGAACGTTTAAACTTAACAGATGTTTCTCATTTAGAACTATCACAAAATCCTGCCTCAATTTTTCCCTTAGCGACAACAGTTCTACCACTCAACAGAAGTTACCTGCTAACCAATAACATGCACTCAAAGTCATGATAAATGTCAAACTAGTTTTACTCCTTGTTATGCATCATACCAGACCCTCAAAATATTTCAAGAAAGTAGCCCAGACCCTACATTTTCTAGTTGTTTTAAGCAGGTGTTACGTAGATTTTTCAGGAGTGATGCAGATGACCCAATCGCTCAATTTTAAACAAAACAGAATTTATTTGCACGATTACTGAATGAAACACAAACACAAGAGAACAGAACATAAAATAACTTAACTATTTAAAAACCCAGTAGGCAAAAGTGAGGACTGCAGATGCTGGAAATCAGAGTTTAGGTCAAGTGGTGCTAGAAAAGCACAGCAGGTCAGGTAGCATCTGAGGAGCAGGAAAAATCGACGTTTCGGGCAAAAGCCCTTCATCAGGAATAGAGGCAGGGAGACTCCAGGGTGGAGAGATAAATGGGGTGGAGGTGGGGCTGGGGAGAAGGTAGCCCCCCCCCCGCCCCCCATTTATCTCTCCACCCTGGAGGCTTCCTGCCTCTATTCCTGATGAAGGGCTTTTGTCTGAAATGTCGATTTTCCTGCTCCTCGGATGCTGCCTGACCTGCCGTGCTTTTCCAGCACCACACTTCTAGCCTGAAGTGAATCAGCTACTTTCAGACAGAACAGCTGTGCAAGTCAAAAGACAGATCCTTAGTTGTTTGCAGGAAAAGCTGTATGACATTATGAGCTAGTCCCCCATGTCTGCATGAGTTTCCCATAGGCTGTGGTTTCCTCCCACAGTCCAAAGACATACAAGTTAGGTGGTTTGGACATGCTAAATTACCGAGGTGTTCAGGGTTAGGTGCATTAGCCTTGGAAAATGCAGTGTTACAGCAATAGTGTAGGAGGATGGGTCTGGGTAGGATGCTCTTTGGAGGTTGGTGTGGATTTGTTGGGCCAAATGGCCTGTTTCCACACTGTAGGGATTCTATAAAAATAAAATTAACTCATAGGTTTCTGCATCTTAACATTCTGAATATACTGGTTGTTGCTTCCAAACTGGTAAAGAGCCTCTTGAGGAAAAGAAGGAGTTGCAATAAGAGGAAGAGAAGATCTAAGGAATTCTTACCCTTCAATAAATTTTCAGAATTTTCAATTGTCTAGGGAATCTGTGACAAGGTAACGTTACCACAGTTAACACAGTAAAGGTTATTGCATTCTAAGTCAATTCAGCCCGGAGCCTCTGCCTCTGGGTCCTTCTGAACTGTCAGCATATCAAAGACTCTGCATTTCAAATGCATAGCTGATGGCACTATACACGGAAGCAAACAAGTTTCTAATTCTCCCTTGGACACTGGAAGAAACAGAATAAGACTCGGGTTCACAGGAGCTCAGGTTCCAACGTTTAGGATGTCATTGATGGCACACCATTGACTCCTCCACATAACCCTAATGGCTTGGTGAACTGCAAGCTTCAACTTTGAAGATACGGCAGCCATTTGCCGTATCAGCAGCGTATAACATCTATGATTTCTATCTATCCTGGAAGCAGACTGAGAGGCGTATGCATCAAGTCCGCATTACTGTGAAGTTGGCTGGAAGAGAGGACCACATGAAAAGGGAAGCATGACATTCAAACCAGCAAAGAGCCCTTTCAACTGTTTCTTCCTGCCAGAACCAAAGAGTGTTGTCACAGAAAAATATGATTACAGCATATTTCTTCCCTCTTTTGATTGGCCAATTGGTTTGAATCAGGAGATGCGGTTGCATCTGAAGAGAAAAAGTACATTTTCTAGCTGAACACATTTAACATCTAAAAGTTACTATATTTAAATGGAACAGAGATGGATGGGGACATGATGTTTCGCAGCAAAAGTACATGAGAGTTAGTGGACACTGGTGTGATCCAAGGAGAACATATCTACCACAAGTGTTGGATACCCAACAATATGTGTTTCAGAGTTGACAAACCAAAGTCTCAACTGCAGATACTGACAAATAGGAAGGAAGAGAATTACTTAGACATGTGTTTCAGGCAATGTTCACATTCCTTGGATTAATTCCATCAAGTTTAATTCATGGTCAGCAACAAGAGGTCAGGCAGCATACGAGGAACAGGAGAATCGATGTTTCAGGCATAAGCCCTTCATTAGGAATAGATTTGTGGGCCGGGGTGCTGAGAGATAAAAAGGATGAGGATGGGGATGGGGATGGGGATGGGGATGGGTAGGAGGGAAAGGTGGCTGTGAATGAGATAGGTAGGTGAAGGTGGGGGAGAAGATGATAGGTCGGACAGGAGGGTGGAGCAGATAGATGAGAAAGGTGATGGACAGGTCAGGAGGACGGTGTCGAGTTGGAGGCTTGGGACTGGGATGACGTGGGGTGAGAGGAAATAAGGAAACTGGAGAAACCCACATTGATTCCATGTGGTTGCAGAGTCCCAAGGTGGAACATATGGCAGAAATTTACCTGTACCTCCAATGTCATCTACTGTATCCGTCGCACCCGATGTGGTCTCCTCTACATCGGGGAGACAGGACACCAACTTGTGGATCTCTTCAGAGAACGTCTCTGGGACACCCACACCAACCAACCCCACCACCCTATGGTTGATTAGTTCAACTCCCCCTCCAACTCCGCCAAGGAAACGCAGGTCCTGCACCTCCTCCTTCGCCAAATCCATACCACCCAACACCTGGAGGAAGAATGCGTCATATTCCATCTTGGGACCCTGTAGCCACACTGGATCAATGTGGATTTCACCAGTTCCCTCATTTCCCCTTCCCCCAGATCATCCCAGTCTCAAGCCTCCAACTCAACACTGCCATCCTGACCTGTCCATCACCTTTCCCACCTATCCGCTCCACCCTCTTCCCCGACCTATCACCTTCTCTCCAACTTTTATCCATCTATCGCATTCTCAGCTACCTTGCCCCCAACCTCACCCCCCTCCCATTTATCTCTCAGCCCCCAGCCCAAAAGCCTATTCATGATGAAGGACTTATGCCAAAAACGTCGATTCTCCAGCTCCTTGGACGCTGCCTGACCTGCTGACTTTTCCAGTGCCACACTTTTGACTCAGATCTCCAGCAACTGCAGTCCTCCTGCTGATGGGATGCTCTTGTTCAAGAAGGGAGGTGGAAAAAGGAATTTGGAAGTTATAGGGAAACTAGCCTAACATCTGGTATTGGTAAAATCCTACAGTCCATTATTAAAGCAGAAACCGTAGCACATTTAGAAAAGCTTAATGCAACCAGTGTCAGCACGGCTCTGAGAAAAGGCACTATGTTTGACTAACTTGGTACAGTCCGTTGAGGATATAATGAGCTCAGCTGATGAAGGGAACTGACAGATATAGTCTATTTGGATATTCTGAGCCATTCAATAAATTGTTCCATAAGATGTGATTGGACAACATAGAAGCTCACTTTATGAGGGGTAAGGTATTAATGGAATGAGGACTAGTTCATACACAATAGACAGAGTTGGGATTATGGGATTTTTTTCATATTGGGAGTACAAAACTAATGTAGAGCCAACTGGATCAATCCTAAGGCCTCAAATATTGACTTATCAATGATTTGGAGGAGCAGACAAAAACAAATAAATCTAAAATTGTTGATGATACAAAAAAAAAGATGAGAGGATATTTTGTGATGAGGGCATAAGGAATTTTCAATGATATACAGATAGGATTTTTCCACTTACTCCACCTAACAGATGGAGTTTAATGTAGGCAAGTGAGGTAATGCAGCTTGCAAAGAAGAATCAAAATGCAGACTATTAGAAGAGAGACTCCAAAACAAAATGCAGGATAGAAAGATCTGGCTACTTTTCTGCATGAAACAAAAAGTGAATATGCAGATGCAGCAAGTAATTAAGCAGTTTTGGCCTTTATTGCTAGGGAGATGGAGTTTAAAATGGGGAACTCTTGTAACAATTGTACATTGGTGTACATGTTGGTGAGGTCACACATGGATTACTGTGCAGAGTTTTGGTGCTTGTATTTAAGAAAGGATATATTGACATTGGATGCAATTCACTAGGTTTGACCCCTGGAACAAAAAGGTTCACTTATCAAGAATACCTTGACCATAGTGACTCAGTGGACCAATCAAGTGTATTCTCGAACTCAGTCAGAAGCTTGGGAAGTGATTGGTGGACCCCTTGCTGGGATATTTGTGTCAATGATAGCTACAGGTGAGGTGCCAGAAGACTGGAGGCTGCCTAACATGGTGCCACTATTTAAGAAAGGTTGAAAAGGTGGGGAACTATAGCTCAGCAAGCCTGACATCGATGGTGGACTAGTTGTTGCAGAGACTCCTCAGGGACAGGACTTGCATGCATTTGGAAAGGCAAGGACTGATTAGGGATAGTCAACATGGCTTTGTGCATGAGAAATAGCATCTCAATAACATAGTTGAGTTTTCTGAAGAAGAAACAGAGGACTGATGAGGGTAGAGCAGTGGATGTGATCTATACGGACTCCAGTAAGACGTTCAAAAAGATTCCACATGGTAGACTAGTAAGGAAGGTTAGATCACATGGGATACAGGGAGAACTAGCTGTTTGGATACAGAAATGTTCGAAGGTAGAAGACAGAGAGTGGTGTTGGAGGATTGCTTTTCAGACTGGAGGCCTGCGAGCAGCAGTGTGCTACAAGGATTAGTGCTGGGTCCACTGCTTTTCATCATTTCTTTGGATGTGAACATAGGAGGTACACTGAGTAAGTTTACAGATGACACCAAAATTGGAGGTGTAGTGGTAAGCGAAGGAGGTTGGGGTGCCACAGTGGTCAGCACGGCTGCCTCACAGCGCCAGGGACCCAGGTTCGATTCCAGCCTCAGTTGACTATCTATATGGAGTTTACACATTCTCCCTCTGTCTGCATGGGTTTTCTCCCATAATCCAAAGATGTGCAGGTTAGGTAAATTGATCATGCTAAATTGCCCATTGTGTTCAGTGTAGGTTAGGTGGATTAGTCAGGGGAAAATGTAGAATAATAGGGTAGGGGAATTGGTCTGGGTGGGTCACTCTGCGGAGGATTGGTGTGAACTTGTTGGGCCAAAGGGTCTGTTTCCACACTGTAGGAATTCTATGATTTTATTCTATGAGTATAATGGGATCTTGGTCAGATGAGCCAATGGGCTGAGGAGTGGCAGGAGGAGTTTAATTTAATTTAGATTACTTTGAGGTGCTACATTTTGGAAAAGCAAATTAGGGTAAGGACATGTACACTTAATGGCAAGGTCCTAGGCATGTTGCTGAACAAAACAGCCCTTGGAGCGCAAGCTCATAGTTCCTTGAAAGTGGAGTCACAGATAGCTAGGTTAATGAAAGTGGTGTTTAGCATGCTTTCCTTTATTGATCAGTACATTGAGTACAGAAGTATAGGTGGTGACTTTTGGAATATTGTATTCAATTCTAATCTCCCTACTATAGGAAGGATGTTGTGAAACTTGAAAGGATTCAGAAAAAATTTATAAGGATGTTGTCAGAGTTGGTGGGTTTGAGCTATAGGGACAGGCTTAATGGGCCAGGGCTGTTTTCCCTGGGGCATTGGAGATTGAGGGGTGACCTTATAGAAGTTTAATAAATCATGAGAAGCATGGATAGGGCAAGTAGACAAGGTCTTTTCCTCGGAGTGGGAGAGCCCAAAACTAGAGGGCATAGGTTGAAAAGATTTAAAAGGCATCAAAGGGGCAGCTTTCTCCCCCGAGGGAGGTTTATGTATGGAATGAGCTGCCAGAGAAAGTGGTGGAGGTTGGTCAAATTACAACATCTAAAGGGAATCAGGATGGGTATATGAATAGGAAGAGTTTAGAGGGATATAGGTCAAATGCTGGCAAATGGGACTAGATTTATTTGGGATATCTGGTCAGTATGGACCAGTTGGACCAAAGGGTCTGTTTGCTTGCTGCACATTTCTATAACTCTATGCTGCTTATAGTGTCAGGGAACTTGGTTCGATTCTAGCCTTAAGTGTGTGGAGTCTGCAAAATTCTCCCAGTGTCTGCATGGGTTTCTTCAGTGTGCTTCAGTTTCCTCCACGGTTCAAAGATGAGCAGCTTAGATGAATTGGCCAAGCTAAATTGCCCATAGTGTCCACTGATGTGCAGGCTAAGTGGATTATCCATGGGAAATTCAGGGTTATAGGAATTGGGTAGAGGGTGGGTCCGGTGAGATGCTCTTTGGAGGGTCGGTGTGGATTCGATGGGCTGAATAGCCTGCTTTCATTTTGTAGGGATTCTGTGATTCTATTTTATGATTCCTAAATGGATTAGGCCTTTATTCATTTGAATTTAGAAAATGAGGGCATATTATTGAAGCATACAAGATTCTGAGGAAGCTTGACAGTGGTAAATATTGAGAATATGTTTCCATTAGTCAGGAAAACTCAGACTAGGGGACATAACTATAGATTTTAGGGGAGAAATCATTTAGAACTGAAATACAATGGAGAAATTTTCTGATTCAGTCTGGGGATGTACCTACAAGAGAAGAAGCAAAACTTGGCCTACGCTTGGAAAATAAGGCAGGGCAGGTGACTGAGGTGTCAGTGAGGTAGCACTTTGGGGCCAGAGACCATAATTCTATTAGTTTTACAACAGCGATGGAAAAGGATAGACAGGATCTAAGAGTTGAAGTGCTAAATTGGAAGGAGGCCAACTTTGACGGTATTAAGCAAGAACATTCAAAAGTTGATTGGGGGCAGATGTTCGCAGGTAAAAGGTCGGCTGGAAAATAGAAGCCTTCAAAAATGAGATAACGAGTGCCCAGAGACAGTATATTCCTGTTAGGGTGAAAGGCAAGGCTGGTAGATGTAGGGAATTCTAGATGACTAGAGAAATTGAGGTTTTGGTTAAGAAAAAGAGGGAAGCCTATGCCAAGAGCGAAGCCTATGCCAAGAGCGAAAGAGTTAATCCTTTGAAGAGTATAAAGACAGAGTATACTTGAGGAAAATCTGGAGGGCAAAAAGGGGACATGAGATAGTTTTGGCAAATAGGGAGAAGGAGCATCCAAAGGGATTTTATAAATATATTCAGGACAAAAGGGTAATTAGGGAGAGAATAGGGCCCCTCAAAGATCAGCGAGGCCGTGGAACCACAGGAGATAGGGGAGCTACTAAACGAATACTTTGTATCAGTGTTTACTGTGGAGGGGGACATGGAAGATATACAATGTGGGGAAAACATGGTGACATCTTGAAGAATGTCAATATAAAAGACATTTTAAATACATGGCGCTGGATGTCTTAAAATGCATAAAAATGATTAAATCCCCAGGACCTGATCAGGTGTGTTCTAAAATGATAGAGAAGTGATTGCTGGGCCCCTTGCTGAGATATTTTTATCATTGATAGTCAAATGTGAGGTGCCAGAAGACTGGAGGTTGGCTAACGTGGTTCCACTATTTAAAGAAAAGTGGCAAGGACAAGCCAGGGATCTATAGACTGGTGAGCCAATGTGGTGGACAAGTTGTTGGAGGGAATCCTGAGGGACAGGATTTACATGCATTTGGAAAGGCAAGGACTGATTAGGGATAGTCAACATGGCTTTGTCTGTGGGAAGTCATGTCTCACAAACTTGGTTGAGTTTTTTGATGTAACCAAGAGGACTGAGAAAGGCAGAGCAGTGGATGTGATCTATATGGACGTCAGTAAGGCGTTTGACAAGGTTCCTCATGGTAGACTGGTTGGTAAGGTTAGATCTCATGGAATACAGGGAGAAATACCCAATTGAATACAGAACTGGCTTGAATGTAGAAGACAGAGGGTGGTAGTGGTGGATTGCTTTTCAGACTGGAGGCCTGTGACCAGCGGTGTACCACAGGGATTTGTGCTGGGTACACTGCTTTTTGTTATTTATATAAATGATTTAGTGTGAACATAGGAGGTATAGTTAATAAGTTTGCAGATGACACCAAAATTGAAGGTGTAATGGGCAGGGAAGAAGGTTACCTCAGAATACAGCAGGATCTTGATCAGGTGGACCAATGGGCTGAGGAGTGGCTGGTGGAGTTTAATTTAGATAAAGGTGAGGTGCTGTATTTTGGAAAAGCAAATCAGAGCAGGACTTATACACTTAATGGTAAGATCCTGGGGAATGTTGTTGAGCAAAGAGACTTGGAGTTCAGGTTCATAGTTCCTCAAAAGTGTAGTCACAGGTAGATAGGATAGTGAAGACATTTGGTGTACTTTCCTTTATTGAAGAGAGCACTAAGTATAGAAGTTGCAGGGTCATGTTGCAGCTGTACAGGACAATGGTTAGGCCAGTTTTGGAATACAGTGTGCAATTCTACTCTCCTTCCTATTGGAAGGATGTTGTGACACTTGAAAAGGCTCAGGAAAATTTCAAGGATGTTGCCAAGCTTGTAGGATTTGAGCTATAGGGAGAGGCTGAAAAGGCTGAGGCTGTTTTCCCTGAAGCGTCATGAGCTGAGAGGTGACCTTATTTATAAAATCATGAGGGGCATGGATAGGATAAATAGACAAGGCTTTTTCCCAAGATGTGCGAGTTCAAAACTAGAGGGCATAGGTTTAGGGCGAGAGAAGAAACATTTAAAAGGGATCCAAGGGGCAACCTTTTCACGCATGGGGTGGTGCGTGTATGAAATAAGCTGCCAGAGAAAGTGGAGGCTAGTACAGTGACAACATTTAAAAGGTATCTGGATGGGTAAGTTAACAGGAAGGGTTTAGAGGGATGTGGGCCAAGTGCTGGCAAATGGGACTAGATTTGGTTAGGATATCTGGTCAGCATGGACAAGTTGGACTGAACGGTCTGTTTCCATGCTGTACATCTCTATGAGTAAGGCTGGCATAAATGTCATTCTCTATTCCGGAGAGGTGTATGAACATAACATCTAAATGAAGTAGTGGCCATTCACCCTCAATTATAAAATTACAGATGATCTGTTTGTGTTTACAATTCTATATTACCACAATTCCCAATAACATTGGACTCCATTAACTAACATTAATCTACCACCATCTTAAAAAGCATTCAAAAATCTTGCTTCCACTGCTTTGAGAAATAAGTAAACCAAAAGGTCATTGGCTGCAATACCACCCCAATCTTGCAAGCACCACTAAAATCGAGTTACTAATTACATAAGAAAAATACTCAATAAACAAACCACAATAAACAAACAAACTTTAATAGTGTGTTTATGTGCAGTCATTACATACATATTCATGCTTTAAAAATGCCACACTAATCAAACATTAAGGAATTGAGATCAATACAGTATCAGTGATTTAACTGATAACATTAGAGCATCCCTACCGGAATTCCTAGTGCTTTCAGAATATTCATTTTACACATTGGACAAGTACGATGATCTAGTAGCCATGGATCCACACAAGTTTTATGGAAAAGGTGTCTGCAACACAATACATAGACCTCAGTCAATTACAGCACAATTTAAAATATCTAATTAATTTTAAAATAGCAACCAAACTCAAGCTAAAGATTGCAGTTGAAAGCTAATGACTTAGGAAAGCTCATTTGAAACTGACAAATTCAGAGTCATCAATCAAATTTTTCATCATAATTTTCTCTAGCTGTGGTTTATCTATCATTGGTGAAATAGAACAAGATAAGCCTCATATTTCTCATTGAGTATATTCTGAGCAGTATTTCCATCACTGACAATATATTTGCCTTGCACTGGTGACTCACTAGAACATAGAACATTACAGCGCAGTACAGGCCCTTTGGCCCTCGATGTTGCGCCCTGTCATACCAATCTGAAGCCCATCTAACCTATACTATTCCATGTACGTCCATATGCTTGTCCAATGACAACTTAAATGTACTTAAAGTTGGCAAATCTACTACCGTTGCATTCCATACCCTTACTACTCTGATTAAAGAATGCCAGATATTAGAAATTGTATTTTTATTTCCTATCACATATCCCTGAAGAACAGGCAACAAAACGTTACATATGTAGGGCACACAATGCTGCAATTAAACAGATCCTTTCCTTTTGCTCAGCTAACATCAATGAAGGAAACAGCAATTGGAAGGTGGCATTAACTCATCATAAATAAGAAAAATCTGGGCAGATCTTTAAACATTATTATGAGGCAATTGTCTGTGGTAATTTGTGATGTACGAAAGGAAGTGTTTTCTAACACTTAGGAGCTTCAGTTAAAATTAAAAATATTAGTTTTGAGTGTAATTAGATTTAATGCTGATTTCTACACTATAATCAATGCTTACACCAAACTAAGAAAAAAATGCAAAACAGATCAAGTTTAATGTACATTTCCAATGGTTTAACATGTGTGTGTATTGGAAACTGTCTCTTCAGAACATAACTTTTGTACCATGCTAATTTGTCAAGATCCAGCAGATTACAAACTTTTACACCAGCCAAAGGACTCGCTGGAGCTCAAAAATACACAAGACTCAAGCAAATACCAAATTAAATATAGACATTCAGAGTCAACTATTCATACATTCATTTAAGGATGGATCATCAACCAGAAAGAACTGTTGAATGGCAGCAGTCCATCTCTGTTTCAGCATGGAAGAAAGGAGACATTTAATGTGTATACGAAAAATTTGAATGGATCCAATCAGCTTTATTATAATGGGTTCACTTATCCAAATTAGGCTGGTGTATTCAAAATGTCCAACGATGACAGGATGATTGGAATCAACAGGCACATCACCCTTTATCAGGAAAAGCAGATTTTCAATTTGTGCTTTAACAATCAGCAGAAGGCAGCTTGCAATCAGGGTGAATTCTACCGAAAGCCAGCAAACCAACTGCAAATCATCCAAGCAACCAAGGCGATAAACAGCCATATGCTGAAAGTGGGATATCTTAAGAGAAAAGTAGTCTTTCACCAATCTCAGCCCAGTCTTTTACTATGTTCACCCAAGAATCAATGTTTAGAAAATCAATTAAAATAAATCATGTAGCATAGGAAGAATCCTTTGATTGATAAGACTTCTACTTCAATAGTGTTTTGTTCATTTAAGAAACTAAAGGCCTGTCTTAAGATGGATATAGACGCAATCTTTTTTGGAAACTGTCTTCGGTTTTTAATCTGTGCTTGATATAGAGAGTGTTACACAAGCAAATGAGATATTGCATTTGAGAGTCTGGTGCATATGTTGAATACAAGATTCTTGCCTCTGAAATTATTTAACTGAGACACAGACTCTGTTATAAAAGAACCACTTCTTACTCACAAAAATGCGGATCAAAGTCACTGAAAAGGAACACAATTCTGCCCGTGACAAGTCTGCAATTCTATCAGTTATCAACTGAAATAAATTGCAATAACCTACATAATGAAATTTGCTGGCATCAGTTCACACAATACTGAAAGCCGTTATTACAGATCAGTAAAACTCTGATGGCATTTTAATGCAAAAAACAAATGTGTGCACCCTTTGAGAATTCCACATCAACAGAATAATCTTTCATCATCTGTCACAAAGGAAAAATGCAACAACTTAAACAGGTTATCATATTGCTGAAAAACATAGCTGCAATAAGCACCAACTGAGTTGGAGGCTGGATGATTTAGCAAATGGAAAACCCAAAATTTGGATTCTCAGAGGACACTTTAAAAGCAAAGCCCAATTAAAGTTATTTTAAAAAAAATCAGTTTCTAGGCCAGATTGCAAAATTGAGGTAAAAACAATGACTGCAGATGCTGGAAAGCAAATACTGGATTAGTGGTGCTGGAAGAGCACAGCAGTTCAGGCAGCATCCAACGAGCAGCGAAATCGACATTTCGGGCAAAAGCCCTTCAGCAGGAATTGCAAAGTTGACTCACCATCCAGCATGTTGGCAACCAAGATTTGGAATTAAATTAAGTTGGTTATAACTAGGGTGGGGTAGGTGGGAGTTTGTTATAGGAGGCTAAATACCTCAAAATGCGCATCAGACAACATCCCACCATTCGGTCACGTTGTGTTGCTCATGATACAAGGATGAATTATTTTATTTATCCATCCTTTCCAAATCCATCAGTTCTTGGGGAATAAGACTTTTTTTCATATGGCTGTGCACAATAAAAGAGCATGGTTCATCTGCAACCTAATTTATTAGTAATTTATCTTCATCCTATTTCTCTTAATCTAATATATAGATAGTCATAAATCACAGGAGAAACTTGACAACAAATTTCTTAGTTTACTTGGACACATCAAGAACAAATTTATTATTGTATGATGGAGAAAAAATTCAAGGTTTTGGCAGATAATCTAAAATTGGTAACATCAGATACAAATAAAACCTTTATTAAACCCAACACAAAAAGTTTAAAAAAGGTTTCATATTATACACGTAAAATTGGTTATCCATTTGTAGAAGATTAGATTTGATAGAATGTTATTGATAAAAAGGAGCTTTGGTTCTCTCAGAAACATTGGCAGCAGAATTGCTTATTACATGGAATGATCACACAAATGTGGAATACTTCCAAAACATGACAAATATGAGAAATGCTGTTTCTGGGTGTAACACACATCTGCAAATACATTATTCAAAATAAGCATGCCTAAGTTATTCAATTTTCAGTATAACTTTAAAATTGCACACACAAGAATCATAATTTGCCACCCGTTCTTTCTTAGCCTATGCGGTTAGCAGTACTGCCTCAGTCCCAAGATTTCGGATTCAATTCCACCCTTGGGCGACCGCCAAGGTGGAGTGTGCACATTCTCTTGGTGCTCCAGTTTGCTTCCACAAGTTAGGAGGATTGGCCATGCTGAATTGCTCATAGTGTCCAGGGATGTGTTGGTTTGGTGGACTAGCCATGGAAAATGCAGGGTTACAGGGATAGTGAGAGATGGCAGTGGGGTGGGGCGAGAGTCTGGTGGGATGCTCTTCAGAGGATCCGTGTGGACTTGATGAGCTGAATGGCCTGCTTCCACGCCCACAGCAAAGCTGGCAAAAATTCAGCTATTTTCCTTTTTAAATCTAGCGAGTCGTTCAAACAAATTTGTGGATATAGATTCCAGGACCAGTACTATTAGCCCTGAGACCTAAAGCATAAGCAAATATCACTAAAGTATTCTCTGAAATGAAAATAGAAGTAATGGGTATGGTTAATCAATTGATACAATTTTAGAGTGGTGAGGATTATCAGAATTGATTTGGATTAGGGATCAGAAAGTATCATATTACTGAACACTGAACGTCTAAAGGAGCCATTTTTGGTCCCCTACTCTTCACAAGTGATGAGTTTTTTAAAATACATTGATGCTTATTTACATAGGCAGTTGAATGGTAACATAACCATAGATTTTGCAAATTGATATGAAACACTTCTCAGGGAGAAACAGTACAAAGAAAGCAGTATTTCTCCAACCAACTTACCGGCATGGTAAAATTCGCACTACGTCATTTGGCTTGTAGCCTTCAATACAAACAGCACAATTATCAAAGTCTGATTCAGTTTCCTGAGGTGGGGGGGGGGGGAGGGGAGAAAAGCGGAGGGAAGAGAACAAAGTCATCAAAGGGATAAAACTAAAAGTATGCATGACTAAATTAGAAATCTATATGCGAATTATTGGTTCTTTATTTTTACTGTTTAAAAAAATTCACAACATGCATTACTATAGGAAGCCTAGAAAAGTCAACATCTCGAACAAGACTTTCGGCAGGATGTTACTCATGCTCCCCTACACATTAACAGCACAGAGGTGGAACGAGTGGTGTGTCAAGCTCCCAGGAGTGGTCATCCACAACAAGCTTTTTTGGACTCATGTGGATGCATTGGTTATGAAAGCCCAATGTCTCTTCTTCCTCAGGAAGCTGAGGAAATTTGACATGACGGCAAATACCCTTGCCAACTTTTATAGGTGCACCATCGAGAGCATTCTGTCTGAATGTATCACTACCTGGTATGGCAACTGTACCATTCAACAGAGACAGTTACAAAGAGTGGCGAACTCAGCCCGGACAATCACAAAGGCCAACCTGCCATCTACAGAATCCGTCTACCAGGCTGTAAGGGAAAGACCGCCAACATTCTCAAAGATCCATCCCAACCTGGCAATGTTTTCCTACAACCTCTATCATTGGGGAGAAGGTGCAGAAACCTGAACACACGCCACAGCCGGTTTCATAACTTTTTCTATCCTACTGTTGTTAGGATACAGAGTGGACTCTCAAATTCTTAATATTCGCCAGTACCTGTGTTTTTGTTTTTGCCACTTCTTACCTATTATTTACTTATCTATGCTACTTAACTCTGTGATCTGCCTGTATTGCTCGCAGGACAAAGCTTTTCACTGTGCCTCAATACACATGACAATAAATTCAGTTCAACCTTTTGAACTAAGAAATTTGGGACAGCATAATACTGAAAAGAGAAAAGAATAAGGCAACATCAGATTCCACTCATTTCCTAAAACTGTTCAAGATGCTAGAACCATCATGGAGCGCAAATACAATGTCTAGCTACTTTTCATTAATGTAAATTATCATCTTTAACTCACCCACTCTCACCTCCAACAATAAGTGCATGCAGTTCATAAAATTCTTTGTCACCAAGATTGGAACCATCTCATCAGCTTCCTCTGCCATATCCCTCCTTTTCCCTCACTCACCAGATCAAACTTTTCCTAATGATACTTCCTGCCATAGCCTCTCATCCTTCTCTAGTATTTCTTCTATCTCACTCATAACAATTTGAGCATCTCATCCTTAAGTTGCACCTCTTACTACCTTGATTCTATTCCCCCTAATTTGACCACCAATTTCCTTTTCTGGTATCCATGAGTTGATTTGGTCAAGAGTATTCTCTTTTCAGGAGCTATCCTCTCCGATAAATTTATCTTCATCACTACTCTTCTCACTTACCATCCTGACAAATAACAGCCCACTATCAATCTCCCTTTCCATTCCAAAGTCCTTAAACATGCTGCTGCTTTCAAAATATGTGCACAAATTTCCTGGAACTCACTACCTCAATCCCTCCAATAATATTTCCACTGCTGTCTCAGGACCAAAACACTTTCTCTAAAAATGATACTTATGACATCTTATCTCCGTCCAAAACTGAACAATCCTTCTTCAACCTTCTTGACCTATCTCCACCATTTGACACAGAAAACCACGTCATCCTCCTCCAACACCCTTCCACTGTTTTGCAGCTGTCTAAGAATGTGCTCACTTGGTTCTACTGTTATCTATCGCATTGCAGGAAGATGATCACTTGCACATCTTTTCTTCTCACTCCCACAGCATTTCCTCTGGTATTCTCCAAGTAGCTATCCTTGCATTATCCACCCAAGAAACTGTCATATGCTGCCCCAATGTATTCATCTGAAAGGCAATTATGTTGCTTTCCGTTATAGTTGCAATGTTCATTGTTGCTACATTATCAGACAGCCTAAGGAGACATTTCCCTTAACTAAATATTCGGAAGCATGAACCCATTTTTTGGTACCCACTCTAACCCCATTTACTAGCTATAGACTTCACCCTTGTCCTGGATAACAATGGAGACTAAACTGGATTGCTTGCAAATTTGATGTTATATTTGAGAATGGGAAAACTTTCAAACATAACCAAGTCACCAAGATAGTCCATTACATTGTTTGATTCCATGATATCTGCTTATGCTCATTTGCTGCTGAAATGCTGATCTACTTTTTTTTGTAATGTCAACACTTAATTATTCTAACCCACTGCTAAGTGATCTCCCACATTCATCTGCTGTAAGTTTGGTAATTAAAAGCTCTGATGTTGGTATCCTTACTCACACCACGTCCCTTTCCTCAAACACCCTGCGCTTTATAGACTATAGTGACGTCCAGAGCCGAAAATGTGTTGCTGGAAAAGCGCAGGTCAGGCAGCATCCAAGGAGCAGGAGAATCGATGTTTCGGTCATGAGCCCTTCTTCAGGAAGGCTCATGCCCAAAACGTCGATTCTCCTGCTCCTTGGATGCTGCCTGACCTGCTGCACTTTTCCAGCAACACATTTTCGGCCCTGATCTCCAGCATCTGCAGTACTCACTTTCTCCCTATAGTGACTTCCAGTCAAGCAATACCTTTTTAAAATTTCCATTCTTGTTTTGAAATCTTCCAAGGTTTCACTCCTCCCAGCCATACAGCCTTCCAAAACACATGTACTCATCAGATTCTGGTCTCTTAAGCTTCATGAAACTTAATTTCTCTGCCAGTGATTGCAGTGCTTTGAGCTACACATCCTCTAAGTGATGGATTTCCATCCTGTCAGCTCCTCTGACTCCCTACCTCTTTTTCTTAAAATTATTCCTTTGTTCAGGCTTTAGTCATTTGCCTTTATGTGGCTCAGTGTTGTAAAACTTTGTTCTATAATTCTCCCATGAAATTCCTTAGGTTTTTTTTCACATTAAAGTCATTATATAAGGTCTTGTGATAAAGGTGTTTTTTTTTGTTGGTTTTACATAGTGTAGCAATGGCTGGGATTCCTACTCCACTTTCTCAGCTAAAGCTGAAAAGTGAGGTGGTGACAGCACTAGTGAGGATCTACTAGATAAGAATCAATTATATACAAAGGAAAGAAAAATGCTGTTTCTTGCCAATTTTCTTAAGTGAACTAACTATGTTAGAGTTGATAGTTTACTGTTCAAAGCGTCAAAAAGAAAATCTCTCTTTTGCTGCTGGATTCTAAGTTGAAAATCAAAATCAAATAGGTCATTGAACTAGCAATATTGAAGTAATCCATGGAAGAATAACTATGAAGAGATGTGGTGGTCTATTATTATTTTTGTATATATTTATTCATGGGATATGCGCATCACTGACTATTATTTACTGAGCATTCCTAATTGTACTTTTAAAAAACGGTACTAGTTAATTTTGTTAGCGTTGTTAATTGCAATATGTGAAACCTTTGTTATCAAGCACCAAAGCAAAATTCAATGAGCAAATTTCTTAAAAATGATTACCTTATCACCTTTCTTGATTGTTCTAATTTGAAGTTTACCAATGGCTTTCTTAGCAGCATCTCCAAGACGGCGCTAGCAAAAGAAAATTGTCCATTACAATAACAGTACTATAATTTAAGTATTAGGTAACTGTTAGCATATGCTGTAGTTCAACATTCATAAAACTGAATGGGTAAATTTGTTACATCAACACAGTACATGCAATCATGTACCGAGCCATGTAATCTTCAACTCCTCCCTTACCTAACAATGCACTGATCTCATTCTGCTCTCCGGTGCATTTCTCCTGATCACTTGAAGGCTATGCTGTTAGTTACCTAAGCTCCATGCTGTATAATTTTAAGATCCTCTCCAATGACTTTCTCCTCCTTAAGTACCCTCTTAAACTGGTCTGTGGCCAGGTTTTGAAGAACACCTAATACTTTTTTTTAAAATTCAACATTACTTACAACTAAATCAGGTGGCCTGGGACGCTTTTCTACCTTGAAAGCATCATAAAAATGCAAGCTGTTGCTATACTAATCGGTGGCTTGACTACGTTCAAAATAAAATAAGTGGGGATTACTAAATTTTACAAGGGGCACAAAGTGGTAATGTTATTTGTTTCTCACCTTAAGGAACCCTAAAATTCCACTTCAGGCCAGATTCAGCTTGGAAATCCAACCATAATGTTCTTACAGCATAGTTCTGCTTTGACTTTTATTTTATGCTTGCCAGTTTGCCTTTTTGTGGGTTGAAGGTTTCTAGCATTGCTGCTACTTTAGTAGATAAATTCCAAATAAGAACATCAAGATGCCTGCACCAGCTGCTTGAGACAAACCCAGATTAAGAGATAACATGGATTTAAATCTCAGAGTCTGGTTTAACTGGCAAAAAATTTCCAACTATCATTAAGATGGCCTCCTCAACCCCAGCTGTATTTTTGGCACTGGGGTTATCATCATATTGGAAACAGGCTTATTGTCTTCCACGAAAATGAAAAAATAGTAAAAATACTGCATAGATCACAGCAGGAGAAAGAGGGAAGCTAGCAAGCCCATGGAATTTTTTTTCTGGATTTTCAAGGCATTACTTTTCTTCAGTTCAAATATTTCTTGGTTGTTTTATTCTAAGCATATTTAGAGCACTTCGATGCATATTCCTCTCCTGTAATTTAACCAGTATGACTCTCCGATGAATGTTCAAGAACATTTAAACATCGGAAACTAGTATATAATAAACAGCTTCACCATCTAATTTTAAAAGTCAAATAGCAGAATGCAAAGCAGAGCAGTGCTTCACTCATTATGCTGAGATTTTCATACATATACCCACATTTGGTTAAGTGGATATGAAAGGAAAGGGATGCTCAGAAATTGATAAGTCTGCATATGACCTATGAGATATACCCAGGTACCTGCCAAAATACCAAAGACAAGATCTTTGTGCATCGTTAATCCGATATTTTCATTTAATACTAACCATTACAAACTTAAATATACCATACTTCGAATATACATTGTAAAAGAGTTAGTACCATTAAAAAAGACATTTATTCTCCATCACATACTTTGTTTTATAATGCTCCCGTGAAGGTGTTACATAAACACTTATCATAGGTCCCTCAATATTCAGATGTTGTTCCAGAAAACATTGCTCATGTTCCCACAATTGCTTTTCCCTCCCACTTAGAGAACTATATCCTGTAATGTTCCAAAACTGGAGGTTTTTCTCCGATCATGATCTACGTCACATGTTTCTGTCAGATACTGTTTGAATATACTGTCAGCACCATCCTTTGACTCACTGACTACATACCTTTGGGTTTTAGCACTTCTGCTGATTATTTGTAAAAACATAAAACTTGACAATATGACCATGCAAGGCAGCTTTGTTTAAAAGATCATGTACAAATAATGTTTTTATGCTGCTTGCGCTTTGTTTTTAATGGAATTAAATGAACACAATCAAAACTTCAAAATTTGTCAAATGAATTTTGACAGTATTTAACAATTCCTATTATTTGGCCAACTATCTTGTAAATATACTTTAAAATCTTGTCTCCACTGATAAATGCTAATAATTGTCTAACTTGTATACAAGTTGAGTTTGAGACTATTTTTGAGACCAAAAGGATGGCTTATGCAAGTAATGTTTTTGAGGGGTTAGAATCCAGGTAGTTCTTCTTTAAATGCTGTGGTTGTGTTCCAGCGAAACCTTGCTGAATAGAAATTGCTTAAAAGAAATAATGGGAAAGGTGGGGTAAGGGGCAGACCAACAAAAAATATCACTCACAATTGCTCAAAAATCATCCAAAAGTCTAACACAAAGTGTAGCACAGTCTGACTGAAGGTTGAAACCATATTTATTAATGAAACAAAAGTAAATTTAAAAACAGTATATTTAAAAAATGCAAGAAAACTGCTCTCTGTACAGTACCTCTCATTGAAAGCTGCTCTGTCAGCAGTTGACACCGGCACATGTGCAGAATGAAACAAAGACCAGCGCTGACGTCACACATGTGCAGAACAGCATAGATATTGACACATGTCCACAACGGAGTGGAGATTTCGGCACATGCTCTTAAATCATGCAAACCAAACCCTGCTGGAGTTGTGCTATTTGCAACAGAGGCAAGTGTTCTCGAAAACACCGTTCCCTAATTCTTCAGAGACATTATAGTCAAATTGCACTTCTGAAATGCACATTAGCCCAGAACTAATTGTATCTCATTACCAGCTGACAGTGCATCAGCTGGGCACAGTTACCAGTTCAGAGACTGTTTTTGCCAACACCACTCCCAAAATTAACACAAAATACGTCAGAAAATATTTTTGTGAATTCTTTTTAATTAAAAAACCTCCATGGAGGCTTTTATAACAAAAGCTATATCCAAATTATACAATTTCAGTTTTTTTCATCACAGCATAGAACACAATTGAACAGTTGTCTTTGGTTGTGTACTATTCTTTTTATTCTTTATTCATTTCACAGGATGAGGGCATCGCTGGCTAGGCAGCATTTATTGCCCATCCCTAATTTCCCAGGTGGTCAGCCACATTGATGTGGTCTGGAGTCACATGTAGACTAGACCAGGTAAGAATGGCAGCATCCTTCCCTGAAGGACATTAGTGATCCAGATCAGTTTTTCCGACAATTGACAATGGATTCATGGTCATCATTAGGTTCTTAACTCCAGATTTTTATTGAATTCAAATTCCACTGTCTGCCATGGCAGGATTCGAACCCAGGTCCCCAGACATTATTTGGGTTTCTGGATTAACAGTCCAGTGATAAAACCACAAGACCATCATCTCCCCCTAATTTATTCTATGATAAATAGAATAGCACCAGGATGGATTTGACTTAGGTGGCAAGGTAGAAAATCAAAGATCTCTTTCCCTGATCCCTTTAAATGGTGTGGTTTGCTCTGGAAACAAGGCAACAACAGCAGTGGCCTTGTCCAATTTACAATTGCCCCTGTTTTCATCTCTCAGGACTTTCCAACTGTATGACACATAGTAATATTCAAGATATACTCTAGAAACCTACACCAGGATCTATTCAAAGACTGCTAAAGAAAAACTATTTCATTCAGGAGAGATCTTACCTATTACTTCTTTACAGCAATTTGTTGTGTTTGAACGGTGACTGGTAGACCAAATCCCACTGTAGTTAAGGCTTTAAAAAAATATTCTTTGGTCCTTAGCTATTCGTCCCCATGGTAAAATCAGGTCATGTGGCCATTTATTGAAATTAAAAACGGGTAACCAATTTTTAACACTCTTTCAGAACACAATTTCACCCAGAAAAAAATTATTGTGGTTCTTTCAGTCTTTCTGACCACTTATGGCTGAGTAAAAGCCATACAACTTGCCTTTCAAAAAACAGAAAATCACGATCCTCTTGTCTGACTATGCCAGTTAGAAAAAGACTCTGCAGGTTCTGCCTTGAAGGACAAAGATAACAGGGTGCAGGGGAGCACCACCAGATCCAAGTGACTGTCTAAATCACACACCAATCTGATTTTGAAATATTTTGCGGTTCTTTCACTGCTGCTCGGTTAAATCATGGAACTTCCTAAATAACATCTGTGGGAACTCCTACATTGTAGGGCTGCAGCAGTTCAAGAAGGTAGTTTTAAGAACAGTAAATTGTGCCCTTGACAGCAACACCCATACCTCATAAATGAATTTTAAAAAATAATGTTGCAGGTATTACTAGTAGCAAATTTCATTAATTTGAAAAAATACTGGTACTCTGTTTTATTTCTAGATTTACACTTCAGTTGTCAAATTGACAATATTTTTGTGACCATCCCCTCCCCACCTTTGTCATCAATAGTGTAACATAGAACTTGTTCTTCTCTATGCAAAAATCACAGCCATGTTATAATGTTGTAGAAAATATTAGCAAACAGACTAACCAAAAATAAAATAGACATTTGGAAGACGTGTTCTCCTTCCTAAACACACTGTAGATGTATCGACATCACATGGATTGCAGTGAAACTGCTAACTTCTCATTCAATAAGGGATGGGCAACAAAAGATGACCTAGCCAGCCATGACCATATCCTCCAAAGGAATAAAAATAAAGTCTGGCAAGAGCAAATTGAGCAGTTACTGACATAAATAATGAAAATGATCAAATCTGGAATTCAGAAGAATAGAACATGCTATCACGGGAGTGATGGGGCAAATAATATAGGCTCATTTAAAACGGTAAGCAAATTAGAGATGTTATGTTGATACATTTATTCGAGAAAAAAAATGCAAGATGACTTGAATGGAGCCCAAATGCTGAATGTACAGGTTGGACCAAATAGCTTGTTTTGTAATGTAAGTTTATACAGAACTCATCACACTAACGGTCTGTTAAGTGCACTAATTACTTATAATTACTTGTAGCCAGAGGCTCTTGTGACACAGTGATAGCATTCCTTGGCTAAAAGGACCTGGTCCACATGTCTGAATAGACTGATTAAAAAAAAACTTGTAGTTTATAGACCCACAGAAATTGTAGCTGAAAACAAACTGCATACAGTTTATTTTTCAAACATTTTTTTGGACATGTTACAACACAGCTCCATGACCACCATTTCCTGAGCTGGTACTGGAATCCTAGAGGTAGGGACACTCTCTCTGTCCACAAGACCCTTAAGTCATCTAATTTTGCAGATTGCATCGCATGGAAATACAATTAAGAAGTGAATAATCTTTTCACCATGCTTCAGTGAGAATTGTATACAACGTTAAAAAACTGTGTATACTGCAACAGAAAAAGAGTGGATCAAAATTATACTGTACAGCAATTCCCCTGTACCTGCAGGGAATATGTTTGAAGACCTAGTACTCTATTCCAACCATACCTCCCATGCACCTGACGAGTGCAAGGTGGTGAAGATATTGTCAAAGGGGAGGTTTATGAACTTTACATGTTCAAAATAAAAAAAAATTCCCAACATTAAAAAGACAAATTTTAGTTGGTAGAGAAAGAATTTATTATTCGGGCGGTACAAGCATGGGTAGGTTGGAGAAATAAATAAATTTCAGTGTATAAACACACCAAACAATAACTGGTTAGCACAAGCATGAAAACAAACCAAGCACCAGCTATTATTATTAAAGGGATATAATTTTAGGGAAAGGGGACTTATGCTAAATTTTCATCAAGGAACACTTGCAGTCAGTTCTGGTTGCCAAATTATAAAAATAAACAACTTGAAGATGCAAAGAAGATTTACAATGATACGAGTAAAATGAGTCTATACATTTCAGGAAAGTTCAGGTGAACTGATAGAGTCCCTTTTCCCTTGAAAAAAAAAGTTGTTGTGCTAACTAGAGGTCTTTAAGATTATGAAAAGATTTAATCAAGTGGATAGACAAAGAATATTTCCATTCATGCAGAACACCACAACCAGAGACCATTTATAGAAGATAACTACTAAGAAATTAAACAAATACAAAAGGAAGTTTTTTTTACCCAAAGGAGGAGGAATAACATGGCGCTCATTATCACAGTCAAAAGGTAAAGTCACCACAGTCCCAGAGGGCCATAGAGAATAATGGCTGATGTAAATGGTACAGATGTATTTAAAGGAAAGTTAGAAAGCATGAGAGACAAGGGAGTAAAGGATTAAATCATTAGAGTTAAGGAAGGAAACATTTGGGGGGTGGGGAGGTGGCATTGTTGCAGAGGGTTGAAGTGGATTTAGAAAGTGACATATACTTTTCGGATTCAGTTTCTTTATATCCAGAGTTGTAATTCTGTTCTTTAGCCTTAATGAACAGGACTGCTTACAGTGTACAAGAAATAAAAAAGAGATTATATCTAATTTGCTTTGACAGACATAAGACATGAATCACAAGCTAATTTTTAATGCAGACCACGATTGTAAAAAGAGGCCGTTGGCTTTAAAGTAATAGTCTTACTCAAAGTCACAAAATTAATTTGATTTGATTTGATATGATACTGATGATTCTCATCATCTGTGGAAGCAGTATTATAATTTGAAGTGTATGTCATACTGCTATTGGATACTAATCAAATACATTGGGCATACAAATATTGATATTGCTCCTCTAACGCATTGAACTGAAGTTCAAAATTGATGGTGTACCATTATATCATTCAATTTGACTGCAATATTAGACCAGGGGACTTATGTCTTAATTTAAATTCGTTGATGTCATGTCAAAGCACATGATAACGTAAAACAATCCAAATATTGCACATGCTGGTTGGGCGAAGAAACAATCACATATTAACCAACTGTATGTACATAGTAACATCACTGTGATATTGTAGAATATTTTATCACAGGGCATCTTAAAACGAGACCTAGCCACAGGAAGAAATATTAGGACAAATGGCCAAAAGCTCAAGTAACTTTTAGCTAGTGCTGTATTTGGAGGCAGAGAGAATTCCAGAGTTTAAGTCACCTGCAAGTAAAGCTACAAATCAAAGTGTTATTAAATTGGGAATGTGCAAGAAACCAGAATTAGAGGAGTGCAGGTACAGGAGGATTTTGGGACTAAGGAAGTTACAGATTTTTGTTTTTAAATTCATTTCACAGGATGTGGACATCACTGGCTGGGCCAGCATTTACTGTCCATCCCCAGTTGCCAGAGGGCAGTTAAGTGTCAACCACATTACAGTGGGTCTGGAATCACATGTACACTGAGCCAGGAAGGGATGGCTGATTGCATTTCTTGGAGGACATTAATATGAAGAAATCAGACTATGGAGGAATTTGAAATGAGAATTTAAAAGAAACAATAATTAGGAGGTAGTGCAAGACAGCAAATTATAGGGGTAATAGGTGTAACAGCTAGTTGAGATACAGGCAGCAAAGTTTGGCTGACCCCAAACATACAAAGGGTAGAGTGTGGAAAAAACAGCTGGGATTGTATCACAATAAATTTGATTATAATAAAATGAACAGAAAAAGATTTCAACAGCAAAAGAGTTGAGACAGGGGGATGTTGTAGAAGCGGAAAAAGGTAGCCTTAAAGACAATGTAGATTTGCAGTTGACAGCTTAAATAGGACATCAAAGTTGTGAAGAGTCTGATTCAATCTAAGATAGTTGCTATGGGTGAACAAAGACAGAAGAGGTAGGAGGAGGGGAATAAGTCATTAGGAGTCATAAACCCACTCTATCTTTCATTAAGATCATGACTGATTTGATGTGACATTTACTTCACTTCCAATTTTCCTTACAAACTTTGGCTTCCTTGTACGTCAAAAGATTATCTAATTCAGTTTTGAATACAGGGTAGTGAAATTCTAAATTTCCTAAGACTAACAATTTTATGGGGCATGGAATTCTTCACCTCCATCTTAAATAGGATATATATTATTTTTAAACTGTTACCTAATTCGAGATTCAGCCAGACAAAACATCCTCCTCTCACCATCCACCAGGAGATGTGTCTCATGGACAAAATGAGTTGTGAGGGGGCAAAACTTGAGACAGTAAATAACAATAGAAAGATAGGAGTTCAGGGGTTAGGGTAGGTAAGAGTAATGAAGAAAGTGGTAATGCGGGCTACTGCAAGAAGATTCTTGACAGAGGCAGCTGATTTGATTGTCCATATCTTAATGACAAACAAATCCACGAGTTCCGTGCACACGTTGATGAAGTTGAGGATGAAGTTTATGGGGGACAGAATTTGAAGAAAATGGTTCCCCATAGAGAAGAGGAAGGCTTATCTTTGTATTGCCAGGACCTGACAATTTTTCAGTGGTCCAGCAGAGATGGCTAAATCATTTGCCCACCTTATTACTTTAAGTCAATGTCTCTTGGGCTTAAGGAAGTGGAAATGCAGGTCTTACTGGATGAAATAGCCAGGATGAGATTGTTCTAATTTCCAATAAAACCACACAGTAAGGTGGACATGATAATGTACATGAGTACATTAAGATGATGCAAAAATGCTGTGGCAAATAAAAAAGGAGGAAAGAATACATAGTTGAGATTTTGGCTGAAAATGTGTTGCTGGAAAAGCGCAGCAGGTCAGGCAGCATCCAAGGAACAGGAGAATCAACGTTTCGGACATAAGCTCTTCTTCAAGAATGAGGAAAGTGAAATGATAAGATAAAACTTAGGGAGGAGGGACTTGGGGGAGGGGCGTTAAAAATACGATTGGTGGAAGGAGGTCAAGGTGAGGATGATAGGCCGGAGTGGGTGGGGGCGGAGAGGTCAGGAAGAAGATTGCAGGTTAGGAAGGCGGTGCTGAGTTCGAGGGATTTCACTGAGACAAGATGGGGGGAGGGGAAATGAGGAAACTGGAGAAATCTGAGTTCATCCCTTGTGGTTGGAGGGTTCCTTAGGGGAAGATGAGGCGCTCTTCCTCCAACCGTCGTGTTGCTATGGTCTGGCGATGGAGGAGTCCAAGGACCTGCATATCCTTGGTGGAGTGGGAGGGGGAGTTGAAGTGTTGATCTGGTGGTTGAGTTGGTTGGTCCGGGTGTCCCAGAGGTGTTGTCTGAAACGCTCCGCAAGTAGGCGGCCCGTCTCCCCAATATAGAGGAGGCCACATCAGGTGCTGTTGCTGGAGGCTTTGGATTTGTTGTAGGTACTGGTTGTCCTGGTTGGGTCCAAACCTACTGCGAATCCTCTTACAAGGATGCCTTCCTTGAAGAAGCACTCTTCCTCCCTCTACAAGGATTTCAGCGAGTCCCTCTCTCACTGCACACCCCAGGTCATCTCGTCTGCCCAGAAGCTCTTCAGCCACGTTCTCAAATCAGACTCGCTACCACAGCCACCTCTCCTTCCTCAGCACCTGCCTACGGAACCGACTGATCCTGCATGGACTCCGGACTACGTTCCGACCAACAAAATTTGGACCCAACCAGGACAACCAATACCTACAACAAATCCGAAGCCTCCAACAACAGCACCCGATGTGGGACAGGATCATCCTCTTCCATAAATCCAAGGCCAAGCAGCTAAAGTTTTATTCTAGAATATTCTAGATTACCACATTAAATTTAAAATGTTTGTTTTTTTTAAGCTTCTACAAACTGGATTGGGGAAAGAAAGTCATCTACTATGAACTAATTTTTGATTAGTCCTATGTAATCCAAGAGATAAATCACTGATTTTTTTTAGAACACATTTCATTTTAATTAAAATTTGATTTTAAGTATCAGCATTAAGTCATTCAACTAGAGTTAAAACAAATCTTGTTGCTTTCAAATTATATAGATTTAAAATTTTGATCAATGTGAAACTATCCCAGGTGAACAGGTGAGGTGGATTTTGCTCAATTATGTATATTTAAGCAATTTTATTTTAAATGTGAAGGATAATGCATCAACTACCAGAGCTTCATATAAAATGACTTCCAATACTTCCAGATATTTCTGCTTAACAGAATTAGAATATTGGGTTAACTCCTTACAGTTACGTAAAGAGCATGGTTTGCATCTACAAAGCATAGGTTATTACAACTTGGACATAACTGGCTAACTGTGTTTGGGTATCTCAAGTAATTTGAAAGCCTGTGAAGATGCAACTATGGGGCACTGTTCAGGTCTCCCATTACCGTCACCATGATGTCACAATATTGAGTGAGGAACTGTGCTTATAGTATGGAAGCCGACCCTTTAGTCCAACCAGTCCATGCTGATCATAATAGCAAACAAAACTCATCCTAGCTGCCTGCACTTGGCCCATATCCCTCCAACCATTTCTTACTCCTGTATTTAGCTAAATGTCTTTTAAACATTGTAATTGTACCCACATCCACCACTTCCTCTGGAAGTTCATTCCACACACAAACCACTCTTTATAAAAAAAAGCCCCTGTATCTTTTTTAAATCTTTCTCCTCTCACCTTAAAAATATGCCATTCTCGTCTTGAAAACTGAAGGAAAAGACACCTGTCATCCGCCCCTCATGATTTTATAAATCTCTATAAAGGTCACCCCTCAACCTCCTAAATTCCAGGTGATTAACATCCCAGCCTATCCAGCCTCACCCTTTAACTCAATCCCTCCATTCCCAGCAACTGATAAATCTCTTCTGAACAACCTCCAGCTGAATAATATCCTTCCTATAACAGGGACACCAGAACTGGACATACCACTCCATAAGAGGTCTCATCAAGTCCAAAACAACCTCAACATAACATCCCATCTTGTCACATAGTACTGTCAATGACTCCTTCCATCACTTTCCTGATGATTGAGAGTAGACTGATGGGGCAGTAGTTGGTCAGGTTTGATTTGTGCTACATTTTATGGACAAGGCATACATGGTTTTTCATACAAAGTTTTCCACATTGCTGGGTCAATGCCAGTTTTTTTTTAAATTGTACTTTGGCAACTTGACTAGAGTCTCAGTTCGCTCTGGGACACACACCTTTAGTACTATTGTTGTCTGGGCACAAAGGTAACCAATGTCTTCAGCCATTCCATGATATCATGTGGAGGGAACTGAATTGGCTGAAGACCAACAGTTGAGATGGCTGGAATCTTAGGAAGATTCCAAGATAGATTATCCATTTGGTGCTTCTGGCTGAAGATGGTCATAAATGCTTCAACCTTGTTCTTTACACTGACATGTTGCCTTACCCATTATTGAGAAAGGGGACATTTACAGACTGATCTCTTCCAGTTAGTTATTTTTATTCATTCATGAGATTTGAGAGGTACTGGTTGGGCTAGCATTTATTGCCCATTTCTAATTGACTTTGAGAAGGTGGTGGTAACCTGTCTTCTTAAACCTTTGCAGTCAATGATGAGTAGGTATGCCCAGGGAGGCTAGTCCTGAACTCTGATCCAGAAACAGAGAAGGAATGCTTCCAAGCCAGAATTGCAAGGGTCTTAGAGGAGAACTTGCAGATGCCAGTGCTGCCCTGCATCTGCTGCCTCCGTCCCTCTAGATGGTAGCAATTCTGGGCCTAGAGGGTGTTGTCCAAGGAGCTTTGGAGAATTTCTATGAGCATCTTGTAGATAGTACACACTGCTGCAATTATGTTACTGTGGTTAAGCAAGTGAATGTTTACAGTTATAATGCCAATCAAGTGGCTGTTCCATTCTGAATGATGAAAAAGAGACCTTAATGTTGTCAGAGCTGCACTCATCCAGGCAAGTAAGTAGCATTCCATTCCATTTCTCATTTGTGTCTTGTAGATAGTAAATAGGCTTTGGGGATTCAGGTGGTGAATTATTTGTTATACTATTGCAAGCCTCTCACCTGCTCTTATTGCCACTGTATTTACATGGTAAGTCCAGTTCAGCTTCTGATCAATGATAACCTCCTGACTGTTGATACTGCAGAATTCAGCCATGGTAATTCCACTGAATGTTAAAGGGTAATGATTAGATTTTCTCTTGTTGCAAATAGTCACTGTTCAGCACTAATGCAACATGAATGTTACTTGATACTTGTCAGCCCCAGCCTGGATATTGTCGGGATCTTGCTGAACCACTTCAGTATCTGAGGAGTTGCAAACAGTGAATATTGTGCAATTGTCGGTGAACATCTCAACTTCTGACCTTTTGATAAGGGAAGAAAGGTCTTTGAAGCAGCTGAAGATGGTTGGGCCCAAGACACTCCGCTCATGTATTCCTGAACTGATGCCCTGAAGCTAAGATGACCAACCTACAACAATCAGAACTCTCTCTCTTTGTGCCAGGTACACCTCCAACCAGCAGAGATTTTTCTCCTTGATTCCCACTGACTCTAGTTTTGTTTGACAGCCTTGACACCACAACCAGTGAAGTGCAACCTTGATGTCAAGGACAGTCATTCTCACTACACCTCTAGAGTTCAGGTCTTTTATCCATGTACAGACCAAGGCTGTAATGAGATCATGGGCTAAGTGGAACAGAATGCAAATGAACAGGTTATTCCTTTGCACCATCATTAAAGATCAGAGTAGATTGATGGGGCAGTAATTGGCAGTTTTAAATTTGTCCTGTTATTTCTGTACAGAACATACTTGGGCAATTTTCTGCATTGTCAGATAGGTGATGCCAGTACTGTAACTGCACTGAACAGCTTGGCTGGGGGGTGCAGCATTTTCTGGCAGACATATCTTCAGTACTACTACTGGTATATAATTGGGGCCGTGGCCGTTGCAGTATCAAGAGTCTTCAGCTATTTCTTGCTATCATGTGGAGAGAAATAAATTGGCTGAAGATTGGTATCTGTGATGTTAGAGACCTATGAAAGAGGCTGAGATAGACTCTCCTCCCCCCCCCCCCCCCCCCCCCCACCCCTCACCACTTTTGCTGGATGATAGTTACACATGCTTCAGCCTTATCTTCTACACTGATATACTGCATTGCTCCATCACTGAGGAAGGAATTATTTGTGGACTTTCCTCTTCGGTGAGTTGCTTAATTGTCTATCACCATTCATGAATGTACGAAGACTGCAAAACTTCAATCTAATGTGTTATTTGTGGAATTGCTGAGTGTCTCCTTCATAATCGGAAGGATGTTGTGAAACTTGAAAGGGTTCAGAAAAGATTTACAAGGATGTTGCCAGGGTTGGAGGATTTGAGTCATAGGTTGGGACTGTTTTCCCTTGAGCGTCGGAGGCTGAGGGGTGATCATAGAGAGGTTTATAAAATCATGAGAGGCAGGGATAGGATAAATCAAGGTTTTTTTCCTGGTGTGGGAGAGTCCAGAACTCGAGGGCATAGGTTTAGGATGAGAGGGGAAAGATATAAATGGACAACTTTTTCACGCAGTGGGTGGTGCATGTATGGAATGAGCTGCCAGAGAAAGTGGTGGAGGCTGGTACAATTGAAGCATTTAAAAGGCATCTGGATGGACATATGAATAGGAAGGGTTTAGTGCCCAGTCTTTTGCTGCTAGATCTGTTAGAGATCTGGATTATTAGTCTAGTGACAACACAAATGCATCAATGTTGGCATTCATAACTTGGTGGATACACAAAATAAATTCTCAAAGTCTGCCCACCTTTTACAAGGGAGAAAATGATGGGATACTCCACTTATGAATGCCAACACTGATGCATGAGTGCAGCTCCAGCAATACACAAAAGGGCTTTTGCCCGAAACGTCGATTTTTCCTGCTCCTCGGATGCTGCCTGACCTGATGTGCTTTTCCAGCACCACACTTTCGGCAGTGCAACAAAAGACAACTTGCCACCACCTGCTCAAGGACATTTAGCGTTGGGCTATATTGATTGGCCAGTGCTTCTTTAGAATCCTTACAGAGGGGAAGCAGACCATTCGGCACATCGAGTCCACACTGATCTGCTGAACAGCATCCCACCCAGACCCACACCCCATCCCATTCCTGTAAGCCTGCATATCTCACGGCTAATCAATCCCTGGACACTATGGCCAATCCACCTAACCTGCATATCTTTCGACCATAGGAGGAAACCAGAGCACCCGGAGACACGGGGCGAATGTGCAAACTCCACGCAAATGGTTGCGTGAGGCTGGAATCGAACTTTGATCTCTGGTGCTGCGAGGCAGCAGTGCTAATCATTGAATCACACTGCCACATTCTGCATTAATGTAAATAATTGTCAGAATTCAACATGTGATTTACCAAATGAATAATCTCATCTTATTTACATTCCCCTAGAAGGTTTTCCAGAGTGAAATTCTTACAAGTCACCAAGTATCAACATATACAACTAGAAACGATCTCTGAATTTATAATGGGAATCAGGAAATTCAGGTTCACCTTACTTTCATGTCAATAGTTGAGAGGAAAGTCAAAACAGGTGCAAATTTTATGAAACGACTTAGAGGTGTGACAAAGGTGTAACAAGCAACTAAAACAACACCTGAAAAAGTTTGATCTGAAGCAATGAGTGATCACAACAGGAAACCTGCCTTGTTTGCACGTACATTCATTAACATTGTTGCTGCCTTGACCAATTCAAAGTCCAAAACAGATAAATTCTCAGACTGATGTCCCTGTTTATTTTAGATCTATGTATGTTCAGTCTAATTTTATTTGATTATTTTGCCTACATAAAACTAACCTATACACTGAAGAGTTGAGCAGAGCTGTTTAAAGTTTTCTGTGAAATCATCCTCCGTATTAAGATAGCACAATACCTTTCTGATAACTGTTCATTTTTTGATGGTGATGAGTTTCAGCTTCTCTTCCTGGAATAGATAGTCACCTTTACTGCCAGAGTATAAAACTGAAATATTTACACACAGGTATTGTAGATTCTGTTTTATCATCTCCTCATTGAGGCACCACTGGCTTCTAATCACGAAAATAGCTGACATCACCCTCTGTCTCCTACAATTGAGCCAATTTTGATCCACTTTATCAAATTACCCTGTATCCCACATGCACTGCCTTCTTGTTCAATCTCCTTTGGGACCTTGTCAAAGGCTTTGCTGAAATCCATATAAACGACATCAACTGCATTACCCTCACCTACACACCTAGTCACTTCCTCAAAAAATCCAATGAAATTTGTCAGGCAAGACCTACCTCTGACGAAGCCAAGCTGATTATCCCTGATCAAGCCTTGCATCTCCAAGTGGAGATAGATGCTCTCCTTCAGATTTTTCTCCAAGTCTGTATATCATCACCATCTGCTGTGCTTAAGGTATTTCTGTGATAGAAGTTTATAATATATGATGTTTGTTTGGGAGCTTATTCTAAAATAGAGGTAATTTTTTTCTGGCTTTCTATTCTGTGAAGGTGACTTGTAATTTTCTTTTACACAATACTCAGAACAACATTTCCAAGAATTAACGTGATGTATGCAAAATATTTGGAAAACCACATGGCAAGATAATTGAAGCATTTAGCAAGTTGAGCTTTTTATGAGACACAGTATAGAGGGGCAAGAAGCCACTAACAGATTACAGAACAGAAGAACACATCCATTCAATGGAAGGACAAATGAGTTTGTTTGACTGTCTCGAGGCCATTAGAGCTGGAGAGAGATGTCTTAAGTTTCAGTACTCCTTGGATTCTTTTTAAAACTTAGATTTCAATGAAGATTGGAAGTGAGTTAGTTTGTGTTTGTGTGTTATTTAACATTGATTTGAAAGACTAAGTAGACAAACCTCTTCAGAGCCTAAAGAAACAAATGAAAGCAAATGGATCTCACAGCACTGACCATGAAACTTCAGAGGGGTCTGGAATTGATGTTAAGGACTCCCAGACTGTACACTACCATATCCCCACCTTTGGGCAGATTTCCCAACTTTAATACAGCCTCAAACATCAGTCAGGAGCACTCTGCAAGTTTAACAGGGTTGCGTTTGTCATGATCAATACTGAGTGGTCCATCCTCTCTTTAGGCTCCTTAGCCTCTGAAAGGCTAAGTAGACAGCATTAAATAAGAGTTGAAACTTAGTAGGCCAAATAAAAGATACAAGTAGTTTATCCATAGGCATGTGGGATGCAGCTGAAATGCCCTCCACCGAGTTCCAAATAATCACGACTTTTACCCATAAAATAGTTACACGCCACATTCTGGGCAGCCTATCATTAAGCTTGTTACATGCCACATGTTCGAACTGTTAGCTAAATCTTTAAACTATTCAGGAGCCCAAAAGTTTTCAAGATTCAATCTTACTACAGTTAAACAGGAAAGAAAATTCAAAATTAAATATATGCTCCCTAAAAACTGTAGGAAGGTAACATATTGGCTATCACTAAATGACATGTAATGTCCTAGTCGATCAGAAGGTTCAGGCCTGATTCTGGCTCCAGGAATTTGACCTGAGCATCATGACCTGAAACTATGAAAATTCCCACTGTCTTTGGGAGTCTTATATACCCAACTGCAATTTATCTCAAACAATTACAGACTCAGCATCTCCTTTTCCTGTCAGTTTACCAAACGATAAAGGGTCATCCTTTGCGTATTTCACTTCCTGCTCTCTGACTTCTGTCCATTTACATACTAGCTATTCTTTAAAATACGGGACTTATTTTATTTTGTTCTTCACATATGTGTAAAGGGCGGCTATAAATCAGGAAATGGAAGAGAAAAACACAGGAAAGTTACAATCACCATTGAGTACTGAGCAAATTGTTGGATCTACAGACTGAAAAGTATCCAAATCCTAACATACTTTATCATAGAAGTCTTAAAAACGCGACTTGATTGATGCCTTGGTTTTGATTTTTAAACATTCTCTAGATTTGGTAAGGTCCCATTAGATTGGGAGAAACAAATAATTTAATTATTCTTCATTTTGAAATGAAGACAGAGCCAAAAACTACAGTACAGTTCCCATAACATTTGTATCAGTAAAAATGTTAGGAACCATCATAAAGACGTTATAGCAGAGAATTTGGTTAAGTCAAAATAATTAGTAAGAGTCAACATGGTTTTGAGAAGAAGAAATCATGTTTAGACAATTAATTGGAGCTGTGAGGGAGGAAGGTGCTTTGGATACAGGAGTACCAATTGATGGAATTAATGGTTCTGGTGAACTTGCTCTTAAGTTGTATATAGTAAAGAGAAAAGACAATTTGTGACATTACAGTGTCAACACTCGAGAAACAACTTAAGAGCAATTGTACCTTGATGGCAATTAATTTTAAATCATTTGGAAGATTTACTGATCATATGAACAGACTCATTAGAGCTATTGCTATATCTTAGGGGAAAAATGCTATGCACACAGACAGCACAAACCCACACTCAGGTCTACAACTAGAAATGGAACATTAAGGTTCTGGATCAGACAAATCAGTTGAGATATTGTGTAGGCTAACTGGAAGAAGTGTGATTTGTGATACAGTGTTAAATAATTTCTGGAATTAAAAACAATAACGTAGTTTTTCAAAAAGACTGTAAATCAAGAATCAGCTAATAATAGATATGTAGATCAATAGAAGACTTTTATGATTGATATTTAATGAAAGAAATGATTTTGGATCTTATGGTTTTCCTGAAAATTTGACTCAATTCACTTGGAATTTGAGCTGACCAAAGGATAGGAGTAGCCCATTTCAACCCTCTAGCCCATTCAACTTGATTGTGGGTGATTTGGATCACAGCCTCTTCAGCTACACAGCTTCACACTCCACAGTACACTTAACTGGCAAATGATCTATAGATTTCAGTCTTGTGCTTCAATTTCCCCAGAAACCATGGCCTACTGGGAAAGAAAATTCCAAATTTCTACAACCTGCGTGAGATCGAATATTTTCCAACTTCTCTTCCTGACTGACTTGGCACTAGCTTTAAGATTATGTTTCTGGCACTTCACTGCTCTGCTAGTGGGAGTAGTTTCTCAGGATCCACTGTATCAAAATTTAACATTTTAGACAAGTTTAGACCACCATTGATCTTTCATATTTCACAGAGTGCAATGCAAAATAAACTTATGCAACCTGGCATCATAATGTAACATTCTTAGTCCCTTCTAGATCATCTTTTGGCACTGGGGTAGTGTCATTGCCTTTGAGGTAAAGCTCCAGATTCAGTTCAACTCCAGTACTTGATGATCAAGGAATATTCGTGAACATGGCCAAAAATTGAATATAGACTTGTAAATCCTTCCAGCATATGACAGCTGTGTGTAGTAGGGCCAGGAGGAATTCCTGGTCAGCCATATGATGGAAAGAATTGGAGCCTCTACCATGACCATCCATAGGTCCAAGCTACAATATGCATGTAGAAGTGTACATTGTCAGAATAATTCAGACTCCTTGATTTGGGTTAGCCAAGTTGTCTGGGCAGCTGGTCTGGATCAGATTTAGTACCAACAGCATGGGGCTTGATTCCTGTAGTGGTTGGGGTGGATTCAGGACCAACCCCTGCCTGGTGGGCGGCATGGTGGCACAGTGGTTAGCACTGCTGCCTCACAGCGCCAGAGACCCGGGTTCATTTCCCACCTCAGGCGACTGACTGTGTGGAGTTTGCACATTCTCCCCAAGTCTGCGTGGGTTTCCACCGGGTGCTCCGGTTTCCTCCCACAGTCCAAAAAATGTGCAGGTTAGGTGAATTGGCCACGCTAAATTGCCCGTAGTGTTAGGTGCAAGGGTAAATGTAGGGGAATGGGTCTGGGTAGGGTTCGCTTTGGCAGGTCGGTGTGGATTTGTTGGGCCGAAGGGCCTGTTTCCACACTAAGTAACCTAATCTAATCTAATCTCAAAGGCCATGATGTTGAGGATTGGACCTACCTTTGGACAGGGAGAGCAGAAGAAAAAACACACTTCTAGTACTGGCCATCTGCAAGACTATAGAAAACTCTGCATTGGTGTCAGCCATTTGGCCCTTTGAACCTGCTTCATTACCATTCGATAAGATTATGATTGATTTGTTTGAAGCATGCGCCATTTTCTTGTCTGCAAACCAAAGTCCTTGTCTATCAAAACTCCAAAACGGAGTTAAATAAAGACACAGGCTCCACTACCTTATGGAGAGAAAAAATCTACATCATCATAACTTTCAGAGGGAGAAAACAATCTTCCATCTTTGTGTTAAAAGAGACAGCCTTTATTCTTAAACTCTGCCCCTCATTTAAGTCTCCCACAAGCATAAAAAAAGCCCAGTCCTCTCTGGATCTTATATGATTCAAAAGCATCACCTCTTCTTGTTCTAAACTCCAACTGATATTGACCTAACCAGTTCAACCCATCTTCATAGCATGAGCCCTTCCCCTGGGAACAGACCTGCTATAGGCTGCTTCTAAAGCATTTAAATGTTTTTTCCCCCAAAAAGATGGCCAGGACTAAACTTGATATATATGTAGAGTGCAGTAAATGTCCCTACTTTTATATTCCATTCCTCTTGCAATAAAAGGCAACAGTGCAATTGCCATTCTAATCACTTGCTGTATTTCCACACTAATTTTATGTAATTCATGTACCAGGATACTCAGATTTCTATGCACTATCAAGTTCTGCAATCTCTCTCTCATTTAGATTAAATACTGCTCTTCTACTCTTCCTGCCAAAATGGACAAGTTAATGTTCACCCATTTTATACTCCTGCCAATTTTGCCCATTCACTTAATCCATTGATAACTCTTTGCAGACCCTTGGCTTCCTCTTGACAATTTACTTTCCTACCTATAATAAAACAAAAAGAAATATGGATGCTGGAGTTCAGAAACAAACAAACAAACAAACAGAAACGTGCAGAAACTCAGCACATTTTGGCAGCATCTATGGAGAGATTGTTCTTTTCTATTCTGAAGAGGTGTCACTGGACTCAAAACGTTTACTCTGTTTTCTTTTCATGAGGTTGCCAGACCAGCTGTGTTGCTCCTGCAATTTGTCCTTATTTTTTCTTTTCCCATCTATCTTGGTGTTATTGTCAAATTTAGCTACTATACATTCATTTCTCCTTATCCAAATCATTGATATAGATTGTAAATAGTTTAGGACCCAGCACTGATTATGTGGCACTCCACCAGTTAGTTTGCCAACCAAAAAAAAAGTTTTACACCTGCTCTGTTTTCTGTTAGCTAACCAATCCTTCATCCAGGCTAACACATTACCCCCTATAACATGTGCTCTTTTCTTGTGCAACAAGATGTTAACTTTTAACCAATCTTCTTTGATGTGACACCTTATCAAACACCTTTGGAATGCAAAGTAACCACATCTAGTTGTTTCTCAGTATTCACCATGAATGTCACTTCACCAAAACACTCCAACTAATTAGTTAAACACAATTCCAGAAATATGAAATAGGGATTTGGGTTTCCCAAAATTGCGCTGGCTTAGATCACAGATTTTTAAAATATCCTACTATAACATACTTGATAATGGATTCTAGCAATTCCCTACAACGGATATTGGGCTAGCTGGTCCACAGTCTCCTGACTTGCGTCACCATATTTTTTGAAATATATTATTACTTCAGCTATTTTCCAATCTGCTGGGACCATTCCACAATCTAAATGGAATGTTGGAAAGTTCTAACCAACATATCCAATGTGTTAACCGTTCTTTTCAAATTTTTAGTATGTAGGACATCTGGTCCTAGGGACTCATCATTCTTTAGATCAATTTTTTTTAAGCAACTTTTCTACAACAACTTTTCTACGGTAATTGTAGTTGTTGTAACATCAACCCTCCGTATCATCTCGAGTTTCAATTACCTTGAGGAAATTTTCTAAGACTTCTAGATTAAAGTCAGACACAAAATAACTGTTCAAAGTCTCGAACATTTCTTTGTTTTCCATCATTAATTACCCAGATGTGACCTGAAGGATTAATGCGAACTTTCGTTACTCATTTTTCTATTCAAGTACTATCTGATTTTTAAATTACTGGCAAGCTTTCTCTCATACTTTGCTTTCTGCCTTTTTATTATGTTTTTAGCCATTCTTTGCTGGTTCTTAAAGTCTGTCCAATCCTCTGACATATCATCATTCTTTACATATTTGTACCGTGTCTCTTCCAATTTAATATTGTCCTTAACTTGCTTAGTTAGCCAGAGATTATGCATTCTTCTCAAAGAACGTTTATATTTCGCGGTTAAAAACTGAAAGATTTATTCCCATCTCTCATAAATTTGCTCCAGCAATTCTGTCCTATCTTTTAACCTAATCTATCAGTTTACCTCAGCCAGCTCTACCTACATATTATTTTATTTAGGTTTAGAACAAACACCAGTCATGGACTAGACTTTCATCTTTCAAACAAAAGATGAAATTCTGTCATAATGTGCTTGCTGTCACCTAGAGGATCCTTGGGACATTAGATTATTGATTAATCCTGTCTCATTGCACATTACCAAGTCTGGGATATTTGCTGTCTGGTTGGCTCTAAAATGTACGACTCTTAAGAAACTGTCTTGAAAATATCCCCATTGAGTTAATTTTCCAGGCTATCTTTACTAATCTGATTCTCTCAATACACATGAATTAAAGTCACCCATGATTATTGTAATATATTGCTTTCATGCCCCTACATTTCTTCCCGTATGCTGTGTACTGCAGTGTAAACATTGTTAGAGGATCTATAACCTATTATCCAAGTAACCTCTTATCTTTACTATTTCTTACCTCGACCCAAAAAGATCAGACATCTTGATCTTTCAAGTTAAGGTCATCTCTCATTACTGAGCTACTGCAATCTTTCATTAACAGAGATAGCCCATTACATTTGCCTAGCTTCTTGTCATGCTGACTAGTCAAAATACCCACCAGCTTTCAGGTCTGAGAGTTTGCAGAGGCATTATTGAAAGGTAACTATCAGACTAATAATGCACCTTTTTTGATACAAACAATTAGATACAGGGCTTTAAACAGAGTTTAAGAGCAATCAGGCCAGATTGCTTTCAGAAACTGAATGCCATATATTGACAGAATTTTCCAGCCAAAAGCAGTAAGGCCTGTTTAACAGGCAATGGGAGAAGTATCAAACCATTTCATAAATGCTCATTAACAAAGAGAAATTCAAGAATGAATTTGTTCAATGCCTCACTGGGGTACTACAGTGAAAGTCAAGCCCTGCTATTCCCAGAGTTGCCAAAAAACTTTATAAGAGTGTGCAAATTCCCCAATTTACCTGATTTTCAGAAGCAGGTTAACAAAGCATAGGCCAGATTTCAGAACTTAACAGGAATTACTATTTAATACAAATAAATGGACTATAGTTCCAGGTAAATAATTATGAACTATCATATAAAACTCTTGCTAGTTAAAATTTCAAACCCCTTCTAAACATCTCCTCTCTTTCACTAAATCCATCTGGTATATTAATAAACCAAAACCTGCGCCCCTCTCTAAAAGATGAAAAACTTAACAGCAATCTAGGTTTATTCAATATATCGTATCGGTTGCATGACATTGACCTTTTGCTATAAATTCTGTGTCTTATGATCCTGCTCCACAGGTACTTGATGAAGGAGCAGCGCTCAGAAAGAGTGTACTTCCAAATAAACCTACTGGACTATAACCTGATATTGAGAGATTTTTAACTTTAGAAACAGTGGAAATTCTTCAACAATCCTTGGTTTTAAAACAGTTCTTTCCCTATTTTGGTTCACAATCAAAATCACAGCAAACAAAAGGGACAAGCCTCTGTATTGTTTTATACATTTTTGGCTTTAAAGTTCTGAGGAAGGGGCTCATGTGTCTCACTTTGTATTTGGTGGGGGAGGAGTGAGTTCTCAGGAAAAATTACAGGAAGCAAAGATCTTGTTTTTTTTCCACACTGTTTTCGCTAATCTCTTCAGAGTTACTATGTAGACTGGGACCCACCAGTCGAGTTTAAGGCTTCTTCTCTTTTGAGATGGGCTGCTGGAAGAGGATTCCAGCAATGAAGCTGTTCTGCCAGAGAAGAGAATAAAACTCATAACTTGTATTAATAAAAGTGCAGACAGAATTGGATCAATCAAGTATAGGACCATCAGAATCAAATTCAGATTTGTAAGGTTTTCTCAGTAACTCAAAAGCAAGATGAGGAAATTCAATGTAAAGGAGAAAAGAATTCTATTTAAAAAGATGTGTGGGGTTTTACCGCTTAGTCCTGAAATTCAATGGCTGGGATTCAGTCACCTTCTTGTCATCATTTATTTAAAGGCTTTTAAGCTGGAAATCTTACTTTAACAAGAGGACCACATGAAGACTGCAGTCTCTGTTTCACAGAAAAAAACACACTATGTACATACTGTATTGTTCTACCTACTCTAGTATACCCAACAGCAGAATAGTGACACAATCTGGCTTAGGAACTGTCACACAAACATGATGGTTTTCTGTGGGAAGTTATAGGAATTATTTCTGGGACATTATGAGCAATACAATTTGAATTGTTTCCTATATTTGCACAAATTGAACCACTGCAGAGAAAATATCCTACTTAAAGAACACCATAAGCTACCAAAATATCTAATGAGTATTTTAACCTATTCAACAGTTTGATTGTTGTGTGTAATCAAAATCACAGATTTCTGCTAAACTATATCTAACATTGACACTTGAATCTGTGAACGCATAGACAAATATTTGTGCTTCTGCTAAATAATATGGATATTTTTCCAGTCTACTTGTGTAACTGCTTTTATTCTTTTATGTAATACATTGATACAGGTTGGAAAAGAATGTAAACCTATTCAGAATACCACTTTAGGAAATGTTCTAAGTGTTTTATGGTGAGAGGGCAACTAATTAGTAGTGTAACCAGCTATACTAACAATGTGTTTGAGGTCAGGGTGAAATTCCTTCCTTGAGAACATCTGTTAATTAGATTAGCAACATTTCTGCTTTCAGAAGGAGGCAAAGTGTGTTCCAACTTGAGATTTTTCCATGTTTTGTGATGTTTAAAGTAGGTTTCGTATATTAAGAGAGTTCTTTTAAGTAACTATGATTTCCTTCACTGTCAGAGAGATTGATTTGTAGTATTTAATATGTTGCACCTTGATAAAGGATATTTAAAGTGAAATGAACAAGTCTGAAAAAGTGAACAGGTGACAAGTTTAGTTTGCATCAACTGTGCAAATACAGCAACTTCGGAACAGTCAATGCATTTCAATGGCGAGGCAGACAGTAAAATGCTGATTACTAAGCCAACACCTGAGCAGCACTATTCAGAGAGCAACTTTTGGACATTTGACCTTAATGAGCATCTGTTTCTTACTTGTTCAATTTACAGATAAATAATGACAGCATTAGCCTCACCATTATTTTGACAACAAGACTCTTGATGTTACAGACAAAGAGAACGTTTCAAGATTATGAAAGGAGAATTTTCATTGGCCAAAACATTTGGCTTCAATAGCTTCCAATTCTTTTGCCTTGCCCTGGTAATTACGCTCTATCTACATGCTTAACTCATTGTTCGACTAGCATGTTTCATTAGTGGAGCTGCAGAACTTAAATTTTCTTATTCGATTAATAGATGCACCTTCCAGAGAGGGAGCAAAATTCGATCTTCTCTTGAATAATAAGGCAGAACAAATAACTGAAACATTGGTTAGAGAACACTTTAGGGCAATTGATCATAATTCTATTCGTTTTAAATGTTATGGAAAAGGGTTGACCTGATCTCAATTTTGACAGTATTGGGCAGGAACTTTCAAAAGTTGATTGAGGAAGGCTGTTTGCAGATAAAAGAACAGTTAGAAAGTGGAAGCCTTCAAAAATTAGATCTCAGAGACAGTGTGTTGTTAGTGCGAAGGGCAAAGTTGATAGATACAGGGAATGCTGAACGATTAGAAATATTGAGGTTCTGGTGAAGAAAAAGGAGGCATATGTTAGGTAAAGACAGCTGGGATGGAGTGAATCCCCAGAGAAGTATAAGGGCAGTAGGAGTGAGAGAGAAATTAGGAGGGCAAAAAGGGAACGTGAGATAGCTTTGGCATTTAGAGTTGAGAATCTGAAGAGATTCTACAAATACTTTAAGGACAAAAGAGTAACTAGGGAGCAATTGCAGCTCCTTAAAGATTAATGCGGCTGCCTATGCGTGAAATCACAGATGGGCAAAATACTAAACGAATATTTTGCATCAGTATTTACGGTAGAGAAGGACATGGAAGCTATGGAACTTGGGGAAATAAACAGTGATGCCTTGAAAAGTATCCATATTACAGAACAGTTGGTCTTAAAATGCATAGAAGTAGATGAATTTCTCGGACCAGATCAGGTAAATCCCAGAACGATGTGGGAAGTTAGGGAAGTGATTACTGCATATCTTGTTGAGATATTTGCATCGACAGTCATGAGTGAGGTCCCGGAAGACTGGACGGTGGCTAATGTGGTGTCATTATTTAAAGAAAGGTGGTAAGGAAAAGCCAGGGAACTATAGACTGATGAGTCTGAAGTCAATGGTGGTTACGTTGTTGGAGGGGATTCTGAGGGACAGGACTTACATGCTTTTGGAAAGGCAAGGACTGATTAAAGAAACTCAACATTGCTGTGTGTGGGAGAAATTGTCTCACTAAATTGATAGTCTTTTTTTCAGTGACAAAGAAGATTGAAGAGGGTAGAGCAGTAGCCCTTGTTAATATGGATTTCAGCAAAGCATTCAACAAGGTTCCTCATGGTAGGCTGGTTAGAAAATTTAGATCACATGGGATCCAAGGGAAGCTAACCAATTGGATACAAAATTGGCTTGAAGATAGGATACTTTGCGTAACTTTGGTACAGGGTTGTTTTCAGATTAGAGGCCTGAGACCAATGATGTGCCACAAAGCTTGGTGCTGGGTCCACTGCATTTGTCTTTTATATAAATGATTTGGATGTAAATATAGGAGGAATGATTAGGAAGTTTGCAGATGACACCAAAATTGGTGGCATAGTGGACAGTGAAAAAGGTTACTTCAGAGTACAGAGTACAACGGGATCCTGATCAGATGGGCCAATGGGCCGAGAAGTGGCAGATGTATTTTAATTTCGATAAATGTGAGGTATTGCATTTTGGCGAGGCAAACCAGGGCAGGACTTATACACTTAATGATAGGGCCTTGGGGTCTGTTGCCCAACAGAGGCCTAGTGAGGCAGGTTCATAGTTCTTCAAAAGTTGAGTCACAAGTAGACAGGATAGTGGAGAAGGCATTTGGTACGCTTGTCTTTATTGGTCAGTGCATTGAGTATAGGAATTGGGGCTTCATGTTGTGGCTGTGTAGGATATTTGTGAGGCCACTTTTGGAATACTGCATGCAATTCTGGTCTCCTTACTATAGGAAGGACATTGTGAAACTTGAAGGGTTGAGAAAAGATTTACAAGAACGTTGCTGGGATTGGAAGGTTTAAGCTATAGGGAGAGGCTGAATAGGTTGGGGTTACTTTCCCTGGAACATCGGAGGCTGAATGGTGGCCTCATAGATATTTATAAAATCATGAGGGGCATGGATAGGATGAATACGCAAAGTCTTTTTCCCACTATAGGAGAGCTCACACCCAGGCGGCATTAGGGTTTAAGATGAGAAGGGAAAGATTTAAAAGGGACCTAAGGGACAACATTTTCATGCAGAAGGTGGTATGTTTATTCAATGTGCTGCCAGAAGCGGTGGAGGTGGTTAGTACAATTACAACATTTAAAAGGCATCTGGATGCATATATGAATAGGAAGGTTTTTAGAGGGATATGGGCCAAATGTTGGCCAACTGGACTAGATCAGTTTAGGATATATTGTCAGCACTGACAAATTGGACTGAAGGGTCTATTTCCATACTGCACGACTCTAAGACTCTAACCAGCAAAGGAAGCTGTGTGTCAGAGTGAAAATCCTTCCTCGAAATATCCAACATTAATCGCCAAAGTCTACTAGCTTTAAATGGTTATCCATTTTCTATTAAAAGATTGAAAAACTTTTCTGCTCAAACAGTTCGTACTGCAAAGCAATGCATGAATTACTGATCATGTGTATAAAAGCATTACTGCTAACCTTTCTCGCCAGTTTCGGTGAGAATTTTAAATTAGACCCTCATTACTGACTCCCCTGACTCAATATCAAAAATCTAACTATAGAGCAAACCATCATTTTAAATTAATTTGGCTCAACCTTCGGTGGTTTATTGATGGTGGCCCCATTGCCCCAACATTTCCTTAAACTTGATCATTTATGCCATTTGATGGAAAGCATTTTATTTAATGTACACTTATAGCATCTGTGGCTTTATTAACCTCTCAAGTGGCACAAGTACTAATAGAGTCAGAGATGTACAGCATGGAAACAGACTCTTTGGTCCAACCTGTCCACGTCGACCAGATATCCCAACCCAATCTAGTCCCACCTGCCAGCACTCGGCCCATATCCGTCCAAACCCTTCCTATTCATATACCCATCCAAATGCCTTTTAAATGTTGCAATTGGACCAGCCTCCACCACATCCTCTGGCAGCTCATTCCATACACGTACCACCCTCTGAGTAAAAAAAGTTATCCCAGAGGTCTCTTTTATATCTTCCCTCTCTCACCCTAAACCTATGCCCTCTAGTTCTGGACTCCCCAACCCCAGGAAAAAGACTTTGCCTATTTATCCTATCAATGCCCCTCAATTTTGTAAACCTCTATAAGGTCACCCCTCAGCCTCAGACGCTCCAGGGAAAATGGCCCCAGCCTGTTCAGCTTCTCCCTATAGCTCAAATCCTCCAACCCTGACAACATACTTGTAAACCTTTTCTGAACCCTTTCAGTTTCACAACATCCTTCCGATAGGAAGATCAGAATTGCACGCAATATTCCAACAGTGGCCTAACCAATGTCCTGTACAGCCGCAACATGATCTCCCAACTCATGTACTCAATAGTCTGACCAATAAAGGAATGCATACCAAATGCCTTCTTCACTATCCTATCTACCTGCGACTCCACTTTCAAGGAGCTATGAACCTGCACGCCAAGGTCTCTGTTCAGCAACACTCCCTAGGACCTTACCATTAAGTGTATAAGTCCTGCTAAGATTTGCTTTCCCAAAATGCAGCACCTCGCATTTATCTGAATTGAACTCCATCTGCCACTTCTCAGCCCATTGGCCCATCTGGTCCAGATCCTGTTGTAATCTGAGGTAACCCTCTTCACTGTCAACTACACCTCCAATTTTGGTGTCATCTGCAAACTTACTAACTGTACCTCTTATGCTCGCATCCAAATCATTTATGCAAATGACAAAAAGTACAGGACACAGCACCAGTTCTTGTGGCACTCCACTGGTCATAGGCCTCCAGTCTGAAAAACAACCCTCTACCACCACCCTCTGTCTTCTACCTTTGAGCCAGTTCTGTATCCAAATGGCTAGTTCTCCCTGTATTCCATGAGATCTAACCGAGCTAATCAGTCTCCCATGGGGAACATTGTCAAACGCCTTACTGAAATCCATACAGCTCACATCTACCACTCTGCCCTCAATCTTCTTTGTTACTTCAAAAAACTCAATCAAATTTGAGAGACATGATTTCCCATGCACAAAGCCATGCTGACTAACCCTAATCAGCCCTTGCCTTTCCAAATACATGTACATCCTGTCCCTCAAGATTCCCTCCAACAACTTGCCCACTGACATCAGGCTCACTGGTCTATAGTTCCCTGGCTTGTCTTTACTGCCCTTCTTAAACAGTGGCAACCTCCAGTCTTCCAGCACCTCACCTGTGACTATTGATGATACAAATATCTCAGCAAGAGGCCCAGCAATCACTTCTCTAGCTTCCCACAGAGTTCTCGGGTATACCTGATCAGGTCCTGGGGATTTATCCACTTTTAACCGTTTCAAGACATCCAGCACTTCCTCCCCTGTAATCTGGACATTTTGCAGTTGTGAAATTCACTGTTTGTTAATTTTCCCAGATGCACTCCGATGTCCAGCGACACATGAATTCAAAAACAGCAAAGGCAGTAACTGTGCAGGTTTTCTCTCTCTTTCTCCTGCACTGTCCTCATCATGTGCTTCATCTTCTTCTCCCTTTTAAAACTGTTGTTGTTTTGACCTTTTTTTCCAAAGTTACAAAACAATGCAACAGCATATAAAACAATAATTGCTGCTCCTGGAATTCGGGGAAATCACCTCCAGCACCTAACATACCTCAAAAAAAAAAGAGCAGCTCTTACAGCCAGAAATTTTTCCTGTCCTCCATCTTGGATTACCCAGAATCACTTGGTGTTCTAACTCTTTTGAAAAGCTTTATCAATCTTTCTATTATTGTATCTTTTGACCCCATTTCTAAAATTCTAAGTGCTGTGGGCCTTTAAAATATTTTATCTATCTATATACATACTTTCAGGGAATGAAGTACCTGAATCTCAATCTGTCTTTATTCATCACATCTTTCAAGTGCATACTTGCATCATTTACCTTTGAAAACACACTATATAATTACAGATGTTGAAGTGCATGTGTTAACTACTCTCTTTTGAATGTGTTCCACTGATTACTTCACAGTTTGTCAAATCTATCAACACATCACCACCAAATTTCAAACTTGTATGTTTCCTCTAGCCAAGTACAATTTAAAAAAGGATTCATTCATAGGTGCTATCATTGCTGGCTAGGCCAGCATGTATTATCCATTCCCAAATTACCCTGGAGAAGGTAGCAAGCTGTCAACTCCATACACTGAATAGAACACCTACCTAGCACTGACAAACAGAACATACTTCTAAGCTTTCACCATACTGAACCCCTTTCCTTCCAGTATTTTGTCCGTATAACTGTCAGAGACCATTTTTAACATTGATGACACATTTGACCCCAAGATGATTACCTGCTTCAGGACCACAACCACAAAACTCTATCTTTGTAACATCACCCTGCTTCATTCCTCCCTCAGCTTATCTTCTGCATAATTACTAATGATCATGTTACCTCTGAACAACAATTTAGCACATCTAGCTGTCTTCCCACTGTAAACTGGAGGTCATTCCAGGCTCGATAGCCCATGTTCTTATTTGCGCAAGATGGCTTCTGATCAAGCAATGCCTTAAATTTCAAAATTCTCATTCTAGTGTTGATATCTCTAATGACTCTGAGCCCTCCAAGACATCTGCACTAATATAGTTTTGGCATTTAAAATTTAAGTTTTGCCACCATTAACGTCTATTTTTAGCTGGCGAGGCCCAATACTCCAAAATTTGCTTCACATATTCATAGCCTCTCCACATCTCTCTCCAAGATGATCCTTAAAACCTACCTTTCGACAATGCTTTTTGACCACTTGTGTTAATATTGCTTTATGTGGATCAGTGTCCAATTTTGCTAAATTAGACTCCAATTACGTGACTTGGGGCATTTTATTTCATAAAAAGTAAAAGCACAAATTGTTATCGACTTCAGACTTTCTATCCAGACTGCTGCATTTCCTCATACTTTATACCTAAATTTTACTAGCAAGATTCTTGAGATAGTGCTATCAAAAGCCATCATTTACTGTATTTACCTGTTCAATTAATCATTTTTACATAAGCATATTGGGGGCTTTGAGCTAGTGACCTTGCTGTCAGTTTCCACAAATAGATTTTTTTTTGAAAAAGAAGTACTACCCCATCTTATGGTTTGTGGTCTTTTGTATGCTGGTTAGAATACTCAGCAGACTTGTCATGGGCAGCAAAAACTACTAACGCATGGAAACAGCCCCTTCAGTCCAACTTGCCCACACTGATCAGACATCCCAATGTGACCTAGTCCCATTTGTCAGCACTTGGCCAATATCCCTCTAAACCTTTTCTATCCACGCAGACGCCATTTAAATGCTCCAATTGTACCCGCGGCCCCACCCCTAGTTCCCACAACAAGTCTCCAATTTCTGGCTATCCAGGTGAGACACTTGCTAGGCTGCTGTGGGTTGGCTATAGAAGAAGATTCTTGCTTATTAGTGTGTTTATTAACTGCACATCTCACCTCATTACTATGCAGCTTCCCACTTTGACACCTGCTGCGAGTAGCTCCATGCACAGAATTCTCAAGTTGGAAGTTAGAGCCAGGTACCTGGTGACTTCAGCTTGTCACTTACTCCAAAGAACTTTCTGGTTGGATACCCAGCACAAACCTCTCAGGGCAACTCCACCGTCACCGGTCACACACAGCCCACATCCACTAACATTGCCATCTGACAGGTACCACAGATACTAGGTACCATAGATACCAGGTACCACAGATGGGTTAACTCCAAGAAAGGCGAGAGGGTGAGGTAATGCAGGAATCTTCTGTGGCTATCCCAATTTCAAACAAATGTGCTGTTCTGGAAAATGTAGGAGGTGATGCAATCTCAGGGGAATGTAGCAAGAACAGCCAAGTTTCTGGTATCAAGACTGGCTCTAATGCAATGAGGGGTACGTCGGGTTCCAAGAAATCAGTTGTGTTAGGGGACTCTCTAGTCCAAGGTACACGCAGACGCTTCTGTACCAGCAGCGAAGAATCAGAATGGTGTGTTGCCTCCCTGGTGCCAGGATCAAAGATGTCTCAGAATCGGTGCAGAATGTTCTCTAGGGGGGAAGAGGGACCAGCAGGAGGTCATTCTACACATTGGAAACAAAGACACAGGAAGGGATAAGGCCGAGATTCTGAAGGGAGAATATAGAGAGTTAGGCAGGAATTTAAAAAGGAGATAATCGAGAATAGTAATATCTCTGGGAGTAATCCAGTTGTGAGCTAGTGAGGGCAGGAATAGGAGGATAGAGCAGATGAATGCATGGCTGAGGAGCTAGTGTATGGGAGAAGGATTCACATTTTTGGATCACTGGAATCTCTTCTGGGGTAGAAGTGACCTGTACAAGAATGACGGATTGCTCCTATATTGGAAGGGGACTAACATACTGGCAGGGAGATTTGCTTGAGCTGTTCAATTAGGGAGGTGGGACCCAGGGAGATAGTGAGGAAAGAGATCAATCTGAGACTGGTACAGTTGAGAAAAGAGGCAACTCAAACATTCAGGGCAGACAGGGACAAAGCAGAGAACAAGGTAGGATTGATAAACTAAACTGCATTTATTTCAATACAAGAGACCTAACAGGGAAGACAGATGAAGTCAGGGCATGGTTAGGAACATGGGACTGGGATATCATAGCAATTACAGAAACATGGCTCAGGGATGGTCAGGACTAGCAGCTTAAATGTTTCATGATACAATGCTACAGGAAGAACAGAAAAGGAGGCGAGAGAGGAGGGGGAGCGGCATTTTTGATAAGGCATAGCATTACAGCTGTACTGAAGGAGGATATTCCTGGAAATATATCCAGAGAAGCTTTTTGGGTTAAATTAACAAATAACAAAGGGATAATTACCTTATTGGAATTGTACTATGGGCCCCCTAATAGTCACAGGGAAATTGAGAAACAAATTTGTAAGGTGATCTCAGTTATCTGTAAGAATAATAGGGTGGTTATGGTCGGGGATTTTAAGTTTCCAAACATAGACAGGGAATGCCATAGTGTTAGGAGTTTAGGTGGAGATGAATTTGTTAAGTGTGTACAAGAAAATTTTCTGATTCAATATGTGGATGCACCTGTAAGAGAAGGTGCAAAACTTGACCTACTCTTGAGAAAGGCAGGGTAGGTGACTGAGATGTCAGTAGGAGAGCATTTTGGGGCCAGTGACCATAATTATATTAGTTTTAAAGTAGTGATGGAAAAGGATAGACGAGATTTAAAAGTTAAGTTCTAAATTGGAGGAAGGCTAATTTTGATGGTATTAGGCAAGAACTTTCAAAAGATGATTAGGGGTAGATGTTAAGGCATGGCTGGAAAATGGGAAAACCTTCAGAAATGAGATAATGAGTGTCCAGAGACAGTATATTCCTGTTAGGGTGACAGGAAAGGCTGGTAGGGATAGAGAATGCTGGATGACTACAGAAATTGAGAGTTTGGTTAAGAGAAAGAAGGAAGCATGAGTCAAGTATAGACAAGATAGATCGAATGAATCCTTAGAAGAGTATAAAGGCAGTCGGAGTATACTTAACAGCAAAATCAGGAGGGCAAAAAGGAGACATGAGATAGCTTTGGCAACTAGAGTTAAGGAGAATCCAAAGGGTTTTTACAAATACATTAAGGACAATAGGGTAACTAGGGAGAGAATAGGGCCCCTCAAAGATCAGCAAGGTGGCCTTTATGTGGAACCACAGGTAATGGGGGAGATACTAAAATGAATATTTTGCATCAGTGTTTACTGTGGTGAAGGACATGGAAGATATAGAGAGTGTAGGAAAATAGATAGTGACATCTTGAAAAATGTCCATTAAACAGAAGAGGAAGTGCTGGAAGTCTTGAAATGCATAGAAGTGGATAAATCCCTAGGACCTGATCAGGTTGTACCCTAGAACTCTGTGGGAAGCTAGGGATGTGATTGCTGGGCCTCTTACTGAGATATTTGTATCATCGATAGTCACAGGTAAGGTGCCAGAAGACTGGAGGTTGACGAACGTGGTGCCACTGTTTGAGAAAGATGGTAAGGACAAGTAAGGGAACGAAAGACAAGGGAGCCTGATGTTGGTGGTGGGCAAATTGTTGGAAGAAATTCGGAGGGACAAGATGTACAGGTATTTGGAAAGGCAAGGACTGATTAGGGATAGTCAACATGGCTTTGTGCGTGGGAAATCATGTCTCACAAATTTGATTGAGTTTTTTGAAGTAGTAACAAAGAGGACTGATGAAGGCAGATCGGTGGACATGATCTATACGGACTTCAGTAAGGCATTCGGTGCTGGGTCCACTTCCTTTTGTCATTTATTTAAATTATTTGGATGTGAGGTCCTGGGGAGTGTTGCTGAACAAACAGACCTTGGAGTGCAGGTTCACGGCTCCTTGAAAGTGGAGTCGCAAGTAGATAGGATAGTGAAGGTGACGTTTGGCAGGCTTTCCTTTATCGCGTGCAAGTCTGGTCTTCTTCCCATCGGAGGGGTGTTGTGAAACTTGAAAGGGTTCAGAAAAGATTGACAAGAATGTTGCCAGGGTTGGAGGATTTGAACTATAGGGAAAAGTTGAATAGGATGGGGCTGTTTTCCCTGGAGCTTTGGAGGCTAAGAGGTGCAGTTTATAAAATTACGAGGGGCATGAATAGGATAAATGGACAAAGTCTCTTCCCTGGGGTGGGGGAGTTCACAACTAGAGGGCATAGGTTTAGGGCAAGAGGGAAAAGATATAAAAAAAGAGACCTAAGGGGCAACCTTTTCATGAAGCTGGTGGTACGTGTGTAGAATGAACTGCCAGAGGAAGTGGTGGAGGCTAGTACGATTGCAACATTTAAAAGGCATTTGGATGGGTAGATGAATAAGGAGGGTTTGGAGGGATATGGGCCGGGTGCTGGCAGGTGGAACTACATTGGATCGGGATATCTGGTCGGCATGGACAAGTTGGACCAAAGGGTCTGTTGCCATGCTGTACATCTCTGTGACTCTAAGCAAAAAGATGATATTCACAGTGTTACATAGTATAGTGTGCCATTTTATCAGTACTGCTAGCGGAATATATTATAGTATGGTGAAGTCTCCTATTCTTACCTCTTACTCCCTAAACTGAAACAGTCAATTCAAATCTACCTCAAAGGCACAGCACAAGGTGCCTGGAAAGCAAAGGCATAATAGGTTGCAAATACTCCGACATTTAAAGATAATGAAGAGATTTCTGGAAATATGCCCAAATTTGGTACTCTTATTGATCATTTTCATTGATGGCTCACTTGTGCTCATGAGACAAACACTTAGCACCAAATGTCTGACAGTGTCCAATAACAAACTGTTCAGTATGCCAGCTAATCAGCCAAGTTGTTTCGCAAACTATCAGAGTATGGATTTTAAATATAGTGAAACAAGAAAAATCACTGCATGTCTCTTTCAAATTTTGCAATGCAAAGCAAGAGTCCATTGGCCAGTCAGTTTGACAGTGGCCCCTAATACCAACAGATTGACTTCACTGGGTCAGGTTGATGGGGCACAAAGAGATTGAGATTGAGATTTGGGTGGCATGGTGGGGCAGTGGCTAGCACTGCTGACTCAGTGTCACGGATCCAGGTTTAAATCCAGCCTCAGGTGACTGCCTATGTAGAGTTTACAATCTCCCGTAAAACCAGCACCTTGTTTTGGGCAACACAATAGCTTGCACTGGGTTCAATTCCAGCCTCTGGCAACTATCTGTGTGGAGTTTGAACATTCACCCAGTGTCTGCATGGGTTTCCTCCAGGTGCTCCGGTTTCCTCCCACAATCCAAAGATGTAGGTGAATTGTTCATGCTAAATTACCCATTGTGTTCAGGGATGCTAGGTTAGTTACATTATTCGAGGGTAAATATAGGATAATAGGGTAGTGGAATTGGGTCTGGGTGGGTTACTATTTGGAGAGTCGGTGTTGACTTGTTGGGCCGAAGGGCCTGTTTCCACATTGGAGGGATTTTATTCTATGTACTGACTGCTCTTTAAAAACAGTATTCTGCAACGCACAAAGGATTATTACCGCATAAATCTTGGTTGCGGGCATCTACATGTTGTAAACTACCAAAGTCCCAACCATATTCAGATTTTGGTTGGAATACCACACAATGTTCAGAGATTTATTTAGTTAGTGAATGCAAATCTGTGAAGCCAAGCAACAGCCCCTTAATTAACTGAGTTTAACATGTGTTATGAAGGTGAAGACATGTACTGTCCCTTTGAGAGAGAGAGAATGCTGTTCTGAACGGAGAGATTACCAGAGTGTACAGTGAAACTGAAAATATGTAACATTTGAATATGAAATGGATACCTGAGCTTTGGTTGCTACTTTGACAACAATTCAAATTTAACCAGTTTAAATTATGGCCAGGATACTAAAACCCTATCAAGTTTGAATTTATTGTTTTGCCAACAGCAAACCAATGAGACGACCTGATGTTGGAGGGGTATGAGAATGCAGACAGTTTGAAAACTGGTCAGAAAGCAACTGCTGGAAAGCTATCTGCCAACCTAACCTCTTGCTCTCAAAGAAATCAGAAAACACTATCAAATGTACCTTTTCATGTGAACCATACCCATAGTAAAAAGCAAGATGACCCAGAGAGGTCAGCAGCTGGAAGACTGAAGACACAGACGATGATGGCAACTGTATGGTTTTGAGATTAGAGTCATAGAGTCTGTTTCCGTGCTGTACATCTCTTCGGTCCAACTAGTTCACGCAGACCAGCTATCCCAACCCAATCTAGTTCCACCTGCCAGTACCTTGCCCAAATCCTTCTTATTCGTAGACCCATCCAGATACTTTTTAAATGTTGCATTTGTACTAGCCTCCATCACTTCCTCTGGCAGCTCATTCCATACACATACCACCCCTTAAGGTCTCTTTTATATCTTTCCCCTCTCACCCTAAACCTATGCCCTCTAGTTCTGGACTCCCCGATCCCAGGGAAATGACTTTGTCTATTTATTCTATCCATGCCCCTCATGTTGTTGTGGTTCTGTTTGCCGAGCTGGGAATTTGTGTTGCAGACATTTTGTCCCCTGTTTAGGTGACATGCTCTGTGCTTGGGAGCCTCCTGTGAAGCACTTCTGTGATGTTTCCTCCGGCATTTATAGTGATTTGCATCTGCCGCTTCAGGTTGTCAGTTCCAGCTCATGATTTTACCAACCTCTATAAGGTCACCCCTCAGCCTCCGACGCTCCGAGAAAACAGCCCCAGCCTATTGAACCTCTGCCTATAGCTCAAATCCTCCAACACTGGCAACATACTTGTAAATCTTTTTTATGAACCCTTAAGTTTCACAACATCTTTCCAATAGGAAGGAGACCAGATTTGCACGCAATATTCCAACAGTAGCCTAACCAATGTCCTGTACAGCCTCAACATGACCTCCCAACTCCTGTACTCAATACTCTGACCAATAAAAGGACAACATACCAAACACCTTCTTCACGATCCTATCTACCTGCAACTGCACTTTCAAGGAGCTATGAACCTGCACTCCAAGGTCTCTGTTCAGCAACACTCCCTAGGACCTTACCATTAAGTCAACGTTTCGGGCAAAAGCCCTTCATCAGGAATAAAGGCAGTGAGCCTGCAGCATGGAGAGATAAGCTAGAGGAGGGTGGGGGTGGGAGAGAGTAGCATAGAGTACAATGGGTGAGTGGGGGAGGAGATGAAGGTGATAGGTCAAAGAGAAGAGGGTGGAGTGGATAGGTGGAAAAGAAGATAGGCAGGTCGGACAAGTCAAGGAGACAGTAAGTGAGCTGGAAGTTTGAAACTAGGTTGAGGTGGGGGAAGGGGAAATGAGGAAGCTGTTGAAGTCCACATTGATGCCCTGGGGTTGAAGTGTTCCGAGGCGGAAGATGAGGCGTTCTTCCTCCAGGCGTCTGGTGGTGAGGGAGCGGCGGTGAAGGAGGCCCAGGACCTCCATGTCCTCGGCAGAGTGGGAGGGGGAGTTGAAATGTTGGGCCACGGGGCGGTTTGGTTGATTGGTGCGGGTGTCTCGGAGATGTTCCCTAAAGCGCTCTGCTAGGAGGCGCCCAGTCTCCCCAATGTAGAGGAGACCACATCGGGAGCAACGGATACAATAAGTGATATTGGTGGATGTGCAGGTGAAACTTTGATGGATGTGGAAGGCTCCTTTAGGGCCTTGGATAGAGGTGAGGGAGGAGGTGTGGGCACAGGTTTTACAGTTCCTGCGGTGGCAGGGGTAAGTGCCAGAATGGGAGGGTGGGTCGTAGGGGGGTGTGGACCTGACCAGGTAGTCACGGAGGGAACGGTCTTTGCGGAAGGCGGAAAGGGGTGGGGAGGGAAATATATCCCTGGTGGTGGCGGAAATGTCGGTGGATGATTTGGTTGATGCGAAGGTTTGTAGGGTGGAAGGTGAGCACCAGGGGCGTTCTATCCTTGTTACGGTTGGAGGGGTGGGGTCTGAGGGCGGAAGTGCGGGATGTGGACGAGATGCGTTGGAGGGCATCTTTAACCACGTGGGAAGGGAAATTGCGGTCTCTAAAGAAGGAGGCCATCTAGTGTGTCCTATGGTGGAACTGGTCCTCCTGGGAGCAGATACGGCGGAGGCGGAGAAATTGGGAATACGGGATGGCATTTTTGCAAGAGATAGGGTGGGAAAAGGTGTAATCCAGGTAGCTATGGGAGTCAGTGGGTTTGTAAAAAATGTCAGTGTCAAGTCGGTCGTCACTAACGGAGATGGAGAGGTCCAGGAAGGGGAGCGAGGTGTCAGAGATAGTCCAGGTAAATTTAAGGTCAGGGTGGAATGTGTTGGTGAAGTTGATGAATTGCTCAACCTCCTCGCGGGAGCATGAGGTGGCGCCAATGCAGTCATCAATGTAGCGGAGGAAGAGGTGGGGAGTGGTGCCTGTGTAATTACGGAAGAGCAATTCATCAACTTCACCAACACATTCCACCCTGACCTTAAATTTACCTGGACTATCTCTGACACCTCGCTCCCCTTCCTGGACCTCTCCATCTCCATTAGTGACGACTGACTTGACACTGACATTTTTTACAAACCCACTGACTCCCATAGCTACCTGGATTACACCTCTTCCCACCCTATCTCTTGCAAAAATGCCATCCCGTATTCCCAATTTCTCCGCCTCCGCCGTATCTGCTCCCAGGAGGACCAGTTCCACCATAGGACACACCAGATGGCCTCCTTCTTTAGAGACCGCAATTTCCCTTCCCACGTGGTTAAAGATGCCCTCCAACGCATCTCGTCCACATCCCGCACCTCCGCCCTCAGACCCCACCCCTCCAACCGTAACAAGGACAGAACGCCCCTGGTGCTCACCTTCCACCCTACAAACCTTCGCATCAACCAAATCATCCACCGACATTTCCGCCACCACCAGGGATATATTTCCCTCCCCACCCCTTTCCGCCTTCCACAAAGACCGTTCCCTCCGTGACTACCTGGTCAGGTCCACACCCCCCTACGACCCACCCTCCCATTCTGGCACTTTCCCCTGCCACCGCAGGAACTGTAAAACCTGTGCCCACACCTCCTCCCTCACCTCTATCCAAGGCCCTAAAGGAGCCTTCCACATCCATCAAAGTTTCACCTGCACATCCACCAATATCACTTATTGTATCCGTTGCTCCCGATGTGGTCTCCTCTACATTGGGGAGACTGGGCGCCTCCTAGCAGAGCGCTTTAGGGAACATCTCCGAGACACCCGCACCAATCAACCAAACCGCCCCGTGGCCCAACATTTCAACTCCCCCTCCCACTCTGCCGAGGACATGGAGGTCCTGGGCCTCCTTCACCGCCGCTCCCTCACCACCAGACGCCTGGAGGAAGAACGCCTCATCTTCCGCCTCGGAACACTTCAACCCCAGGGCATCAATGTGGACTTCAACAGCTTCCTCATTTCCCCTTCCCCCACCTCATCCTAGTTTCAAACTTCCAGCTCACTTACTGTCTCCTTGACTTGTCCGACCTACCTATCTTCTTTTCCACCTATCCACTCCACCCTCTTCTCTTTGACCTATCACCTTCATCTCCTCCCCCACTCACCCATTGTACTCTATGCTACTCTCTCCCCACCCCCACCCTCCTCTAGCTTATCTCTCCATGCTGCAGGCTCACTGCCTTTATTCCTGATGAAGGGCTTTTGCCCGAAACGTTGATTTCGCTGCTCGCTGGATGCTGCCTGAACTGCTGTGCTCTTCCAGCACCACTAATCCAGTATTTGATTTTCAGCATCTGCAGTCATTGTTTTTACCTTACCATTAAGTGTATAAGTCCTGCTAAGATTTGCTTTCCCAAAATGTAGCACTTCACATTTATCTAAATTAAACTCCATTTGCCACTCCTCAGCACATTGGCCCATCTGATCAAGATCTCGTTGCAATCCAAAGTAACCTTCTTCGCTGTCCACTACACCTCCAATTTTGGTGTCATCTGCAAACTTACTAACTATACGTCTTATGCTCACGTCCAAATAATTTATTTAAATGACAAAAAGTAGTGGACCCAGCACCAATCCTTGTGGCACTCCACTGATCACAGGCCTCCAGTCTGAAAACAACCCTCCTCCACCATGCTCTACCTTCTAACTTTGAGCCAGTTCTGTATCCAAATGGATAGTTCTCCCTGTATTCCATGAGATCGAACCTTTGTTAACCAGTTTCCCAGGGGGAACACCTTACTAGAAATTACTTAAGTCCGTGTGGATCACACCCACCGCTCTGCCCTCATCATTCCACTTTGTTACTTCTTCAAAAAAAAAAATGCAATCAAGTTTGTGAGACATGATTTCCCACTCACAAAGCCACGCTGACTATCCTTAATCAGTCCTTGCCTTTCAAAATACATGTATATCCTGTCCCTGAAGTTTCCCTTGCACTTGCCCACCACTGACGTCAGGCTCACTGGTCTATCGTTCCCTGGTCTGTCCTTACCACCTTTCTTAAACAGTGGCACCATGTTAGCCAACCTTCAGTCTTCCGGCACCACACCTGTGAACATCGATGATACAAATCTCTCAGTAGGAGGCCCAGCAATCACATCCCTAGCTTCCCACAGAGTTCTAGGGTACACCTGATCAGGTCCTGGGGATTTATCCACTTTTATGCATTTCAAGACATCCAGCACTTCCTCCTCTGTAATAGACATTTTTCAATATACCACCATCTATTTTCCTACATTCTACATCTTTCATGTCCTTTTCAACAGTAAACACTGATGCAAATACTTATTTAGTATCTCCCCCACAAATGCCGCCTTGCTGATGTTTGAGGGGCCCTACTGTCTCCCTAGTTACCCTTTTATCCTTAATGTATTTGTAAAAACCCTTTAGATTCTCTTCAACTATTTACCAAAGCTATTTCATGTCCCCTTTTTGCACTCCTGATTTCCCTCTTAAATATACTCCTACTGTTTTTATAAGGATTCATTCGATCTATACTGTCCATACCGGACATATGCTTCCCTCTTTTTCTTAACCAAGCCCTCAATTTCTTTAGTCATCCGGCATTCCCTACACCTAACGGCCTTTCCTTCTCCCCCAAACAGAAGTATACTGCATCTGGACTCTCGTTATCTCATTTTCCAGCCGTCCCTTTACCTGCAAACATCTGCCCCTAGTCAGCTTTTGAAAGTTTTGCCTAACACTGACAAAATTGACCTTTCTCCAATTTAAAACCTCAACTTTTAGATCCAGTCTCTCCTTTTCCATCACTATTTTAAAACTATTAGAATTATGGTCGCTGACCCCAAAGTGTTAAGTTAATATAATTTTATTAAGTGTCTTATTGGAACAGCGTATTTTTATAATGAGTTAGAATCAGATAACAAGCAATTAAGAGAAAGGAGGGATTAGATTCGAGAATATCTTTTGTTTAATGTTCACTTTTAGAGTTGGAAAATAAAATGATGATATTATTTTCTTTAAATAGTGCAATTTAGAGTTCTCTATCATGCATACTTTAACAGATTACAAAGAGAGGCAAGCTTTTTCTGGGTTTAATTAACAGAGGGATTTGCCGCTGTGTCATCACAGGTGATTGGGCTGCACTTATTCTGTCGAGTGAACAGACCTCAGTCATGTCCAGCATTGTGTTTCTCTTTAAATGCATGAGGGGTTTATTCTGAGGTCCAAGCAGTGAGATTGACTACAAGTGTTCTGGCTTATCCTGAACCTGTTCAGCAAATACCACAAAAATGGAGCTAACACATTCATGCTGTCTGATGCCATAGTACAGAATGGTGTACATACTAATGTGGCTAGATCAGCCACAAAAACAGAAACCGCAGGAAAAACTCAGTAGGTTCGGGAGCAATTTTGGAGAATAAGCTGAATTAATGCTTCAGGTCAAATGACCCTTCTTCAGGATGGCAAGGGCAAGAAGGAGTGATTGGGCAACATCAGATCAACCTACTGGGGCTACCTCAAACAACCAAAGCAGTCATGACCAGGCAACACAGATCTAAGATAATCCACATATGAAGAACTCAGGAGTACTGACAACTTAGACAGATCTTGTGCAGGATGAAACAATTACCAAAAGAGTCAGTGGAAGGTATTCAACTGTGAGCAGGGTGAGCTTCCTGGGACCTAGCAGGATTATCAACTAACTTGACGAACCAAGTGAGATGGGAAAGATTTTTTTTGTTAAACAAGTGAGCCACACAGCTCATAAAAGACAGACAGACAGATGGAGGGATGATGTGTCACATTTGGATTTTTTGACCATTCTATTTGATTATTCCACATATCATTATCAATATCCCAAATTTAAGTTATCATTGTTATGGACCAGATAACACGCTCCACGCTTCCCCACCCCCACCCCTGCACCCCCTCTCCAACACAGAGGCACAAAGTTTTATATGGAGATAGCCTTGACCCAAACTTTTATATTTATTTAAAGGCAAGAGGAAGATTCAGTGTTCCAGATGTGATTCGATTGATCCACCACTAGACTTTAATCAAAACACAATTTAATCTTACATCAGTTAAATATTAAGACAATAATTGTCATAACATTTGAAATAACTCTACTGAAATGGTAATGTATTATTTAACAAGGAGCACCAACTGTTCCAATATAGGCAGCACCCCACAAATACCCCTTTTGACAAAAATACAACTCAGGAAAACAGGTATGGTTCTCATGTGCTGCCTCTCTCCAATCCAGAAACAAACAATTGATCCCTTTTGATGTTTAAGCGGAAGCTTCGCTATCTAAGACTTCATTCCAGCAGCCAGGAACTCAAACTTTAGCTCAGCAGCCAACAGAAACCTTCTCACTAATTGAAAGCAAAATTAAAAGCATAACTAAAAGCCTTCTTGGGTGTGCATAAGCCCTAATTCTGTCCACTAATATTTTGTCTGTCTCATTTAAAAACAAGCTCAAGAAGAACTCAAAAGCTGTTTACCAATGCCTGTCTGATGGAGACATTCTTGCACCACTGTGACAATACCTCTCTGCAAGAGAAATAGCACAGAACACATATCTTAAAAAGGTACAGTCACATCCATAAAGTGATAATAAAATGTTGCATAGTCCTATGGCTATGGTGTGATAACGCAAGCCATCATTGCCAGTCACAAAATATTCTGTAATGTAACACTACACAACATTGAGCATTGTAGCAACATAATCACTTAATTTGCAGGCATAATAGGTAATGCAGAAAACCATGACCCCCTCTTACAATAGGTGTTCTTAATGCATTTTGAATTCATTGACAGCAAAGAAGCTAACAAAATTTAGAAAAACAAGCAAGAACCTTATTAGCATTTAACCAAAGCATGAGATCATGAGCAAAGTTTACTGATTTTAATTTCTGGAGTGATCTGCACATCTATTTATATATACACAAGATGCCTGTTTATAACCAACATTCCCCATGGTGATGTGAAAAACAAGTCCCCCAGTAATGTGCACAACTAATCATCTTAAATATGTATATATCTGGTTATAGTTAAACATGAAAGCCTGTATTGTAGGAAACTTAACCTGTTAAAGAGGGAGCTTTGGTATTGTATCAAAGAAAAAGATTTAATTCTTTGAAATTTTAATCTGTAGGATTTTTCAGGGGATTTTCTGGAACAAATTTTATATTTTAAAAATCCATGGTCTATTTCTACAAGCTTCTACAATATTTCTTTGTTGAAAAGAAGTCTATTTGTCAATTGTAACTATCGCTCCTTTCACCTCAATAATGACAATAATAGCTTCAACCTCCCAGACCCTATGCATGCTCTGTAATTTTTTTCCCTAAATGTCAAATTACCTAATTCCCCTCTTAATTCCCTCTTTAAAATCAACCTCTTCAACCAAACTTTTAACTTATCTCACAGAAAACCTCATCTGGTTTACAAAATCATACAGAAGGCAACGTGCTGGATCTTTTGAACTGCTATCTAATTTGAACTATTCCTGTGCTCTTTTCCCCGCACAGCATTTTTATTCTTCATGAATGCTTATCAATATCTTTTTGATATTGAATCTGTCTCCACTACCCTTTCAGGAAATGCATTCCTGATAACATCCATGATAAAGGCACTATACAAACACAAGTTGTTTCTACTACTGTCACCAAAGGACAAATGACAGCAAATGCTAATGTCAGTTTTTTTTAAAATATGTAAGTTTGTAAAAATGAGAGAATCAGCAAACTGTAGGCAAAAATCTTATTAAAATGGTCTTACCTGGTTCCGGTCACGAGCATTTGCATATCTGAACCTCTGGATATAGTAGAAAACTAACCAGGCCAGCGAAATGATCATTAACACAATGAACGAGATTGAGACAAATACAACTGAGGTACGGCTGACATATTTTTGTAAATTACGTGTTCCAATTGTTATGTACATCATTATGGTGATGTTTCTTTCAATTAGGCTCATTATCTCACGACCTTTCAGCTCAGGAATCATTATGGCTACAATGTCTCCTGCACCTGAAAAACAGAAAATGAGAATGAATGACTATAACTGAATTGTGAAAGCAGCTTACAGAATTGTTTTTCTTCTTTATAGGTCACATAATGAGTAGTCATTTCAGTCTGGATGATAACCTATTATCATTTTAATTTTCCAAAATTACTACAATGCCTGTATAATACTAGCAAGTGAGAACATCCACCAATTCACTTGTTAAATTGGTCAGTATAGTACACGCCATCATTTGTTGGGGGGAGATTCCTCGGGGATATCGAGCGATTACGGGAGGTCTGGGAGAGACTGTCAGGGTAGAGACCACTCCAGAAACCTGGGAGGACATTTGGTGAGAATATGAGGAAGATTTCAATATGTAACAGGATCCATGCGATGCAGTTAAAGATTTTTCATAGGGATCATCTGGCCCCAGATTGTCTTGCAAAATTTAAGCAGGGTGCGTCTTCAATGTGCCTCAAATGCAAAATAAATATGGGTACCCTCACTCATTGTTTGTGGTCTTGCCACAGGCTCCATATGTAGTGGAGCGCTGCGCCAGGAGTAACACGGGGGTCTACGTGACCGAAGTCAAGGTGGACCCAGTTTCTTTTCTCCTGTGTTTGCAGAATTTAACTCCCTTAGATATATATGGGGAAAAGCTTTTTAGCATCCACACTTTTTGTGTGAGGAAGAACATTCTGATGTGCTGGGTGTCTGAGAACCCCCAGGGTCTGTCGGGATGGCATAAGTTAATTATAGAGCACATTCCTTTGGACTTTCTTACAAATATGGTGCAGCAGAAAATGGACAATTTTTATAAGACATGGCAGCCCTTTTTGAATTATTTGAAAGCAGATCTATCCGCCATTTTAATTAGGGGTTTTGTCTAGCCATAGTGGTTTGGTTTAATAAGCCTAAATGTCCCGAGAATAAAAATTGAGCAAATGTGAGTTTAATAATTGATGGTCTCAAAGGTTGATTGCTGAGGTTGTTATGCCGAGTGGTGTTATTTATTTACTTATTTATTTATTTATTGGTGTAATAAGTGTAGCTGAGTTTTTTGTAGAATAGTATAGTAGTTGGTTTATTGTTTATTATTGTTCTTGTTTTTGCTGTATGTTATATTTTCATATTTTTGTAATTTTATAATATTGTAAAGAAAAATTTTTTCAATAAAAATATTTTTTAAAAATTGGTCAGTATCCTCATGTGTTGAAGCAGATTTATGAAGGTTCAATTGTGGTTCTAAAAGTGGTAATCATGGTCATAAAGTTATCAATAAGGTACCCTCAATTTCCAGTTTTAAAGTGAAGTTTTTAAAAGAGGTTTTTAAATCAGCTGAGGACCTGGTATGCTTGGAAACATGCTAAATAATCACAAAAGCAAATTGCTGAGAAGCCACATTGTGTATGCCAGAGTTAGAATGAATACCCTTTCTGCAATGTCACGTACTATTTACCTTTCAGGCTTTCTATCCAGTCATGAATAGGGACATTGGTGAAGCTTGTACAATTGGTGAAATTTGTATAATCAACATATGGCATGGCAAACTACATGATTTTGGTTTTCCTGTTTCTTCTCCCATACTGATATATCTGGGATCACAAAGATTATAACTTAATCCCTTGCCCTTCCAATTCTGTATCTAGCCCTTTAGCAATATCATCCATATACATGGAGCCAGGTGCTACACAACTTGTAGCTCAATCCTAAAACAGGTAGTTCTCCTCCAATGCTATTGCTGCATTCCAACAAAACCCCCTTTAATAGAAAAATGCTTAATAGAAATAATGGGGAAAAATAAAGTTAAGGGGCTGACCAGCAAAAAATATAATTCATTATCACTCAAAACTCTAAAGCAAAGTATAGCACAGCCTGAATGAAAACATATTTATTAATGAAACAAAAGTAAATTTAACACAGTACATTTAAAAAAAAAACAAAGCCACTCTCTATACAGTACAGTACCTTTCACAGAAAGCTGCTCTGTTGGCAGCTGACATCGTACATGTGCAGAACGGCATGGACACCGGCGCACATGCAGAGCATCACACCAACTGATCCCTGCTGGAATCACGTTATTGTCAACCGAGGTAAGCATTCTTGAAAATACCATTTCTTAAGTCTTTAGTAGCATTATAGCCAAATTGCACCACCAAAACTCGCATTATCCCAGAACTACCTGTATCATATTTAAAAAAAGCACTTCATACAAATGAGTTTTTATTTAAGATTTTAAGATTGTTGACAATCTTTGCAGATTCAAACTGCAGTCACCCCAACAGACTACAGTACTTAGATCAGAGAGAATTTAATCAGAGATCCTAGTAACAGGACTGCACCTCCAGATCTCAACAATCTCAAAAATGTTCTCCAGAACTGAAGATCTTAGATGTAGACACCGAATACTGAGTATATCAGGGACGTCTGATGTTTTGATCAAGTGTCCCATGCATGTTAACTTGGAGCCAGATCAGTTTCATTCACCTCACTTCCAAGGAAGGTTTTATGTGGCCATTAGTCAGAATACTCATAAATAAGCATGGCTCAACGGAAGATAGATGGCCAAAGAGCCTGAGGATAAACATTGTCCAAATCATTAGAATTCCCTTCTGCTCTTCAAATAGCTCCAGTGGATTCAAGAGGAGAGAAATGATCTCACCCCGAAATCAGGACTGCAGACAATGCTGTGCTCGCTCTCAGTACAATAATGGAATTTGAGCCTAGATTATATATACAAGGCGTGGATGCTGGCCATGACCTAAAACCACTGACTGGTTGTTAACATCCTTTGAGTCAAAGACGGTACTAAGAAAGAACGTATTCCCAAACGTTACCCAAGACTTGTCTGACATCCAAGCTCCTTTAAGGGCATTCTCTAAACTCTGCTTTATGGATTCAATCTAAACATTCAGCTGTTAAACGAACTCTTTTGTCAAAGATGAAGCTGACCAAAGTCACTACCTTCAGCCCACATAATCAACTTTATTACCAAGTAACCTACTCAAAATGTCTGCAGTGAACCAAACTGTTGCCAACCTTAGTATCTTCAACAGTAAGTTGTATCCTAAATGGCTTCTCCCTCCATAAACATTTCTCTCCTCTCTTGTCTCAGCTCTAACTATTAAAACCCTTATACATAAATGTGCAACCTCTAGACAATTCAATTTCTCTCTAGACCTACCTACCACTATCTGAGCTCATTCAAAAAACCTTCACTGCTCGTGTCCTAATATGGATCGAGTTCCAACAGCCATTACACATGGTCACTGATCTAGAGTGATTGATAAACAACCTATTTTAAAATTCTCATCCAGCTTTTCAAATCCGTTCATGGCTTCATTTCTCCTCTTCTGCATGACAGCTTTGAGAAGCCTGTGTGCTCCTCCAATTCTGTCTTCTTAAAATGTTTTCAATTTTCCTTGCTCTATTAGAGGCAGCCATTTCTTTAACGGCACAGGGCCCGATTCTCTTCTTCTCTACAACTTTATGATACTTGTTAAAAGTCTCTCTCCTTTACCAAGATTTGAGACAACTGTGTGGCTCAGGGTCAAATTTTTGTTCAATAACAACTTCAAACTGCCTTAATAAAACATCCAATGTGAAGTAACTACATAAATGCAAGTTGGTGCTTATGAATTTAAATGGATTTTAAACAAGCTATTGTGCTAACGATGTCAGTAGCCATTTTTTATTCTGTGCCATTAAAAGCTCAGATATGCCTCATTTAAACTGACTAAAGCGCAGTTCCACAGTTACACTCGGAAAACATATAGTGAGCACAAGTTAGCTGAGGCAGTGCTCTGCATCACACAGATCATCCAAAGTTGAAAACATGTTTTCGACATTGACTGCATATGAAAACGTGATAACAAAAGCTGTACTTGCCTAAACTTAAATAGTTCAGTGTCAAAATTCCAAAACAATTTTGAACTTAAATTCCAACACAAAAGCAAATGACATAATATTTTGTCTAATATTGAAATACTATCAATATTGCATAAACTATGCAATCCAATATATTTATTTTGTATTTATGATGCAAGGGGTGATATTTACATACATTTGATTTGATTTCTTGGAGCCACATAAAACTATGTACTGTGAAAAGCTTTGTTTTTGAGCAATACAAGCAGATCATAGGGTGCTTACATAAAGCAAGGCATATAAGGTCATGGCTGCACAGAAGCTGTGCAAAGCAAGATGAACATTAGCAAGATCAACACTATTTGAAGTTAGAGGAATTCATTCAGCAGTCTAATAACAGCAGGGAAGTTAGTCTTGAACTTCTGTGCACATATCTTCTACCTGACAGAAGACGTTGCAAGAGAACATTACACAGGTGGAGAGGGTCTTTGATGATGTTGGCAGCCTTTCTGTGGTGACAAGAAGTGTAAACAGAGTCCATGGATAGGAGGTTGCTTTCCACAATGGTCTGAGCTGTACACACAACTTTCTGTAGTTTCTTACAGTCCGGAGCAGAGCAGTTGCTGTACCAGACCATTTTGCACCCGGACAGAATGCTTTGTATGGTGCATTTGTAAAAAGTTGAGGGTCCTTCTGGACATGCTGAATTGCCTCAGCTGCCTGAGGAAGCAGCATTGTTGTTGTGCCTTCTTGACCATCGCATCTATCCGAGGGGTCCAGGACAGATGGATTATTGTCACTTGACGCTCTTCACCTTTATCTTCACTCTACTGATGTAGATAGGAACTTGTCCATTTCCTCTCTTCCTGAAGTCAATGATCAGTTCTTTCGTTTTTCTGACAATGAGGGAGAGATAGTTATCACTGCATCATGACATCAAGCATCCTATCTCCTTCCCATATTCTGGTTCATCATTGTTTGACATTCACCCTACCACGGCGGAGTCATCAGCAAACTTGTAGATGGCATTTGTACAGAATTTGGCTACACAGGGTGGGTATACAGGGTGTACAGTTGGGGGTTGTGAATACATCCTAGTGAGACACAAGTGCTGAGGATTATTGTAGAGGTGGTGCTGTCCATCTTCACTGATTCCAGTCTGTGGGTCAGGAAGCTGAGGGTGCAGAGGGTGGAGCTGAGACCTAGGTCTCAAAATCTTGAGATTAGTCTGGTAGGGATTATGGTGTTGAAGGCGGAACCGTAGTCAATTAGTAGGAGCCTGACATGGGTGCCCTTGTAACCCAGATGTTCCACGGATAATTGAGGGGCTAGGAAATTCAAATACCTATGTTGTTTGTAAAAAGTAACCCCAAGATTCTAGTTGCCTATCACTTCAACACATCACCATGTTCCAACACCAATAGGCGTGTTGTAGTGTTCCAGTTAACTTCATCGTAAATTAAAATATCATCTCATTTCCAGCTAGGAACCCTGCAGACTCTAGGACTCAATATACAGTTTAAGAACTTTAAAGCCTGGTTTCAGCCTTCCATGATTTTACTCTCACTCACAGTCGGTCCTGTCATGACATGGGCTCATTTTAGCACAGCCAATGCATTCTCATCGACTCTCACCTCTCATTAAGCCTATTCTTTCATCTCTCTAGAGTTCCATCTCTATCCATCCACATCTCCCCAAACTCATCTTCAGCATGAACACCACTTTTCTAAGCTACTCATTTCTAATAAGGAGTCATTGGACTCAAAATGTTAACCCTGCTTTCTCTCCACAGATGGTGCCAGACCTGCTGAGTTCTACCAGCAATTCCTGATTTTGTTTCCGATCTCCAGAATATGTATATACATACATACATATACACACACACACACACAATTTTATTGCAGAGCTAGGATTGTGAACAAGTGGCCCATGGCATTTAGTCTGCGAATGAAGGAGTTGAAGTGTATTTCTCAAGGCGGCACGGTGGCTCAGTGCAGAGCACTGCTATCTCACAGCATCAGGGACCCGGGTTCAATTCCACCCTCAGGCGACTGTCTGTGTGGAGTCTGAGCACTCTCCTCACATCTGCATGTATTTTTTCAGGTGCTCTGGTTTCCTCCCACCCTCCAAAGATGAGCAGGTTAGGTGGATTGGCCATGGAAAATGCACAGTTACATGGATAGGGTGGGGCGCAGGGATTCTATATTTTAAGTCAGAGTTCAGTGATCGGATTTGTCCTGTACTAACATCAACAGAGGTCATAACAAAAAAAATTTCACATATAGAAGGGAGAATGGTGTTAGGCATGTAGCCTTCCTTTAAAAATTGATAGACTGCTCACGAGACAGAGGGCACTGCTGAGAAGGATTCTGGGAGTAGTAGTCTCAGTCACTGTCCAGGAGCGAATAAAAGGAAAGATTTAGTGGAGCAGCCATTTTGAGAGCGAATGCTTTGTGGTTGAAGAGCAGCTGGAGGTTTAAGTGTAAACTTAAGAGAATACTGAGCTTCGGTGAGGACAGCCATCAGCAGTGAAGTAAGGCAGTCAGAAGAGGAGTGAACTATTGCAGCTGCTGGAGGCACAAGGGTAAAGGCAACATAGAAGAAGGCTTAACCGTGAAATACAGATAGTAGGTGAGAGAGTGGCTGGTGATCGGTGAGTAGATTTTCTTTTCTCTTCGCTTTGCTACTGTTGTTAAGGGTTAAGTCACCGCAGGAGATCCCAGACCTGTGTCATGCTCCTCCAGTTGAATGCGGGAATTCAGGGGCTATTCCGATGTCCCCGACTCCTTCACATGCAGGAAATGTGTCCAGATGCAGCTCCTGTCTGACAGTTTTGAAGCTGCATTTGGATTCACATCAGAGCACCCTTGAGACTGAGGGAATCAAGGATTGCACATTCAGGAAGTTGGTCACAGTGCAGATAAAAATTACTGAAGCTAGGGAATGAGTGACCAACAGACAGAGAAAGAATAGCAAAGTATAGCAGGGGTCCCCTGTGTCATCTACCTCCAAAACAGGTATACTGGTGAGCCATCTTCGCCCAACAGTATCCAAAACAGGTATACTGTTTTGGATACTGTTGGGCGAAGATGGCTCACCAGGGGAAAGCAGCAGCAGCCAGGTTCATGGCACTGTGGTTGGCTCTGCTGCACAGGAGGGCAGAAAAAAGAACGGCAGGGCTATACTAATAGGGGATACGTGGTAAAGGGGATAGATAGCTATTTATCTGGCTGCAAATGAGTGTCCAGGATGGTATGTTATCTCCCTGGTGCAAAGGTCCAGGATGTCTCAGAGCTGCTGTAGGACATTCTGGAGGGAGACGGTGAACAGCCAGCTGTTATGGCGCACATAGACACCAACAATACAGGTGAAAAAAGCAGATGAGTTCGTACAACCTGAATTTATGGAGTTAGGAGTTATACTAAAAAGTAGGACCTCAATGGTAGTAATCCGGGATTGCTAGTAGTGCCATGTGCTGGTCAGAGTAAGAATGGCTGAATAGCTAAGATGAATGCGTGGCTTGAAGGATGGTGCCAGAGGGAGAAATTCAAATTCCTGGGACATTGGAACTGGTTCTAGGGGGACCAGTACAAACTGAATGGTCTGCACCTCCCACACCCCAAAGATATGCAGGCTACGCGGATTGGTAGCCTGAATTGCCCACAGTCTCCAGGAATTTAAGCTAGGTAAGTTAGTCATGGTAAATACAGGGTTACAGTGATGGGTTGGGTCTGAGGGGGATGGTCTTCTGGGATGAGGGCCGATGTAGACTCGATGGGCTGAATGGCCTGCTTCCACACTTTAGGGATTCGAATGACTGGAACCAATGACCTATGGTGAGTGTTTGCCTGTGCTGGGGAGGGTTTAAACTAATATAGCAGGGGATAGGAACCAATGCAGGAAATATCAGGGATGTAAAGTGGGGACAGAAACAAAAGAAAATAAGGGGAAAAGTGAAAGTGGAAGGCAGAGAAACCAAAGACAAAAATCAAAAAGGGCCACATTACACCATGATTCTAAAGGAGTAATATACATCAAAGCAAAAGTGGGCCCTGCATGATTCTATGTTCTATGAAGGCTCTGTATCTCAATGCGTAGCCAGTTATTAATGGATATGATGTAACTGGAACCAAAGACACCTGGCTCCAGGGTGAGCAAGGGTGGGAATTTAACGTCCAGGGTTCTTCAATTTTCAGGAGAGACAGACAGAAAGAAAAAGGGAGGTGGGTAATATTTATTGTTAAGTGAGAAATTAACACAATAGTAAGAGAAGACATTAGCCTGGATGATGTGGAATCTGGATGGGTGGACTTGCAGAACACCAAAGGGAAAAAAGACATCAGTTGTTGTTGTGTACAAACCACTAACCAGTAGTTGTGAGGTTGGTGATTGTATCAAACAAGAAATTAGAGATGCATGCAGTCAGGGTACAGCAATTATTATGGTGACTTCAATCTACATATTGACTGGACAAACCAAACTGGTAGCAATGCATTGGAGAAGGATTTTCTTGAACATATGAGGGACCGTTTCCTTGATCAATATGCCGAGTTACCAACTAGAAAGCAAGTGATCCTAGACTGGGTTCTGTGTTACATTGTGGTGAGATTCTTTGGGGAAGTGTGACCATAATATGGTAGAATTCTTCATTAAGATGGAGAGTAACACAATTAAATGTGAAACTCCAGTCCTGAACTTAAAGAAAGCTAACAGTGATGGTATGACGCAAGCATTGGCTTGGATAAGCTGGGAAACAGGATAAGCTGGCCAAGGATACTTAAGGGGTTGACGGCGGATAGGCAAAGGCAGATATTTAAAGAACATGCATAGATGAACTTCAATAGTTGCATACCCCTATCTGGTGCAACAGTAAAATAGGGAAGGTGTGGGTAACAAGGGAAATCAGTGGTAGCGTTAAAGCCAAAAAGGGGGATATAAATTGGCCAGGAAAAGCAGGAATCCTGAGGACTAGAAGAAATTTACAATTCAGAGGAGAACAAAGGGTTTAATTTGGAAGGAGAAAATAGAATACAGTCAGATCTACTATAACATGGTAGTTTCATTCTTGTGCAATCCAATGTTATAAGAAAATAGTGTAATAGCAGAAACATTTAAACTAATGGGACCAGAGTCATGTTATAACCAATACACGCTTTAAAAGTTCATGCTCTAGAAACCATTCCCCCAATTCGTCAATCGCGTTACAACAAATTTGCATTATTGAAGTATGCATCATAGCAGAAGAACCTGTATGAAAGCAAGCTTATGGGAAATGAAAACTGACTGCAAACGCTTCTATTGATGCGTGAAGTGAAAAAGACTGGTGAAGACAAGTGTAGATCACGCAGCTAGAATCAGGTGAATTCATAACGGACAAAGACATGCAGACCAGTTGAATAAATACTTTGGATTTGTCTTCACTGATGAAGACACAACTAACCTTCAGGAAATGTTAGGAGACAAAGTCAAGCAAAAAAGGAGGAACTGAAGGAAATCCCAGTTAGTCAGGAAATGGCACTGGGGAAATTGACGGGATCAAAACCCAATAAATCCCCAGGGCTTCCCAGAGTACTTAAGGAAGTGGCCCTAGAAATAGTGGATGCATTGGCGATAATTTTACAGAATTCTGTAGACCCTAGAAGAGTTCCAATGGACTGGAGGGCAGCTTATGTAACCCTACACTTTAAAAAAGGAAAAGAAAAAAAAAATGGGGAATTATAAAACAGTTAGCCTGACATCAGTGGTGGGGAAAATAGTGGAGTCAATTCCAAATTGAGCATTTGGAAAGCAGTGATCGAGTCAGTCCTAGTCAGCATGGATTCACTACAATGAAAAAATAGTTTGACTATCTTCTGGAGTTTTTTGAGAATGTGACTGGTAGAATGGACAAGAGTGAATCAGTAGATGTTGTGCATCTGGACTTTAAAAAGGCTTTTGACAAGGTTTCACACAGTAATTTAGTAAGGAAAATTAAAGCTCATGGAATTGGAGGTAATGTTAACATGGATAGAACACTGGCTGGCTGATAGGAAGCAGAGTGGCAGGCAGTGACGAGTGGGGTGCCGCAGGGTTCAATGCTGGCACCTCAGATGTTCACATATACATTAACGATTTGGATGAAGGTACTGAATGCAATATCTCCAAAATTGCAGATAACACTAAGCTGGGTAGTGGTGTGTGCTGTGAGGAGGATGCTAGGCTGCTACAGGGGAACTTGGACAGACTGACTGAGTGGGCAAATACTTGGAAATGCAAGATAATGTGGATAAATATGAGATTAACCATTTTGGTTGCAAAAACAGGAAGGAAGGTTATCTGAATCGCGGCACTTTAGGAAAAGGTGAGGGGCAACAAGATCTGGATGTCATGGTGGAACAGTCACCATGCAGGTGCAGCAAGTGATAAAAAGAGCTAATGGTATGCTGTCCTTCATAGGAAGAGGATTTCAGTATCAGAGCAAGGATGTCTTGCTGCAGTTATACAGCTAGGAGAAAGTGAGGACTGCAGATGCTGGAGATCAGAGTCAAGAGTGTGGTGCTGGAAAAGCACAGCAGGTCAGGCAGCATCCAGGGAGCGGGAGAATCGATGTTTCAGGCACAAGCCCTTCTTCATTCCTGATGAAGGGCTTATGCCTGGAACATTGAATCTTTTGCTCCTCAGATGCTGCCTGACCCTGCTATGCTTTTCCAGCATCACACTTTCAACCGCAGTTATACAGTGCCTTGGTCAGACTACACCTGGAGTACTACATGCAGTTTTGGTCCCCTAGACAGAAAAAAGGTTGTTCTTGCTATTGGAAGAGCCCAGCGAAGATTCACCAAACTATACTTGAAAGGGTTCAGAAAAGATTTACAAGGATATTGCCAGGATTGGAGGATTTGAGCTACAGGGAGAGGCTGAACAGGCTGGGGCTGTTTTCCCTAGAGCGTTGGAGGCTGAGGGGTGACCTTATAGAGGTTTACAAAATTGTGAGGGTCATGGATAGGATAAATAGACAAAGATTTTTTCCCTGGGGGTGGGGAGTCCAGAACTGGAGAGCATAGGTTTAGGGTGAGAGGGGAAAGATATAAAAGATACCTAAGGGGCAACTTTTTCACGCAGAGGGTGGTATGTATATGGAATGAACTGTCAGAGGATGTGGTGGAGGCTGGTACAATGACAACATTTAAGAGGCATTTGGATGGGTTTATGAATAGGAAGGGTTTGGAGGGATATGCGGTGGGTACTGGCAAATAGGACTAGATTGGGTTGGGATATCCAGTCGGCATGGACAGGTTGGAACAAAGGGTCTGTTTCCATGCTGTACATCTCTATGATTCTATAACTCTGATTCCCAGAATGGCAGGACTGACATGAGGAAAGATGGGATGGACTGGGCTTGTACTAGCTGGAATTTAGAAGCATAGGGTGGAGGTGGGGGGTTGGGGGCGGGAGGGTGTTGTTGCTGTCTCTCAGAAATATATAAAATCCTGATTGGATTGAACAGGCTAGATGCAGAAAGAATATTCCCAATGTTGGGCAAGTCCAGAACTAGGGGTCACAGTCTCAGAATAAGGAGTGAGCTATTCAGGACTGAGATGAGGAAGAATATCTTTAGAGTTGTGGACCTGCGGAATTCTCTCCCACAGGAAGCCGTTGGGGGGCCAGTTCATTAGATATATTCAAGAGGGAGCTGACATGGACCTTGGAGCTAAAGGGATCATGGCACATGGAGAGAAAGTGGGAAGGGGTTACCCAGATTGCACAGTCAGCCATGATATTGAATGGTGGTGCAGGCTGGCAGGGCCAAATGGCCTACTCCTTCACCTATTTTTTGTTTGTAACAAGAAAATAAACTTCCAGAGTTGTTACACTTTCAAATCAGAAAGTCAACTCAGAAAATTGTAATGCCCAACATACCCGATTATACTTGAGCGATCCAATTCATGAAACTAAGAATTCCTTGCAGTGTCTGAATGGAATAGGATGATGTTCATACATTTAATTCCTGCTTATGCAGTTTCCACAGTAACACCTCTTTCACTGTTGTTGACATCATAGCATTCAAAATGGGATATGTCTGTTGGAATGCTGAATATCAACTTGGCCAATCTAACGAAAGCTTGTCATATGGAAATGCACCAAATTCAGGCAATTATTTAATATTTTTTCAAATGTAAAGTAATTCACCCCAAAATCCACAAAACTTAAATTCACCACAGAAAACATATTTAGGATTCCCATTTCAAATGTACTTGAAAGAAAATGACTTGTTTTTCCTAACCACTGGATATCTTAATGCATTGTACGGTTTATTGGAAGTCTACTCACTACTTCAACATATAGCAGTAAAATATGTACAGCAACTTCCACAAAGAGCAAGACGATGACAATTTGATAATCTTGTTTCAGGACTCCAGGGCAAAACTCCATGCTCTGCTTAAAAAATAACGTCAGGCAATCTTTCACATCCGTGCAGGTTGACAAAACAAGGTTTTTCCAAACACCTCCCTCAGTACTGCACTGGCAGGCCAACCTAGATTTCATACAGACACCTCCTGGAGTCATGATTTGGAAACACCAGTGTTGGACTGAGGTGTACAAAGTTAAAAATCACACAACACCAGGATATAACCCTACAGATTTATTTGGAGCACTGCTCCTTCACCAACCAAACCACCTGATGAAGGAGCAGCATTCCAAAAGCTAGTGCTTCCAAATAAACCTGGTGGACTATAACCTGCGTGATTTTTAACTTTGTACTTCCTGGAGTGGGGACTTGATGCTAGAACTTTGGGAGGGGAGAAAGTTAACAACCAAGCCATAGTTGGTCCTCATTCATAAACAGAACTTAGCAACATCATCAAAAACACAATCAGATTCTACATTTCACCAGCCTAGAGATGATACTATGTTGGTTCTGAAATGCTGCAAGAGAAATAAAATCAGGTTCATATACAATGGCCTAAAACTTGCTGGAGGGGGGCACAGTAGGTGAGCATCACAGCTTTACTTTTTTTCCACCCTTCAGCTGCAGTTAATTTTGAGATGCAAACTGCTGAAAATACAATTTGAAAACCATCAACAAGGAATCTACAAACCTTAGTGAGTGATAGATCGAATTGTTTCTCTCTTAGCCATTAAAATTTAAGGACGTGAATGACTAGCCAAGTTCTAAATTGCTAGCTTGGACATTTGATTCTATAAACCTTAAGTGATGAAATCTCAAAATTTCATCACTGCTAGTCAGTGACATTTCTGGTTTCACCAGCTACCTCCTAACCCACATATTCTCAATTAGCAGCATTTGCTTCCATAAATACTTTTCATTCTGTAGTCTAGTTGCTTGCTTTCAGTTCTATCATTCAATCTTGAGGATGGCTTTATCTCCTTTCATAATTTTCAAATACAGCAATGTCTTGCTGAGAAATTGATACCATCTCCAGTTTTTGAGGTTAACAAGAGACTGGTACAAATCATCCAATTCGTACAGATTCATAGCTCATAACCTATCATTTATTCAACAAAAATGCACATAAAAAATAGAATTCACTGTGAACAAACTTATTTTTGAAGAAAATTTTGGGCCAGTATTAGCAATTCATCCAAGTCCCATCGGCAATAACATTATAATATTGACTCTTTATTCAATATGCAACTTAAACACCTTATTGACATTAATGCTTTTAGTCTGACAATTTATAGGTAATGCAGCTGAGAAAATAGTTCAATCATTCAAATATTTCCTGCTGGACAATTAAATACATTCATTACTGTTTCATCGGAGTTGGGGCTCTTCCAGATCACATACCCCTTCGTCTCTTTTTGATCCAGGAGATCAATGTGGTCTGCTCCATTGATCGACAGGGCCTTAGTAATGATATTCAGGCTTTTAAGTGAATTCATATTCCTGCTTATTGTGAACTCCTTGTGTCACACACATTTATTAATGTAGGAATGTCAATATCATATTTATATATTCACTAAGGTTGTTTATTTAGTTTTGAATATAATTAACTGATTGAAAGACAGCACATGCTTTAGTTCAAAGCTATTTCTAATTCTTCTGCTAAAAACAGAATTGATCTTATTCTGCTTGAGCCACTGCATTAAAATATATTCCTAAAATATACAATCAAACGCACATTTGAATCCCATTGAATTTGTCTTCATTAGGATCAAGACACTGTGCAGTTTATTACATTTCTTTAAAAAAACACTTGAATGATGATATATTACTGTCACATGTACCAAGATACAGCAAAAAGAATTGTTTTACACGCTAACCAGACAAAGCATACCTTAGCTTACAGAAGCACATTAGATTAATAGAACAGAAAGCAGATAGTGTTCCAGCTACAAAGAAGGTGCAGAGGCAGATCAACTCTGTGAGAGGTCCGTTCAGAAGTCTGACAACAGCAGGCAAGAAGGTGTTCTTAAATCTATTGGTACAAGCTTTCAATCTTTTATATCTGCTGCAAGAGGGAAGAGTGTATATCTGGGAAGGAAGAGTCTTGATTATCAGGTTGTCTGTTTGCTCGCTGAGCTGGTGGGTTTGTTTTCAGACGTTTTGTCACCATGCCAGGTAACATTATCAGTGAGCCTCTGGTGAAACGCTGGAGTTCTATCTTGCTTGCTATGTGTGTGTCTTGGTCTGTTGTGGCAGGTGGCATCATTTTTGGTTGCTTCTGAGATGTTGGTAAATGGGGTCCAAATCTGTGTGTTTGTTAAAGGAGTTTTTGTTTGAATGTCAGGCCTCTGGGGATTCTCACGAGTGTCTTTGTTTGGTCTATCCCATGATAGATACATTGTCCCGGTCAAGCTGGTGTCCTTCTTCGTCTGTGTGCATGGATACGTGATAGTTGGTGCTAATGTATACTAGTGTCTAGTTTTCTGTTGGTTTGTCCAAAGTAATGTTTGTTGCAGTCCTTGTAGGGTGTTTTGAATATTACATTCATTCTGTTGGCTGTGGGTATGGGGTTCTTAAAATTCATCAGTAGTTGTTTTAGTGCAGTAGTAGGTTTGTGGGCTACCATGTTGTCTAGGAGTAAGAGTAATCTGGTGGTCATCTCCGAAAGGTCTTTGCTGTATGGCAAGGTGACGAGAGTCTCTGACATGCCCAGAGGCTGAGCATTCAAACCAGAATTCCATTAAACATAGATTTGGACCCCACTTAACAACCTCTCAGAAACAGAACCAGAAGTGATACAACGCACCACAACAGACCAAATCACACAAATAGAAATTTGGACAGGACACCAACACTTCACTGGAGGCTCACTAATGATGTTACCTTGCATAGTTATGAAACATCTGAAAACAAACCCAACAGTTCAGTGAATAAACAGACAACCTGATCCACATGTTTCCAAAATCTCAAGGGTCTTGATTACCTTGGCTGCTTTCCCAAGGCAATATGAACTGTAGATACAGGATTTAGATCAGAGTGGTGCTGGAAAAGCACAGCAGATCAGGCAGCACCCAAAGAGCAGGAAAATCGATTTTCTGGGCAAAAACCCTTCATCAGGAAGAGAGGCAGGAGGCTGCCTGACCTGCTGTGCTTTTCCAGCACCACTCTGATTTAAACTCTGGTTTCCAGCATCTGCAGTCCTCTCTTTTGCCTGAACTATATGAAGGGCTTTTGCCCAAAACATTGATTTTCCTGCTCCTCGGATGCTGCCTGACCTGCTGTGCTTTTCCAGCACCACTCTAATCTAGAATCTGGTTTCCAGCATCTGCAGCCCTTGTTTTTACCTGTAGATACTGTCAATGGAAGGAAGGCTGGTTATTGTGATGAACGGGGCTGCGATCACAACTCTCTATTCTTGTGCTATTGTCACTGCAAGTAAATTTGAACTTTTATTGCTGTTGCTCTTTGGTGTCCCTTTTTTGTTGAGTTCTAAACGTTTTAAAATTTCCGGTGTGTATTTATTATTCACAAATTCAATAGTTTAGCACATTCAACAGATTACAATAAGCAAGGTCAGTGTTCATTTTTGCATAAATTTGTGCAGAGTTATTAGGAATTCAACTAAGTTTTGGATGCAAGAAAGCTGAAGCCCATTCAACTCCTTACAAACATGAAGGACGATGAAACTTTTTTTAAAAAAAGCAAGCAGACAACCAATTCAAATGACATGTTAACTTGCATCAAATAAATATACATATTAAGCATGCAGTCAAACTATAACACCAATTTCTTTTTGGGACAAGTTGGAAGGAAAAGGAAAACACCAAAATGTTGATAACATTTAATTCTGAATTCAACTAAAACTCTTGCAAATAAGAGAGTCAAAGAAAAGTTTCTGGAAACAATGAAACAAGTCCACAAAAGTTTGTGGGGGTGGGGTTATTTCATAAAAATGTCTAAGATGAATGGTACAAAGAAGGTAGGCTAAAAGAGTGAGAAGATCAATCATCTCAAATGACAAAGATTACATAGGTTAAGTCCAAAAATACAAATATATTGATATTTAGTATTGTTAAACTACTAGCCAGATGTGGATTCAATACAGATTATCAGCTAGTTAAACATGCACATAAAACCTTGTGCACAAAACATTTCAATATCAAGGATAAAACGAGCATAAGTAGATAAACTTACATTAAAGATTCTTAACCGCAGACATTAAATATAACATCTATAATGATTACTAGCTTTTAATGAAAACAAATTGAATATATTATTTTCTAATGATTAATTTTATATTTGCTTAGATAGTCCACGTCACTATTGTGATGAAATCCTCTAGACATATCTATTTTACACTGAGTACACCAGCTTTATGAAAAACATTCAAGCCATATAACATCTCTTGAGTCTGCCAACTTTCAATTCTGCCTATGACAGCAATGCAGCTTACTGCCAAGATTTTTTAAACAGGCTACTCAGAACAATTCAGGAGTGACAGAAGGTCAGTTCAAGAAGCCATGTTGAACAGTCAGCTCAGGGAAGATCAAGAATCAGCTTAGTTGTTCTTTGGAGAAAGGAACAGAAGCACTTCCATGTTAGGCAGTTAGCTTGCTGCTAAAGGCAACTCTACACAAGCTCAGTATAGTTGGGAGTGTTCGATGAAATCCTACAGCTGTTGAACTACTGGGTAGCCTGGCCCCAGGGAAGTTTGAGAAGCTGTGCAGACTCAGAAGAACCTATGTTCCAATAACAGGTCAGTAAAGTTTAAGAGTAAGGAGCTGAAAAGCCAGAAGCAGTATTCACTATGTAACTCAGCAAGGTTGGAGCTTGGGGAAAACCCAGAGGCAGCTTTTGGCTTCATGAAGTTAATTGTGGAGGAAAAGCTAAAGCTACACCTGTAACAAAGCATGGAATAGATGTGAATGCAAGAGGAGTGTGAATCCAGAACAAGAGGATGATAAAATATCACAGCAGCAGTCATTGAAACAATTCATTACAGAACAGCTGGAGGAATTTTCAAGGCCAAATTGGTAAATGTGAAGAACTGTAATCCCTGACAACAGAATCATACAATCTCTACAGAATAGAGAGGGTATTTAGCCTATCGAGTCTGAACCGACTGTCTGTAAAGCATTCCTCCCTGACTCCGACTCTTCTCCCCCTCCCCCCCACCCTATTCCCATAAGCCTGCATTTACCAACCTGCACAACTTTGGACAGTAGGAGGAAACCAGAGCATCTGACAGAAACCCACAGAGACACTAGGAGAATGTATAAGCTCCACAGTCACCCAAGGCTGGAATCAAACTGTGGCATTGTGAGGCAGTACTAACTACTGTGCCACTGTGCTGTCAATAAAAGGTAAAGTCAGCATAGTCCTAATGGAGCACAGAGCTGCTCTCTCATTAGACAGCTGATGATTTGACGCTCTGGAAAGTCTTTTGTGGCAACCTCAACTAGGACAGGAATTGAAGCCACACTGTTGGCATTACTCAGCATAGCAAATTACCAGTCAACTGAGCCAGCTGTCCAGTAAACTTTACTAATTTCATCACGTTAATTCTGGTTGTTAAAAATAAGTTATACGTACCTCAGATTATACACATTAGAGAAATACAAAGTACTGCCATCTGTTCAAAACCATAGAATCATGCAAGCCCCCTGAATCATACATCTTGTCCCTAACTAATCATAATGCTGTGAAGTCATCCAAGCAAAACATCATTTCAGATTCCCAGTATCTGAAAAATGTGAAATATCACTTTAGATCGGACTAAGTAATTTAAATCAGGAAATATTATTATTGCTGAACAGTGCAGTTAGAAAATTCACTAAAATATTTAACATCACTCCAATATTTAGGATTCACTAAAACATTTAATAAGTTAAAGATGGCTAGTCAGACAATGTGCTACAGCTTTAGTACGTGGGAGCTGGTGGATGCCAGTTGGATCCACTGGAACCATATCTGCCGCTACTGTTGGCTGCTCAAGAAATTTTGGCTCAAAATGATGAGCTGGATTCCAAGCTGCAGGTTCTACAACACATCAGGGAGTTTCGGGGAGGTTATTGGGGCATTGTTTCCTAAAACAATCATGCGCCTTTAGATAAGTTACAGATATTTGGTTCATGGCCTGAGACAGAAGGGTATGAAAGAATGAGGCAGATATTGGAATCTAGAACGTAGCTTCCAAAGAGCCAAGTGCCCTTGTCCAATAGGTGCCAAGTCAGGTAGGAAAGTGATGGCCGTGTGAGGGAACTTTGGTTGACGAGGGAGGTTGAATGTCTTGTAAGGAGGAAGGAGGCGGCTTACATAAGGTTGAGGAAACAAGGTTCAGACAGAGCATTGGAGGGATACAGGATAGCCAGGAGGGAGCTGAAGAAAGGGATTAGGAGAGCTAAGAGAGGGCATGAAAAATCTTTGGCGGGTTGGATCAAGGATAACCCCAAGGCCTTTTATGCGTATGTGAGAAACAGGAGAATGACGAGAACGAGGGTAGGTCCGATCAAGGACATAAGTGGGAGACTGTGTATTGAGTCAGAAGAGATAGGAGAGGTCTTGAATGAGTACTTTTCTTCAGTATTTACAAATGAGAGGGACCGTATTGTTGAAGAGGAGAGTATGAAACAGACTGGCAAACTAGAGGAGATACTTGTTAGGAAGGAAGAAGTGTTGGGCATTTTGAAAAACTTGAGGATAGACAAGGCCCCCGGGTCTGACGGGATATATCCTAGGATTATGTGGGAAGCAAGAGAGGAAATTGCAGAACCGTTGGCAATGATCTTTTCGTCTTCACTGTCAATGGGGGTGGTGCCAGGGGATTGGAGAGTGGCGAATGTTGTGCCCTTGTTCAAAAAAAGGGAATAGGGATAACCCCGGGAATTACAGGCCAGTTAGTCTTACTTCGGTGGTAGGCAAAGTAATGGAAAGGATACTGAGGGATAGGATTTATGAGTTTCTGGAAAGACACTGCTTGATTAGGGACAGCCAGCACGAATTTGAGAGGAGTAGGTCTTGCCTTACAAGTCTTATTGAATTCTTTGAGGAGATGACCAAGCAGGTGGATGAGGGTAGAGCAGTGGATGTAGTGTACATGGATTTTAGTAAGGCATTTGATAAGGTTCCCCATGGTCGGCTTATGTGGAAAGTCAGGAGGCATGGGATAGTGGGAAGTTGGCCAGTTGGATAGAGAACTGGCGAATCGGTCAAAGTCAGAGAGTGGTGGTAGATGGTAAATATTCAGCCTGGAGCTCAGTTACAAGTGGAGTTCTGCAGGGATCAGTTCTGGGTCCTCTGCTGTTTGTAATGTTTATTAATGACTTGGAAGAGGGAGTAGAAGGGTGGGTCAGTAAATTTGCAGATGATACGAAGATTGGAGGAGTTGTGGATAGTGAGGAGGGCTATTGTTGGCTGCAAAGGGACTTGGATATGATGAAGAGCTGGGCTGAGGAGTTCAACCCTGTCAAGTGTGAGGTTGTCCATTTTGGAAGGACAAATAAGAATGCGGAATACAGGGTTAACGGTAGGGTTCTTAGTAAGGTGGAGAAGCAGAGGGATCTTGGGGTCTATGTTCATAGCTCTTTGAAAGTTGCCACTCAGGTGGATAGACCTTGTAAGAAGGCCTATGGTGTATCAGCGTGCATTAGCAGAGGGATTGAATTCAAGAGTCATGAGGTGATGTTGCAGCTGTACAGGACCTTGGTAAGGCCACATGGAGTACCGTGTGCAGTTCTGGTCGCCTCATTTTAGGAAAGATATGGAGGCTTTGGAGAGGGTGCAGAGGAGATTTACCAGGATGTTGCCTGGAATGGAGAATAGGTCGTACGAGGATAGGTTGAGTGTGTTAGGCCTTTTCTCATTGGAATGGCGAAGGATGAGGGGTTTACAAGATGACCAGGGGATAGAGTAGACAGTCAGAGACTTTTTCCCCGGGTGCAACAGAGTGTTACAAGGGGACATAAATTTAAGGTGAAGGGTGGAAGGTATTGGGGGGGGGGGGGGGGATGTCAGGGGTAGGTTCTTTACCCAGAGAGTGGTGGAGGCATGGAATGCGCTGCCTGTGGGAGTGGCAGAGTCAGAATCATTGGTGACCTTTAAGTGGCAATTGGATAGGTACATGGATACGTGCTTAAGCTAGGACAAATGTTTGGGACAACATCGTGGGCCGAAGGGCCTGTTCTGTGCTGTATTGTTCTATGTTGTATCTTGCACATGCAGTAGACAAAGGCATAGACTGCACGGAGGATGAGCAAACTGACTAAACCATCATGGTGCAGAGTGCCATTCAACCTGGAGGGGGTGGGTGCGCATAAAGAAATGTAGTAGCAATAGGAAATAGTGTAGTTTAGGAATTGTTCCTGTTTTCTGTAGCAAATACAGAGACCCAAAGTCTGGGTTGCCCATCTGGTACTATGCCTAAAGGCATCTTTTCCAGGATTTGAGAGGAACTTGGAATGGGAAACGAAGAATCCAGTTGTCATGGTCCAGACTCATACTAATGAGCAATTAGCATTGTAGGGACTAGGAAAGTAGTTCAGCTGAGGGACTATGAGCAATTTGGCAGCCAAAAAACAGAACCACAAAAGCAAGAATTTCCGCTACCTGAGTTACATGCAAATTGTATACGATAAATCACATTAGAGGCAAATGGCTTCCAATTTGCCACCAGTATTGGGAAAAGAGAAATGTTCCATTGGAACAGCCTTCATTTGAATCCTGCTACAACCTGTGTCATGGTGAATTGTATGACGAGGGTTGTAGATAGTCTTGGAATGGTAAGAACTCATTACTCAAGGATATTTGAGATTCCAGAAAAAGTGGCAAAAGGGAGGAAGCAATGGGATAGCATATTTCAATGGATTCTGGAATTCGTTACCCCAGAGTGTGGTGGATGCCTGAACATTGAGTAAATTTAAAAGGAGATGGATTTTTAATTAGTAATGGGTTAAAAAGTTGGAGAACTGCCTCAAGAGGCTGTGTTGCCTACCCCTGCTCCTAGTTCTTATGTTCTTAATTGTCAGGGGTGCACATTATCTGGACATGGGTAACATGGAAGTCAAGATTGCACCAGGAATTATTTCTTAGATCAGTATCTTGCACAAACTACTGGGAAACAGGCTATTTTAGATCTAGGTATATGCAATGAAGCAAGATTAATAAGAGACTTCACAGCTAGTAATACCTGCAAGAGGATCCATCACAACATGGTAGAATTTCAAATTCAGTTTGAGGAGGAGCAACTTGGGTCTGAAACTAGTGTCCTCAAGTTAAATAACAGCATTTAAAGAGGGATAAAGAAAGAGATGCCTAAAAAGTGAACTGGGAAGCCAAACTAAGCAGAAAATCAGTAGATGAGCAGTAGTATACATTGAAGCTGTTATTTCACGTTCAGAAGTATTTTCCAGTTGAAATATGCTATCCCATTGCTTCCTCCCTTTTGCCACTTTTTCTGGAATCTCAAATATCCTTGAGTAATGAGTTCTTACCATTCCAAGACTATCTACAACCCTCGTCAGAAAGATGATTCCATGAGAAGGATAAATGTCTGTAATTAACAAATAAAATTGAGAGTATCCAATCAAACACGAAGGCCTAAGAAGTTAGGGATAGGCTAGGGAATTGGGATGTTTTTAGGAACCAGCAATGGATGACTATAAAGAAGAGTGGAATAGAAAAAGAGAAAATTGAGTGTGAAAGTGAAGTGGCAAATACAAAATCAAATAGCAAGAGCTTCTACATGTATATAAAAATAAAATAGCTGCAGTGTGTGTAGGACTACTGGAGGAAGTAAATGAGGAATTAATAATGGAGAACAGGGAATTGGCAAACAATTTAAACCAATATTTTACAGTCTTCACAGTGGAGGACAATAAACATCCCAAAGATATCAGATATGCAAACATAACGAAAATCATCATGGAGCAGTTTCTTTCAAGACAACATATGTGATAAACTAATAGGACTGAAGTCAGACAAATCACTAGGACCTGATGGCATGCATCTAAGGGCTTTAAACGAAGGACTGCAGTAGTAGTGGAGGCATTAGTCAAAATATTCCAGAACTTAATGAATTGGAAAATCACAAATGTAACAGCCTTGATCAGCGAGGAAGGGAGACAGGGAGAAAGATTCAACAGTCCAATTAACCAAATATCTGTCACTGATAAAGTGCTAGAGCCCATTTTTAAATAGGCAATAGCAGCCCATTCAGAAAAGCTTAACATAATCAGAGTCAATGTGGTTTTGTGAAAGGAAAATCTCATTTGACAAGTTTCCTAGAGTTCTTTGAGGATTAAGAGCAAATATAGTTGGTAAAGGGAAGCCAGCAGATACCTAATATTTGGATTTCTAGAAAGCAATTAGTAAGATGCCACATAAATTGCATAAGATAGGAGTAATTATTAGAACAGATTGAAAAGTGATCAACACAGAAGTTAGAGAATTGGGTCATTTTCAGATTGGTAACACATAAATAGTAAAGTGCCATAAGGAAAATGTCTTAATTCCTCAATTTTTACTATCTATATTAATGAGTAGACGAAGGGGCAGAATGTAATGCATCCCAATTTGCTGAAGATACAAAAATACGTGGCGTCAACAAGATAAGGAATCTGCAAGGAGACATAGACAGGCTGAGCGAGTGGGCAAATATGTGGCCAATGTAGTTTAATGTAGGTCAGAGTACGGTCATGCAGTTTGACAGGAAGAAACAAAAGGCAGACTGTTATTTAATTGAAGAGAGATTCCAAAAAAAAGGGAAGCAAGGGATCTATGTGTTCTGTGCATGAAAAACAAAGTCAGCATGCAGGTGCAACTTTAATTAAATCAACAAATGGAATTTAGAACTTTATCGCTAGGGAGTTGGAATTTAAAAATAGAGTAATCTCGTAACAACTATGCAGGGTGTTGGATCAGGCCACACCTGAAGTATTGTGTACAATTTGGGCTTCCATATTGAAGATTACCAGCATTACAGGCAGTTCAAAAAAAAAGAGATTCACTCGACTGATTCCTGAGATGAAGGTGTTATCATAGAATCATACCATGTAGAAGAGGGCCTTTGGCCCAGCATGTCTACACTGCCAAAAATATACAATCAAAACAGATAAGACCTTTATTCATTAAGTTAAAAGAGTAAGGGATTCTTATTGAAATCTGAAAACTTCTGAGGGAGCTTAACAGGGTAACTGTTAAGATGACGTTTTCACTCGTGGAGGAATCTCAAACCAGGAGACATAGTCACAAAATAAAGGGGTCACTTATTTAACATTGCAATGTGAAAGAAATTCAGAGATCTGGCAGCATCTCTGGAGTGAGAAAGAGTGCTAATATTTTGAGTCTAGTATAATTCATCAGAACTCAATCATCTTCTTTGCAAAATGAATTCAGATACAAGTCTTTTTTTGGCAATACTTGCAGTTGAGGTGTCTTGGCCACAGAAATCATTGATGGGCTCATTGTGAGCTATGCATTCCAAATGAATAATTTTAAATATCCATTTAGTTCTCTCCTGGACTACCTTTTCAGGGTGTGGCACACTGTCTCAACAAGGTTATGTTGTGACATTCTCTTATAAAATGGAGTTGCATTAGTTTTGGATCAGATAACTTTTAACAGGCATTTTCAAATGGGCTAGCTCATTTTTAACTGTTTTCTCCCAATGCAAAAATTTAAGTTAGTCAATGATGTAAAGATTAAGAGAGTCTCTACTTCATATCATGTGAATAAAAGCAATACTTTCTTCTGATTTAAACTTACCAAAAAGCCTGCTTCTTGTTTATGAGATTCACAACTTTCCAAACAAGTTTAAGAACAGTTCATCATGCTTCAGACACATAAATAAACAGAATATAATGATCTGTCAGGTTCTAAGTTTGCATACAACTGTGATGTTGATCCCTTAGAAATTGTACAACAGTGGTACACAAAAATAAATCAGGATACAAGCTTAGCAGCAGTAATGTTAACATTTTAGGAGATTTACTTTACCTTTCCTTGAACAACTTTTCAAAACCACAAGATTCTACTTTATACTGTGAAGAGCCCAAAAGGGTCTCTGATCACTCCATGGTATGACAAAGCACATGAAGGATGACAAATCTTCCCCCAAAAGAATGAAACTACAAAGGACTTCATCAGGTTTGAAGAAAGCAGTATACATAAATCATCTGAAAAACAGATGACCTCAAGCAACTGCAATAACTTTGCAGGGTACCACATTGCTCAATAAGAATTTCTGTAAGATGCACAGCTAAGTAGTACTCTCAATGGCTTGTCACAAGTTGATCTTTTTAAATCGCTGCACGTGTAGGTGACTAAAACTGAACTGCTTTTTTTCCAAACTCACGACAAGTTCTTTATGAGGAAAGGGATTTTTTGTTCATGAGGATTTGAAGAATTCAATAAGTCAAAGCACAGAAAGAGTCCACAAACATGCCTTCCTTGTGAACATCAATTTTAATTGCATTTTTTCAACTTGGTACACTGTATTCACTGCTGGTAATTATGGTCTCTGCTATATTGGGGAGAAAAAAACATTGGGTAATTGACTGCCTTTCAGAACAGCTCCATTCAGTTAGCAAGCATGATTTGTATCTCTCATTTTAATTTGTCACCATGCTCCCATTTTGGCCTCTATCTTCAGCCTCCTGCTAATATTAAATCTCTCAATATTAAGCATCTTTTAAAATGAGTTGATCAACTCAGTTTTAATTGCTTTTATCCAGCATTTGAACTGTTCATTTATGACTCGCAAGTCTTGCTTATTGTTTGCTAATTTTGATTTGAAACCCTTCAATTCTGATTGATTTCACTGCCTTTGTTTTTAAATAAGCTACTAGAATATGAATGATTCTCAGCATTTAAAGATCATGTCATTTTCTCAATCAGCATAAGTAAAAAAAATTTGTAAGTTTCTTAATCCTTGGAGTTCTACCCAAGAATCATTCTCTTCCGAAACCTCCCCATGCCAATTTTAAAGTAGCATAATCTAAACTACATACAATTCTAAATGTTGCCTTGCAACTGATCTATAGAAGATTAGTGTAACTTAAATAAACTTGTCAACTTCTCTCAAGATATATCCATCACTGAATCTGTTTTACCAATCTTAATGCTATCACACCCAAATGCCTTTTTCAGGGGGAACAGATACCTTAAATTGTAAATGCATTTAACATTTTCTGTTCCAACAGGAATTATACTTCCAAACATGAACTTTACGAAGTATGTTCCAGTTATTTGAGATACATGTCCTTTTGAAGGCAACTATCTCCCTCTTCATTGTAGTTAATTCTTACAATTTTGTGTCTTCTGCAGTGTGACATAAACCAGTTTGGCAGAAACTCAAATTTACTTATCACTGTAAGCACACCATTAACATATCAACATCCAAATATGTTGGGCGCCGTAATCCTTTACGATAATGTTAAAATGTAATGAGGATTCAGAACACTACTTCACCCAAAGTTAAAAAACAACCACACCACATCAAGTTATACTCCAGCAGGATCTTGCTCCACAGCTACCTGACGAATGAGCAGAGCTCCGAAAGCTAGTGCTTCCAAATAAAGTTGTTGTACTATACCCTGGTGTTGGGAGATTTTTTACTTTGTCCACCCCCAGAAACTCCACATCATTGTCACCCAAAGTAATCGACCATACGAAGTTCCAGATTCCTAACATTTTTAATCTTTGCATGTTCCATCAGATCTCAGATCCAAGAAAAATGACTTCAAGAACCATATGCTAATTATTGTGGTCTGAAAAGCTACTATCTAATCTATGTAAACTTACATCTCAACTTACAGCAGCCAATACTTGCCTACTCTGGTGGGAGTGCACGAGAGGGAGACAGGTGGGCGGGAAGGCAGGCAGGGGTGCAACGGGACAGACAGCAAGAAAGAAGGAGATAAAGAAAAAGAGTTTAGCTATGGATCGGCTATAAACTAACAAAATGGCACAATAGGCTTACAAGTTGAATGACATACTCCTGCTCCTTTGCTTCTTTAAACAATATTTCTTTGCTCTTGGATAGATTTTCCTCAATGCCTGTCCTCAGTTTTCAAAATCTGTTCAGCTAGGATTTTGTCCCTTTCTCAGGGTTTTATTTTTTTGCTTTCCCTTTTTAATATCCAAAGATTTTCATCATGCTTTAATGTAGCTAGTTGCTTTCACTGTTCCTTGGGAGCAGTGCAGACAAATCAATTCTGCAACTCTGACAAGGGAAAAAAACTACTAATACTAACAGAACCAGAAGCAACAATACCTGCCAACTGCTTTCCCCTCAGCCATATGCCATTCTACAGGACAGGAGATTGGCTCAACACAGGGGCAACACAGACCACCAGCTTTCCTCATCCTGGAAACATACATAAGGTCTAGGCAAGTGAAGACAGACGAAGCTTTGGAAGAATATCCGCAATCTGAAACGAGGAATTAGAGGGCTAAAAGGCGTCATGAGATATCTTTAGCAAATAGAGTTAAGGAAAATCCCAAAGCCTTTTATTCACCTTTCAGGAGCAAGAGAGTACCGAGAGAAAGGGCTGGCCAACTCAAAGACAAAGGAGGAAGGTTATGCATGGAGTCAGAGCAATTGATGAGATTCTTAACAAGTACTTTGCATCAGTATTCACCAAGGAGAGGGCCATGATGTATACTGAGGTTAGGGATAGATGTTTGATTACTTTAGGTCAAGTCAGCATAAGGAGGAAGGAAGCGTTGGGTATTCTTAAAGGCATTAGATTAGATTAGATTAGATTACTTACAGTGTGGAAACAGGCCCTTCGGCCCAACAAGTCCACACCGCCCTGCCGAAGCGCAACCCACCCATACCCCTAACCTAACACTACAGGCAATTTAGCATGGCCAATTAGGGTGAACAAGTCCCCAGGTCCAGATGGGATCTATCTCAGGTTACTGAGAGAAATGAGAAAAGGAATAGCTGGGGCCTTAACAGATCTTTGCAGCATCCTTGATCAGTTTGAAGTTCGAGGACTGAAGAATTGTTAATGTTGTCCCTTGTTTAAGGAGGGTAGCAGGGATAATCCAGGTAATTATAGACCAGTGAGCCTGACGTCAGTGGTAGGGAAGCTGATGGAGAAGATACTGAGGAATAGGATTTATTCCTATTTGGAAGAAAATGGGCTTATCAGTGATAAGCAATATGGTTTTGTGCAAAAAAGGTCATGTCTTATCAATTTAATAGAATTCATTGAGGAAGTGACAAAGTTGATTGATGAGGGAAGGGCTGTAGATGTCATATAGATGGACTTCAGCAAAGTGTTTGATAAAGTTCCCCAAGGTAGGTTGATTGAGAAAGTGAATTGCATGGGATCCAGGGTGTACTACTTAGATGGACGGAAAACTGGCTGGGCAACAGGAGACAGAGAATAGTAGGGGAAGGGAGTTTCTCAAAATGGAGAGTTGTGATCAGTGGTGTTCCACAGGGATCCGTGCTGGGACCACTGTCATTTGTGATATACATAAATGATTTCGAGGAAGATATAGGTGGTCTGATTAACAAGTTTGCAAATGACACCAAGACTGGTGGAGTAGCAGATAATGAAGGAGACTGTCAGAGAATATAGCAAAATATAGATAGATTGGAGAGTTGGGTGGAGAAATGGCAAATGGAATTCCATCTGGGCAAATACAAGCTGATGCATTTTGAAAGATCCAATTCAAAAGGGAACTATAGGGATTTACTGTAGTAAATGGAAAAGTCTTGGAGTAAATTGCTCCCTAAAGGTGGCAGTGCAGGTCACTGGAGTGGTCAAGGCTGCATGCGGCATGTTTTCCTTCACTGGACGGGGTATTGAGTATAAGAGTTGGCAGGTCATGTTACAATTGTATCAGACTTTGGTTCAGCCACATTTGGAATACTGCATATAGTTCCAGTTGCCATGTTACGAAAAGGATGTGGATGTTTTGGAGAGGATGCAGAGGAGGTTCACCAGGATATTGCCTGGTATGGAGAGTGCTAGCTATGAAGAAAAGTTGAGTAGATTAGGATTATTTTCATTAGAAATAGGGAGACCAAGGTCTACAAAATCATGAGAGTTATAGATGGGATGGATAGCAAGAAGTTTGTCCCCCCCCAGAGTGGGAAACTCAATTTCTAGGGGTCACGAATTCAAAGTGAAAGGAAAAATGTTCAGGGGAGATATGTGTGGAAAGTTCTTTATGCAGAGGGTGCCTGGAACACATTACCAAGTGGTAGAGGCAGGCACAATAGAGTCATGTATCTAGACAGATATATGAATGAATAGGGAGCACAGGGATACAGATCGTTAGAAAATAGGTGACAGATTTAGATAGAGGATTTGGATTGGTGTAAGGCTTGGAGGGCCGAAGGGCCTGTGTTGTAATTTTCTTTGTTCTTTGTTCAATATCTAATATGGATAAATCAGTCACAGAGCAGAAAATTTCTTGTATCTACTACACGAGGTAAACATGAAAAAAATCTAGATAGAAACATACTAAGTCATAAAAGGTAATGAAAAGTATTTAAAAGACAAGATGAAATCTAATAAGTCACTGCTCTCAGATTGGGGGCCAATCTCGCTGCCAATTGTGGAGTACAAGATTTTGTACTCCAATCAGGTAAGGTCTGTTCTGGAGTCGGTGAACCACCCTGACCAGACTTGTGCAAAATCTAACAGGAAGATTCCAAAAAGCTTCACACTACTCAGATATACCATTGCATGTGTGGGGGACAGAACGATGGACATTGATATGGACCAGAAGAATGCTTTTGATAGAATACTGTACACACACAAGATAGATGTGCTCTCCAAAACGGGGTTTGCAGAACTATAAGAACAGAAGATAGGCCATTCAGCCAATTCAGTCCACTCTGCTATTCAATCATTGCCAATGTTTTTCATCCCTCATCTCCTGCCTTCTTCCTATACCTTGATTCACTTACTATTCAAGAATCTGTCTTAAATACACTCAATGACTTGGCCTCCAGAGCCATCTTTGGCAACATATTCCACAGATTAACCAGCCTCTGGCTGAGGACATTTTCATCTCAGTTCTAAAGGTCGCCCCTTCAGAGGCTGTGGCCTATGGTCACGGTCTCTTCTTCTAGTGGAAACATTTTGTCCGTGTTCACTCTATAAAGACCTCTCCATATTCTCCAAGTTTAAATGAGATCCCCTTTCATGCTTCTAAATGCAGATACAGACAAAGACTCCTCAAATTTTCCTTATATGACAAGCCCTTCATCCCCATGTAAACCACCTCTGGACTCCCTCTATTGCCAGTTCATCTTTCCTTTGATACCAGGCCTAAAACCACTCAATTTTCCAAACATAATCTGACCAGAGCCTTATGTAGCCGCGGCAGTACATTTCTGCTCTTGTATTCTAGCCGTTTTGAAATAAATGCTAACATGGCATTTACCTTTCTAAATACCAACTGAACCTGCATATTAACCTTTAGAATTCTGAACTAGGACTCTGAAGTCCCTTTGTGCTTCAGATTTATAAGGCCGTTCCTCATTTAGTAAATATTCTACACCTTCATTCCTCCTATCAAAGTGCATAAACTCACTTTCTCCACATAGTATGCCATCTGCCACTTCTTTGTCCATTTTCTTAGTCTGTCCATGTCCTTATGCAGTCTTCCCAACTCTCCAATACTATGTGTCCCTCCACCTTTTTTTTTGGAATGCGCACATATTGGAATAGAGTTGAATGCTTAGTCCTCTGCAAACCACAGCTGAAAGAACTAGAGATCAATGGAACTAAGGCATCCTTGGCCAGTGGAAATGGAGAACTCACAGCTATGGTGAGCTAACTAATATTACTAAAATAATTTAACCTCATGTCATGCAATGCTCTGTCCTGTTAGTTTGATTTTGGGTGAAATATCACCTTCATAACAATTAGCTGCAATAATCTTACCTTCCCAGTATAAATACACATCGTTTTCCTTTAACTGGGCCTTTCAGTCAACTGAAACAAACACTACCTCACAGATGATTAAGTTCTCAGCAGTGCTGATATTGTTACACTCATGGTAAAAATGGCCATTCAATTTTCAACTTTCACCATCTAATTGTTATCCTGGGAACAACAGAAAATAGGTGTAGGAGTAGGCCATTCTGCCCTTCGAGCCTGCACCACCATTCAATATGATCATGGCTGATCATCCTTAAATCAGTATCCTGTTCCTGCCTGATCTCCAAACCCTTGATTCCACTATCCTTGAGAGCTCTATCCAACTCTTTCTTAAATGAATCCAGAGACTGGGCCTCCACTGCCCTCTGGGCAGAGCATTCCACACAGCCACCACTCTGGGTGAAGAAGTTTCTCCTCATCTGTCCTAAATGGTCTACCCTGTATTTTTAAGCTGTGTCCTCTGGTTCGGCACTCACCCATCAGCGGAAACATGTTTCCTGCCCCCACAGTGTCCAATCCTTTAATAATCTTATATGTCTCAATCAGATCCCCTCTCAGTCTTCTAAACTCAAAAGTTTAGAAGCCCAGTCGGTCCAGTCTTTCAGCATAAGGTAGTCCCCACCATTCCAGGAATTGACCTCGTGAACCTACGCTGCACTCCCTCAATAGCCAAAATGTCTTTCCTCAAATTTGGAGACCAGAACTGCACACAGTACTCCAGGTGTGGTCTCACCAGGGCCCTGTACAGCTGCAGAAGAACCTCTTTGCTTCTATACTCAATCCCTCTTGTTATGAAGGCCAGCATGCTATTAGCCTTCTTCACTATCTGCTGTATCTGCATGCTTGCCTTCATTGAGTGGCGTACAAGAACACCCAGATTTCTTTGTACTGCCCCTTTACCTAAATCGATTCCACTTAGGTAGTAAGCTGCCTTCCTGTTCTTGCCAAAGTGATAACCACACATTTATCCACATTAAACTGCATCTGCCATGCATCTGACCACTCACCTAACCTGTTCAGGTCACCCTGTAATCTCCTAACATCCTCCTCACATTTCACCCTGCCACCCAGCTTAGTATCACCAGCAAATTTGCTATTATTACTAATACCATCTTCTATATCATTAACATATATTGTAAAAAGCTGCGGTCCCAGCACTGATCCCTGCAGTACCCCACTGGTCACTGCCTGCCATTCCAAAATGGAGCCGTTTATCACTACTCTTTGTTTCCTATCAGCCAACCAGCTTTCAATCAAAGTTAGTACTTTGCCCCCAATATCATGTGCCCTAATTTTGCTCACTAACCTCCTATGTAGGACTTTATCAAAAGCTTTCTCAAAGTCCAGGTACACTACATCTATTGGATCTCCCTCATCCATCTTCAGAGTTACATCCTCAAAAAATTCCATGAGATTAGTCAAGCATGATTTCCCCTTCATAAATCCATGCTGACTCTGACCTATGCTGTTACTACTATCCAGATGTGTCGTAATTTCATCCTTTATAATAGACTCCAGCATCTTTCCCACCACTGAGGTCAGACTAACTGGTCTATAATTTCCTGCTTTCTCTTTCCCACCTTTCCTAAAAAGTGGTACAACATTAGCCACCCTCCAATCCGCAGGAACTGATCCCGAATCTATCGGACTCTGGAAAATAATCACCAATGCATCCACAATTTCTTGAGCCACCTCCTTCAGTACCCTGGGATGTAGACCATCAGGCCCCGGGGACTTATCAACCTTCAGATCTAACAGTCTCTCCAACACCAATTCCTGGCAAATATAAATTCCCTAAAGTGCAGGTCCTTCAGCCACTGTTACCTCAGGGAGATTGCTTGTGTCTTCCGCAGTGAACACAGATCTGAAGTAACAATTCAATTCTTCTGCCATTTCTTTGTTCCCCGTAATATATTCCCCTGTTTCTGTCTTCAAGGGCCCAATTTTAGTCTTAACCATTTTTTTCTCTTTCACATACCTAAAAAAGCTTTTACTATCCTCCTTTATATTTTTGGCCAGTTTACCTTCGTACCTCATTTTTTCTCTACATATTTCCTTCTTATTAATCCTCTGTTGTTTTTTTAAAAGCTTCCCAGTCCTCCGTTTTCCCACTTATCCTTTTGTAGAAAAAAAATTAGTTTAAAAGTGAGACAAATATCAACTTAAAATGGCTGTCATGATCACCTAACCACCAACTGAGACAACATTGACAGATCTGGAACAAACAATATCATTTGCACTGAAACTACCATTTTAAAACCAAGCAGTCGAGTCAATTTGCACCTCCTGTTTTAGTTCACATGTATATGATTATTTCACATATTGGGAGATGAAAGGACTGCATGCCGATTAGCTGGCTTTTAAAGACAATAGAATAAAGTTTAGGAACATATATACAAACTATAGTTTAGTAGCTGTTTTGAGTCGCAGAAGGGAGAGAAGGAAAAATGAATTTGTAACATGAGCTTGAAATCTGTCTCTTTTTCTGGCTCCTCCTCCTCTTCCTCATCTCCAAACAATGACCAGTGAAAATGCAAATTGGGGAAATAACCATTCACCAAGAACTTGAGATATATTCACAAAACTCACCAGTGCTAAGGAAATTAGCTAACAATTAAACAACTGACCTTAGGTTAAAATCTAACATCAAGGACAATAATGATTCCTTCATTTTGATCTGGCAAATTCAGTTTAATGAAGTGCAATAGTTATGTACTAAAAAGATGTTTTTATATTTTGAAAAAACATTGTTCCTACAATAAGAGATGGATTGCCAAGCCTTCTAAGCACAATGACTGTGAGAGACTGCAGAGGACAGAGGAATCTCCTTCAGGCAGAAATGGGTTGATGCTTCAGGGCATTTCACAACAATGTTTTTTTATATAGGATAGATTGGCCAACTCCACAAAACGTCAAAACAATGCAAACAAATGAACCTAAATCAACCTTGTCTCCAACTGAGCACACTCTCCAGCCTTATAAGGGATAACAAATAGCTTTGGCCTTCAGCTTCATGCTGATGTGCACTCATACAATGTTAGTACTGAAATGCACCCTGCCTATGAAAGGGATGATCGGAAAAGGAAAGAAAGTGAAAGCACTTCCATTACTCCCACCTTCCCCACTACATTACTCGTTACATAATCGCATGTTCCAAAAAACAGTTGTCCATCATGAAGTCTTGTCTTTTAGTGAGGAGATCTGTCCTTGCTGGTGCAAGTGGATTGATGTTACAGTTGGAGTAAGCTTTGGTGGAATCCCAAGGACATCAAAACCCAGCAATTACTGCCTAAAACATCTGACCAGTCTGACCAAAGATTTGAACAGTCTGCCTTTGTCTCTCCTCAAGCTGTAACGGGTTGCAGCATCAGTCAGGAATTTACAGAACAATTTAGTAGTTACAATTACATGCCTACAACAGTACACATTATGTTCTTGTTTCTCAGCATATGTTAAAAAGTCGAAACAGTGAATATTCACTTCGCGAGGTGTGTTTCTGAACTGAGAGATTTTGACAGCACATGTCTGTGACTAGCTGATGGGTGCAGATGAGAATGAGTATAAGCAGGCAGGGAAACAGTTAAGTTCTGAGTTTTGTGAAGCAAGAGGTTCAGCTGAGCATGATTCGGATCAGATAAGAACTTAGTTCACGATGGGGTGCTGCAGGCAAGGGTAATGGGTTAACAATGTGGAAAAGCATTCATCATGATGAGCCTGGATGTAGGTTTGCTAGCTGAGCTGGAAGGCTCATTTCCAGACATTTCGCAACCCTACTAGGTAACATCTTCAGTGGGATGATGATGATGATGATGATGATTATGATGAAATCATCAGCAGTGCTTCGCCCAGAGGCCCACTGAAGATGTTACCTAGTAGGGTGATGAAACAACTGGAAATGAACCTTCCAGCTCGGTGAGCAAACCTACATCCAGAACTCAACCCGAACTACAAATCTTCTCAAAACTTGCTATTATGTTGAGCCATTTAACAAGATGAGGTAGCATTCTGAGCGTGAGGTCAGTTTAACAAGGTGAAAAGTATTTATTATGTGAAGCCAGTTATTCATTGTGTAACATCAGATGGCTTAATCTTTACTATTGACACTCGCTGATTGTAACGGTCACCTAATCAATATATAGGTTGCCTTATCTGGATGCTCCCCCTGTAAAATGACTATATGGTTCATTAAGAAATTGCTGTTCCAAAGAAGACAGTGAACTCATGTCTCTGGGCACATGGGTGATCATTCTCTCTCCCTCCAGGGCCCAGAATAAAGATGAAGGAGTTAAAACTATACTGTGTCGCTGATCGTTTTGTTTCGGCTGAGAGGGTGAGAAACAGGAAGACACAGAGTGCTGAGAATTGATAATATGTAATCATTGGCTTGGCGTTGTGTTTTGATGTTAAAGCAACTGGATTTGAATTTAGCCAATTAATTTAAATTATGCCAGGATACCAAAAATCAATTGAATTGGATTGTACTGATAATATCAGACTAATGAGGGTATGAGTCTTGTGGATTTAAAAAGGAAAGGCACTTTGAAAATTAGTCAGAGCTAACCTCCCATTGAACATGAGAGCACAGGTCATCTGGAAGGGGTCTCAAAAAAATCTCTTAGAAAGCACCATCTATTAAAAAGTACCGAGGAATTTTATACAAAGGCATTCGCAGAGAAACAAAAATCACAGAAGATGGCCCAGGAAGAAGACAACAGAATCGGAAAGAAACAGCAGATTCAGAAGGAAGGAAAGCAGCAGCAGCAGTTTTGGAAAGATGGAAGGGAGACTGCATAACAGACTGTGTGGACTTTGAGAGATTAAGTTAATTTAATGTCTGATAATTATGTTATTGGAGTAGCATTTGTATACAGTTGGTGTCAGACAGTGATTAGTTAAGAAAAAGGGGGCTCGGGTTTGTTAATAGTTTTTGTTTAGTGTTCACTGTTAGAGTTAGGAAAATAATTTATTTTTTCTTTCAAGTGGAAGTTGGGGTTTTCTTTCACTCACTCACAGTTTTAACAGATTACGAGGTGAGGGGAGCTTTTCTGGATATTTTAGTTTTAGTTAGCAGAGGGGTTCGACCTCTGCATCGTAACACAAATATTATTTTCACCACTTTCTTGTTTGATGTATTCAATTAATTTAAAAAGATTAAAATTAACTTACTGTTTTATTGATGAATGAGTTTACATAAATGAATGGGCACTAATGTGGTGGTTGGTTGGTTAGTTACAGACTTGCATTGTTCCGATGGCATTTAGGATGGGGAGCTGGAGAGAGGTGTTGACCATTAAATGTGGTTTTGCCATGAGGAAATAGTGTAATCTGCATTAATAACAGTATAACCAACATTCCAAGCAGCAGTGTAAAAAGCAGGCTTTCTTCAATTTCCTTATCTTTCTCCATTTTACAATCATTTATAATGTGCATTCTCTCTGTTTTTGTCACCTGCAGTTACAAATATTGTTTTTGCACAAAATTATGTACCACACACACACACAATACCCATTCTAGCCACCCTGCATTTTAACGGGCACCTCCAAGTTGTGTCTCAAAACCTATGATTTGTTCTATCAGCCATTTAGTGATAACATAACATGAAATGTAGAGCTGTCTGACTTGGTCCCACTTCTCACTTGTGTCAGCAACCAAATTTGAAGTGGATATCTTGGTGACCTTGCTGTCACTTGTAAAATCTGTTTTAAACTTTAAAGATGCTTCCCAAGTCTAAAGGAGCTTAAAATGTCACAGGACAAGACCACCTTTGGAATTCCCATTATTCATCTGTACACCTGCAAAAATATAATTTTTGCTCACCAGTAGCTTTTGAGGCTCACAAATATTTCTAGTTCACCTGGGAATGAGCAGATTGCCAGAACAACAGGTGGTGACACCTTGCAACTATGGGAAGCCAGCCAGTGACGTAAACTAGAGTCTCTAAAAGGTGACGGCATCAGTTAAGCTATGCTCACTTAACCGCTGACCCTCAAACAATCCAGCCACTTGTATATATATTTCTGGGTTTGTTTTAAGAAGTCTGGAAAACCCTAATTTTTTTCCCCCAAGTGATTTGAAAGTATCCAGAAGCAAAAGTTTGAAGATAGATATCATTTTGACAACTGCTGTTAAAACACAATCACCAGCGCATCCAGTCTCCTCCAAGATTACCACCTGATACCAACTACCTTAGCCTCCAGAAGTCCTACTGCACTTACATACCAAAAGAACAGGCCATGTTTACTGACTGATTATATGCCACAAGCTGAAACCCTGTACTGCTCCCTTCACTGTTGCTTGATTTTCTGATGATCAGTTACAGGTCACTAAACAACAAGCAGTTACTGTTACTAATCATTTTGCTCTTGCCAGTGATCCTATCTAAGGCAACAATGCTCCACCCATCCACATAAAGTTGAGAAAATCTCTAAAATTTAAGATTGGACATTGATGACAGGATTCAGAAATCTCTGGACAAAAAAGAAAATTGAAGAATGTCCAGTCGCGGTAAATTGGAGGGGAAAGCTGGCTAAGGCCAAGTCCGGTTCCTTCCGAGCCAGCCTTTGGCTCCCGGTGGGCTACATACCTCTTGTGCAACAGACACTGTATTACACTAAGCAGGTCAGGGCTGAGGGCACCCCCATTTACTTGGCTGCTGTCTCAAGTACCTGACCACCAATGCAGCCCAGGACAAAAAGAGCCACATTATTCCTAATCTTCTGCAGATTGCCATCCACAATGACGAGGAGCTCAGCAAGCTACTGGGAAGGTTCACCATCGCCCATGCGGCAGCTCACCTAACATCCAGGTTTTGCTGCTGCCCAAGCAAACTGTCCACCCCAGCAAGGTTTACAACTGAAGCAGGGCGAGATCTGAGAAATGAAAATTACTTATTATGTTGAATTGAACTCCCAATGAAATAGTACTGTGAATAAACCCTTTTACACCAGCAAGTGAGAAATGAATTATGTGAGTAGTAAGCATTTATAATAGCATATCAACTGACTTTACTCAGCTTCCTCAACTTCTGTTGTATTTTTGTTTTTGATAATCAGATTCAAGAATCCAAAGAACCCTACAGATACAAGACTAAATTTAAAGCTGCATTGAGCATTTTATTGCTACATGGATGACAAAATCTAGTCTCACGTAGACCTATACTCAACTCAGGTAGGTAGAGTTTCATCCAACACTCTGCCTAGAATGATTTATTTGAATCAGTGAAATAAAGCCTGTCTGCAGAAAGGCAATTATGTATCAAAGATTTTTACATTTTTGAGTCCAGACAACTCTAGGCCCTGGCCCTCCCAGTTCAGCAGATGGCAAATTAACAATCAAGTGAAATGCCAAACTCAAGGTGTCCTCCACTCAAAATCTCAGAAATATATTATCGGAACTCATGCTGCTTACCATTAAAAAAGGTCATACACCTTAATAACTGATTAATTACCTTTTAGCAAATATCTTTACCATATTGCTTTTATATGGAAGTATCAGAAAAGTAAATGTTTGGAAATCTGTTTGAAGTACAGTATTTATGGAAAACATTAAATGAATTGTTATCTTTCCCTAATATATTTAGACCAAATTTAATTTCTTCTCAGTCACACTAATATTTTAAAAATAGTTATTCAACCTGTACTTGGATTTCTTATTTAACTCTAACTGGGAACACTCCGACTGTAATAGAAAAGAGAACATGCTCATAGTTTGACAATAAAACCAAATTTTTAAACAACTATTTGGAAATATAGAACCAAAAGTAGACGACTCAACAGCAGCAGCAGTTCGGTTAGCAGCAGAGTGGGCAGGGGTGTCGAGTCAGAGCTGTATGAGGCCAGCATAAGTCTGTTAAATAGTCTAATGTTCCCTGAATAAGCATTTTACAATTTCATCACTACCCATTGAAGGTTTGGATTTAAATGGAGACTTTTGGAGGGGTCCAAGCATAGAAGAATTTCCACACAGAATTTTCACCACCCCAGGCAATTCCTTTGAAGTGTACCATGATTGGGACTTTGCAGGGTGCTAAGTCATGTGCAACTCCCATCGACACTGCAACAACTACGTTCCAGTCATTGGAAAACACAGGCCAACAAATTTTTCCTCAGTTTCATTCTAGATTGAAGCTAACCAGACTCTGAAAACCATAAACATAACTTCCACATCTCTGCATTCCAGTCCTGAGAGAGAGAGATTTCTGTATTTGAACCCCTAAAAGTCTTTACACTATCCATAATTTCCTCATTATTTACAAAACTTGATACTTGAGATATTCCAGATAACCAGTTATTAGCAGGCACATTACTGATTTATGTACAATCACATTTACATAACTAAAAATTTCACATATACAACTAGTTGCAAGTAGGTCAAATGGCTTTTACAAAAAAAGTTTTAATTACAAAACGTAAGAACTGTTTGCACTAGTACTTCTTATTTTCCATGCAATTTAACCAGTACACTAATTGAAATATTGTTAGTCTGGCATCCTACTTACCTACAGGAAGCTCAGAACTAGGAATCTCAAATTCTTTGAATATGCTCTATAAAATGATTTTTTTTGTCAATTAATAAGTTACAGGTGCTGCTGACCAGAGATATCTTGTCTAGGAATACTTTCCAATAATCCTTCTCATCCTTCTCACAAGGTGAGAAGATATATCCTTTCATATAAAAACCAAAAGAACTCTAGATGATCTAAATCGGAAACCAAAACTGAAATTGCTAGAAAAGCTTAACAGGTCTGGCAGCATATGTGGGGAGAAATCAGTTAATGTTTTGGGTCAAGTGACCCTTTACTTTCATTCATAAATCTATCCCTTGATCCTGGGATACTGAAATCTGCATGTATACAGATTCCATACTGGCTAATTCTGCAAATTGTCAAAGTTGGAAATGTACAACTGTCAATGGAAACCCAGCCAAAATTCATGCTTTGAGAGGTACTTAAGAAAAAGGTATTAAAGCCTGAAGAAAATTAAATGTGTAAACTTAATAACGTTACTAAGAATCACAAAATTATTTTATTTTGTCTCAGCTTTGGTTTGGACATTAGATGCTCCAGTATCTCAAAATAAAAAGGTAGCATTATATTTCGAAAGCATTTTGAGTAATTGGATTTATTCATTGAAAGCGTTTCCTTAAATTGGTAGGTTTGCCTGACAAGTCATTTAGGTTGGTTGCTATCTCATGCCCTTAGCACCCTCATTGACAAGAAATATCTGCAAGGAGGGTAACAAAGAAGGAACTAGTTGCCTCTGTTTGAAATTTACCTCCCAGAGAAAACAGAACAGCCATACAGGCCAGCTTTATTGGCTATGATAAACTAATTAACACAAAATAGTGATTGTATGGCAAGAAACTGCCAATGAATGCAATGATTACAATGACATAAATTACAGAGGACCCAGCAGAACTTGTGGTACTAGTAGCATGGAATTCTGTACACCACAATTTGTCTTGAAACGGAAGTGCTCATTCTCCAGGTGTCATAAGTCGTGTTCCACTTTGAATGCAACACACTTAAAAACAAACCAAAAATCATTTGATTCTTTGGTTTATTTTACATGGCATCTACATTATTCATTTGCTTTGGAGCATGAGAACTGTGACCCGTAGGGAACATACATATAGTACTGATCTTGGTACATGACAGTATCAAGTCAGAGCACTAGGCACTATATAGGAAATAATAAAATCCAAGATGTGGATCAAGTTACAGGCAATTGTAAGATGACTGAAACGCAGCAATCCTGTACAACAATATAAATTAGTGTCTAGCCTATTTCTTTTTTTACTTGACCTTATTATTTGAAATGATGCAAAAAGGTGTGCATTCATTATATGAATTCAGAACATAATTGAGAAAACACAGTATGATAGCATGAATGCACTAGAAGGACAATGATAATTATTCACAAGGCCATGTGACTATATTCCAGCTAAGCAAACTGAGCTATGTTCATGCTTGCAAATGCACAAAGCTTCAATTATTGGCATCAGTTTTCAAATTTTAATTAAGGGTTATTTGAACTATACGTTCTTTGCTAATACCAAGAAATTTAAAAATGGTGTTCAAAAAGTTGCAGGATTGTCCATAGAACCAAGACTGTGCACTGGTTGCAATTACATACCACTCAGTTTGAAAATGAAATGACAAAGTTAAAAGAAACTTGTGTCAATCTGGCATCATTTCAGAATTAAATGCATCTTCAATTCAGTGACTTTACTGGTTGACTACTGTTTTGCTCAAAAATAAGTACCAAACTATACTCATGAAAATGATGCAGGAGAACAGGGCCACCAATCCAGTTTAATCATAAATATTTTAAATTAATTTGAATTAGGACTGATCAGAAACTACTGCAATAACTACTAAGTATTTTATGTTGTTACCAAAGTCATTCTGATGTAGCTTTCAGCTCTCTATAAAAATGAAATGGATAATTAAAAATTAGGTTGTGCATTAAATTGCAAGTTTTAATCCAAACAAGATTAATGAAAATTCACCTTCGGTTGAAATTAGAGGGGTAGGTAAACTGTACTAGAGTATCTCAAATAATTACAATCTGAGCAAACAGCAGCAAGTTGGAACAAATGGTTGCTTAAAACAAAAAAGGAAGTGAAATGTTGAAAGGCACTACCATTCGGAGATTAGTCAGCAAAAATAGACAGGATCTTGACTTCCCAAGTGACAAAGTAAAAAAATATTTAGAGCTGTAAAAGGCATTTGAAAAGGAAAGGAGCTCTCAGAAGTCATGGTTTAAAGAGAAAAATGTAATTGAGACCTTGCAAAAATATTTCAACAAGTATAAAGAACAGATACTTAATTACCTCTAGGGTTATCTCTAGTGCCATATTCCCTCCTGTATAAAAATGGGAACATAGGCAAGTTAAGTGCATGGCTGGGAAAATAATTTTTATAGAAGTTTCTCATATTTCTGTGTTAAAGTGGCCAGCTTTGTTTCAGAGTAGCTTCACCTAAATTAAAATATATGGATTTTCTTACAGCAAAAAAAAACTGGTGACATGGTTCAAAGTAACACAGAAGCAAGAAAAGAAAACAATTAGAAAATAAAACAAAAACAGGTAGTTCTGCAATAGCGTGCATTTTGTTAACATGAATTCGCTATGACCCAACTGATGAACCGGGGACACTGTTTCTAAAGCACGAACTTTAAATGTGTTGGCTGTAACGCGATTACATCGCCAACACTTTGGAAATAGTGCTTAAAGTGTGATTTTTCTATAATGTGGGGTTGCACAAGAACACAACCATTGCTTTATAGAAGAACTGCTTCTACAAACCATCTGAGAAAGAAGAGAGTAAAAATACTATTTTGAAGATTGGAAGAGAGAATTAAAAATAATAAAATTAGGTGTAACATGTATAGATTGGAAATAAAATACATAAAGCAATGTGCGCAAAATGAGAACTACAGCTAAAAATTTCCAGGGAATAGTGAAAGCATCAGGTAATCTCTGAATTGAGAGAGATCAGAGATTCATATAGTCTAGCCTTTGAACTGCCACAAAACCTGAGCTTAATTACACCCTCAGCTCAATTTATGATGCCCTTGATCATAGCAAATTCCTTGATTTTCCCACCCTAGTTGTTTCGCTTGGCAAAAAGGAACTCTTCACACAGAGGCTGAATAAATGAGAGTGATACTAAATGACTACATTGCCTTTGTTTTCTTTTAAGAACATGGTATTGGGAATAAAAAAGGTGCAATGGAAGCAGAAAAGACTAAAAAGACTTAATGGCACTTTCCATGACCACCACTGTCTCAAAGTGATTTACAACTGTAGAAGGACTTTTGAAGTGTGTCACTGCTATAGACTAGGAAATCTGGCAGCGAACATGCTTTCAAAAAAAAATCTTCCACAACAGCAACATGATAATGACCAGAATCTGTTATGATATTGAGCAATAAATTTCATCCAGACCATTGAAGCACAGCAGAGGAGGCACGCCCAAAGTAATGCCATAGGATCTTGCCCAATGTGGCAAATGGAACCTCAGTTTACTATGTCATCTGAAAGAAAGCATCAATAGCAGTTCAGCGCTCCTTCAGTACTACACCAGGGTGTCAGCCTTGATTTGTATGTTCAAGCCTCTGAGCGGGACTTGAACCTGGAACATTGGGAGCAACAGGCAAGACTGAACAGGTGCAAAATTATATAGAACTAAACATACAAAAGTAGTATGGAGAAGAAAAATGGCTAAACTGACAGTGGAAACAGCAAGAGCTCCATGAAAAGAGATCAAAGAGATACTCTAACCAAGCCTATGAAACAGGTTTAAAATGAGGTCGTCACACCAATGAGAAAGGTACTGCAGATCTCTCAGTATAACATCAGTAGCAACCTTTCAGACATTTTAGATGTAACAAAATCAAGTACTTCCCAGTAGAGCTCATATCTCACGCTGTGTTGTCAAAATTACTAAAGTTACATAGCTTTTGCGTGCCTTTTCCCTGCCTGGTTGAAGCTCTGCACCCAAGTGAGAAAATAAGTTATTTAGTATAAGCTTCCATATCTTACTAAGGTGGCTTCAGGCTGATCCCAAGCTAACAACTTGCTCCAAAAACTCTGTGCATGGTTTGTCAGCTGTGATACATTTCACAGTATGAAACCAACTAGAACATTCTGAATAAAACCTAAAATTATTGGAAAAAAGGTCAATTCACCGCAGTTCCCAATGCAAATGGATCCTTTTCAAAAAAAAATCAGTCTAGGATCCAGATCCATATTTAGTTTTTGTTTAAACTGAATTAGTTCTTCCTTGGGTACCTGCATACCAACTCGTCAAAATCTCAGTTTTGAGTAATATTTACAGATGTACAGACTAACAGAAGCAAAAATATTACCAGCTCCCATTTTTAGTGGCAGAGATAAATAAAGTTAAAAAGCATCATGCATTTTAAATAATTTCCCAACTTCGGTTTCTTAATCTAGGCACGGTTATAAGAACAATAGAGAGTTTGTGAAGGACATTTTACAATTGAAAATTATAATACTTTACAACTGAATGAACCACATTCCAGAATTCACAGCATAGTAAAGGTTAAGTTACCACAGTGTTGTTCTCTCATTAAAGACAGACAACTGGTGGCGGTTTAACCTTAGGGGCACCATGCCTCAGGTGAGGGGAGAGATTGAGAAAGAGTCTTTCATGATAATTTTAGCCAGTGTGGTAACTGAACCTGTGCTGTTGGAGTCAATCTGCATTGCAAATAAGCCAACTAAGTAACTCCTTACAATACAGCAATAATTCATTCAATCCTACTGATCTATACCTTCCTTGTGCCATCCCATGCTAATATATTAATATCCCCCTAATGCCATCAGTTTTAATTTTGTATTATCATCACCTTGTGTGATACTTTATCGAATGCTCTTTGAATTTCAAAATACACTACAGAAAATAATTAAATCCACTCTTGAATATTTTGATTGAATTTGGTTCCACCACAATCAGGAAATGCATCCCAGATTCTCAACATCCACTGTTTAAAAAAGCTTTTTCCACACTGAGTCGTTGCTAACTTTGTTGATTAGATGACTAAAAGGCACCGACCTAAGGTAACGTTCTGCCAATTGGATAAGTCCAGATCCCTGATTTGAACAGTGCCTCTGTCACATCTTTTCTCAACCTTTCCTTTTCCAAAACAAAGGACAGCACCAGCTTCTCAAGAATTTATACAACATTGAAGTTCTTCATCCCTGGAACTATTCTTGAGAATCATTTCTTCACTCTCTCTCCAATTCTGACTCCAATTGCTGTTTTATCATGACCCTAATAAACAACTCCAACATTTTCCCTATTATTGATGCCAGGATAACTGTCCTACAGTTATACTCATCCTCTAACTCCTTAGCGGGGATACATTTGCTATTTTACAGCAGTGGGGACTGTTGTAAAAAAAAATTAACTATTGCCTGGTAAACTTTTAGTAATATGTATCAAGGAACACAGGTAATGTGCATATTAATCATAAAGAATTGAAATCCGCAAGAAAAGAATAAGAAGCTTAAAATATCTTCCCTGCTGATTTTTTGTGGGGAGTAAAAGGAAACGTGATTGATGCAATTAGAATGATATCAATGTTCTTCAGCAGAGTAGAAGGGAAGTGGTCAAGTGGATTCAAAGATGAAAAACACATGATAGGAAATTGAACATGTTCGTATTGTGACAGAACTGGAAATTTCTTATTTGATTCTTATTTCTGCAGTACATTTTTTTTTAAAAAATCATTCATGGGAAGAAGGCATTACAGGCAGAAGGCACTGGGAGCTGCATTCTTCCAGGTAGATTACTTCTCCTTCTGGAATTTATGCATGGAGCCACAGGAAATGGGTGAAATCTGTGAGTACTGCGCATCAGTAGTCACTAAGGACAAGGACATGGAATGATAAGATTGGGGGGGTATGTTGATATTCTAGGGTATTTCAATATGAAGGTGGTAGTGACGGTTACAACTCCATAAATTTCAAGATAGTTATGGATAAGGATAAGACTGGTCCTTGGGTGAAAGTGCTAAATTGGAAGGCGGTTAATTATAACAATATTAGGCAGGGACTGGAAAAATTAGATTGGGAATGACTAAAGATAAACCCCCATCTAATATGATGGGGATTTAAAGACCAGAGCTCAGGATCAGCATGTTCCTGGAGGATAAAAGACAAGGATGGCAGAATTCAGGAACCCCGGATGATAAGAGATATTGAAAATTTAGTCAAAAAGAAAATAAAACAAGGTATATCTAAGGTTTATGAAACAAATCAGACAAGGCTCGAGGGACATAAAAGAATCAGAAAAAATTTAAACAAGGAATTAGGAGGGCTAAAAAGGGGCGATGAAATGTCCTTGGAAAATAGGAAATTAAGAAGAATCACAAGGTATTTTATATATTAACAGCAAGAGTGTACTTGGGAAAGGGTAGGTCCACTCAAGGACTAAAGAAGGGATTTCATGCATGGAGCCAGAGGGACTCCTTAATGAGTGTTTTGTATCAGTATTCACTAAGAAGGACATAGATGATGGTAAGATTTAAGAGGGGTATGCTGATGTTCTAGATCATGCCAGCATTAAGGAGATGATGTTTGGTGTCTTGAAAAACATTAAGGTACACCGTTTCCCAGGGCCTGATCAGATGAACCCCGGGATACGGAGAGAAGCAAGGGAGAGGATTGCAGGATCTTCTGGATTGTTAATAGAGCTAATGGGATTTAAGTCAGCCATCTTAAATCTTAAGATCTTAAATCTTAAACATCCTTTAATTAATGGATATTTGACCAATTAAAGTGTCAATCACAATTCAAACATCATATTTTCCCTAGTTGATCAAGCAAACAAAATCTTGGATACAATCAAGCAAAACTTTAGCAAAGCAACAGTCCAATGGTTTGACTGCACTGTGAGACAGACAGTTCACTATATTTGATGATGGGATATTGAAGAGCAAGACTTGTTAAAGATAGTGAGAGATAGTGTTATTAGCCAAACAGGGGAAAAATCCTTCGACACCTCAAATGACACGTCAACCTTGCAAGAAAATGTATAAATTTAGCCAATTTATAAATTCTTTGTTCCTACTATTGGCTTCAATGTTAACTATTTGGAGCTGAGAAACCATTACAATTATGCTTGATCACTAAATTGCATACTGAAATACAAATGTATTTATTTGCAACGATTGTGCAGAAAATGTCATAAAGAGTCAGTGATCTAAAAACTCTTATCTACAACAAAAATGCCCATTCTTGTCAATGTAGATATGTAGCTCCAAAAACTGACCTGTGAATGCACCAATTGTCCTAGGAATAAAACTTTACCTGTGACATCTAAGATTCTAAATCATTTATGGAAGAGAATTCTGAAAGGACTTGACAGGATAGATATGCAGAGGTGATAGTCCCCAGCCAGTGAAATACAAAAAATGGTTTCAGAATAAATGGACTTTTTGGGCTAAGATGAGGAGAGATTTCTTCACTCACTGGTTGCAAATATTTACCCTAGAAGGTTTGGGATGCTTTAATGTCAAATATGTTCAGAGATGAGGGAGACAGATTTTTTTGTGTCTCGCAGAATTAAGGAATAAATGGAAAGAAGGGGAGTGAGTGGAATTGAGGGAGAAAAATTGAATAGGGCAGCAGATTGAAGGGGCAACATTGTTTATTTCTGCTGTTTCTATACATTAAACTCGTCTTTCACGTTTAAATCATAAAATCCCTACAGTGGAAAAAGAGGCCATTCTGCCATCCAGTACGTACCAACACACTTCAGAGTGTAATGCTAGAAAAGCACAGCAGGTCAGGCAGCATCAGTGAAGCAGGAGAATCGGCATTGCAGACATGAGCTCTTCATCAGAAACACACTGAAGAGCATCACTCAGACTCCAACATCACCATCACTTATATACCACCCTGTGTAGATTTTTTTTAAAAATCCATGGCGAACCCACTCACATGCACATTCCCAGTCACTAGAGCTCAGTGGTCAGCACTGCTGCTTCACAGTACCAGGAACCCAGGGTTCAATTCTAGCCCTGAGTGACTGCATGGAGTTTGCACATTTTCGTCATGTCAATCTCGGCTTCTGCCAGATGCTCCACTTTCCTCAAGCAGTCCAAAGACATGCAGATTAGGTGGATTGGCCATGCTAAATTGTCCATAGTGTCCAGGTATATGCAGGGTTAAGGGGATAGGGTAGCAATCTGGGCAGGATTTTCTTCGAAAGGTTGGTGCAGACTGAACGGGCTGAATGGCCTCTTTCTGCACTGCAGGGATTTTATGATCCAGCTTCCATACAAAATTTTACTCCTTGATCTCATTTCACAATTAGTTTCAATTATCTCTCTCTACAAAAGGAAAATTCTGATTTCTTCGAGCACTCAATTCACCTTTGGATCAAATGTTTATAATTTAATTATCGTTGGACACCTTCCTAAAATGACTCGTCTTTTCTCCTTAAGTAAATATTTAAACCCCAGCTTTCTAAATCATGATAAACCTTTGGCAATAGTTTGATTTGAAATGGATTTTATGCTGTGCTTAGAGCAAAGAAATTACCTTTTTTCAAAACACACACTAATTGTCTCAAATAAGCTTCTTTATTTCATGATTCCAAGTGAGAAGTGACAACTAAAATGATGCAAACAATTATTACGTTAACAAAACTGTACAAAATTCCCCAGCCAGATAAAACAGAAACAATGATAAAAATGCAAATACTATCCTATCAGGAAGGACACAGATCAGAAACTCTATCAACCACATTATACTGATCATAGTCATATAGCAGAAACAGAACCTTCAGTCCAACTCACCCATGCTGAACAGATATCCTAAATTAATCTAGTCCCATTTGCCAGAATTTGGTCCATATCCCTCTAAACCTTCCTATTCATGTATTAATTACCAGTCTCCACCACTTCCTCTGGCAGCTCATTCCATACATGCGCCACTCTCTGCGTGAGAAGTTGCCCCTCAGGTTCCTTTTAAATCTTTCCCCTCTGACATTAAACCTAAGCGCTCTGGTTTTGGATTCCCTTACCCTGGAAAAATACCTTGGCTATTCACCCTACCCACGCACCTCATGATTTTATTAAGCTCTACAAGGTCACCCTCAGCTTCCGATGCTATAGGGAAAATAGGCCTAACCTGTTAGCCTTATCCTATAGCTCAAACCCTCCAATCCTGGTAACATCCTCATATTCTTTTCTGAACACTTTCAATTTTTACACCATCCTTCATATAGCAGGAAAACCAGAATCGGACACAGTATTTCAAAAACAGTCTATGTCTGGTACAGCCTCGACATGACATCCCAATTCATTTACTCAATGTATTGTACCCTCTACCTAATTCCTGGCTGAGATTAACCAACTCAGTGTCTCAAGCACGAGAATTCCTAGAAGCAAAGCATTCCAATCGGAACTCTATCAACAAACACGTTGACTTGAACCAGATTTACTTACCCAGAGAAAAAGAACAGGAAATGACATCACCAACTCAAAGAAACCCAAACATATAAATAGAAAGCAGGAATCATCAGCAATGCTTCGTCCAAAAGGCTCACTGAAGATGTTCCCTAGTATGGTGGCGAAACGTCTGAAAATGAATCATCCAGCTCAGCAAGCAAACGTACATCCAGAACCTCAACCTGAGCCAGAAATCTTCTCAAAACCCATTAACCAGCTCAGCTTCAGACCTGAACTTACCTCAGAAATCCTTTTCCTTATATCAAGTGATGGCAATTAGACTGAAATCTGTCTTCCCTTGCTCTCAGAATACACTATGTACCTGCTCCAGATTTTGAGCCACTAGAGGTAGATTGTCATCTCATGGATCATTGAGAATGTGTTTCCAATTAATCAGCAATGCCAGTTTTACACCCAGGCAGCCAGCTAAAACAAAACAGCGATGTACACAGCACATATTTCAATGTAAAGCACGTCATACATCCAGCATTTCCACAGTAACTTGGGCAGAAGCTCCATCCACGCTGAGTAACAGTAAATATTTGAAGCAGTGAGAAGAGCTAAGGACCCTCGCCCATAAACATGCTTTCTGAATGTGGTGCAGCCTCAGGGACTAATTTACAACATTCAAACTCATGAGGGGTCTGGACAGAGTAAACAGGGTAAAAATGTTTCCACTCATGAAAGGATCACAAATGAAAAACACAAATTTAAGGTAATTTGTGAAAGAAGCAAAACTGACATCAGAAATAAGGCTTTTTAAACCTGACTGGTTACAGTCTGCAATGAACTGCCTTGCTGTGTTAGAGAGATGGATTCAAAAAGGAACTGAATGATTATTTGAAAAGGTAGAACTTGCAGAGTTACAGAAAGAAGACTCGAAAACAGCACAAGGTCAATTATTCATTTAAAACACTGGTGTGGACCAGGATGGGCTGAAAGGTCTCCTTTTGGACTGTAAAAGTTCTGTGATTCTGCACACGGTCAAAATCAAAGAATGACTCTATGTCTACAGCTCAGGGAGTAATTGAGGAATGCATGACCCAGCCACACCAATCAATTGGTTTAAAGAGACCACAAAGTCGGTATAGAAGATGATTAATAAGAGTCAGCATGCTAATTTTCCCCTTTGATATACTTACGACAGGGCCGGCAAATCTGCCCAACTCCCCTAAACGTTTATATTGTGTGGCTAATAAAAATTAGACAAATATGCCCTAGCTGCAATTTTATACAAAAAAAGTATATTATTAGCCACAAAGGAACAAAAGAGGAATAAAGGAAAAATTCTGCATATTTATCCATCAAAAAAAGATGAAATGAAGGAGGGCTATGAGATGAGAAAATCTCATGCAAGCAAAGCTGTCTCGCAAACTTCAGATAAGAGTGGCATGATCAACTGCACACAACATTTTCCTTACTTATCACTAGATTTTCAAGCTTTGCTACTGAGATTTATTTGAACCAATTTTGGTTCGTCTATTAAATGAACTGCACACCAGCATAATAAACAATTTTACTTACCTAATTTATTTAGGTCTTAATAAAAATGACTACACAATCCAATTTAATGCTAAACCTATCAGATAATAAATGATAATATCCTCCAGTATATTTAAAGTTAACTGAACTTTGTTTCAAAATTAAAATATGTTGTATTTACATTTTTGTGGCAGCAAGTTGCTTTAAGTCGACAAAATTTGGCAACTACTGTCAAGCGAACAGCAATCCTAATACTCCACTGGTATTACAACAAAGGCAAATTAATTTAATGATTTAAACTGGCATTTGATTTTGGATTAGCATCAACGCAGGATTGTGCAAAACGATGTTATCATTAGAGGGGTATCACAACGGTTTGCGACTGTTGAGCCAGACAAGAAAACATCTGGAGCGAGTCAGTTGTAGCTCCTTCTTCTGCGGCACCAATAAAGTATAGCTGATGAAATGCAAAAGATATCTCCTGTAATACTATATGAAATTGTTCCAGATTAACACACATACTTTAACATCAACCTTATTGTCGGTGAAAGATACATTGGGGTTACAATTTACTTAACTCTATGATTGATAGTTGTACCCGATATGTCAACCCCTCTTTACCCTCCCGTCCTCTCAAACCAGCTCACCTGAATGTGGCATGGTAATGGTCTCATTGACATTGGCCCCCATGTTGTAAATGACAACAGCGGATGCATTCTGCCTGGCGGCATGCAGGATCTTGTCCTTGAAAGTGCAGTTCCCCTTGGGTATGAGTGCGATCCAGCCCTTGGTGCTAGAGTCGGGGGGCAGCTGAAACCTGGCCTGGGGATCACAGGCGAGTTTGTCGTGCTGAGCGGGCAGGGCGAGCAAGCCCCGAGCGTCCTGCTTGAGCGAGTGCTGCCCGTAACGGCCACACTCGCTCTTCTCCGACCTCCTCTCGGAGGTGGCCGGTTCCACGTAGGTGATGTTGACGAAGGCCGTGTACCATTCTTCCTTCTCCGCCACCGTGAAGTCCAAACACAGCAAATGCACGAAGCAGAGAGACAGCAGCCATGTTGAGAGAGCCAGACTGCGGCAGGTCTGCACCAGAGACACCGGCATCACTGAAAACAAGCCAACCAGAACCGACTTTTACGTTTAACAGTCGGCAATTTGCTGTCAGTCACTCACTTTCGCACTTGCCGTCGTCCACAGGGAGATTTTTTTTTGGTTGGGAGGGCTGGAAGACTAAAAAAAAATTGTATTCCCCCCCCCCCAGTCTTCCTGCGCAAGATGCTATACGTGTGAGATGTATCGATCTATTTTTAATAGATAAAAAAAAACTTTTTTGTCGTTGTTCCAAATAGATGGTTAATATTTATAGCCGTCGAAGCCCATCCATCCGGCGGTTGCTGGAGGAGCTGCTGCAGGAAGGCGGCTCATGGTGTCGAGGTGACCGCCGCTCGCTCCATGAGGAAGGAGTTCCTTTTTTTTTCGGGGGCGAGGGGAGGAAACATGGAACCGTTAATCCATGCCTTACATTGACGAGGAGAAAGGCAGGGCCGCTCCGCCTGCGGACAGCCTGAGATTTCTCCAGGCCCCGGCCTCCCTCCCCCCGGCGCGCGCGGATCTCCCTAGAGACCGGCAGCAACCGCCGGACAAGTCACGCGCACGACGCCGAGCTTCAGCAGCGCCTTTTGACGCACTCGCGCACCAGGGAAAGGTGCGAGACTGAAACAACAACAACAACAAAATGCATCTGCATGTCCTCCACCCACCGCGGGCGAGAAGGGCGGGGCGGGGGGAGGGCTCTGCAACCTGCTGCTCCGATTCCGAAGGCCCATCCGCCCGCCCTCTCGGGTTTCTCTCGGTTCCCGAACGCTGCGCTTGACAAATCACTTCACAAACCGGAAAATACTGCCCATGCCGAAAATCCGAAATAATAAATCACATTGAACTCGAAAGGTTAACTCCGCACACATACACCGAACCTCCCCGCCTTTCGTGTTTTTAATTCAATTAACTTTTTTTTTCTCTTTAAAACAATTATTTACATGCGTTTCCATTCTGACTTTCATCATTATTGGCTTTTCAGCATGACGTTTTTTTAGTTTATTTTAAAAATGGGAAATATGAGTAGCCGAATTGACCCCCTAGAGCCTGCCCTGCTCTTCGGTAATACCATAATTTATCTGACTAACTTCACTTTCCTTCTTACGTTTCCCCCAACCAATTCCCGCCCCCTCGCCAAATAAAAACACTCCTGTAGTTGAAAATTCTGCCCAATTTATTATTAAGTTTGCTGATCCCTGTCTGAGGATATCTCAAAAAAGTAATTACTGCCATTCCTGGGTTATGCTCTTTTCAACCATTATCTTGAAATGACAGCCACCATCTATAAAGTGCAGACTTTCCTCCACTGTACTTGCTATTGACGTTTTAGTCTCGCTCATTCGATGTGATTGAAAAGGTTGTCCATCCTATGTTACTCATTAGGGTGACGACCATTTGTTTACATTCTTTTGTTTACATGTCTATTTTAGATTAATTTTCTCAACCCATTCAGAGGTGATATGACACACCTCCAGGGCAAGTGAGAGTTGAGCCCAGGCCACCCGACTCAGAGATAGTATGCCACAAGAGCTCTCACTGTTGTCTATTTTGATCACTTGAAAGAAATGCACTCGGCTGCATTTGTTTTTATGTGTAAGTATTTCATTGATTTATTTTTAGTCATGTGATCTTTTTTCATCTTAAACAAGGTGAGGAATTTCAGTAACAGGCAACTGGACATTTTCAATTAGGGCACTAAAATCTCTGTAATTTCAACATAAAATGTTCCTTAGAGTCAGTAGTAATAAACATGTGAATCTGCAAGATCATGAAAGATTGAATATCTCAACAGCTACTACAGGAACTTTAACAGATGACACATAAGTACAATGCAAATTTGTCAGAAACTTGTCCGGTTTCAATATTGCTTCTAATTATCCCTTGGTTTTCCGTCATCCATCTTCAACTCTTCCCTTCACTTCTGACTCATTGGAAACTCAAAAACCGCAACTCATCTTTCAGTTAGGCACTTTGAGGCCTTCTGGATCCAACAGTTCAACAAACTTGGATCATAATCACTAGCATCATTTTTTTTAAACTGATAGTTGCTTTTAATTATTGAGTTTTTTAAACTCTAATGACTGATTTACTGAGTATTTTCAGTTTGCATTCCATAATGGTTATAACTTTTTGTATGGAGAAAGTGCTTGTGATTACACTTTTAACTGGCCTATCTCATATAATTTTTGCAAAATGTTTACAATTATAATTTCTTGTTGATTCTAACACATGAAATTACTTCTATTTTATTTATCAAACTGAATCCATACATCATTTCAAACACCTTAAGTAATTCAAATGGTAATATATCTTTACTAAGATCCATTATCCAAAACTGAATATGGTACTTCAAATGGGAATTGACCAAGGCTCCATACAATTAAAGCATCTTTTGCCAGCTACCTTGAGATTTTAAACAAATATCTAATTCTCCTTTCTGATTAATCAAATTCAAAGATAGAACTACATCCACCACAGTTAATAATGTTATCTTCCAGAGTCAGTGATTTCAATAATTTTCCTTTGTAAAGCTGCCTATGGCAGTTGAGAGCTGTAATTTTTAGTATATGGCAGGCCATCCAGTGATTGTACATGGTCCTATTCCTGTTGCTAATATAGTTGTAATGGAAAAGGTTGATCTTTTCTGGATGTGAGTGACCCATTGGTATGGCAACAGAATTATGTAGAGCATAGCCCATAATTATGGCAATTCTCAAGACTGGTCCATCCTAAGGTAGTTAACAGGCAAAGAATGGCTGCTGGGGATGAAATATATATACTGTAGCTACAGGTGATGTTGTCAATGCATGCCTGAAACACAAACCCTGAAGTGAGATTTAACACCACCCAGGTTGTGACAACTAATGAGAATTAAGTGGCATGATAAGAACCTTAATAATGTAGTGTTTAATAAAGTTGACACCAAACATGGATGTTCTGATTATGAAGACATAGCTTCTTGACATGCCATCTGAATACCTTTCAAGAATTCATCGTCTAAACTTTTAGATAGAAGATCCTCACACAAGCATACACAATTCCTAAGGATCATAGCTATTAGTTGGTTCTCAACCTTTTTGGTTGCCAAGTTCTGGGTTTTCCTACTTTGTACAAGAAAGGTGCCATATTTTTACGAAAATTTACTAACTGGAAAATTTTGGGTGGCATCTTCAGGCATATCTGAAACTATGGAAAAGTCAGAGGTGAGATTTATTTGGACAGGATGCCAAAATTCTGATTTCTGATGTCAGCTTTAAACCTGATGCTCTTAGAATACTTCAGATGGGTGAACCTTTTTGAATTTAATGGTCAGGAAACTCTTTTGCATTTATTAGCAGTAACATCTTGGCCCACTGGAATTATGTGCATGGCACAATCTTATTAGTAGACTATGAGAAAAATGTGTTTGCAAACATGGCCATATGAGGTAAGCGTCATGACTTCTTCCTCTAAGCTCTGTTGTTTGCACATTTCTTCAGTAACATTTGTTCTTCATAACTGAGTGATTTCTTTGTTCAAACTGTTACAGTGTAAGGCATGCAGACTTCCCAGTCAATCCAGTTCATGAAAAACCTCATTCATAACAGGTCTGACAAAGCTTTGTTGTTGTCTATGATTAACAGTGTAAGGGATGCAGACTGTCAAAGAGAAGAGGGTGGAGTGGATAGGTGGAAAAGAAGATAGGCAGGTCGGACAAGTCAAGGAGACAGTAACTGAGCTGGAAGTTTGAAATGACCTGGGAGTTGCAGTGGGAGAGGGACTCCCTGAGATTCTTGTAGAGAGAGGAGGAAAACTTCTCCTTGACTTGTCCGACCTGCCTATCTTCTTTTCCACCTATCCACTCCACCCTCTCCTCCTTGACCTATCACCTTCATCTCCTCCCCCACTCACCCATTGTACTCTATGCTACTCTCTCCCCACCCCCACCCTCCTCTAGCTTATCTCTCCATGCTTCAGGCTCACTGCCTTTATTCCCGAAACGTCGATTTCGCTGCTCATTGGATGCTGCCTGAACTGCTGTGCTCTTCCAGCACCACTAATCCAGTATTTGGTTTTCAGCATCTGCAGTCATTGTTTTTACCTTGTTGATTTTAACCCTACTGCGAATCCTCTTGCAAGGATGCCTGCCTTGAAGAAGTTTTCCTCCTCTCTCTACAAGAATCTCAGGGAGTCCCTCTCCCACTGCAACTCCCAGGTCATTTCAAACTTCCAGCTCAGTTACTGTCTCCTTGACTTGTGCGTCCTGCCTATCTTCTTTTCCACCTATCCACTCCACCCTCTCCTCCTTGACCTATCACCTTCATCTCCTCCCCCACTCACCCATTGTACTCTATGCTACTCTCTCCCCACCCCCACCCTCCTCTAGCTTATCTCTCCATGCTTCAGGCTCACTGCCTTTATTCCTGATGAAGGGCTTTTGCCCGAAATGTCGATTTCGCTGCTCGTTGGATGCTGCCTGAACTGCTGTGCCCTTCCAGCACCACTAATCCAGTATTTGGTTTTCAGCATCTGCAGTCATTGTTTTTACCACTCTGGTGGTCTAGGGCCCAGAGAAGTTCAAGCAATTAGGAATGTCCTACACAGGTGCAGATGTTACCTCCTTGGCCTGATCTGATGGAAGTAGTTGGGTACCTGGCAGAAAGGAGGTGAAGAAGCAGGGTACCTCTGCAATGTCTTGAGATGACAATCCTGAGAAAGCTAGCTGTCACAACGGCATCATTCATGGAATGTGGCACTTGGAGAGAGCTCAAGGTGCCTGAGCTAGTGAATGGATGTACTAGTGGCTTCAGTTATGGAGTGCAAGTCTCCATGCATAACCAGCAAATACTGAGGGTTCTATGGGACCTCGCTCAGCAAAGCAGCTGCTTCACATTCCATGGAGTGTAATGAACTGTGAATTTGCTATGTTCCAGTTCCTGTCTCCAATGTAGAACAATAAATGTGTTCAAAGAAAATGAAACATGCAATACTGAAATGTCCACATGATTTTTCTGACAGGCTGCTTGCCGCAGTGTATGGAAGTTTGATTTTTAATGTCTGTACATTCCAGGATGAACTGGAACATAGTGAAGTCACAACGTCAGACAAAACCTGGCTGGTTTCTGCTACCCTTGATTATATTCTATGCATTTTGCTTTTCTATGCATGTCCGTCACCACCTTAGTGACTGAATCCAGAGGCACATCATCTGTAGTGGGCTGAACATGGGTCTGTTCTCTAGTCCTCTGAATGTCAGAAACCTTTCTTCTAACTTTCTATGGTAGTTGTGAACCCAGATTAGTAGTGTGCTCACCAGAAAGTGACCCAAAGCCCACTTTAAATAAATTATCCACTAAAGTAAATGTCAGTGGAAGGTGGGGAAGAACATTCAAACAGTGCATTCTCTGAATGAGTTGACTCATTCACAGCACTCCAATCCCCAGTCACCAATCCTTGAATCTCTAACCACACCCAACTAGCAGTCTGTGATTCCTCTGCCCCTTTCTCCATTGTTTGGGCAATGCCTAACCTGGTTGGTTGTAGGTGGGAAATAGAAGAAAAAAATCCTAATCACGCTGTACTATTAAAGTTGATAGCATCTAATGGAAACCTATCCTTTGGGATTTCATTAACTCAATCCAATCCCCTCAGTCTTTCTTGCACACTGTGGAGATTTAGTGAAATCCCTTCAAGTTCCAATTACTATTTTGGTGCCCGAACTGCTATAATTGCAGTGCTACATAGCCCCCTATTGAGGCTGTACAGTTACAACATGGTGTTTGTTTTTTTGCTACACCTCTCCTCGCAGGGTGTTATTTATCTTCTGTTTTCATCACTTCTTCTGTCCGACAGATGTTTCCACAGAAATGCACAGGAAATCGTAACTAAGGCAACCACTTGTATTGTTGAATGTTTATTGGATGGCTAACCCTCCAGAATTGTCCTGGAGTGTACAGACATTAAAAATCGAACTTCCATACACTGCTGCAAGCAGCCTGGCAAAAAAGAAATAATGTGGACATTTAAATATTGCATGTTTCATTTCCTTTGAACACATCTATTGTTCTAAGTATATTGGAGACAGGAAAAAATACTGTTTGTTAATGAAGTGTCTCTTTGATTTTCAACTAAAATGGAAAGGGTGAGTACCATAAAGGTAGGTCTGCCAAGTATTCTATTGCAGGAGCATGGGATGGAGCATTTGAAAGCAGAAGGGGAGGCAATGAAACCCTCCAGGTACACATCCAGCTAGAGTTGCCAACCAAAATGTTTTACTGCAGATATAGCTCTTAGAAAACTTAAAGGCCGAATTGTATATGGAAGAATTCCATTCCTTTTAAAGAATGAATTAATAGGTGGTATCATTCTAATTTTGTGAATATCCTGTCTATGTGCACACAGGGCTGAGGATTATTTGCAAATTATTTTGTGACTATTTTTGCATTTCTACAAATTCTAAACATAGTAACTTTGATCCAAATGTTCTTAGTTAATTAACCTAATGAAAGTTGAGCATTGCAAATCAGGAGTGTGTGTGTGCTACTTAGACAGCTGCACCAAGCTGTCATAACAAAAAAGATAAGGAACCGTTAATGTGCTGCAATGGCTGCCTCAGCTGATTACTTAATGTAGGAAAAATAAGAATCTTTGGGTTGTTGTTTATAAGTTTCCTTGCTATCTTTGGCTATTGGGAGGACACATGTCTGGGTACTTTTTGGGATATTTCAATGTATATGTTGCTCAAAGGGAGAATAAGCTGGAAATGCAATTGGATGTCAAAATGAAGAGCCAATTTCATAGGATGAGTATGCTGACCTAGAGCTACCCAAACAAACAGACTGAATAAAACCTCCCACTAGTGCATTGAATTTAACAGTGAGTTAGCATCACTTCTTGTAAAAACAGGGTGGCACGGTGGCACAGTGGTTAGCACTGCTGCCTTACAGCGCCAGAGACCCGGGTTCAATTCCCGCCTCAGGCGACTCAGGTGTGGAGTTTGCACATTCTCCCCGTGTCTGCGTGGGTTTCCTCCGGGTGCTCCGGTTTCCTCCCACAATCCAAAGATGTGCAGGGCAGGTGAATTGGCCATGATAAATTGCCCGTAGTGTTAGGTAAGGGGTAGATGTAGGGGTATGGGTGGGTTGCGCTTCGGCGGGGCGGTGTGGACTTGTTGGGCCGAAGGGCCTGTTTCCACACTGTAAGTAATCTAATCACCTTACATGACACTCCCAAGTTCTTGCAGCTCTTTTAATGTCAGCAAAAATAACAATGGCAATTAATTTTCTGCTGAAGGATTTCAGAGGGCTGCAATAGCAAAGTCTAATATGAATCTTTAGGTGATGCATCCAACAGGTCACTAGCACCTTGTTTGCCACAGAAACTGATGGCACAGTTTTTAAAGGTTAAATATCTTTCAACTTTGCACCCACATCCTTGGTGCAACATTGTAACTATTTCTGGCCTCAAGTCGTTGTGTATCATGTGTACCTCTGTGCCACAACTTTTGTGGCAGGGAAATAGGACATCCCTTCTTTGCTCAACTTTCTGCAGCAGCTTTTCAACAGTCTTGTCATGAAAGTAAAGCGCCATTAATTAGATTTTTCACCCTTAATAGGCCATATACCCATTGAAATACAACAGGATAAATAATATTTAATAATAAAATTAACACTTTAAGAACAGGCTCAAAATCTAGGAAACAAACAGATGTTCACCGAATGTTGGTCGTATATTCATATTTTAGGTCAGAGTGGTGCTGGGAAAGCACAGCAGGTCAGGCAGCATCCGAGGAGCAGGAAAATCAACATTTCGGGCAAAAGCTCTTCATCAGAAACAGAGGCAGGAAGCCTCCAGCGTCCACCACATCAATTTTCCTGCTCTTCGGATGCTGCCTGACCTGCTGTGCTTTTCCAGCACCACTCTGATCTAAACTCTGGTTTTCAGCATCTGCAGTCCTCACTTTTGCCTCATATATTCATATTGCATAGCTCAATGCATTCTGTGACCTTGACATTACTGCAAAAGACTGTAACTCACTTGAGGATTCATCAAGAAGAGCTTACACTGTTCAAGGCCAGAAGTTCCCCAGCATTTTTGTATGGTATAGTTTTCATAGTCTTGTGAACATGATGAAAATATATCAACATATTCTGATTATTTTTAATGTATAACACTTTAATGCATTAAATCATCTTGTAAATTATGTAATCCTCTTTAGTAAGTCTTTGTGACACTATCATTAGTTCCCTCAAAGTTTGTACCTTACTGTCTCATTTTCTGTAATAGCTTTAATGACAATATTCAGGACCATCTGGCTTGGTGCCTAGAACATGCTATGTCAGTCCTTGTAGATTACTTGTCCATTAATGTTTGACGACAGTTCTAATCATGTCAGGAATAGGACCTCTCAGAATTGGCTCTATTGCAGGTTCTTATTTTGAATCTACATGAGTGAATTTAATATTTAACGAAATATTTAATGACTTTATAAAAATTATTAGGGTAAACCCCTGGCTGACGTGCCTCTGTTGACACTCCTAACCTCAAGTCTCAAAAGAATCATTGTTTTGTAGTCTCAGTGTTTAACATTTGAGTAATAAAAATATTTACATTACATTCTTTTATCTGTTCTCCCAATGATTCCGTAAGCAAACAGAGTATGACTTTAATTATAACATGCATGATTGTCAAAAATATCAAGTGCTAAATAAAAGCAATTCTTTTCCATGGATGTTGACTTCTATTTCACACTACCTCCAATCAGGCTTGAATGCTCAGAGTGCTCATTGACTGCTTACTGTTGTCATTGTATTGTTGCATACGTACCAAATTATTTTGTGAACTATTATAATATTAAAATATAGGCCAGAATTTTTTGGCACTCATTGGCTTTGATGCTGGAAGAAGGGGGCAAAAATTGAAGATCATGGCAGCAAAGCAGTATACTTACTCACCACTGCAGATAGTCTATCCAAGAGGAGGAGGCTACTTACCCAAGAGCAAATTGATGCCTTCAGTGGCCAATTAATGATAGTTGCTTAAGGGCATTCTCCTGCCAGTACTTGGATTTTTGCTAGGCTGAGAGAGGCCAGGATCAAGACCTAGTCCATTAGGTGAGACTAGGCAGCCTTTGTGTGGCATGGTGGTAAATGACTGCAGTTAGGTTCTACACTACCTCTCCTAAAATATTCTCCATCTCTCAATATTTCTTTGTATCTTGCCCTATTAAACATTAACCTTTGGCCCATGCAAGATCCTGCATATTTTTTCAACTCCTAGTGTCCCAAATTCTCTTCTTCAGGGACTTGTTGCAGTCCCAGCAGTTGCCACCCCTCCCAGTGGCACTGTTGGGTCTAGTGAGCTGCTTGCCTCTTTCTTGGTTATCAGCTCCAGAAACAGGGCGTACTACCTGATGGGGTCAGACATCTGATCATAAGACAAGTAATAGCCCAACCTGAGTATGCCATGGCTGCAGGGTGAGCCCAACAATGCAGAAAATGGCTTGCTCCTGCATTTAATGCTGGATGTGGCACTGTGTTGCATACATAAGATGCTACCCATTGATTTAAAATTCAAAGTAGAATCAGATGCTCAAAATATACAATTGTTCACAACGCTTGTGCCTTAAAAGGAATGTTTACTTGAATCTCTGGGTGCATACAGGCACCAAGATATTATAATTCTTTTTGATTTGATTTATTATTGTCGCATTTACCAAGATACAGTGAAAAGTATTGTTTTGTGTGCTATACAGTCAGATAATTATCATATATAAGTACATCAGGGTAATAGAATAGAATCTAGAATAGCTGCAGAGAAAGTTCAGAGAGAGATCAACTTTAATACATGAGAGGTTTGTTCAAAAGTCTGATAATGTTAGTCAAAAAAACTGTTCTTGAATATGTTGGTATGTGTTTTCAACTTGTATCTTCCCAAAGGCAGAGGAATATTTTACACATATTGGTTAGCGTAGGAAACATATTGGTTAGCATAGCCATGAATTGCCCCACGTGCATAGTGTTTTTCCCTGGTTGTAAGACATCCTACTTCTTATGAATCCACAATGCTGGTCCTTTTTGAATTCCATTGAATGGTTTGAAGATTTGTCATCCTTGGTGAAACCATGGTCTAGTTGTATAGGTTATAAAACACCAGATCTGCACAACTACACTGCACCTCCCCTGGAACAAGTTTTCTTCATCCCTTCCTTCACACTCACGATCATCCTTGGATTCCTTGTGCATGCCATTCTTCAACTCAACCCTGAACACTTACAGTGTTTTCTGAAAGACGAATAGCAGTTATAGTCTTATTATCTTCAAGAATCAGTCTCCAAATAATGCCACTTACCTTGCAGGGCTTTTTGGTATAATATACTCATCCATACTTTTAAAATATATACTTCCATATTCCCATACAATTTCCACATTTTAATTTATTTTCCCAATATCATATTTGGGGAACAGATTGTTTTGTATTTCAGTTTACAATTTTGAATGTGAGTGAGGACATAATATCTACATATATATAAGTGATTGCCTTGAGATTAAGTGAGTGTTGGCTGTCCTAAACAATTACAGTATTAACATTATCTCTAAACATTCTCAATCCTGGTGTCAGTTCTCTGACCAAATCCAGGGATTTTCTTGCCTTTGATTTATAATGGGCATTTTATTTATAGACTATACAATAATAATTGACCCACTACATCAAATTGGTTACAAAACTAACATCCATTGTTATCAGATCAATAATAAAGGCCATTTTAAATTGATTCATAGAATATGGTTATGTAATTAGACATCAAATTCAGCTAATATAGCTAAGTATGGAATTTATAAACATCAATAGTTTCTCATGCTATCAGACTTATGAACAAAAATCACCCATTACATATATCTCTCCCCTTATGCATGATAAATAACAGAATAGGCACTTGACATTTTACCTACAGTTTGATGATTTAATTAAAATGACTTGGCATTGCACCTGGAGAATTCTTACTGTAATTATGATGATTTGATTTTCTTGGAGAGAATGTTAGACAAATGCAATACTGAACAATATCTCTAGAAAATGTAGCCTGCTTTCTGCTGCTGGGAGATTGCAAGAATTTGTCTGTGAAATATTGACAACATCTCTGCATTCTGTGTTGTCTGGACATTGAATTTAACTGAACAATCAATGAGAGATGAAAATTATTCAGGTTTGTTTTAATCCCTCCAAACATGACTGATTGGTATCAGGATTTTGAACATCAGTCCATTAAAATAGGAAAGAAATACTGTCAGAACAGAATAGTATCAGATTACTATTATATGTTGGCTGAATTAAAATTTAGAAACCCCACCCCTCCCCAAAAATTGTTATTAATTTCTGCTGTTGTCACTAATGTAAACTATCTTGCTTTGAACATTATGTTTCTATAGGCTTCTGTTTGAAAATTTTAATAGTATCTTACAGCCTATTAGTCATTGATACAGAAAATATACTTATTTGTGGGATACTAATTTGTGAACATCTAGATGCAGCATAAATCACATCAGTTGGAATCTTGTCAATGCTTATTTGCTCATTAGAATCACAGCACAAAAGGAGATCCTTTGACTTATTCTGCCCATACCAATGGTAATTTTGTGTGGAAATTATTTAATCATACTTCCCTTTGCATTTGTCATAGATTTCAATATATGTCTTCAAATATTCACTCACCTTCATGGTTGACACATTACAGAAACTTGAGATAGCTAAATTTTTGTTAAGTTATGGTATCAATTGGTAAAGAATAGGAGAGGTGAAGATCAGACATAATTTAGTTGGAAGGTTCATGAAATAACTCCACAGGGGCTCATATCCTGTCACCAAGCCACACTGTATTTACATGTGAAAAGTCCTTGACTCTAGTATTGCCTGTTCAGAGTCAGCTCTCACAGTACCAGAATCTCTGATACTCCCCTTTTTTTCTCTTTTCTTTTTTAAGGGCAATGATCTTCTGGTTATTTTGATACTCCCCTTTTTATCTATCAGCTAGGGCTCCCTGAGTGGCCCAGATTAACAGCTCCCATCAGGGAATTTAAATTCCATGAGATCCAACTGGCTGACCTCATAACTATCAATATATCCCTCTTCCTCTGAGGGCATAAACTGATTCTTTTTCTTGGAGAGCCTCCTGGCAGTTTTATCCCTGGGCCAGGTTGTTCTGAATTGGACTCTGATCCGGGCAGCGTGTAATACATTGGAGCTCTCTTCTTGTGCCAGGAGAACCTCAGTAGAATTTCACTCCCTTCTTCCAGCAGTGAAAGTGTCAAGGCAGCTACGTCCATCATGTCCATCTCTGGTTCAGAGGACTCTTCAACTCTTGATGGACAGGATGAAGCCACGAGTTCTGGCAGCCTTTCTGACTGTTCTGAGGGGGAGGGCACGTTTTGCTCCCGCACCATTTATGAGTTTGCAGTTTTCTTATGGTCCTTATGCTTGTTCAGGACCATTGAACCTACCTGATCTTTATAGGTCAATGGTTTTGACCTTGTGTCAACCATGCTTCTTACACCAAACTACATCCCCTGTATCAAACTGTCTCTCTTGCTTGGTGGAACCTTGTGTGCAGTATTGGTTCCTGATGCCATTTCAAGCTCCTTCCCAGGTTAGACCAAACCTGGTGCAGAGTCTTCTACCATGAGCAACTCTGCCAGTGCTATCCCTGTAGTTGCATGTGTAGTGGTCCTATAATCAAATGAGAAGCATGACAATTGGGTATCTAGAGAGGCTATAGGCTGTTTCTTCAAGGATGCCTTCAAAGTTTGGACTGCTCTTTCTGCCAGGCCATTGGATAATGAGTGGTATGAAGCTGTCCTTATATGTCAAATCCCATTCGACTTTAGGAAATACCTAAATTCTCTGTTTGTAAATGATGGCCTGTTATTTATGACCAACACTTCTGGGACTTTGTACATTGTAAAAGATGCACATAGTTTTCTCTTATTGTTTGACAAATGGACTCTATGCATATCCAGCTATTATGAGAGCATCTTTTTTTTTATTAGATTAGATTACTTACAGAGTGGAAACAGGCCCTTCGGCCCAACAAGTCCACACCGACCCTCTGAAGAGCAACCCACCCAGACCCATTCCTCTACATTTTCCCCTTCACCTAACACTATGGGCAATTTAGCATGGCCACTTCACCTAACCTGCACATTTTTGGACTGTGGGAGGAAACCGGAGCACCCAGAGGAAATCCACACAGACATGGGAAGAATGTGCAAACTCCACACAGCCAGTTGCCTGTGGCAGGAATTGAACCCGGGTCTCTGGCGCTGTGAGGCAGCAGAGCTAACCACTGTGCCACCGTGCCACCCATCTACCATGACTAAGAACATTGAGTCCTGCATAGCTGACGGGCAACTGAGTCCAAAGTTTCCACAGCCATTCATATGGATTTGGGCAAGCTGCTGGTGGTAAGTTTTGTCCTTATTGGCACTCTGGGCACTGCCCCACCAACACAGCTATGTCCACATCCAAGCCTGGCCATCATTTAAAACTTTTCACCAGCACCTTCATTTTGGAGACCACTGGATGACCCTGGTGGAGCTCAGCAAATATCTGGCAGCGACCTTTGCCCGAGGCATTGCTCTTGCTCCCCATAATAACATGCTCTCCTCAATTTGTGACAGCTCTTTGGTTTCCTCTATTACTACCAGTTGTTTCAGTTTTAACCAGATTGCATCTTTCTGCATCCAAAGTCTGATATTGTCAGCTGTGATTGGAAGAAACCTTAAAAGCATTACAGACTCTTCCATTGGTAGTACCATCAGTGGTGTATCTGCCGATGGGAGGTGGCTCAACACAATCGCATTTGCTATTTAGCCTCCCAGGCAGTGTTCTGACAAAATTACAAGCACTTAGTATTAGAAGTCCACTGCTAAATTCACCCTGAAGCAATGGGTGACACTTGTCCTCCTTAAGCAGACCTAGAATGGGTTTGTGGTCTGTTATTATCACAAATTTTCATTGATAAAGATATTGGTGAGATTGGTGAGATGGATATACTACATGCATTACTGAGAGTTGTAGTCCATCAGTCTTGATGAGATGTATATGCACTAGTAGTGTTAGAGTGAGGGCTGGTCCTCTGTGTGAGACAGCAGAGAGAAGACAGCACCACTCACCCTTGTTAATGTGTCTCTTTTCACTAGAGGCACGCACTGATCCATGCTGTAATTTCTATCCAAGCTTGACTAGTTCTGTTGCCATAGTTTTCTTTGTGGGTCAGCAGGGAAAAGAACTGCCCTCTTCTCCACCAATCACCAAGATGTCCAGGCCTTAGTCTTCGAAATGCAACTATGATCTTCCCTCTGAGACATTTTCTGGGTTGAGTGCTGTACTTTGAGAGGTAGTTCCTTGCTTGCAATGCCTTATGGACAGCTTGGCATTAAATATGACATTGGGGGACTTGCACCACACGTCTGAAAAGCACCCAACATCTCAGTTGCATAATTGATGTGAAAAGCAGAAGATGGTGTGAGAAAATTCATCTTCGGCCATGGTGGACTGGATGCCATAAAGCTCACTCACCATCACACTTCAATTACAATTCAGAAATTCAGCCCATTGTTTTATCTTAAGAATGTAACTGGTGCCTGGTTGTTATAACACAATAAACAACATCTTGTTAGGACAAGAGCCTCTTCTTAAGAGAAAGTGAGGATTGCAGCTGCAGGAGTATCAGAGTTGAAAAGTGTGGCACTCTAACTTGGTGGCCAACTCGTGGAATTCGTCTACACTGGGGAGACAGGACACCAACTCACAGAACGTTTCAGGGAACATCTCTGGGACACACGCACCAAACAACCTCACCACCCTGTGGCCAACCACTTCAACTCCCCATTCTACCCTGCCATGGACATACAAGTCCTGGGCCTCCTCCACTCGACGACTGGAAGAAGAACACCTCATCTTCTGCTTTGGGACTGTCCAATTGCACCATATCAATGTTGACTTCACCAGTTTCCTTCACTCCCCTTCTCCCATCCCATCCCAGATCTAACCATCCGACTCAGCACCGCCATCTTGAACTGTACTGCCTGTCCACCTTCTTTCCCACCTATCTGCTCCACCCTCCCCTCTAATCTTTCACTATCAACCCCCCTCCTGTACCTACTTCTCGCCATTCCAACTACCATCCCCCAACCCCATCCCCCCACACACACTTCTGATATAGAGCTTTTGCCCAAAACATCAACTCTCCTCTCTGGATGCTGCCTGATCTACTGTGCTTTTCCAGTGCCACACTTTTCAACTTCTTCTTGTTAAAACTCTGTGGTTGTTCTTCTGCTATTGTAAACCAAACAAAAAATCCTTTGTCTGCCTACCTTTTTCCTCTCTCTCTTTGTCTGGGCTCCGTCTCACCTATCTGATCACTTCCCCTATCCCAAGAAGTCCCCAGCATTACCATAAATATTACCTCTTCATACTGCTTTCAGTTCCAAAGAATGGTCACTGGACTCAAAACATTAAATCTGTTTTCTCTCCAATTTGTCATCCTTACCTGATCCAGAGGCAAAAAAACTGCAGATGCTGGAATCCAAGCAGGAGGCTAGAATAACACAGCTAGTCAGGCAGCATCAGGAGTCAGACAAGTCAATGTTTCGGGTGTAACTCTTCTTCAGGACTGGGGATGGGTGGAAGGGGAGCTGCAGATAAAGGGGGAGGTTTGGGAGGATTTTGGGTGGGGAGACGGGTGGGATGCTGAGCTAGGGATAGGTGAACAGAGATGGAAGGCACGGTCTGATTGTTCAATGGGAGGAATTAATCCGGTTGGTAGCTGGAAGGAAGTGTCGATCAGAGGAATGGAAGGGAGGGGAAGGGACTGGAAAGGGAGTCAGGGGATGGGGAGGGAAGTTATTTGAATGGGGAACTCAGTGTTGAATCTTCTGGGGTGTGGGAAGCCCAGGCGGCAGATGAGATGTTGTTCCACCAATTTGCAGTCTGATTCGCTGTGGAAATGGAGGAAGCCAAGGATGGTCATGTTGGAAAGTGAGTGATAAGGGGAATTAAAATGGGCAGTGACTGGGTGGTCCGGTCAGCCCCTGCAGGCCCAGCTGAGAATTTTAGGTGAAACATGCTCTGAGTTTACGTTTGGTCTCACTGATGTAGAGAAGGCCACATTGAGAGCACTTGATACAGTAAACTAGGTTGGAGGAGAGGCAGGTGAACCTCTGTCTCACCCGGAAGGATTGTTTGAGGTCCCAGATGAAGGTGAAGGGGGTGGTGTGCCAGCAGGTAAACTTGGATCAGGCATAACTTGGGGGTGGGTGGGGAGGGGAGAGATCAAGGTCACCAGTGGTCTGGTCACCATTCACACCTCCCCCTTCCACACACATACATTCTTCTGTTGTAAAGTCACCGTGTTGAAGCTTCAGATAACCAGCAACTGAGCCTCTGCTATATAAAAAAAAGGCCCAGCTTATTCTCCAACACTTGCTGGACATTGCTGGATTTACACCTTATTTTGCTCCCTATATCTCTCTTCCTGGTCCTTGCACCCCACTCCCCCAACTCCATGCATGACCCCAGTAAGCATCCAACGTAATATTCCAATGTTCGCTTCCTTTGTGAGCAGTGGGAGTTGATCTGGGATGAGGTTCTTTGCCAAGTTGGTGGAGAGTGGTGTGGTATTACCCCCGAAACAATCAAACTGTTTGCCCTGGAGCACACAAACACAAACACACACACACACACACACACACACACACAACAACCTGTTGCAACAGATGCACCCAGCCGCTGGTCATACAGGGGATGGAATTGCACAGTAGCCAATGGTTATCACCTTATAAAAAAAGTCCACAATTCACAATTCGTGTTACAGCCAAATCACGCTTATGAAGTGTGTGTTATAGAAAACCCACCCGTATTATGATATCTGACCTCTGTGATGCCCATGGTGAGATCACATTTGTTCTGTAAGGTCACACTTTGACTTTTACAATTCAAGGGGTCTCATTGTGATCAAAGTGGGAGTTACAAAAATCCTCATCTTTCAGGGATAATGTTGATATTTCAGAATGTATAAAGCAGTTCCGGACATAGACAATAGGGTGCATAGTCATGGGCAGTGAAGGGATTGTCGTGATTCAATGTAACATTGTCACTATCGTCCACTCACTAGTGATCAAGGACTAGGTGAAGTTGCTCAGTGGGGGAACTGAGAATTGGCATCTTCCCTATCTCTGAAAACTCTTTGATCCCAAACCAACCTCCCTATCTCTGTAGTGTGTTCCAGCCGCTACATCGCTCCCTATCTCTGTCACCTTTTCAAGCACTGACACCTGTCCCTATCTCTGTAACTTCCTTCAGACTCCACAGCCCTCTCTATCTCATAAAGTCATAGAGATGTACAGCATGGAAACAGACCCTTCAGTCCAAACTGTCCATGCCGACCAGATATCCCAACCCAATCTAGTCCCACCTGCCAGCACCTGGCCGATATCCCTCCAAACCCTTCCTATTCATATACCCATCCAAATGCCTCTTAAATGTTGAAATTGTACCAGCCTCCACCACTTCTGGCAGCTCATTCCATACACGTACCACTCTCTATGTGAAATAGTTGCCCCTTCAGTCTCTTTTATATCTTTCCCCTCTCACCCTAAACCTATGCTCTGTAGTTCTGGACTTCCCGACCCCAGGGAAAAGACTTTGTCTATTTATCCTATCCATGCCCCTCATAATTTTGTAAACCTCTATAAGGTCACCCCTCAGCCTCCGACGCTCCAAGGAAAACAGCCCCAGCCTGTTCAACCTCTCCCTATAGCTCAAATACTCCAACCCTGGCAACATCTTTGTAAATATTTTCTGAATCCTTTCAAGTTTCACAACATCTTTCCAATAGGAAGGAGACCAGAATTGCACGCAATATTCTAACAGTGGCCTAACCAATGTCCTGTACAACCGCAACATGACCTCCCAACTCCTGTAGGAGAAAGTGAGGACTGCAGATGCTAGAGATTAGAGCTGAAAAATGTGTTGCTGGAAAAGCGCAGCAGGTCAGGCAGCATCAAAGGAGCAGGAGAATCGACGTTTCGAGCATAAGCCCTTCTGCAGGCTCATGCCCGAAACATCGATTCTCCTGCTCCTTTGATGCTGCCTGACCTGCTGCGCTTTTCCAGCAACACATTTTTCAGCTCCCAACTCCTGTACTCAATTCTCTGACCAATAAAGGAAAGCATACCAAACGCCTTCTTCACTATCCTATCTACCTGTGACTCCACTTTCAAGGAGCTATGAACCTGCACGCCAAGGTCTCTTTATTCAGCAACACTCCCTCGGACCTTACCATTAAGTGTATAAGTCCTGCTAAGATTTGCTTTCCCTAAATGCAGCACCTCACATTTATCTGAAGTAAAATCCATCTGCCACTTCTCAGCCCATTGGCTTATCTGGTCAAGATCCTGTTGTAATCTGAGGTAACCATCTTCGCTGTCCATTACACTTCCAAATCATTTATGTAAATGACAAAAAGTAGAGGACTCAGCACCGATCCTTGTGGCACTCCACTGGTCACAGGCCTCCAGTCTGAAAAACAACACTCCACCAGCACCCTCTGTCTTCTACCTTTAAGCCAGTTCTGTGTCCAAATGGCTAGTTCTCCCTGTATTCCGTGAGATCTAACCTTGCTAATCAGCCTTACTGAAGTCCATATATATCACATCTAGTACTCTGCCCTCATCAATCCTCTTTGTTACTTCCTCAAAAAACTCAATCAAATTTGTGAGACATGATTTCCCACGCACAAAGCCATGTTGACTATCCCTAATCAGTCCTTGCCTTTCCAAATATATGTATTTCCTGTCCCTCAGGATTCCCTCCAACAACTTGCCCACCACCAACGTCAGGCTCACCAGTCTATAGTTCCCTGGCTTGTCTTTACCGCCCTTCTTAAACAGTGGCACCACGTTAGCCAACCTCCAGTCTTCTGGCACCTCACCTGTGACTATTGATGATACAAATATCTCAGCAAGAGGCCCAGCAATCACTTCTCTAACTTCCCACAGAGTTCTAGGGTACACCTGATCAGGTCCTGGGGATTTATCCACCTTTACCTGTTTCAAGACATCCAGTACTTGCTCCTCTGTAATATGGACATTTTGCAAGATGTCATCATCTATTTCCCTACAGTCTATATCTTCCATATCCTTTTCCACAGTAGATACTGAAAGAAAATATTCATTTCGTATCTCACCCATTTTGTGCGGCTCCACACAAAGGCTGCCTTGCTGATCTTTGAGGGGCCCTAGTCTCTCCCTAGGTACCCTTTTGTCCTTAATGTATTTGTAAAAACTCTTTGGATTCTCCTTAATTCTATTTGCCAAAGCTATCTCATGTCCCCTTTTTGCCCTCCTGATTTCTCTCTTAAGTATTCTCCTACTTCCTTTATACTCTTCTAAGGATTCACTCGATCTATCCTGTCTATACCTTACATATGCTTCCTTCTTTTTCTGAACCAAACCCTTAATTTCTTTAGTCATCCAGCATTCCCTATAGCTACCAGCCTTTCCTTTCACCCTGACAGGAATATACTTTCTCTGGATTCTCGTTATCTCATTTCTGAAGGCTTCCCATTTTCCAGCCGTCCCTTTACCTGCGAACATCTGCCCCCAATCACCTTTCGAAAGTTCTTGCCTAATACCGTCAAAATCAGCCTTTCTCCAATTTAGAACTTCAACTTTTAGATCTGGTCTATCCTTTTCCATTATTATTTTAAATCTAATAGAATTATGGTTGTTGGCCCCAAAGTGCTCCCCCACTGACACCTCAGTCACCTGCCCCCTGCCTTATTTCCCAAGAGTAGGTCAAGCTTTGCACCTTCTCTAGTAGGTACATCCACATACTGAATCAGAAAATTGTCTTGTTCACACTTAACAAATTCCTCTCCATCAAAACCCTTAACCCTGTGGCAGTCCCAGTCTATGTTTGGAAAGTTAAAATCCCCTACCATAACCACCCTATTATTCTTACAGATAGCTGAGATCTCCTTACAAGTTTGTTTCTCAATTTCTCTCTGACAATTGGGGGGTCTATAATACAATCCCAATAAGTTGATCATCCCTTTCTTATTTCTCAGTTCCACCCAAATAACTTCTTCGGATGTATTTCCGGGAATATCCTCCCTCAGCACAGCTGTAATGCTATCCCTTATCAAAAATGTCACTCCCCCTCTTCTCGCCTCCCTTTCTATCCTTCCTGTCACATTTGTATCCTGGAACATTAAGCTGCCAGTCCTGGCCATGTTTCCATAATTGCTATGATATCCCAGTCCCATGTTCCTAACCATGCCCTGAGTTCATCTGCTTTCCCTGTTAGGCCCCTTGCATTGAAATAAATGCAGTATAATTTCTCAGTCCTACCTTGTCCCTGCCTGCCCTGACTGTTTGACTTGATTCTGTTTTCAACTGTACCACTCTCAGATCAATCTCTTTCCTCACTATCGCCCTGGGTCCCACCACTACCACCCCCACCCCCCACCTTTCTAGTTTAAATCCTCCGAAGCAGTTCTAGCAAATTTCCCTGCCAGTATATTAGTCCCCTTCCAATTTAAGTGCAATCCGTCCTTCTTGTACAGGTCACTTCTACCCCAAAAGAGATTCCAATGTTCCAAAAATATGAATCCTTCTCCAGTCCACCAGCTCCTCAGCCATGCATTCATCCTCCTACTCCTGACCTCACTAGCTCGTAGCACCGGGAGTAATCCAGATATTACGACTCTCGAGGACCTCCTTTTTAAATTTCTGCCTAACTCTCTGTAATCTCCCTTCAGAATCTCAACATTTTCCCTTCGTATGTCATTGGTTCCAATGTTGTCAATGACTTCTTGCTGGCCCCTCTCCCCCGTAAAGAACATTCTGCACTCTCTCTGAGACATCCTTGATCCTGGCACCAGGGAAGCAACACATCATTCTGCTTTTTCGCTGCTGGCCACAGAAACATCTGTCTGTACCTCAGACTAGAGAATCACCTAACACAATTGATCTCTTGGAACCCAACATACCCCTTGTTGCATTGTTGCAACACCAGAAACGGCTGTTTGTGCTACGTTCCCTTGAGAATCCATCACACACTACATTTTCCAAAACAGCATACCTGTTTGAAATGGGTATATTCACAAAAGACTCCTGCTCTAGCTGCCTACCTCTCTTACCCTTCCTGGAGTTAACCCATCTATGTGACTGTATCTGAGACATTTCCCCCTTTCTATAACTGCCATCCATCACATACTGTTGCTGTTGCAAATTCCTCATTGCTTCTAACTGTCTCTCCAACCGATCCATTTGATCTGATAAGATTCGCAGCCAGCAGCATTTATGGCAGATATAATCCGCAGTAACTCTTTAACTCTCTTTAAACTCCCACATCTGACAAGAAGTACATATCACCCTATTAAAGGCCATTTTTGCTCCTTCACAATCTGCAGAACCAGAAAATAACACCGTCTTATTCCTCTACAAACACTGCCCCAGGTTAAATTAATATTTATAGCTTATATTTAAGTTTAATCAAGAGATATATCTCCAAAAACATATATTCACAAAAGAACCCACTCTACTCCCTACTGCAGATTCTCTGTAGGCCACACTTAAAAACAACAGTTAAATTATCTAATTCTGTGCTGTGAACTTCGCTCAATAGTTCTACCAAGATCAGTTGTGAATTTCACTGTTTGTTAATTTTCCCAGATGCACTCCGATGTCCAGCGAAACATGAATTCAAACAGCAAAGGCAGTAACCGTGCAGGTTCTCTCTCTCTCTCTCTCTCTCCTGCAATGACCTCACCATGTGCTTCCTTTGTCTGCTCTTCTCCCTTTTAATACTGCTGTTGTTTTGACTATTTTTTTCCCCAGAGTTCCAAAACAATGCAACAGCATATAAAACAGTAATTGCTGCTCCTGGAATTCAAGGAAATCACCTCCAACACCTAAAATACCTCAAAAAAGGAGCAGCTGTTACAGCCAGAAATTTTTCCCCTTGAACCATCTTCAAGCCCTGTGCACCTCCCTATCTCTAGAATCTCCACATCCTATGACCCTCCCCATCATTGCAATTGCCTTCAGCCCCAACAAGTCTTTCCATCTCTGTATCCCACTCACCAAATATCTCTTAACCTCCTCCATCCCTATCTTCTGAACAAGCTTTGCAACCTCCTCCAGCACTTGCCATACTCTCTAATTCTATAACACCCTCCAGCCCTTTACCCTGCTCTACCTCTTTCCTTCTCCTCCAACCCCAGTTTCATTCCCTATCTCTGATATTTCTACCAATCCAACACCCCTCCCTATCTCTGTAACCTTCTCCAGTAACTCCACCCCTCTCTGAAGAATTATGGGCCATACAGAGGCAAATAGGACTATTTCAGTTTAATATACCTAATCAGCATGGATGAATTGGACTGAAGGGTCTGTTTCCGTGTTGTTTGACTCTATGATTCTATGACTCTGTAAATATAAATGCAAGTTTATTATTTATAATCCCCAGGAGTTGCAAAGTATTTCAATCAATGAAGTACTTTTAAACTATAGTTGTTGTTGTAATATAGAAAACACAGCTGTTAATTTCTCCTCAAAACAGTAATGGGATAACAAACTTATGATCTGGTTTACAGCATTGGCAGATAAATATCAACTAAGACATGAGCAAAAGTGGTCTTCAATTGCTGAGAGCAGATGTACACCAGCATCAGAATCGACCAGAATAAATAAATGATCAAGATCATAACCAAGAGACTCCAAAGGAGCATAGGAGTTATCTCAATTTGTACAACATTGCCAAATAAATGGAACATTAGCCAGGGAACATTTAGTTATACAGAAACAGTCACAAGGGACAACATGTTCTTTTCCTGCAGCTGCAATAAGGAATGATGAGGCAATGTAGTCAAATTATTATGACCTGGAAATTATGTTTCAACTCAATATGGCAATTCCATTCTAATAAAGCATCTCTTTTGCATTGCTGGACAAAAGATAATAATAAATGTTTCATCTGATAAGTGATTTCTCTCTCATTTGTGGCATCCAACCTTTTCTCAGTTGTCTCTCAATTTATGTGACCAAAACCTCTCTGAACTTTACTCTTTTGTTACTTCTAAACTACAAGTAATCCATTCAACAATCCCTTCCTCCTTTACGCCTCTCTAGTGTATTAATATCACAGTTTTCTTATAAAACTCTTGCCACACCAAAACTGTGGAATGTTTTGTGACCAAAATAAAGGAACTATTTTTGACCATGATGAGCAAAGCTTTTGACAAAATCTCAAATGGCAGACTAGTCAGCAATGTAAAACTTCATGATGTACCAGGGCATGTGACAGATGGATCCAAAACCGACTCAGAGACAAGAAGCAAAGGATAATGTTCAATGGATTTTCTGTGACTGGAAAGTTGTGCCAAATAGAGTTCCTCAGGGCTCATTACCAGAGCTGAAAAAGAGTCATATGTTAATTGTTTCTCCCTCCACAGATGCTACCAACTTACTGAGCAGAAGCATCCTGTTTTGTTTCATCACTAGGTTGCTTGGGTTACATGACTTAAATATAGGGAGTATGACTGAAAATTTTACAGATGATGCACAAGTTGGTTATGTGATATATACAGAGGAAGAAAACTGTTGACTACGGGCAGAATCAACGAATAGGTTAGCTAGGTAGCCAATGGATTTCAGTCTGGAGAAGTGTGAGGTCATACACCTGGGGAGAGCAAATAATACAAAGGAATAGACAATAAATGGTTGCCATTTTTCCACACGGGTCTTGGCCATGCCACTGGTACCTGCAAAACAAAAGGGAGACAAGGCAAATTGGCCAATGGCTAGAGGTTGTATGCACTTACAGCAGGGTTACTGTGGGAGTTGCAATGGAACAAAGAATGGTACTTACTCGGTTGGTGGAACATGGCTGTCTCGGCATCTCTGTCGGAGCAGTTCTAGTCTTCTCCTGAGAGGACCAAGATTCTCTCCTTATAGACGTTAAGGAGTCTTGTACCCATCCTTGTGTCCAGACTCTTTCTGCACTGTTAACAGATGCTTTCCCCTGTAATGGCTGAGAGAGGGGAACAGATTGAGTGAAATATTCATAAGTTCCACAGCTGTTAATGCTGGTGCAGGTGGTGAAAAAGATGCAGAGGTGTCCCAGGCAAGGCAGAGGCCATGAAATGTTTGTGGTATGAGCTTTGAAAGCAAATAAAACTGAGTGAGGGAAGCTGTTGCAGAGCATAAACCTTGGTGGGAGGTGGATGTAGTAGCAGAGATAGGAGTTAGTGTGAGATACAGAGAGATCGGTGTTGCATTGATATTGGAGGAATGGAAGAGGTCATTAATTCTCTCGCAGCACTGTTAGTCATTTCTCTGCACTGTAGATCCGGCACTGACTTTGACCTTGGTCCAGGCTGCCAAGGTATGGTGTCATAGCCTCCTCTGCCAGTCCTCCAGGAGGAGGTGTGCTTTCTCTGGACCACTCCGCCCACCAGGACCCACAGGTCTCTGCTGGAGAATTGCAGCATCAGTTTCCCCTTCTAAGACATCTTCAAAATGATTGTCCTTCTATGAGTAGAATTGCCATTAGTTGTGGGCTAGGTCATCTGTGTACCCCCTGGTATTGGTTAAGAACACTGTGTCGGGAAGAATGCAAACTACAGTTGAGAAAAAACGAAGCTTAGAGAAACTCTGGGGCAGCTCAGCTCAGTGTTTAATAAAATCTTAAGTTATGCTGGCAATTAGGTCTATTAGCATACTCTCACAATTCCTGGAAATCTCAATCTTGGAAGAAGAGATTGCCCCTGTCTTGGTAATTCAATCATTGATGTAGTCCACATCAGAGAGGCTTTTAGGGCATCCCAGGGCTAGATCATCTAAAATGAAGGATTGGAATTCCTTTGTGAAGGAGAAATCATTTTAATGAGATTTAGTGACCCACAGTGTCACTAATGTTTGGGTAGAATATGTCTTGGCCGTTTAAAGTGCAGTCTCTTTGACCAGAGTTTGGCTGTTAATTCATAATTTGTATCTTGAATGTTAGAATCTAAGTTGTATATGCTGTGTATATGGTCTAGAATCATTATCCTACCTTTATTTTATCAATTAAGTTATTCCCACTTTTTTTCTAAGTTTGTAAAGACTCATTTCAATTCAACTGCAGAATCCTGCCCTTTTGTTTTCCTTGGTTCTTCCACTCATTACATTTTAAAATTATTAAGATCTATTAATCTGTTTGGCTAACAAACTGGGGCCATAACATCCCCTCTGTAACACTACTCATCTCAATCTCAGCTCAACTGTTCCAAAAATTCTCTTTCATTTCTTTGCTACTTCTATACTTGACTATTCTAGTGATCTCCTCACCCACCCCCACCCTCCTCTAGCTTATCTCTCCATGCTTCAAGCTCACTGCCTTTATTCCTGATGAAGGGCTTTTGCCCGAAACGTCGATTTCGCTGCTCGTTGGATGCTGCCTGAACTGCTGTGCTCTTCCAGCACCACTAATCCAGTATCTCCTCAGCAACCTGTCACACTCTCCTTCCTTGAACATGAGCTCATGCAAAACCCTACTAAATAAATTTAACTTGCATTCGGTTTTGTTAATCTATCACTCCTGTGCTCACTGACTTAATTTGATTCCTGCCCTAACAACCAATATTTAAAACTCCTTGTTCTGTTTTCAAATCCCTCCTTGGCTTCACCTCTCCTAGTCCTATAAACACTTTTACTCTTTAAATCCTCTGAGATATCTATGTTCCTTTAAAGCTGGCCTTTTGACAATCCCCAATTTTAATTGTTACACTATTGACATCCATTTCTTCAGATATCTAGGTCCTAAGCTCTGGCATTCCTGCATCTATCCTTGCTGCCTCCATGTCCATCTTTCTTCCTTTAAGACACTGTATAAAACCTATCCCAAACCAAGCTTTTCATACCTGTCCTAAAAACTGTATGTAGTTCATTGTGAGCATTGATTTGATAACACTCTATGGTGTTTTACTGCATTAAAGGTGCAATTAAAATGCAAGCTGTTATTGCATATCGCCTCAGTTTTTTTTTCCATCCTGGAAAACCTCTGTACTTCTCCTAGTGAAAATGCAACTAAGCAGTTGCCTACTGGGAGACTCAATTTTTCACAATGAGTGGAAGCAAATGTATGATCATCTCAGTCCTTCAGGCCGTCAAAACCAAACCTAGCAAAGCGCAATCAAAAGAATAAATACTTTAAAAACTTTTTGTAAGTTGAGTAAACAATACTTGATGTTTCTTTAAGCTGCAGGTTAAGACGTAGGTCATTTCTTCCAGTTCCAGTTGATATAGGAAATCGATATCTCTCATGTTTTGCATTCTTACTTCCGGTGTATATTTAAAGTCGATGCCCATAAAATCAGACCCCAGGCACAAATAAAATAATGGTCATTAGAAGGTTTAACAATTGCAGAATTAATCCCAGAACCCTTAATTGAAAACGTAACTGAAATATTGCCCCAAAATGGCGGAAAAATATGTAATTTCAGGATTATATTGCAAATTATAACGCTTCAGCTGAATTCAATGGCTACTTAAATTGCACCTAATTTGATTTTTTTCTCTTGTTAACAATTTTACTGTTAGGAGTTTGGATTGGCTTTCTTCCACAAATTCTTTCCAAAATGAAGGGTTATAACAGAAGTAGTAAGAACATGAAAATGCCAGGCCTACAGTGTCTTCCAGCACTCCTGTGGACGACCCTTCTCCACCTACCATATGCAAGGGGCTTGTGGCAGTTGTTATGTTCTAGCATAAGCAAATAAGCTCTTGAGGAAATTTCAGCAAAATTTCTAGAGCAAGTTTGTTTCAGAAATTGGTGTAAATTTTCACTTAATTTCTGCATAACATCAGTCAAGGAAATGCTGGCCCAAATTAACTTCTTCTATTTGATGTGTTGTGTTTAAAAGTTTTAAAGAAGCTTTGGCAAATATTTACATTTGGTAATGGGAAAGATCTATTTTATTTCTGCTTACACTTCAAAGAAACAAATTCAAGAATCCATGGTACTTTTTGGCCTTGGTCACAACAGGATAAATTGGCAAAAGTTCAACGCATCATCTGACGTTCAAGAGCATAGCTGAACGATTTATTCCCTGCCAAGTTAACATGAAAGAAATCAAAGATGAAAAATGTGTGTAATAGTGCCAATGATTAATGAATTAATGTTTCAGAACTTTTGTTCCAGCTTGTTTTGTAGTTTTGTGTACTTTAAATGTAGTTCAACTTAAAGTTAACAATGAGCTATCATGACCAGGTATAGACATTTTGATGGCTTTTTTTACTTAATATTTTACTTTTTCTCACCTTGGCACTGCAAGTGAATCATGAAACATAGAAATGGATGTTTGAGCAATTCAAAACGACTCATGGCCTGTTCCCTTATATATTCACTCAAGTGTACTATTCTCTGAGAAGAAAGCTCTGTCCTTGGATTTCTTCTCCTTGACTGTTTACAGGATTGGGGAGATCTCCAGGCAGCTAGATGGGTCATGTATCAAAAATGAATTGAAAGAAAGTCAGAGCACTACTTGATTTTTAATTTGACAGGGTCTTTTCCATGCTTTCTGGATCCCGATTAAAAGTAATGGTTTGTTTTTTTCAGATTTTGTGACATAGCAGTCTCAGAATCTAACAATTGATTTACTCCAGCCCAGTTGAGTTTGATTTTCTCCAACCATGTTCTTTCCAATAATACTGGAAGATTTCCTTTAACAATATGTATGGATAAGTCTTCAGTCCACCATATAACTGAATATTCACATTGGTAAATGTGCTATTAAAGGCACCCTTAATTTGTGTACATTCTTAGTACAATTGTTGAGGGTTACAGTGCAACGTGACTCAGTTGCTGCTGATATACAAATTCAGGTATCAATGAAATCAGATTCATTGGTTGATCCAGTGTCCATATTCATTCTTACTAGTTTGCCACTTAAAACGAGAGTTAACCAGTAATGGTTGTTATCACCAAAAAATGGCCAATATGTTTAATAACAGCTCCTCTTTGAACTGTAGTTTGGACATTTTTCATGCCTTTATTGACCCATGTAAGTTTTTTTCTTACTATTAAGTCTCTATACTTTTGCTACACATTGTTTATGTTTCTTCCTCAAACACGCCAGTTCAATGTGATCTTTTGTTTTCCTGTTTCTGGACATAGCATCCTTACACTAAAAATTATTTGTTGCAATGAGCTGTCTTTCCACACTGATGATAGTTTTGAGTCTGCAATTTCTTGACCATAATTTTGTGAACTCTTTAGCCGCCACTTTGTGCTCAAGTTTTGCTATTGAGCTTCATTTGCTGCTAGTTTCATTGATAATGCTATTTAGAGTCACAGAGCAGGAAACAGACCCTTCAGTCCAGCTTGTCCATGCCGACCAGATATCCTAAATAAATCTAGTCCCATTTGACAGCATTTGGCCCATATCCCTCATATTACCCATCCTGATGCTGAGATCTGTATCATCGCTAGGTGCCGGAAGACTGGAGGTTGGCTAACATAGTACCACTATTGAAGAAAGATGGTAAGGAAAAGCCAGGGATCTATAGAACAGTGAGCCTGACATCAGCAGTGGACAAGCTGTTGGAGAGAATCCTGAGGAACAGGATCTTCATGTAATGGAAAGGTAAGGACTGATTAGGGATAGTCAATATGGCTTTGTGCATGGGAAATCCTGTCTCACTAAGTTGATTGAGTTTTTGAAGAAGTAACCAAGAGGATAGATGTGGGCAGAGCAGTGGGCATGGTCTATATGGACTCAGTAAAGTGTTCGACAAGGTTCCACATGGTAGACTGGTTAGCAAGGATAGATCACATGGGAATACAGGGAGAACTAGCCATTTGGATATAGAACTGGCTCAAAGGTAGGAGATACAGGGTGGTGGTGGAGGGTTTCTTTTCAGACTGGAGTCCTGTGACCAGCAGTGTGCTATAAGGATCGGTGCTGGGTCCAGTGCATTGAACATAGGAGGTATGGTTAGTAAGTTTGCAGATGATGCCAAAATTGGAGTTTTTATGGATTGCGAAGAAGGTTACCTTAGAGTACAACGGAATCTTGATCAGATGGGCAAATGGACCGAAAAGTGGCAGGTGGAGTTTAATTTAGATAAATGAGATGCGGCATTTTGGAAAGGCAAATCAGGGCAAAACATACACTTAATGGTGAGATCCTGGGAAATCTTGCTGAAGAAAGAGACCTCGAGTGCAGGTTCATAGTTACTTGAAAGTGGAGTCCCAGATAAACAGGGTAGTGAAGAAGGCGTTATGTATGCTTGCCTTTATTGGTCAGTGCATTCAGTATAAGAGTTGGAAGGTCATCTTGCGACTGTACAGAACGTTGGTTAGGCCACTTTTCGAATACTGTGTGCATTTCTGGTCTCCCTGCCACAGGAAGGATGTTGTGAAATTTGAAAGGGTTCAGAGAAGATTTAAAAGGATGTTGCCAGGGTTAGAGGATTTGAGCTAGAGGGAGAGGCTGAATAGGCTGGGGCTACTTTCCCTGCAGCGTCAGAGGTTGAGGAGTGACCTCCGAGAAGTTTATAAAATCATGAGAGGCATTGTTAGGATGAATAGCCAAGGTCTTTTGCCCAGACGAGGGAGGTCTAAAAGCAGAGGGCATAAGTTTAAGGTGAGAAGGGAAAGATTTAAAAGGAATCAAAGGGGCAACGTTTTCACACAGAGGGTGGTGTGTGTGTGGAATAAGCTGCTATAGGAAGTGGTGGAGGCTGGTACAATTACAACATTTAAAAGGCATTGGGATAAGTATATGAAAAGCAACAACTTAGAGGGATATTGGCCAAATGCTGGAAAATGGGACTAGATTTATTTAGGATATCTAGTTGGCATAGACGAGTTGGGCTGAAGGTCTGTTTCCAGTACAGCTCTCTGACTCTATAACTAAATGTTGTAACTGTGCCAACCTCCATCACTTCCTCTGGCAACTTATTCCGTACATGCACCACGCTCTGCATGAAAAATTTCTACAGCTTTCTCTAAGTACAGGTTCCCTTCCATCAGTAATTTTTCTGGATTGCTTCATATCTTAAACCAAGCACCAACCTGTCTCTGATTGCATCATTTAAATAATCTCCAAATCTGCAAAGTTCTGCTAGCATCTTTAAAATTGCTACAAACTGGAAGATAAATTCACCATACTGGTTGCATTTGTGGAATCTGAAGCTTTCAGTAATCACCAATGCATTTAGTGAAAAAAAAAGATTCCCACTATATCTTCATAAGTTTCTGGCTTCTCTGGCTGTAGCAGGCTCCTCAGGAGATTCAAAAATTATCACCCCATAATACTCAGGACTGCAGGGGTGACTATATCCACTTCAATTTTGTTGGCTGGAACAAAACATTGGAACCTCTCTTTGTAGGAGTTCCAGCTCTTTCTTTATCACATTGTCGTTTGGCACCAAAATTTCCTGCCAACTTTTTTCAAAGATGGGAAGGGCCTGCAATAACATGATGTACCACAGAATGTTTAGCATTGTCTCCTTCTCATTAAATACAAGATATTCCAGAGACTCCCCATTTTATTTTTTAAGTCGATATCTCCAAATCAAACATTTACTTTCACACAGGGTTCTTGTTACTGACAGTGTTCCTTCATGTTGGAGCATGTGGCAAGCTTCTTCTGCATTGCTCACCTCTGCCTTGGGGCAAAATTCTTTTATTTTAATCCATGATGACTGTACCTGTTTTTTCTTCTTTTTCAAAGTGCTTCTGAGCTCTGTAGTGAGGACAACAATTTTCTTTTGAAGCATTAATGGATTCCTCTGGAGGATCTGGAAGCAGATCTCCCTCTTATCCCTAGGGATAACCCTAGTAACTATAGGCCGGTGAGTCTCACTTCTGTTGTGGGCAAAGTCTTAGAGAGAATTGTAAGGGATAGGATTTATGAACATCTGGATAGGAATAATGTGATCAAGGATAGTCAGCATGGTTTTATGAAGGGCAGGTCGTGCCTCACAAACCTTATTGAATTCTTTGAGAAGGTGACTAAGGAGGTGGACGAGAGTAAAGCGGTAGATGTGGTCTATATGGATTTTAGTAAGGCGTTTGATAAGGTTCCCCATGGTAAGCTACTGCAAAAAATACAGAGGTATGGCATTGAGGGTGAGTTGGAGGTTTGGATTAGGAATTGGCTGGCTGGAAGAAGACAGAGGGTAGTAGTTGATGGTAAAGGTTCATCTTGGAGTGCAGTTACTAGCGGTGTTCTGCAAGGATCTGTTTTGGGACCATTGCTGTTTGTCATTTTTATAAATGACCTGGAGGAGGGGCTAGAAGGTGGGTGAGCAAGTTTGTGGATGATACAAAAGTCGGTGGAGTTGTTGACAGTGAGGAAGGATGTGGCAGGTTACAGCGGGATATAGATAAGCTGCAGAGCTGGGCAGAAAGGTGGCAAATGGAGTTCAATGTAGGTAAGTGTGAAGTGATTCACTTTGGTAAGAGTAACAAGAAGATGGGGTACTGGGCTAATGGTCGGATACTTGGTAGTGTGGATGAGCAGAGGGATCTTGATGTCCATGTACACAGATCTCTGAAAGTTGCCACCCAGGTAAATAGTGCTGTGAAGAAGGTATATGGCGTACTGGCTTTTATTGGTAGAGGAATTGAGTTCTGGAGTCCTGAGGTCATGTTGCAGTTGTATAAGACTCTGGTGCGGCCGCATCTGGAGTATTGTGTGCAGTTTTGGTCGCCATACTATAGGAGGGATGTGGAGGCACTGGAACGAGTGCAGAAGAGGTTTACCAGGATGTTGTCTGGTATGGTGGGAAGATCGTATGAGGAAAGGCTGAGGCACTTGGGGCTGTTTTCATTGGAGAAAAGAAGGTTTAGGGGTGACTTGATAGAGGTGTACAAGATGATTAGGGGTTTAGATCGGGTTGACCATGAGAACCTTTTTCCACGTATGGAGTCAGCTATTACAAGGGGGCATAGCTTTAAATTAAGGGGTGGTAGGTATAGGACAGATGTTAGGGGTAGATTCTTTACTCAGCGAGTCGTGAATTCATGGAATGCCCTGCCAGTAGCAGTGGTGGACTCTCCCTCTTTATGGGCATTTAAACGGGCATTGGATAGGCATATGGAGGATAGTGGGCTAGTGTAGGTTAGGTGGGCTTGGATCGGCGCAACATCAAGGGCCAAAGGGCCTGTACTGCGCTGTATTTTTCTATGTTCTATATTCTATGTTCTACCTCCTTTCTGTGTACATTTCATGAACACAGACACCTCTGCATTTAAATCAACAAAAACTTTTGTTAAGGAGATGCTCACCCACAAGGCAAACTAGCTAGACAGTTTCCCTCTAAATGGCTGATGACATAATCAGGATATCATGTGGTCGGTCTCTTAAACTAACAGTACAATATGTTTACATAAATTCCCAACATTTGCTGAGTTATTGTTTGTTATTGCTAGTTGGTCATTTGCTGCTTCATTTGTTTGTTGTGGTCAATAAACATACTGCGTTATTGCTTACTTTGATTGGTAATTAGTTATAATTTTCTATCTATTTGTCATCAATGTGACCAATCAACTGTGAAGAGTCTGATACTGCAAACACCATGAGCCTCATACCTAATCAAGAAGAGTCATAATTAAAAATCAGAAAATACAGAAAAGATTGGGTCCCTAGCAACATTTTGTTCTATATGGTGACATATAAGGAAATCCCTAGCCCAATCAAGTAAAAAACACATTTATGAAGTTGCCCTAAAATGATAAGAGCAGCAACTTCAGAGTCTGTTATTTTAAATGCAAGAAATAGCTTCTTGAGAACAGGAACAAAGAACATAAGGGCCTTTTATGAAGTGGAAAAGCTTGGTAAGTGCAGATAGGATATATTGCATATATTGATTTAACTAGGACTAGCTTAAGGAAGGTGGCTAGAATCTGGTCTGATGGAAAAGAACATATGCTTCACTTCTAAGAAGGTGAGATACACAGTGAAACAATTTCACAAAGGCCGGTATCTTTTCACTGGGTCATTCTTTATTTACATGTGCATAGTACTTGATACTGGTCCGGCTTCCTCAGAGCCAGCTCTCATAAAGAACAGAGCCCCTGACACGCCTGTTTCTATCTATCAGCCAGAGGTCCCCGATTGGACCAGGTTAACAGCCCCAATGAGGGAACTCATATTTTATGAGTACTTACAGTCACGACACATAGGAATGTAGTAAGAATTCTAGTAAACATAAGATAAAAGAGATCAGTTCAAGGTTAGTGGCAAAAGTTCAGCATGATTGTAGATTAAGGAACAAAAGCCTTTTGACTGGATTGTCATACAAGTGTAACACATGATCATAGTGAGCATATAATAAAAGCACTTTATGGTGACACCCTGAACTGATATGATTAAGTGAAATTAACTGATGTGGTAACTCAAATAGATGGCTTAAATGGTAAAATCAGTGATGGAACATTGGAAGTCAGGTCGGTCAACACAGCCCTGGATTGAGAACTAAAAGAAAAGAGAGACTGATACAGTTTTGACAAGAAAATGTGACTGTGACAAACACCTTAACAAACTTGGAGAGCTGATGCGTGTAGAAATAAAATAGATTATAGTATAATGAATATTCATACACATCCTGGCATTGATACAAATTCAGAATATTGTCTCCTAATGGCAAAAATTAAATTGAAATTGACAATACTGAAAAAACGTCATGCGACCATTTATGTCATGTTGAAGAATGAAAACTTCATAGAGTTAACTTTAAACAAAATTGATATGAATGAATTTGAATTTGCAGTAAAACAAATAGAAAGCAAATAGAAACATATGAAAGAAGGTACACAAGATGTTGAAAAGGAAATATGACAAAAATGGAGAGGAGAAAGAGGCAAGGAAAGAATGACAGAAGAAATATGAATGATAAATAGAAAGGGGAAAGAAAAGACGCACGCTTGAGTATGATGAAATTGGAAAGAAAATGAAGAATGGATGTAGACAGGCTAATAAGGTTTATAATGAAGTGCTGAAGCTAAAAGAAACCAGAAAATGAGAGTTATGTACCACAAGGTGAAACCTTTAACGGATAGAAAGGGAAAACAACAGGTAGTGGGCATATAAACGACAACATGGTAAAATATTACTTGAAAATAACAAAATCTTGGACAAACATACAAAACATTGGAATCTTTCTTTGTAGGGGTTCCAGCTTGCTGTATTTTATCACAGTCATATGGCACCAAAATTTCTCGCCAATTTTTTTTTAAAACAGAAAGGGCCTGCAATAACATGATGTACCACAGAGCTTTTAGCTTTGCCTTCTTCTCATGAAAAACAAGATATTCCTGAGACTCCCCATTTTATTTTTGAAGTCTACACCCCCAACTCAAAACATTGGACCTTCACGATCCAAATTGATGGACCCTTCAAGATATAGAGATAAACAATGGATGAAACATTATTATCTCAGAGGTAAAGAATACTATGAAATTGATGAGAACTGGAAAAACACCAGGCAAAGATGAGGGAAAGTACAACAACTAAGAGGTCTTGGCAAAACAGAATTAGAAGTGATAACAGAAACTTATGATCAACTATGTACCAAAAGACACATTTCAAGTGACTTGAGATATTCATTATTCATTATGTTACCTAAGAACACAAAAGCAAATGAGTCATTTCAGTAACATGATTTTGGAAGTCATGATGGAAAGAAATAATAAATCACTTTAAACAGAGATTGTTAAAGCTGTCTGCTCTTAGGCTAGATTTAGAACAGGAGAAGGATTAGTTAACCTAAGAACAATCTTCGACAAATATCTAGAAGTAAACAAATAATTTATATATGTTTTGTAGACTATGAAAAATTGTTTGATTGTTTTTATCACTGAAGTTAATAGAAGAGTTGCTGAAATGTGATATGGCCAGTAAGGATGTGAGGGAGGTGATGTCTTAGTGATATTATCACTGGACTAGTAATCCAGAAATCCCAGGTCATGTCCTGATGGTCCCAGGTTCGAATCCCATGGCAGATAGTGGGATTTGAATTCATTAAAACAAAAATCTGGAATTACGAGTCTAATGATGACCATGAAACCATTACGGCAGTATGTGAGGCAGCAGTATACCACCATCGCCAGGGACCCAGGTTCAATTCCAGCCTTGGATGACTGCCTGTGTGGAGTTTGCACTTCTCCCCATGTCAACATGGTTTTCTGCCTGGTGCTCTGGTTTCCTCCCACAGTCCCGATTATGCAGGTTAGGTGGATTAGCTACAGGTAAATGGGTTACAAGTATAGGTTGGGTGGTGAGCCTAGATGGGACGTTCTTTGAAGTGCAGACCCGATGGGCTGATTGGCCTCTTTCTGCAAACAAGGATTAATAGTTAAAGTGAGTGATTTCATTGATAACCAGATAGAGAAAGATATTATATAAGCAGGACAAGCTTGTGAAAGTATAATCTGAAATGAGTACGAATACACTGGTGTTATTTATACATTTCAAATACTAGCTGAATGTTCTGTAATATGTTTATTTTTATAGTTTAGTTATTTCAGTGTCACAAATTTTAAATTTGTACATTTACACATCAAGGAAATGGACTTGTGCTGAAGAGAATTATAAACACATAGCTGCAACATCTTGACACTTTTGTGTTGTCGCTCAAACTACAGAATGAGAGATAATATTGAAGGTAATTTTCTGTAGAAAGATACAAATTTATTGTGAAAAATATAAAAATATTCAGTTGCTTATGTCACTGTATTTGATACTGACACCATTATTTAGTCTTCAAATGCTTTGATATTTAAGTAGGAAAGAAAGAAAAGGATTCAAGGCATGCAGTTAAAAAACATGAATGCAAAATATTGCTGATGCTTAAAAAACAAAGATTAGTGCAAAACTCAACCTGCTGACACCATGTTTTGTCCTAGGACAGATAGGGATTCTGATTGCCTTTCACATGACTCTAAGGACCAACTATTTATACATGCTCAAAGTGTCTCCTCCAACAGGTCCTATTACAGCTCTCTTCAACTCATGTGATCATATTTCCTATCTGAAAGATGTTGTGAAACTTGAAAGGGTTCAGAAAAGATTTACAAGGATGTTGCCAGGGTTGGAGGATTTGAGCTACAGGGAGAATGGACAAAGTCTTTTCCCTGGGGTGGGGGAGTCCAGAACTAGAAGGCATAGGTTTAGGGTGAGAGGGTAAAGATATAAAAGAGACCTAAGAGGAACCTTTTCACGCAGAGGGTGGTACGTGTATGGAATGAGCTGCCATAGGAAGTAGTGGAGGCTAGTACAATTGCAACATTTAGAAGGCATCTAGATGGGTATATGAATAGGAAGGGTTTGGAGGGATATTGGCCGGGTGCTGGGAGGTGGGACTAGATTGGGTTGGGATATCTGGTCGACGTGGACAAGTTGAACCGAAGGGTCTGTTTTCGTGCTGTACATCTCTATGACTCCATGACTCTATGACATCATGATCTCATAGACAACTACACCCACCCCTTCCCCAACCCCACAACCACTACAATACTTTTACATCTTCTTTATAATTATTTGTATTTTCCAACATTCCTCTCAAAAGTTTCAAACATTGCAGAGTTAGTCTATGAGACGATTTTACAAATCTTCCTGATTTTGTTTGACTTTGTTTCTGAGTTTGATGGTCTGGTAGCCTACCCCTCCTCTCAGTGTTGCAGGTTTCATAAGTACTTGTAGAATGTTTGGTGCATCTCCTCGCTTCTTTAATGTCAGGGTATATGACAATATTTATACTGGTCTTTTTAAGGATGCTATGGCTCTTTGAGTTCTCCTTACAATACTCAGTGATGTTGCTATCAAATATGAACTTAGCCATTCTGCTTTTTGATGTGGAGGTGCCGGTGTTAGACTGGGGTAGACAAAGTCAGAAGTCACACAACATCAGGTTATCGTGCAACGAGTTTATTTGAAATCATAAGCTTTTGTCAGGGGAAGTCTTCACTCCAAAAGCTTGTGATTTCAAATAAACCTGTTGGACTATAACCTGACGCTGTGTGACTTCTAATTTTGTTTTCTCAACAACAGTTCCTTTTTTTTTTGTTGGTTTTGTATTCATACTACTTCTGTTGGCAGAGAGATTGGCAACTCCCTTGCTCAATGGCAGTGATTGTAGTTCCTTGTTTTGGTTTAAGACGCCCTCATATTTTCTCACTCTATGATGGTCTTCCATGGTAATATCGGGTTTTAATTTTCCATACAACAATAGAAACTGCAATGTGCTTTCTTCCAGCAGAGCCAAAAACTAAATTAATACAGCCAAATTAATATAATTCCTTTCCATCAGTTCTTTTATAGTTCTATCTTCCATTTCAGCTTCACTATTGCTTGGAGTTAATAAGGTTAACTTGGCACATAAATGAACCAATATTTCCTGGTAAATATTCTAAATTCTGGTTCATTATCTAATACAACCTTGTCATGATTACTTTGAATTTGTGATACATATACGATTTTATCCACTTTTGCTACATTTTCAATTTCTACTTTAACTGTAGTTTTTTAAAATTTTTTTTAACCTATTTTTCTAATCAAGCTGTATGGAGGCCTCCCAGTCCAGGATTAGGGACAGTATCACTATGCCACAAGAGGGTCCACTTTATCCAGCAGTAGATTTGGGACTTCTTTGGAGTATAAAGACAAATTGGTATTTCATTTGGCTGCAATGAAAAATGGTTTTAAAAAAAATACTCTGTTTTGAACATGATTTTGAAATTCTTCTGTAAATTCTGAGTTTCCTTTGCAAATTCACGTATCTTGAAAATCAGTTTTAATCTCGAGCATGCTTTCCTGTTGAGAAGTTAGGATTGTTGATTCCTATAAAATATAAAGTGATTCAGTTATTTTTCTATCTATATATTTTAAGCTTGTCACAATCTGATACTTGCTTTCAAATTTGCTCCTCCTGGGCCTTTGATTTGATTGATGAAGATTAACATTAATTGTCTTTAATCATTGTAATTTATCAGAGTGACAGGGTTAAACAGCTTAAGTCAGAAAGTTTTTCAGCAAAATAAAATGTACACAGAAAAGAAAATAACTGAAGATTAGCAGATGTTCTCTAGGCAAAACAAGGAATGAAACCATGGCAACAAACTAGGCCAGTGAGTGGCTTATAGAAAAATAGTCACAGCATAGAATGTGCCATCAACTCAATAAGAGGAGGCTTTACATGGATAAGAACGATGCCTGATGTGGTACTATTTAGAAATTTCAGATTAGAAATTACGTATATGACCTAAAGTGTTTAAGAAATGAGAACTTGTAGGTTCTTCTATAGTGCAGTATAAGACTATTCAAGGCTAGATCTCTTAGTGTATGCTTGAGAAAATGATCGTAACACGTAGCTAAATCTCCTGGTAGCTTGTCAAGTTGTACCACAATAGTATTTGGCAGGGTTGGCAGAACCCCAGGACCAGTGCTGCATTTGTATGGTTACTTTCTAATTTAACACATAGAGATAAGGTGGAGAGCCACACCAGACGGATGTCGTTGAGATTCAAATACTCAAGATAAAAGGCACTGGGTGAGATGGAGTAACCACTCTGGCAGGGCAGGCAGCAAAAGCTGTAAAGATTGGTCAGACCTCTGGTAGCTGCTTATGGAACAGATTGGCCAAAGCCAGATGGGAAACTAAGGTCGCTCATAACAATAGTTCGACTTGACAAACTATTAGAAGACTCAAGTACAGGTTCTAGTTGTTTATTCATGTGCACACAGGGACAGATCAGTCTTAAACATTCCAAGACTGAGCTCTAGCTAAAACCCACAAGTTATTATCTTTTAAACACTTTAGGTCACATCCTTAATTTCTGATCTGACCAATTTTCAACCATCTGTTGCGTAGCTGGCACTTATTTCTCACAGTGCAAATGTCAAACATTGCTCATCTCCCTTGAAAGCCTCCCCTTGTAATGCTGATTCAGTAGTCTAGGCCATGTCCTTCTTTCTATCACACACTCCCTCGCCTGACTCTTTGACATTCTATCCAGAAGTGCACCTGCTTCTAAATTGGAAATCATGAGTCTTTTAACCAGGTTCAATTCCCACCTCGGGCAACTGTCTGTGTGGAGTTTGCACATTCTCTCCGTGCCTGCGTGATTTCTTCCGGGTGCTCCGGTTTCCTCCCACAGTCCAAAGATGTGCAGGTTAGGTGAATTGGCCATGCTAAATTGCCCGGAGTGTTAGGTGGATTATAGGGGTGGGGGTGGGTTTCTCTTCAGAGGATCGGTGTGGACTTGTTGGGCTGAAAGGCCTGTTTCCACACTGTAGGTAATCTAATCTAATCTAATCAATACCTTTAAAGAATTGGATATGAAAATGCACAAAAGTGGTGTGGTTAGCAGAATGCCAAGCAGCCTTTGAGATGGAAGTCTTCGTAAATGAACCAATATTGGCCACCCCTGATTTTAGCAAACCTTTTAAAATGATGATTGATGCTAGTGATTTGGGGGTAAGTGCAGTCTTGTTATAAAATGCTGTCTTGGGAATAATGAGCTCCTTTTCTAAGGAACAAAACCAATATCAGAGGAAGTACTCGACCATAGAAAAGGAGATTTTGGGATTATAATTGGCTCTTCAACATTTTTGGTGTCTATGTCTGCTCACACTAATCTATGATGACTGTAATCTGCTGTCATTCTTTGAAAAGTTTAAAACTTGAAATGTGAGACTGTTCAAATGAAGTATATTGTTTCAACCATTTCAATGTAAAGATTATTCTCATTGCTGGAAAAGATCATGTGATGGTAAATGCATTGTCCCGAGTGTAAAATGAGGGAATAAGTTAAAGGTTTATGAAATGCTGAAAGATTATAGAAGATTGTTAAGGGGCGAGGAAAGATGAATAGATGGATCTCGTGTTTTGTTACTTATCTGTCACATACCTTGTGATGAAATGCATTGTTTTGAAATAGCAGTTTATCTCTTTTAAGTGTGGAAGCATATAAAGACCACATTGCTGCAGAAATGTAGCCATTTTGTATCAAATGATATAATATTCCTACTTTTACAAATATCCTTAGCTTCCAATTACTATGATCAGGGGGCAGATTAACCACACAGGAAGTTGGAAGATTCTAATTTTACCATCTGTTACTCCATAGCTCTGTATTATTTATTCTGTAACAATTCTGAAGAATCTCTGAGGCAGTAAGGACACCCTTGACCATAATAATGTTATGAGAAAGCCAACATTAATAATGTAGTATCTGAACTTAAAAACTTAGAAATTAGATGATCATGGATAGGCAAAAGCTCAATCATGAAGATGCTGGAAATCTGAAGTAAAAATAGAAAATGTTTCTAAATTTAAAAGTTTTATAGGATCCCTACTTGGAATTTAGTTGCTTGATAGATTTTGCTTGCAACTGAGCAGCAACAGCCATGAAGTAGGCTGCAGAGCAAGTACTATAAATAGTAATATGGAAGGTAAAGAGTGAGAGGAAATGGGTGTTAGATCCTCAACCCAGGGTGGGACTGCATGATCCCCAAGTGGTCTGGTTGCGTAGGTGCATAAAACCCACTGGGAGGTAGGTTCTACTTTCATTATTACAGGTTAGAAAGAGAGCTGGAGGGTTGGGGGAGGCATATTGGTGGTTGTTGGGATACACACAATGGGAACCTTTCTCCTCTTGTTCCATCAGCAATGGTGTAAAAGTGACTATCGGCATTTCTACAAAGCTGTCCTGATCTCCCTCGAGTTACTGAGAGTTGAAATTTGCCAGAAATCAGCTAAGCGTCAATTTTGGTGAATTTCACAAAGGGTTCCTCTCTGTGAGTCCTTATCTTCATGCACAATTGGTATTGAAAATGGCAGTACCATCAGTACTAGGATCTCCTGACTGAAGGCTGTCCCCTTAGTCTGACTGATGATTACTCCCTGTCGACTTTGAGTCATGGCCATTTGGTTGAAGCACATGCAGATTATTGCATATGTTGATGGTGCGGAGTGAAAGTGCAACAAGGTTTCATATGCTGTTCACTCAAACTTCCCTCATTATCTATGCACAACAGCACTATGACAGCCCATTGATTCTATCTTCCTTCTTACCAAAGGTGGAAGGACTCACCATTGCTGCGAGTCCAAGTGCCAATGCCATTTTCAATACCAATTGTGCACGTGGATAAGGGCAACCAACCAGAAGTTGCCCCTCACTATGCAGATCTTGGGAAGGAATGCAAAAATAAATACTTCTCAAGGCACATAAGTGTGTGCGTAGAAGTACATATTTGTAACTATATTGTTATTTAGGAGTCGAGGTATAAAGGTTTCCTGTCCTTGGCCTGAACCGACCTTAGAACCCTGTCTAAGGGAGTGCCGCTCTCCCCACAATGCCGGGTGTCACCTACAGCTTAGTCATGCTAATCATTGTACTACAATGTTCCTCCAGGGTGGTTGTGACCATCAATGTTCCCCAAATCCCCACCCTGCAGTGTCCCATGTTATCCAACTTCCCTAGCAAAACAGTAGTTCCTGATGACATCTTTTGATTTTGATTGAACTGACCCCCAGGAGTGACTGTGGCCCACCATTCTGACCAATTGGACAGACAGCCCCAACTGATAACTGACTAAACCTTTGACTGATTCACGTGGAGCTCCCCAACTAACTCATTATGAATCCTCAGATTGGTTGCCCTGTACATATGGGATTGACTGTGGCCCACAACCTGGATGATAAAGGTATGGACCTCCTAACTTGACCACCCTAAGTGGCCAACTGACTGTGCCCAAGCCCCTAGGCTACACTGAATGCTTCCCATGACTGACAGTGGACAAAGTGAGGATTGCAGATGCTGGAGATCAGAGCTTAAAAATATGTTGCTGGAAAAGCGCAGCAGGTCAGGCAGCATCAAAGGAACAGAAGAATCTATGTTTCGGGCATAAGCCCTTCTTCAGGAATCATCAGTCAGGATTCCTGAAGAAGGGCTTATGCCCGAAATGTCGATTCTCCTGCTCCTTTGATGCTGCCTGATCTACTGTGCTTTTCCAGCAACACATTTTTAAGCCATGACTGACAGTGCCAGGACCTCCTGACTGAAGGCTGTCTCCCTTAGTCTGACTGACGACTACTCCCTGTTGACTTTGAGTCATGGCCATTTGGTTGAAGCACATGCAGTTTGCTGCATGTGCTGATGGTGCAGAGTGTAAATGTGACACTGACATAGCATGGTACTGTGCAACAACACATCCACCACCTATGCTGATGACTACTGACAATCATGATAAACTTTCTAGCTTTTTGTCCATGCTAAACAGCAGGGTAAAACAGAAGTACATTAAGCCTTTAAACTCTGGCTGAGGGGGCATTCCGCAAATAGGGAAGGCAAGATAGAGATGCTGTATGCACCAAATTGATGCACAAAATGTGTGAGAGCCAAAAGAGCAAATTAGGAGCCTTGAGACATATCTTGGTCTAGTCCATGAGATTATTGCTTTTCCTGTGCACAATGTGTCCTATCTGCAGCACTACAAGATAAGTTTCATGTTCCAAAGTGCAGTGCTCCAAATTGAGGTGCAGGACAGTATTGTAATTGGAAGAAGAACAATGAATGTTGGAAATCAGAACCAAAATTAGAAATTGCTGGAAAAACTCAGCAGTTCTGGCAGCTTCTGTGGAGAAAAAGCAGAATTAATATTTCAGCTCCAGTGTCTCTGTTTTCTTTTCACAGATGCTGCCAGACCTGCTGAGTTTTTCCAGCAAGTTCTGAGCATTGTAATTGGGCATGAGATGTGTTAAATGTGTTGGAAAAGCTAGTACATGTCCAATGCCAACCAACCGTGGATCGGGGGTGGCAGGCAATTGCTGCCCATGGAATGTGCCCTGAGATATTGGTGACTGCTGTCCACAATGGAAGACTCAAAGAACAAGTGACAAGCTGGAGCCACCAGGCTTCCATTCTGTCTTTCATGTTGGGAATTGTTGCAATCGAGTTTCTATCCGGTTGGAGGGAGAATGGAAACCTTATCTATGAGGCAGGATTAGGTAACTATGGCACGCTATGGTGTGCAAATGAATGCAAATAGGCCCCTCATCACTCATGAGCAAGATTCCCAGCTTGTTATTCAAAACTTTGTTTGAAAAGTTAGATTTTATCCTCTCAACATCAAGAATCTCACTTCTGCTGACCTCAGCCTATTTTCTCAACAGACTCGACAATTACCACATTGTGCAGGGGATGGGAAAATTCCAGCCTAAGTCTCCTGAGATCTGGAAAATCCAGGCAGTTGCCGTTCAATCTGATAGAGAAATTAAATATGAAGTTCTAGCCTCAATTAGAATAATCAAATAGACAGTCCATCTCCTAAGCAAAGGTTAAAAAACTGTCCCCTGCTTGCCTCTTTACAACCTGGATATGGGAGGTTTGGAGACATGCATGATTGGATTAGATTGGATAGAGATTTGTAACATTTTAACATCATACTTGGCCCAGGCCAAATGTTTCTGGGTGTTAAAATCCATCGCAGTGTTTCATATTTGTGAGTTCAGATAATTGATCAGAAACATGGAATGAATGTTATCCTCCCACAGCATGTGAGATTGATTGATGCAACATGTAAAAAGGTGAAATTTGAATCCTGCCCCAGTTTTAACGAAGGCAGCACGGGGGGTGGAAGACCAACGTTCACTCTGAAGACATGTAAATATTAGAATGAGGCTGCTTGTAACAGGAGTAGCCACCTTTAAATGTTGTCCTCGCATCACGTTTCACAAAGGCTAGGAAGCCTGTTGGTCAAATAGAGACAGAGATGTCCAAAGGCAGTTATATAGAGTTAAGCCACAGATCAGTCATGATCTCATTGAATAGCAGAACAAGCTCAAGGGACTGAATGGCCTATTCATTTTCCTTTGTTCCTGTAATTACTTCTAGATCCTATACTTCCACATACATCTTGGATCCAGCTTACCTGCTAGGTCCACCCTCTGGAATCAGACACAACCCTGCCCCCTTAGATGCCCCTTGGCCATTTGAGATCAGCAAGGCCCTGCTGAGCTCTACACCCATTCTTCCATTCACCCTAAACATTCTTATTTGAGTTCAATCTCTTCCACCTCTGAACCAAGCCAGGTTCCCAATCTGGCCATCCCTTCCCATATACTTTGATTTCCTGCATCTCTGATTTTTCCCAAAGACCTCTGATATCCTCCATTGCTTTTCCCAAAGCTTGCAGTTTCTCTTGCCCCTCCTCTTTGTTCCCCAGATGTTCAAATTACTTACTCATCTGAAAGCTATAGCCACCCTCTCAATCTGGAAAGCAGGTAAACAGAAACAAAAATGATTATTAGGTGTTAGACCTAGTAAGATCTGAGGAAAACATGTTGTTCCAATTTTCCAGACCTCAGCCCAATCCATCACGTAAATCAGCCTTCCAGCCATTGAATCCATCTATACTTCCTGCTGCCATGGACAAGGAACCAACATAATCAAAGACCCCTCCCATCCCGATTACATACCCTTGCCCCCTCTTCCATCAGTCAGAAGACATAGAAGTTTGTATACCTGTACAAATAGATTCATGAGCAGCTTCTTCCCTGCCATTATTAGACTTCTGAATGCACCTCTCAAATTTTAAATGTAATATTGATCTCGATCTCTATGCATCTTCTCTGAAGAGAGTCATAGAGCTGTACAACGTTGAAACAGACCCTTTGGTCCAACTCATCAAAGCCGACCAGATATATTAATCTAATCCCATTTTCCATCATTTGGCCAATATCCCTCTAAACCTTTCTTATTCATGTACTAGCCAAATGCCTTTTAAGTGGAGTAATTATACCAGCTTCCACCACTTTCTCTGGCAGCTCATTCCATAAAGGCTCCACCCTCTGTGTGAAAAGGTTCTTTTTAAATCTTTCCCCTTTTACCTCAAACCTATGCCCTCTAGTTTTGGACTTCCCTACTCGGGGCGGGGGGGGGGGGGGGGGGGGGGAAGACATTGGCTATTTACCGTATCCATGCCTCTCATGATTTTATAAATTTCTATAAGGTCACCCCTAATCCTCCAATGCTCCAGGGAAAACAGCCCCAGCCTATTCAGCCTCTCCCTATAGCTCAAACCCTCCAACCTTGTAAATCCTCCAATCCTTGTAAATCTTTTCTGAACCCTTTCAAGTTTTACAACATCCTTCCTTTATTAGGGAGACCAGAACTGAATACAGTAATCCAAAAGTGGCCTAACCAATGTCCTGTACAGCTGCAACATGACCTCCCAACTCCTATACTCAACGCCAATAAACCAATAAAGCCAAGCGTACCAAAGGCCTTCTTCACTAACCTGTCTACCTGTGAGTCCACTTTCAAGGAACTATGAACCTGCACTCCAAGGTCTCTTCTTTCGGCAATACTCCAAAGGGCTCTACCATTAACCGTATAAGTCCTGCATTAGTTTGTCTTGCCAAAATACAACATCTCATATTTATCGAAATTAAACTCTATCTGCCACTCCTCAGCCAATTGGCCCATCTAATCAAGGTCTCATTGTACTCTGAGATAATCTTCTTCACTGTTCACTACCCCACCAATTTTGGTGTCATCTGCAAACTTACTAACGCCTCCTTTGTTCACATCCAAATCATTTGTATAAATGCCAAAACACTGTGGACCAAGCATTGAACCTTGCGGCACACCGCTGGTCACAGGCCTCCAGTCTGAAAAGCAAACCTCCACTATCACCCTCTGTCTCCTACCTTCGAGCCAGTTCTGTATCCAAATGGCTAGTTCTCCCCGTATTGAATGTGATCTAACTTTGTTAACCAGTCTACCATGCAGAATCTTATAGAACACCTTACTGAAGTCCATGCAGATCACATCCACCTCTCTGCCTTCATCAATCCTGTTCATTACTTCTTAAAAAACTCAATCAACTTAGTGAGACACAATTTCCCACACACAAAGCCATGTTGACTATCCCTAATCAGCTCTTGCCTTTCCAAATACATGTAAATCCTGTCCCTCAGGATCCCTTCCAACAACTTGTCCAGCACTAATGTTAGGCTCACTGGTCTATAGTTCCCTGGCATTTCCTTACCACCTTTCTTAAATAGTGACACCATGTTAGCCAAACTCCAGTCTTCCGACACCTTACCTGGGACTATCAATGTTACAGATATCTCAGCTGCAACACTATATTCTACATTCATCTATTATCCTCATGTACTTTGTATGGCATGATTGACCTGTCTGGCACGCAAAACAAAACTTTTCACTGTGGATGTAGGTTTGCTCGCTGAGCTGGAAGGTTCATCTTCAGACGTTTTGTCACCATACTATGTAACATCTTCAGTGAGCAGACTAAGCACTGCTGATGTTTCTTGCTTTCTATTTAGGTGTTTGGGTCTCTTTGGGTTGGTGATGTCATTTCCTGTGGTGATGTCATTTCCCGTTCTTTTTCTCAGGGGGTGGTAAATGGGGTCCAAGTCAATGTGTTTGTTGGTAGAGTTCCAGTTGGAATGCCATGCTTCTAGGAATTCTCATGCGTGTCTCTGTTTGGCTTGTCCAAGAATGAATGTGTTGTCGCAGTTGAAGTGGTATCTTTCCTTATCTGTATGTAGGGATACTAGTAAGAGAGGGTCATGTCGTTTGTGGCTAGTTGATGTTCATGTATCCTAGTGGCTAGTTTTCTGCTTGTTTGTCCAATGTAGTGTTTGTTACAGTTCTTACACAGTATTTTGTAAATGACATTAGTTTTGCTTGTTGTCTGTATAGGATGTTTTAAGTTCATTAGCTGCTGTTTTAGTGTGTTGGTGGGTTGAGATCCTGAGAAGGCAGGTGAATGGTGTTGAGGAACATATCAGCCATAGTAGAGCAGCCTGGATGGGTCAAATGGCCTAATGCTGCTCCTATACCTTGTGGTCTTATGGAGGCATTTAACAAGACTGCTAATGGAAAAGGGAGAAACATGCAGGGCTATGGGAGAAGCCAGAAAAATGGCCCTAAGGGAATTGTTCATTTAGACAGGTGATGCTGACATGTTGGGTCAAGTAGCCTCCTTCTGTGTTGTAACAGTTCAATAAAAGTACAAAGTAAATTGCTTCCCAAGTTGCTGAATGCAATGGAAACAAAAATGAGCATGATATAGTCACGTGATACATAATGAAAATTAGTTGGGCAACATATACAATTAATGGGGAAATTTTGAGGAAAGCAGACATGCAAAAAGAACATTTGGAAATGATCACCAAGAGTAAACTAAATTATTTGGGCACACGCTTCAAAGAGAAAACTAGAACATTGGTGATTACTGGTAACATTGAGGGAAGCAAACCATCAGGGAGACAAAGAAGGAAATATACTGACAGTTTAATTGATAGAACAGCTTTAAAAATTGAGAACAACTGCAATTTATTGGAGCTATTAAGGACCATGAAAGTTGGAGATCCATGATTGCTGACATTTGCACTTTAAGGTGATTTGCCATACATTAAACTTATCAGAAAACAGGTCAGAATGAATGATTTCTAACCATTGTGCATTATGGAATGCATTTAATATTAAGTACTCAGAACCAACACCTTCATCTGATGGACCTGTCCAGTTACCCAGCAATTTGCTCTCTCTTTCACATTGCTGTTAATTTTCTGGTTGCATGGCTCCATTGGACTACCAGGAGTAATGACATTCGACTGTCCAGAAATCGTGGAGAATCTAAACTCATAACACGCTGAAGAAGGGTCACTAGACCCGAAACATTAACTCTGATTTCCCTCCATAGATGCTGCCAAATCTGCTGAGTTTTCCGAACAATTTCTGTTTCTGTTTCTCATAAGACACATCACAGACAGAGGTGCTTTTTATCACTAGTAACACATACAGCAGTCTCCTTACAGCTGTAGCTTCAATGACTCTGGCACCATGAATTAATATTGTACTATTTTAGCTTTTCAACTGATACGATAGGATAGAATTTGCATTGAGTAACAGTGCTTCCCAATGACATTTCAGAAAATTCTGTAGATCTCTCTCCCTCTAATATTCTACCTCCTGGTATGAAATGAAATTTGGCATGCTTTCAAGGATCTCCAGACATTCAGGGCCGTGATGTCATCAAATAGGGCAAAAAGCCAATCATATTTAAGTATCCTCAAACCTGGAACTATAAATGACTCAATCCTTTCATCTTTAATTTTTACATTTACAGTTAGTGAAATAAACGATTACTGAACATATGAAGGATTAAGGAAAAGCTGACAATGTCATAAGCAAACTGGCAATATTCCCTTGCACCTTCAGCCCTTATCCTAGTCAATAGATTAGAGATTAGACATAGATTGGAGCTCTCAGATTTGAGAAGTGTTATTGAAGAAACCTTGGCAAGTTGGTGCAGTGCATCAATGGTATGCCCGTGGTGGAGGAATCAAGTGTTTATAGTGGTGGATAAAGTAACAGTCTAATGTGCTGCTTTGTTGCATTTCTTGAGTGTTGTTCTTGAAGAGTATATCATCACACTCTTTGGCTTTGGGGAGTCAAGAGGTGTGTCAATTGTCACGAGTGTCCACCTCTAACCTGTTTCATTTTCTGAGGAGTTGCAAGTTGAACAAAACATTATTCAATGAACATACCCAACTTCTGATCTGATGTAGAGGAAAGGTCATTGATGAAGCTGTACAAGCAGGACGGGTTGCACTTGAACCAGAAGGGCACCAATATCCTGGGAGGTAGGTTTGCTGGCACTCTTTGGGGGAGTTTGGCAGGGGGATGGGATCCGGACTTGTAGTCCAGCAAGTAGGTTAGCTGTTTTTCAGGATGTCCAAGAATGTAGGGAGTCTGTGGAGAAGGTAGCACTGACAGGGAATACTTGCGGACACAGAGATGGGTTCAAATGTGTATACTTCAATGCAAGGAGTATCAGAAATAAGGTGGGTGAACTTAAGGCGTGGATCGGTACTTGGGACTACGATGTTGTGGCCATCACGGAAACGTGGATAGAAGAGGGACAGGAATAGTTGTTGGAGGTTCCTGGTTACAGATGTTTCAGTAAGATTAGGGAGGGTGGTAAAAAAAGGAGGGGGGGGGTGGCGCTGCTAATTAGAAATGGTATAACAGCTGCAGAAAGGCCGTTCGAGGGGGATCTGCCTTTGGAGGTAGTATGGACTGAAGTCAGAAATAGGGAAGGAGCAGTCACCTTGTTGGGTGTTTACTATAGGCCCCCCAATAGCAGCAGAGATGTGGAGAAACAGATTAGGAAACAGATTTTGGAAAGGTGCAGAAGCCACAGGGTAGTAGTCATGGGCGATTTCAACTTCCCAAATATTGATTGGAAGCTCTTTAGATCAAGTAGATTGGACGGGGCGGTGTTTGTGCAGTGTGTCCAGGAAGCTTTCTAACTCAGTATGTAGATTGTCCGACCAGAGGGGAGGCCATATTGGATTTGGTACTTGGTAACGAACCGGGACAAGTGATGGGCTTGTTAGTGGGTGAACATTTTGGTGATGGTGACCACAATTCTGTGACTTTCATCTTGGTTATGGAGAGAGATAAGTGCGTGCAACAGGGCAGGTTTTACAATTGGGGGAAGGGTAAATATGATGCTGCAAGACAAGATCTGAGGAGCATAAGTTGGGAGCATAGGCTGTCAGGGAAGGATGTTGTTGAAATGTGGAACTTTTTCAAGGAACAGATACGACGTGTCCTTGATATGTATGTACCTGTCAGGCAGGAAAGAGGGAACCTTGGTTGACGAGGGAGGTTGAATGTCTTGTAAAGAGGAAGAAGGAGGCTTACATAAGGTTGAGGAAACAAGGTTCAGACAGAGCGTTCGAGGGATACAGGATAGCCAGGAGGGAGCTGAAGAAAGGGATTAGGAGAGCTAAGAGAGGGCATGAAAAATCTTTGGCAGGTAGGATCAAGGATAACCCCAAGGCCTTTTATGCGTATGTGAGTAACATGAGAATGACGAGAACGAGGGTAGGTCCGATCAAGGACAGTAGTGGGAGACTGTGTATTGAGTCGGAAGAGATAGGAGAGGTCTTGAATGAGTACTTTTCTTCAGTATTTACAAATGAGAGGGACCGTATTGTTGAAGAGGAGAGTATGAAACAGACTGGTAAGCTAGAAGAGATACTTGTTAGGAAGGAAGATGTGTTGGGCATTTTGAAAAACTTGAGGATAGACAAGTCCCCCAGGCCTGACGGGATATATCCTAGGATTATGTGGGAAGCAAGAGAGGAAATTTCGTCTTCACTGTCAATGGGGGTGGTACCAGGGGACTGGAGAGTGGCGAATGTTGTGCCCTTGTTCAAGAAAGGAAATAGGGATAACCCCGGGAATTATGGGCCAGTTAGTCTTACTTCGGTGGTAGGCAAAGTAATGGAAAGGGTACTGAGGGATAGGATTTATGAGTATCTGGAAAGACACTGCTTGATTAGGGACAGCCAGCACAGATTTGTGAGGGGTAGGTCTTGCCTCACAAGTCTTATTGAATTCTTTGAGGAGGTGACCAAGCATGTGGATGAGGGTAGAACAGTGGATGTAGTGTACATGGATTTTAGTAAGGCATTTGATAAGGTTCCCCATGGTCGTCTTATGTGGAAAGTCAGGAGGCATGGGATAGTGGGAAATTTAGCCAGTTGGATAGAGAACTGGCTAACTGGTCAAAGTCAGAGAGTGGTGGTAGATGGTAAATATTCAGCATGGAGCCCAGTTACAAGTGGAGTTCCGCAGGGATCAGTTCTGGGTCCTCTGCTGTTTGTAATGTTTATTAATGACTTGGAAGAGGGAGTCGAAGGGTGGGTCAGTAAATTTGCAAAGATTGGTGGAGTTGTGGATAGTGAGGAGGGCTGTTTTCAGCTGCAAAGGGACTTAGATATGATGCAGAGCTGGGCTGAGGAGTGGCAGATGGAGTTAAACCCTGTCAAGTGTGAGGTTGTCCATTTTGGAAGGACAAATAAGAATACAGGGTTAACGGTGGGGTTCTTAGTAAGGTGGAGGAGCAGAGGGATCTTGGAGTCTATGTTCATAGATCTTTGAAAGTTGCCACTCAGGTGGATAGAGCTTGTAAGAAGGCCTATGGTGTATTATCGTTCATTAGCAGAGGGATTGAATTCAAGAGTCGTGAGGTGATGTTGCAGCTGTACAGGACCTTGGTAAGGCCACATTTGGAGTACTGAGTGCAGTTCCGGTCGCCTCATTTTAGGAAAGATATGGAGGCTTTGGAGAGGGTGCAGAGGAGATTTACCAGGATGTTGCCTGGAATGGAGAATAGGTCGTACGAGGATAGGTTGAGAGTGCTAGGCCTTTTCTCATTGGAACGGCGAAGGATGAGGGGTGACTTGATAGAGGTTTATAAGATGATCAGGGGAATAGATAGAGTAGACAGTCAGAGACTTTTTCCCTGGGTACAACAGAATGTTACAAGGGGACATAAATTTAAGGTGAAGGGTGGAAGGTATAGGGGGGATGTCAGGGGTAGGTTCTTTACCCAGAGAGTGGTGGGGGCATGGAATGTGCTGCCTGTGGGAGTGGCAGAGTCAGAATCATTGGTGACCTTTAAGCGGCAATTGGATAGGTACATGGATAGGTGCTTAAGCTAGGACAAATGTTTGGCACAACATCGTGGGCCGAAGGGCCTGTTCTGTGTTGTATTGTTCTATGTTCTATGAAGCTGCCGAAGATAATTAGTTGTAAGAAACTGCCCAGAGGATAAATGATGATAGATAAGCAATTGCAAACATTTGAAAAAGTAGTCTTTAACAAATTTACATTCCTTTGATCAAAAAGAATTCCAATGGAAAAGTGGTAAAAATACAGATAACTGAAGAACCATATGAGAATATAAGAGTTTACAATGCTGTCATTAAGAAGACAAAACTTAAGGATTTTGGAATATTTTTACAAAAATCAGTGAAGGACAAATAAAGACGGGGTAATAAAATTTGAGCTTAAACTAGCAAGAGCTATGTAACAGTTTTCAAGAGCTTTTACAAGTGTCAGAAAAGGAGAAGAGCCAAAAGTAGATGTCGGTCTCTTAAAGATAGACACAGGAGCAATTATAATAGGGAATACAGAAGTAGAAGAGGCATTAAACATGTGTTTGGGCTTCAACTTTAACAAGAGTGGATTATGAAAAGATAAAGTCGCCACAGTCTCAGATTCTTTCATTAGTAAGTGATGCCTGGTGAATGTTTAACCTGAGGGTCACACACCTCAGGTGTGGGGAGAAGATGAGAAGGAGAGTCCTTCATGATAACCTCAGCCATTATTGGAAATTGAACCCATGCTGTTCATCACTCAACATTGTCAACCAGTCATTGTCAACTGAGCTTGTAAAGAAGAAAGGTAAATATTCACACTGGAAATCTAAGAATCTGGATCCCACATTTTGTGGTTTTTAACTCCACAGTGGCATCTTTTCTCCTTGCTACAGGACTGGATTTGAGTCGAGTTGGAGAACTTCTCAAAGCAAACCATAGAACAGACCCGAATGGCAAATTCCAACTCCTGAACCCAGTTAATTTTTCTGGTAGGGAGAAGGTAGAATTTGAGAGTATAGAGGAAAGGACATCAAAGCAGTAAGGCAGGGAAAACCAAGGCAGGAAAGGCAGCAGCAATGGCACATTCACCTTCATCTTGATGTGGCACCTACCTCACTCTACCTTCTCAAAACTACTACAGCACGTGATTCCTCACACCTTTACACTATACCTTGCAGATACACCAATCTCTCTCTGTTTATGTTATTCTTCATATGTTATCCTCATTGACATACACCCTCATTCTTTTGAGATGTCATGCCTCTTCCTCAGTTAGACAGATATCCTCTGTCAACTGAGTGACTAAATGCCTTTCCTCACTCCCATGCCTTTTCTTTCACTCCCTGCCACAGAAAAGAACCCAGAACATTTGGCAGAAAAAGAGAATTGGAAGTAGCCTGCCAGCGACCTTGACTGGGAGTACTGGATATGAGTTGAGCCTCAGCCTGTCTGCCATTAGAGATGACGGACTTTACAGCTACCTGATGACAGAAGGTCACACAGCTACATGCTTGTGTTGTGAACAGTAACTGAAATATAATCAGATGCAAAATAAAAATGTCCAACATTCTTATAATCTTAGTACTCAGTCATGCCTTTTACCTCCCCAATCTTTTATCGTGTGGTTTGATGCCACAATATGAGCTACGTTATTTGTTAATTCTAAATATGGCTATACATGGCAATATCATAGATGGGTGAAAGTGAGTACTGCAGATGCTGGAGATTAGAGTCAAGAGTGTGGTGCTGTAAAAGCACAGCAGATCAGGCAGCATCCAAAGAGAAGGAAAATCAACAGTATTTTGCCTGAAACGTCGATTTTCCTGCTCCTCAGATGCTGCCTGACCTGCTATGCTTTTCTAATATCATAGATATACCAGGCTCTGATCTTACTATTACCCAAGTAAGCACTAAATTCTTTTCTGTGTGCATTCATGCTCATGTTGAAGACTGGTCTGGTGTACAATGTTCTAACTCTATCCACACTGTGCTATTTATACCCAAGGGTGTTTAATTCTCTGACGCCTTTGCACATGGTTGTTTCAGTGTCCTGAAGCCTTTACACAAAACCACTGAGCTTCCCAAGTTCTGTAAGAGGTAGTTTAGATTACCTTATAACAATCAACAGCAAGTCAATTCCTCCGAGGATACATTTTAAATCAAAGAACCCAGGTCGACAATGCATGACTCACATTTCCATCGGAAGTTAATTGATTTTCACTTTGCAACTCACTCAAGTGAGTTCCTTTTCCTTTTCCACCTTTCATATGGTCCTCAAAACCTACCTCAAACTGAGGTTTTCACAATCTCCCTTACTTTCTCATGTGCTCAGTATCAAATTTTGTTTGGTAATGATTCTCTAAAATCATCTTTGAAAAGCCATTAGATACGCCAGGAGACAATTCCAGACCAAATTAGAGTCCCAGACTAACCACACAAACACACTTCGACTGTGGCAAGGCTCACACAATATAATGGGCTCCAAAGTGAAGTCAAGTAGAATCGCTGACAATAATGCATTCACACTCCCCCCACCCTGCCCCATTGACTCAATGCATTCTATGCTCGTTTTGAACAGAAGGTCAGTGAAAAGTTGTCACCTGCCCCGACAGATTTGGGTGCACCTGTACCCACAGTCACTGCCATAGATGTTGTGGTTCTGTTCACCGAGCTGGGAATTTGTGTTGCAGACGTTTCGTCCCCTGTCTAGGTCGCATCGTGAGTGCTTGGGAGCCTCCTGTGAAGCGCTTCTGTGATGTTTCCTCCGGCATTTATAGTGCTTCACAGGAGGCTCCCAAGCACTGAGAATGTCACCTAGACAGGGGACAAAACATCTGCAACACAAATTCCCAGCTCGGCGAACAGAACCACAACAACGAGCACCCGAGCTACAAATCTTCTCCCAAACTTTGAACTGCCATAGCTATCAGATCAGCTTTCTTGAAGGTGAACCCTCAGTAAGCGACTGGCCTAGATTGAATCCCTGGCCATGCACTCAGAGCCTGCGTGTACCAGCTGACGAGAGTATTTGCAGACATCTTTAAACATCTTTAAACCGTAGTACGATGTGAGGTTCCCACCTTCTTCAAGAAGACTGGTATCATCGCCGTACCAAAGGAAAATCAGGCAACGTGCCGTAATGATTACTGCTCGGTGGCTCTGACATCAATCATTATGAAATGCTTCAAGAGGTTCGTAATGGCATCAACTCCCAGATTGCCTTGATCCACTAAAAATCACTTTCCATCACAAAAGATCCACAGCAGACACCATCTCCTTGGCCCGAACTCATTCCTGAAACATCTGGTTCACAAGGACATCAATCCTATTTATTGACTTTAGCTCTGCCTCCACCACCATAATTTGAATCAAGCTCATCTCCAAACTCTGCAATTGGATTCTTGAATTTCTGACCTGCTGATTGCAATCAGAAAGAATAGACATCTCATCCATGATAATCCTCAACACCAGTGCCCTGCAAGGCTGTGTCTTCAGCCCCTTACTATACTCCTTATACTTTCAAGACTGTGTGGCCAAATTCAGCTCTAACTCCATTTACAAATTTGCTGATGACACCACTGTAGTGGGTCAGACCTGAAACAACAAAGACACACAGGAAAGAGATAGCTTAGTGGCATGGTATAAAGACAACAACCTCTCCCTCAATGTCAGCAAAATGAAGGAACTGGCCATCAACTTCAGGAAGTGGAGTGGAGGATACACCCCTGTCTGTATCAATGGTGCTGAGGTGGAGGTGTTGAGAGCTTCAAGTTCCTAGGAGTAAATATCACCAATGATCTATCCTGGTCCAGCCACATCAATACTACGGTCAAGAAAGTACACCAATGCTTCTACTTCCTCAGAAGGGCTAAGAAAATTCAGAATGTCCGCAATGGCTCTTACCAGTTTTAATTGTTACACCATAGAAAGCATCCTATCCGGATGTATGACAGCTTGATATGGCAATTGCTCTTTACAAGACTGCAAGAAATTACAGAGTTGTATATGTAGCCTAGTCCATCACAAAAACCAACCTTTCTTCCATGAACTCTGTCTAGACTTCCCACATCCATACAGTCAAAGACCCCTTCTATCCCAGTTACACTCTCTTCCACCTTCTCCCATCGGCCAGAAGATACAAAAGTTTGAAAACACGTACCAACAGATGTAAGAATAGCTTCCTCCCTGCTATCATCCCACTTATGAACGGATCTCTCATGTATTATAATTGATCTTTCTCTGCACCTTCTCTATAGCTATAACACTATATTATGCATTATGTTCAATTACCCTAATGTACTTTTGTAAAGTATGATTTGTCTGGTTAGCATGTAAAACAACACTTCTCACCATATCAAATCGAGTGCTCTGGGACAGTTTACTAAAGCGCTGTATACATTTCAGCTCTTGGTCATTCATAAAGATGTCCTTGCTTAGATGCTCAATTTCTCCATGTATAATGCCCAGGATTCCTTATTTTTAACAACCTGATCAACTTACTATGGTGTACTTGAAGATTTGTGAATGCCTGTCTGGGTAGAAACCTCTTTTCATATCAAGGGCCGTGACTGTGGGATTGGAAGTGCACAGCTCTCCCACTCAGAGCAGCAACAGTCAGGTAATCAATCAATTAGTTATGGAGAGGAGTCATGTGATGGGAAAAGGGAGAAGATTTCTGGCCTCACCATTAAATCACAGAGTTGAAGGTTTGGGCTCTTTATTGAACAATACTCAGCCTTGCATCCAGATATTGCCATTTGGCCATCAGTGCTCATTTCAGTGAGGAGTTTATAATCCCAGGATCTGCTGGCACATACTGTAGCCTGTTTAAAAACATAATATGCCACACTGTGGCATGGTGTAATAACATAATATCCCAATGGCCTGGACAATGTTGCCATCAAGAGGCCCAAGTTGGACCTGGGTAATATGTATAGTGTTATGGATCAGGCCAGACCCCCTCAAAACATTTCAAGAAGGTATCCCAGACCCTAACCTTTCTTGTTGCTTTGAACAGGTGTGAATTGGATATTCCAGGAGAGATGCAGCTAGTCAAACCCCTTGGTTTTAAACAAAACAAAATGTATTTACAAGATTACTGAATGAAACACGAGCAAAAGAGAACAGAATATAGAATAACTTAACTATTTAAAAAACCCAGTCAACTCTATCGCAACTTAATTATGCTGTTCCAAATACTTGCAACACAACAATCTCCATAAACATCCCTTAGCAAAAAAGGTAAAATCAAGGGTCTTACAGGAGAGAGGTGACAGAGAGATTCAGCATGGAACACCTTCTTCCACGTAGCTGCTTCTTTGACCAGCTTAAACTTAACAGTAGCTCTGAACAGTGAGACGGTTAAAAACCAAAACAAACCAGAGAAAAGCCGAGCTTGTAGAATGTGCCACTCCCCTTCCATTATACAAGTGTTTTAAAAAACTTGAAAGCCTTTTGTCTGGGGAGTATCTGTTGGCTATAATCAAATTGGCCCTGAAACCAATCCAAACCAGACATCTCAGCAACTATACCTAGTACAAAACTTTTAAGAAAAGCCAAGGACAACACAACCCTGTCAAAAGTGCAGCATCGTCACTGTAACTCTGGGCTGGTCTTACTCTAAGAATATCTGGATGGCCCTGATGAAGAGTAGACAGTAGTCCTGATGAAGGGCTTTTGCCCGAAACGTCGATTTCGCTGCTCGTTGGATGCTGCCTGAACTGCTGTGCTCTTCCAGCACCACTAATCCAGTATTTGGTTTTCAGCATCTGCAGTCATTGTTTTTACCTTGAAGAGTAGACAGTGTCCACTGGGACACTTGACATCTTCAATGGGGGGCTGCTGGAGCCTGGAATGGGGAATAAATATACTTTTTTGGTAAGTAATATTATTGGTTAATGTATATAGTTTTACTTCAGTTTCTTGTTTAAATACTTCATTTCTAGGTAAGGATCTCAGAAGGACGTTGAAGACAATGCACTTTCCAAAAGCCACAGAAGGAGGAGCCTAGTGACGCATTTTCAACGCACCGGAAATGTGGTTGTGCGGCGCCTTGTGATGTCGTCACAACCCCCCCGTGGTAACAGGCGCAGCTTCCGGTATTTCTAGAGTTTAGGAGACTTCGCTGGTTTAGTCTCCAGCGTTTCCCGAAGATGCCGAAAAAGAAGACTGGGGCCCGAAAAAAGGCGGAAAGTCGCAAAGAACGGGAGAAGTTAACGCGGGCGGCCAGGGACATCGTGGATGTGGCGAAACACCCCTGTAATGCCTCTATGGTGGGTAAAGGAGAGCCATCAGGGGACTGTCTACCTGCAGTGGTGACTCCATGCAACACGGCTGCCACGGCCCAAGCTTTAACGTCCCAACAACATAAACAAACACCCTTCACAAACTCTACTCTCAAATCCATCCTCTCCTGACATTTGCTCCGCCGGAAGGTTACGCACGAAAAACTCATTCCCAGGCAATTGTGAAGTGCTAACTTTTACTTGACTCTGTGGCCTTTGGGGGAGGGGTGATGATGAGGATTAATTTCATTCCATTCGATCTCCCTGTTTTAAGTTGATATCAGGAGTAATTGGCATTGCACGCGAACAGTTACTTCATTGCAATGATCAGACTCCATAATTCCAATTGGGAATTAGGGAACCTCTTGGTCTCAACACTAAGTTCAATAACTTTAGAGCCTGATTCCATTCTTCCATGTTTTTGCCCACTTCTCACCTGGTCCTGTTGTGACATAGATTGCTTTTTGGCATAATCACCCTTTCCCATGCACTCCTAGGTCCATTATCACATTATATATTGAATTCAGCACAGCTAACCCATTTTCTCTCTCTCATCACTTCTTCAGCTTTTCTTCTGTCCTGACTGCTATCCATAATTTCCTTGTTTACCTACCTATGTCATATCTCTCTCTGTGGACTCCATCTCCTTGTATTTGCTCACTCTGTCTCCCACCCCCCACCATGGTATAAATACCAGGTTTTCTGAGCTACTAACAGTTCTGACAAGTCACTAACTCTACTTTCTTCCTACAGATGCTGCCAGACCTTCTGACTTCCTCAATTTTTCTATTTTTGTTTCTGATCTCCAGAATCAGCAGTTTTGTTTTGCTGTTCCTCAATTCCAATATCTTTCTGTCTGTCTCCCAGCTTGTGCCCTCTTTAAACTTGAGCTCATCAAAGTATTGCTGCCTAGATTTTTTTACTTAAGTCCTACTCACTCACTGCCCCTGTATTTTTTTGACATACGTCAGCTTCTGTTTCAGCCTCCATGTTCTCAAAACTCTCCATGGCCTTATCCCTCTCAAACTGTAATCTCCATGTCTGAGATTGTATGCCCCTCCAATTTTGCCTGCACACGTATTCCTAATTTTCATCCCTGAACTATGATAGCTGCTTTTTGAGGTGCTTCGGCCCTTAGCTCTGGATTTCTGCCCCAAATTCATAACTCTCCTTAAAACTGCTTTGACAGTACTCCTTGTCAGATGCCAAGAGTGTGAAGTTTTAATTGCTAATGATGCTGTTTTGTGTCTTGAAATTTATAGGGCTTGAAAATATACATTTTCAAGTAAATGAGTTTAGGCATAACATTATTTTTACTTTATACAGACTGACAGCAAAGGACCAGGCCATGTGAAACAGTTTACTGGTGCTTAGAAATAAATCTGCTGGTTTTCTGTGACCACTTCTATGGTTTTAATCTTATTTAAGGAGTTTTTGATAAAACTATCATTTATATTGGCCTACAATCTCCTGAAACAGTGCAACAATTTTCATCATGTTTAATTCAGTGTTGAACGTGTTTGTAAAATTTGAGAACTCTGGTTAGAGTTTTTAAAAAGTAAAAGAACATACTGAACATTAAATGAAACTCACCTGACACAGAAAATGGTCTCAGACAAAAATTCCTTCTCAAGGTTATTGGTGTGAGTGACATTTTACTGCCCATCCCTAGTTTTCCAGGCTTAATACAACATAGCTTGTCAGGCCAGTTAAGACTCAACCATCATTCATTCCCTTAAGAATTTTTTAAGAAGTTATTATTAAAATTTGTGACTGGCTTAATTCTTTTCTAATATAGTTCTCTCTTTTGTTCCAATCAAAATAGGAATGCGATAAATGCCAAAGGTAAGGTAGACCAAAGAATTACTCCTTTTATAATTTTTCAAAATTTATCAAGTTTAGTCAAAGACAATAATAGCCTAATATCATCATTATGTAAGGCTTCTATACATGTTTCATGAACATATGTTCAAATATTCTCAACTAAATTCTTTGAATTTTGACATTGGAATGCCTGTTTAGTTGTCCACATTTAGAATTCATATGTCAAGTGTATATTATAGTGTAATTGATGTTTATCACGTAACTTTGCATTTGTTTCCTATGTTCACTTTCCTGCCTTGGACAAGACGGCAAAAGAATCGAGCTTTTTGTTACTTCTGTAATTCAGTACAAAAGTTACCTATTTGTGCACAATGTGGTAAGTAGGTCTCTTGAATTCAAGTTATTGCTCAAATTTAAGTTTTTTTTTTGTCTTGAAATAACCAGAAATAAATGGGAACACCATTGTGTGCAGATACCTCAGAAAACTAAGTTACTCTTAAAAAGCTTTATCTGCCTCATCTTTATTGGGAAGAGCGTGATAGATTTTAATGTTGAAGTTTGTGTGTTTGGCCCATGTTCAAAGTTTGTGAGAAGATTTGTAGCTCAGGTGCTCGCTGTTGTGGTTGTGTTTGCCGAGCTGGGAATTTGTGTTGCAGACTTTTCGTCTCCTGTCTAGATGACATCGTCAGTACTTGGGAGCCTCCTGTGAAGTGCTTCTGTGATGTTTCCTCTGGCATTTATAGTGGTTTGTCTCTGCCGCTTCCGGTAGTCAGTTCCAGCTGTCCGCTGCAGTGGCCGGTATATTGGGTCCAGGTCGATGTGTTTGTTGATAGAATCTGTGGATGAGTGCCATGCCTATGGGAATTCCCTGGCTGTTCTCTGTTTGGCTTGTCCTATAATACTAGTGTTATCCCAGTTGAACTCATGTTGCTTGTCATCCGCATATGTGGCTACTAGGATAGCTGGTCATGTGGTTTCGTGGCTAGTTGGTGTTCATGAATATGGATCGTTAGCTGTCTTCTTGTTTGTCCTATATAGTGTTTTGTGCAGTCCTTGCATGGGATTTTGTACACTACATTGGTTTTGCTCATGCTGGGTATCAGGTCCTTTGTCCTGGTGAGTTGTTGTCTGAGATGGCTGTTGGTTTGTGTGCTGTTATGAGTCCTAGTGGTCATTGTAGTCTGGCTGTCAATTCAGAAATGTTCTTGATGTATGGTAACGTGGCTAGTCCTTTGGGTTGTGTAATGCCCTCATTCTGTTGACAATGGAATGAGGACATGCCACAACCCAAAGGACTAGCCATGTTACCATACATCAGGAACATTTCTGAACTGACAGCCAGACTACTATGACCACTAGGACTCAAACAGCACACAAACCAACAGCCACTCTCAGTCAACAACTCACCAGGACAAAGGACCCGATACCTAGCAGGAGCAAAACCAATGTAGTGTACAAAATCCCATGCAAGGACTGCACAAAACACTACATAGGACAAACAGGAAGACAGTTAACGATCCATATTCATGAACACCAACTAGCCACGAAACGACACGACCAGCTATCCTTAGTAGCCACACACGCAGATGACAAGCAACATGAATTCGACTGGGACAACACTACTATTCTCGTACAAGCCAAACAGAGAACAGCCAGGGAATTCCTAGAGGCATGGCATTCATCCACAGATTCTATCAACAAACACATTGACCTGGACCAAATATACCGGCCACTGCAGCGGACAGCTGGAACTGACAACCGGAAGCGGCAGAGACAGGCCACTATAAATGCCGGAGGAAACTTCACAGGAAGCTCCCAAGCACTGACGATGTCGCCTAGACAGGGGACGAAACGTCTGCAACACAAATTTGGCCCATGTTATTTGTATCTGAAACTATTTATGTAGGAGAACTGTACATGTGTGGAACGCACTTTGTAACGAAATAATGGATCTGAGCACAACTACAACATTTTAAAAGACATTTGAATATGAAAAGCTTGGAGAGAAATTGACTTGGAGCAGGCAGGTGGGATAAGTTTAGTTTGGGATTACGTTCAGCACGGAGCTATAGGGAGAGGCTGAACAGGCTGGGGCTGTTTTCCCTGGAGCGTCGGAGGCTGAGGGGTGACCTTATAGAGGTTTATAAAATTATGAGGGGCATTGATAGGATAAGTCGACAAAGTCCTTTCCCTGGGGTCGGGGAGTCCAGAACTAGAGGGCATAGGCTTAGGGTGAGAGGGGAAAGATATAAAAGAGACCTAATGGGCAACTTTTTCACAAAGGGTAGTACGTGTATGGAATGAGCTGCCAGAGGAAGTGGTGGAGGCTGGTACAATTGCAACATTTAAGAGGAATTTGGATGGGTATATGAATAGGAAGGGTTTGGAGGGATATGGGCCGGGTGCTGGTAGGTGGGACTAGATTGGGTTGGGACATCTTGTCGGCATGGATGGGTTGGACTGAAGGGTCTGTTTCCATGCTGTATGACTCTGTGGCTGTAGTTTAAGCAGTAAGCATTAATTTAATTCTGGTTGAACAAATTGTTTTTCGTAATGATTTTCAATCCATAAATAATATAAAAATGTTTACGATAGTATTTACAAACCTCTGTCAGGTTTATAATTTTAAAGACTCCATTTGCTGCAGCATTTGTGTAAATTTGAGTGAAATTTATCACTTTATTGAGATAAATGTAAAGTTAATTTTGTAATGTTTTGATATGTTTCATGGGTGACCACCTAACTTAGTTAAAAACACAGCATTAATGTGAAAGGACATATGCTGGCCTTTTGAACGAACTGGGCATCAATACATCCACTTGTGGTGATTTATGTCCAGGCTTTCTGCAGACAAATTGTGAATGGATGACTTGGGAATACTACAGGCATTAGTTTTATTTAATAACTGACTATAAAATGTAATTTGGTACAATACATTGAGATATTCCTTTAATGACAACACTAAAGGATGATATCAAACTTGGGAGTTGATCAGATGCTGGGCTTGCACTCAGTTCCTGGAGTACATTGACATAATCAACTCCTAACCATGTTGATCTAGCATCAAGATTACTTTTCTGAGCTCGACTCACTGATTGTAAGATCCTTGAATTCTTCAAAAGCAGTCACATTCCAGTTGTTACTTGCTACTTGTCAGGCCTCATTTGAATTGGAATGTTGCATGAAGTCATGTAATTATAATTTCACTGGGAATCCATTCTGAAAAGTTGCTTGTTTGGATAAAAAATAGGCCTGAAAATAGAAACTCCAAGCAGATGTAACAGAACATAGTGTAAGCCTGTGAACAGTGAAGTCGGAACCCAACACCAGTGAGGGGGAAAGTCAAGTAGTTGAGATGCTCCTTTATAAAAATGAGTAAGTGGATGAAAATCTCTGCTGGAAATGAAAAAAAGCAAAGATGATAAAATGCAAAACAAGGAAATGGGAAAAAGGATAAAGAAAAGGCTTTTTTAAGGATATAATTAGAGGCTCAGGTCTCTAAGAATATTAATAACTTGTACCCACTTGCTATCAGTTATGTGGAAGGCATTCACAAAATTAGAATCTCTTGAGTACTCTGGCTTCACCCTATATAATGGACTAGGACATGTGACCTGTTCCAAGTCAGAATATTGGGAGCAGGGTAATCTAATATGACCAACTATGGCATACGGTACTGCAGAATATGACCCTGACCTAAAATGAAGCATTCAACAGAACTGTCCATAATTATGAGTTCTGTCAATTTTAAACAGGCACTCTGGGGGTCAGCAAAATGGAGATTGCAGTATGAGCTCAAGTAGTGGTTCATGAGAGAGATATTGGAAAACATGCTTCAATTCAGTCTTTGGGTTTGTAACTATACTTAATGAAGGAACAATGCTGGAGAATATTGCTAATGACACAGTATTTAGCAAAATACGACAGATAGGTGAAATGTAAAACAAAAACAGAAAATCATAGAGATGCAGATCAGTTAGAATTTCAGGCGAGCAGACAGGCTTGTGTTTTGTATGCAAACTTTAAAAGATTTAAAGGTGCATTGTAATTTATTTACACACAATTTACAAAGAAACATTGCTTATGTTTCTGTCCTCTAGGGAAAACAAAATGTATGTTGAAGGGCTCAGACTGTGTGATTAAACACCCTGGTGTCTATAGTACTGGACTTGCCATGGTGGTGAGTATTCACTTTCTGCACCTGTGTAAATGGAGGAGTTTTCTTTTTCAGACCTTTTTGTGGCTGGGATTTGTCACTCACATGCAGTGCTTTTTTCTTCTTGTATTTTGATTTATCTTGGAACAGTAAAAGCTCACTTCACACACGGTTTTTCATCTGTTAGTTTTAACCATCTTGTTGTGATTGTCTTTTTGAATATACAATGAATGTGTTGAATGAGTCCAATATTAAGTAATTGTAAAACGATTCTGATTAAGTTGAAGATATTGTGAACAAGATTATTTGTGTCCAGCGTATTAATGCACAAATGCTGAATGACAGCTTTGTCACATTCTGTAACTGTCTATGAAATTTGACTTGTTGTGACTGATGAGAACAATATTGAAAATTACAGTTTTTAAAAATGGATTTGTAAGTAAATTGATTAGTAAATACCAGATACATTAAACTAAAGCTTAAACTATTTCAAAATATATGTAGTCAGGAAGAAAATTTCTTGTTTTTATTTCTTGTCCTTTTTAGGGAGCAGTCTGCGACTTTTGTGAGGCCTGGGTATGTCATGGGAAAAAGTGTCTGAGCACACATGCCTGTAGCTGCCCTATTGCTGATGTTGAGTGTATTGAATGTGAGAGGGGTGTATGGGATCATGGTAAGGATCATGAATTGTCTGTTTTACAGGAAGGTTAAAGACTAATATTGAACAGCCAGAAATCGCAACAAATGATATATTCATTCTTAATCGTGCAAGATGATTTTGCATTTTGCCTTGATGATTAATTTGTGACAGCATTAAGATTTAGTAATAAGCAATATAAAATGCATTCAATGTTATTTTTATAACTTTCATTAATAAAAAAGTGATGAATTTTCATCTTAAGTTTGTGGAAATTGAGTTAATACAAGTGTTTTGGAGTGGCCTATTGAAACAGCTTTCTTCAAAGAACATACTTTTCTCAAATATATAGCGTGAAAAGTTTCACCAAAATATGACCAGTGATATGTCTTGCAACTGACCTTTTTGCCCTCACTTCCCCTACTACATGGGAACATTGGACTTAAAAAATAGGTCATTTGACTCCTCAAACTCGTTCAACCATTTTTTCATAAGGCACGCCTGTCATTACCAGAGATGAGACCCTGAACTGTTTCTAATATCTTTTTTCAAAGAACTGACTCCAAAGCTGTGCACAGTTCTCCAGATGTACTGTAGGTGGTGTAGTAGTAAAGTTATTAGACTAATAATCCAGAATCTCAGACTAATGGTCTACGGGATATAGGTTCAGATGTTTCAAAGATAGTGATATTTGAAATCAGTAAAAATCTGAAAAGAAAAGCTACCCTTATGGAAAACATGTAACCATTGATCGCCATAAAAAGCCATTTGGCTCACTAATATCCTTTCAAGAAGGAAATCTGTTATCCTTTCCTGATATGGCCTAAATGTGAAGCCCACAGCAATGTGATTTGACTGTTAATTGTTCTTTGAAATGCCAAATCAGCCATCTGGTTCAAGAGCAATTAGAGGTGGACAGCAAATGACTTCAAGCACTGGTGATGGAAATGTTTGTTACCACTTGCTTGGCACAGTGCTGCCTCAAGGTGCTGGTGTACAGTTGTCCCATTTTCTGTTCTTCTGCTGAGCCTGTTGTAACCTCTGTGTGCTTTGACCGATATGAAATTCAAGTAAAATCTTTCAGCTATGAAAATTTACTTTCTTTCAGATAATTCTGAAGCAGCAACTTGAAGTAAGACCTCTAGACCCACCCAACTTTCTTAATCTCCTTCCAAGCTTTTTAGCCTTTAATTTGCAGCCATTGCAAAATTTAATGTGTCCTGTGTTCCTGAATTCTACTTTTGACATCATCATTCCCCTCCCCAACCCCTCTACATTTGCCTCCATTTCATCTGCTGCCCAATGCTTTCGGCTGAAGCAGAAGTAAATTGGGCATCCAGCCCCCCTCCTGACCTTTTTTGCTTAATTTACCTTTCCTTCTGAGCTTTCCTGCTTCCAATTATTTACCCCATAAATCCTTAGGATATTTTGGTCTATATTGCTTGCCATTCTCCCATTGCAATGAGGGCATAGACAGCATGATAGAAAGCAGCAGTTTCACTTAGTCAAAGGGTCAGTAACAAGAGCATGATTTTAAGTAAAAGGTAGGAGGCTTAGAGAGAAGTTGAGGAAAAACATTTTCACCCAGATGATGGTAGGGCTCTGGAATGCACTGCTGGGGAAGGTAGTTGAGGTGGGAAACCTCAATCTTTAAAAAGTAGTTGGGTGAACACTTGAAGTGTCGTAACATTCAAGGCTATGGGCCTAGTGTGGAAACATGGAACGAGTGTAGGTGTTAGTGTATGTCTGGCAATTCAGTCTCAATGGGCCCAAAGGCCTCTTGCATACTCTGAACCTATGATTGTGCCATTCATATCTGAGATTTTTTTGGTTCACCGTGCAGCACCTCAGAAAGCTGTGGAAAAACCTGTTTTTTTTTGTTGTTGGTGTTCCTTAAAGTCACACAGCAACCCAAAAGTCACCAAGCCACATTGCATCGAGGTTTCCCTTTTTAAGTTACCGTGCAAAAATCTAAAGGGGCCCCTGCACTTAATTTAGATGCACTCTGAGAAAAAAAAGTTAGCTGGAGTTGTAATTCAAGTATAGATATGTATACTTATGAAACTAATTCTTCATAAATGAGCATTATAAACAACATTTTAAAGTTGTTTTCATTGTACATATGGAGCATTTTTAAGTTAGATCTTCTGCAACATTTTACATGTAATACTTGTTTGATTTGATTTGAATAATACTTCTGACAAAATACTTTTATCACTCCTAATGGTGAACCTACAGCACCACATATTGGCTGTATTAGCAATCTTCAACAGGATAACATTTCAATACAAACAGCAATACATTACATTACGAAACCATGATTACAATTAATGTAGATTTCTCATTTACCAAGATTTTACAGGTGATGTATTCTTAAAGCTCATTTAGAAAATTTAAGTTTGAAGCAAAATTCTAGCTGTTTCTAAATATGGCAATAAACTCAATAAAATATAAACCATTACAACTCGTCATCAGGCGCTCACCCTGAATGGTGGGAATATAACAGAGAATAATTAACTAACCACTATTTACGATTTCTTTCTCTAACCTATCTTTTACCTTCCCTTCTATAATACTAATCCGATAAAACTCCCATTAAGATTTACAAAACAACATTTGTTATCTCAAAACCAGGCAGCTGTCGGTTGTCTTGTTTTCGGATCTTCCTGTGTCTTCTTTTCTCCTGGTTAGGAATTTCTGTGTCACAGGTTACTGATTGAAAAGGTACTTTTAAGAGAGATGTTTTTTCGCGTAATCAGGTACATGCTAGGATTGGCAATTCTCTCAACTGTCCAATTTTCCCCCGACCTTATACCCCAGAGCATTGGATTGTGTCATTGGCTTTTACAATTGTCAATATACTCAATTCAAACTTGATTGGAAATTGGTACTTTTTTCAGGGTATAATTTAAACTGATTGGCCGAATACAAATTTGTTTTTGTATCCAGGCCACTCAGCGAATGTAAATTCTCCAGCACTCCGTGTACTTGCCAAGTCCTTCACTCTCTTAAAGGTACACCCATATCTTCATAACATTCTCAATGAGCTGAATGGCCTCTATCTACAAAGTTGGGATTCTATGATTCTAACTGGTTTAACCATCCACTGCTATATTTGACAGGACCATATACAACGCTTTCAGGTCTAATCTGCTAAAACTGTTCACTATTCCATGATCACTGTAAAATGCAGTGATAATCTCTGGCTTCTATAGCCTGCAACCATGTCTCTAATGGCCATCAGATATTACTTATTCATTTCTATTTGCACTTCAATTTATCCATTTTGCTTTAAATGCTACATGCATTCAGATATGGAGTGTTTTGTTTTATCCTTTTGCTCTCTTTTAAAAATCTAGTGTCATCTGTTGATTGACTCTTGGGTTGTACTCTCTATCCTGTCATGGTCTATTTATCATTGAGAGTTTTATACCTTTTTGATATTGGGCCTTGACTTTGCTCTTTGATTTATCTACGTTTCCCAAATTTGATCCCTTGCCCACACTATTCAGTTTAAAATTCTCTCTACTTCCTTAGTTATGCAGTTGGCAAGAACGCTGCTCCTAGCATTGTTCAGGTGGAGACTGTTCCATGAACCAAAACCTACATTCCCCATGCCAGTCTTTGAGTCAAGATTAGAGTGGTGCTGGAAAAGCACAGCAGGTCAGGCAATATCCGAGGAGCAGGAAAATCGGCGTTTCGGGCAAAAGCCCTTCACCAGGAATGCATGCATCTCTCTTACCTGATTTGCATTATGACAATTTGAACATAGCTGAGGTAATGCAGAGTTTATGACTTTTGAGGTTTTGTTTCTTAATTTGGCACCTAGCTCCTCATACTGACTATTCTGAACCACCTTTATCTTGCCTGTGTCATTGGTACCTACCTGGATCACGTCACCAGATCCTTCTGCTCCCACTCCAAATTCTTCTCCAGTCCTAAGTAGACTTCCTAATCCTTGGCACCAGATAACCATCTGGACTTGTGCTCCTAGCTACAGAAGTTGGTATTAATCCCATCATTATCTTGTAACATACAACTATGTTCCTCATACTTTGCTATCCCTGTGAATGCTTTCTGAATTCCATGGTCATAGTCATACAGAAAGAAACTGTTTTGACCCAATTTATCCATGCCGACCAGGCTTCCTAAACTGAGCTCGTCCCACTTGCCTGCATTTTTAAATGTTGTAATTGCACTCGCCTCTACCATTTCCTCAAGGCAGCTCATTCCATGTATGCACTACCTTCTGTGTTTAAAAGAAAAGTTGCTCCTCGGGTCTTTTCTAAATTCTTGTCCTCTCACCTTAAACTTATGCTGTCTAATTTTGGACTCGCCTACCCAGGGGAAAAGACATTGGCTACTCACCTTATCTATGCCGTTCATGATTTTATAAACCTCTGAGGTCACCCCTCAGCCTCCTACGCTCCGTGGGGAAAAAAAAAGTCCCAGCCTATTCAGCTTCTACTTGTAACTCAAACTGTCCAGTCTAAGTAACATCCTTGTAAATCTCTGTACCCTTTTCCAGTTTAGTAACATTCCTCCTTAGTGCAGGGTGACCAGAATTTTACATAGAATTCCAAATGTGGCCTTAGCAATGCCTTGTACCGCCGTAACATGACATTCCCACTTGTACTCAGTGCTCTGACTGATGAAGGCAAGCGTGCCATATGTCGTCTTCACCACACTCTACCTGTGGTGCTACTTTCAAGGAACTATGTACCTGCATCCCTATGTGTCTCTGTTCAGCAGCACTCCCCAGGACCTTACATTAACTGTGTAAGTCCTGACGTGGTTTGTCCTTGCAAAATGCAACACCTCGCATTTATCTAAATTAAACTCTAATATCAATCTTTGTGGCACAGTGCTGGTCACAGGCCTCCAGTCTGATTTGGGATGTGATCCATATGGATGTCAGTAAGACCTTGGACAGGGTTCCTCATGATAGACTGTTTAGCAAGGTTAGATCACGTGGAATTGATGGAGAACTAGTTATTTGGATACAGATCTGGCTCTCAGGTAGAAGACTGAGTGGTGGTGGAGGGTTGCTTTTCAGACTGGGGGCCTGTAACCAGCAGTGTGCCACAAGGATTGATGCTATGTCCATTGCTTTTTGTCATTCATCCAAATGATTTATATATGAATGTAGGAGGTAGGATTAGTAAGTTTGCAGATGACACCAAAATTGGAGTAGACAGTGAAGAAGGTTACCTCAGATGCAATCTGATCTTGATTAGATGGGCCAATGGGCCGAGGAGTGGCAGATGGAGTTTAATTTAGATAAATGTGAGGTGCTGCATTTTGGAAAGGCAAATCGGGGCAGGACTTATACACTTAATGGTAAGGTCCTGGAGCATGACTTTGGAGTACAGGTTCATAGTCCCTTGAAAGTGGAGTTGCAGATAGATAAGGTAGTGAAGAAGGCGTTTGGTATACTTGCCTTTATTGGTCAGTGCATTGAACGAAGGAGTTGTTGTGGCTATACAGGACATTGGTCAGACCACTGTTGGAATACTGTGTTCAATTCTGGTCTCCTGCTGTAGGAAGGATGTTATGAAGCTTGAAAGGGTTCAGAAAAGATTTACATGGATGTTGTCAGGGTTGGAAGGTTTGAGCTACAGGGAGAGGCTGAATCAGCTGGGATATGTTCCCTGGCATATTGGACGCTGAGGGGTGACCTTTATAGAGGTTTATAAAATCTAGGGGTATAGATTGGGTAAATAGACAAGGTCGTTTCTCCAAGGTGGACGGAGTCCAAAACTAGAAGGCACAGGTTTAAGGTGAGTGGAGAAAGAGTTAAAAGGGATCTAGCAGGTAACATTTTCATGCAGAGGGTGGTGCATATATGGAATGAGCTCCCAAACGAAGTGGTGGAGGCTGGTACAATTACAACCTTTAAAAGGCACCTGGATGGGTATATAAATAGGAGGGGTTTAAAGGCATTTGGGCCGAGTGCTGACAAATAGGACTAGATTAATTTAGAATATCTGGTTGGATAGATGAGTTAGACCGAAGAGTTTGTTTCTGTTCTGTATATCTCTGACTATCTATGACTCAACCTTCTATCACCACTGTCAAACCAATTTTGTATCCAGTTGGCTGGATATCATTGATCTAACCTTACTAACCAGTCCACCGCCTTGTCAAAGGCCCTGCTAAAGTCCACATAGATAGCATCTACCACTCTGTCTTCATCTATCTTCTTGGCCACCTCTTCAGGAAAAAACTCAATCAAGTTTGTCAGACATGATTTCTCATGCACAATCCCTATGTTGACTATCCCTAATGTATTCATGCCTTTCCAAGTGCTTGTAGATCCTGTCTCTCAAAATTGCCTCCAACAACTTTCCGACTACTGATGTCACACTCACTGGTCTGTAGCTCCCTGGCTTTCCCCTACAGTCTTTCTTAAATAATGGTACCATATTAGCCACCCTACAGTCTTCCTGCACTTCACCTGTGGCTATCAATGATACAAATATCTCTGCTAGGGGCCTAGCAATTTCTTCCCTAGCTTCCCACAATATCCTAGGATACTCTTGATCAGGTCCCAGGGATTTATCTACCTTTTTGTGTTTTTAAGACCTCTAGCACCTCTGCTGAAATGTGGACTCTCTTTCAAGATATCAGTATTTGTTGTGGTTCTGGGTATGTTTGCTGAGCTGGGAAGTTGATTTGCAGACGTTTCGATCCCTGTCTAGGTGACCTCTTTAGTGCTTTGGAGCCCCTGTGAAGCCCTGCTGTACTGTGTCTTCTAGAATTTATTGGTTCCATTCCAGCTGCTTCCAGTTGCCAGTTCCGGTTGTTCGTTGTAGTGGCCAATATAGTGGGTCTAGGTCTATGTGCTTATTGATAGACTCCATGGATGAGTGCCATGCTTCTAGAAACTCTGGCTGTCCTGTGTTTAGCTTGTCCTATGATCGTTGTGTTGACCCGGTTGAAATTGTAGTCCCTGTCATCTGTGTGTATGGCTATTAGGGACAGCTGGTTTTTGTGTTTCGTGGCTAATTGGTGTTTGTGGATGTGAATGGTTAGTTGCCTGCCTGTTTGCCCTATATAATGTTTCATGTAATCTTTGCATGGAATCTCATAAATTACATTAGTCTTGCACATGATGGATAAATGGGTCTTTTGTCCTTGTAAGTTGTTGTCTGTCTGAGTGTGACTGTCGGTTTATGGGCTGCCATAAATCCCAGTGATCAGAAATCTGGCTGTCAGTTCCGAGACTGCTTTTTATAAGGTAGCGTGGCTAGTGAGTGACTTAGGTCGTGGCATATCTTTGTCACGTTGTTTGTCTGTTAGGCATCTACAGATGAAGTTGTGGGGATATCTGTTCTTAACAAAGACTCTGTGGAGGTGTTCTTCTTCCCTTGGTAGGTCAGGAGTGCTGCAGTGTGTTGTAGCCCTTTTGAACAGGATCCTTCATCTGCAAATGCCTTACAGACAAACAACGTGACGAGGACGTGCCACAACCTAACTCACTCACTAGCCATGCTACCTTATATAAAAAAACATCTCAACTGACAGCCAGACATCTCTGACCTTTGGGATTTATGATTAGCCCATAAACCGAAGCCACGCTCAGACAACAACCCACCAGGACAAAAGACCCGTTACCCATCATGTGCAAGACTAATGTAATTTACAAGATTCCATGCAAAGACTGCTCGAAACATTATATAAGGCAAACAGGCAGACAACTAATTATTCACATCCACAAACACCAATAGCCACGACCAGCTGTCCCGAGTAACTGTACACACAGATGACAGAGACCATAACTTTGACTGGGAGAACACAACAATCATAGGACAAGCTAAACAAGACAGCCAATGAATTCTTAGAAGCATGGAAATCATCCACAGACTCTATCAACAAGCACATTGACCTAGACTCAATATACCGGCCACTACAATGAGCAACTGGAAGCAGCAGAAACAGAACCAATAAATTCCAGAAAACACAGTGCAGCAGCACTTCACAGGAGGCTCCAAAGCACTGAAGATTTCACTTAGACAGGAGACAAAGCATCTGCAAATCAACTTCCCAGCTTGGTGAACATACCCACAACCATGACAACTGGCATCTGAGTTAAAATTCTTTACACAGACCTTGAATATCAGTATTTATTTCGCCAGGCTTCCCAGCTTCCATGTCTTTACCCATAGTAAATTCTGACCTGAAATATTCATTTTGGATCTTGCCCAACTCCTGTGGTTTCACAAGCAGACTGTGACCTAGTTATTCTCTTCTCCTTAATATACTTGTAGAATCTCTTTGCATTCTCTTTTACCCTATCGTCCAAAGCTGTCTCTCGTCCCCCTTTTGCTCTCCTGATTTCCCTCTTAAGCGTATTCCTACACCCCCTATATTTCTCAAGTGATTCACTTGATCCCAACTGCCTATACCTGACATATGTCTCCTTTTTCTTGACCGGAGCTTCGATATCTGTAGTCATCCAGTGTTCCCTATGCCTGCCGGCCTTGCCCTTCATGTGAACAGGACCATGTTGTCCCTGACATGTACCACCCTCTGTGTGAAAAAGTTGCCCCTTAGATCTCTTTTATATCTTTCCCCTCTTGCCCTAAACCTATGCCCTCTAGTTTTGGACTCCCCGACCCCGAGGAGCTGCCACAGGAAGTGGTGGAGGCTGGTACAATTGCAACATTTAAGAGGCATTTGTTATAGGTATATGAATAGAAAGGGTTTGGAGGGATATGGGCCGGATGCTGGCAGGTGGGACTAGATTAGGTTGGAATATCTGGTCAGCATGGACAGGTTGGACCGAAGGGTCTGTTTCCATGCTGTACATCTCTGACTCTATGGCCTCTCATTTTGAAAATCTCCTACTTGCCAAACCGTCCTTTACCTGTGAACAGCCTCCCCCAAGCAACTTTTTGAAAGTTCTTGTCTTATGCCATCAAAATTGGCCTTGCCACAATTTAGAATATTAATTTGTGGACCAGGCCTATCCTTGTCCATAACCATTTTAAAACTTATAGTTATGTTCACTGGTCCCAAAGTGCTCCCCACTAACACTTCAGTCACTTGCCTTGCCTTATTTCTCAAGAGGAAGTTGAATTTTGCCCCTTTTCTAGTCAGGCCATCTGCATATTGATTGAGAAAGTTTTCTTGAACACACTTAACAAATTCCTCCTCCAAGCCCTTAACACAATGGCAGTCTCAGCCTATGTTTAGAAAGCTAAAATCCCCTCCATTATAACTCTATTATTCTTACAGCTATCTGCAATCTCCCTACATGTTTGCTGCTCAATTTCTCACTGACTGTTGGGGGCCCTATCGTACAATTCCATTGAAGTGATCATCCCCTTCTTATTTCTCAATTCCACCATACAGCTTCACTGGACAATTCCCCCCAGGAAGATCCTCTCGAAGTTACTGCCTTGATGTTTCCCCTAATCAAATGATAAGTTAACTCATTCATCTGTCAGCCCTTGCTTCCTTCCAGATGATCTGCAATAATCTCAGACTTGGTTGGACGGTTGTAAAGGCTGATGTTCCTTTCTTCTGGTTTCCCTTACTTGCAGTGACACACTCCTGTGCTTGAACACTGATGAAATCTGAGACACCAACTCTAAGACACGTGACTGCCTCCTGTTACAAAGAATCCAGGAGACTTTTCCTTTCTTTGATTTTTTTTTTGAATTTCATACACGTTTCATAGCATGTAAAAGCAGCCCTTCAGGCCATTGTGTTTGTGCAGGTCATCAAGTAATCCCTAATTCTAATCCCATTTTTTCAGCCCCCTTATGTGCTGTAGGATTTCAAGTGTTCACCTAAATAGTTCTTAAATTAGTTGTGGAGTTCCCACATCTACTATTTGCCTGACAGTGATTTCCAGATGCCCTCAACAGTCTATGAAAAACATTTTCCTCAAATCTCCTCTAAGTGTCCTGTTCCTTACTTTAAAAATGTGACCCCTGATTATAGGTCACCTAACAGGAAAAGATTCTGACTTTCTGCACTGTCAGTGCCCCTTGGGACCTTGTATACCTCCACCAGACTCCCCCCGTCCAACCCACCCTGGCCTCAACCTGCTTTTAAAATTCTCACCCTTGTTGTCAAATCAGTCTGGGCTTTGTCCCCTCCCTATTCTAATCCTGTCTAGTCCTGCCACGTGCAAAGGTATGTTCTTTTCTAATTCTGATGTCGAACACATTCCCAATTATGATTGCTTTGTCATTGATGGCCAGGCTTTCAGCATCTTAATTTGAATTTTTAAAATTTTATTCTTGTTTTTAAACTCCTGTAAGATCTTTCTCCTCCCCACTTCTGTAAAATCTTTCAACCCACAATTCACAAGATATCTAGACTAATTCAGATATCTTGAGCAGCCCAAGTTTAATTGCTCCAGGCCCTGCCTGCACTAGCCCAGGCCCTAAGCCCTTCAATACTCTCCCTATACCTCTTACTTTGCTTTCTTCTTTTAAGACACTCCTAAAAACCTTCCTCTTTGACCAATCATTTGTCCAATAATGAGGTTAGTGCGTTTTGAATTACCGACGCCAGTATTATACCGTTAGTTATGTTGATTTGGTATATTAGTACGGAGTATATTTTTCTATTTTGTTCATACATTCTATCATGCATGTCCATCCAAATTGTCACTTGTCTCAGTAAATTTATGCTGGCATCCAGTTAACTGGAATAAAATGGATGGTTTGGTTTCTTTTTAACAAATATATTCATTAACTTAAGAAGGTCAGAAATAGTATTATGTGGATTATACTAATTACTCAGTACATTAACATGCTGGTTGACATTGTACTGAGTCATATGAACTAGAAGGTCTGGTGCAATAATTCTTAAGTTAATGGTGACCACTTTAGCAAAGTACCACTACCTCCAAGGCAATTCAATTGTCAATGCAACGTATTACATAAGGTTACAATTCAACAACAGAAGACACTGCAGTACAGCTTGACCTTAATCCTTTCCTATTCCTAAATTCATAAGTGGTTTGCCGGATTTAATCAAGATTTTTCATCATGAAGGCTAGTTAAATTATATTAATAAACAGCTGATAGGATCACTCTCTTTTTAAACTGTATTTAAGTTTTCCAAAAAGAAAAACAAAATTTAAAACATCCAGATGGATCGTATCTTGACCTTTATTTCTCAACTTCAGTTTTGTCATCGTACCCCTAATGCAAAGCTGAAATGGTATCAGCTTACTTCCTTGAAATTGTCTCTAACCATTTTCAAAAACATAGTCACTCATTGCCTGCTTAAATATTGCAGTATTTATGAGGAATTGTCACATCGGGAAACTTCCTGTGTCTCTGGGCTATTATTTATGTTATGTTACAGGAGGGCGAGTGTTCCGATGTTCTTTCTGTCACAACTTCCTGTGTGAAGATGATCAGTTTGAGCACCAAGCCAGCTGTCAAGTCCTGGATGCTGAAACTTACAAGTGTAAGTCATTTTTGATGTATTTATTGTATAAACACCTATTAAAGTTTTAAATGTAATTATGAATTAGTTGCCTTCCTTAAAATTGCTTTTTGTTAATGGCGCTTCAATAGCATGTTTGAGCACCAAGTATACAGTGTTGTGGTATTGTTGGGACCAGGGTTGAAATCCAACCAGAGTTGGCGAGTTGGATGAAAATGTCACCTATGCCTGCAGGTCTCCAACTAATTTCAAGACATCCCATACCTATGGGGTATTTCTACAAAACAAACTGCAACCTAAACAAACAGCCCCACTAAAAATCACTTCAACTAATTTATGATGGAAAGATAGACTGAATGCCTTCTTTTGATAAAACTGGCCTTTGATTAATATATATATATATATAATATAAATTTAAATATAATGTTTGGGGAGACAGCTCTTGTAAGTTATGAGAATCTTACATAGATCCTTTAGGGGATGCTTTCTTTTAAAAAAAACTTTGGGTTAGAATGGGTTTTATAAAGTCAAAATTAACACACTTTTTCAGGATCTATGCTCTACATTCAGTTGGAGATATTGCAAGATGGGAAGTCTTTATATTTATATATTAATGGCTCTGGGAAATGTTTCTCTCGCGTTGCTCTTTGATCTGGGAGCTCTTCCATTTCCTTTCCTTGATATCTTGCTATGATGGCCATAGTCCTCTTTTTTTTAAAAAAAAAACAAAACATAATCGGGAGAGGCACATTTCTTTGAAATTATTAATGCGAGAACACATCAAGAACTTGGTCAATTACTGGATCAGTCGAGTATTTGTTCATTACTGCACTCTTACCTTACAAATTAATTTGATTTCTTTCCAGGCATCTCCTGTAATCGCCTGGGACAGCACTCTTGTCTACGTTGTAAGGTGAAGCTATGTGGCTTTCAACAGATTTTTGTTTTCTTTATTCAATTGATGAGATTTCAACTCACTAGATTTTAGTAATTAAATTTGCCATTTGGTAACTTAACTGGATGTACTAATTTTCTTTTATATGAATGGCAATTTCAACTGAAATATATATATTAATTTCAATGCTATATCATCACTAGTGACTTCAGTTGAACAATAATTTCTATACATATGTTTTGTCCCTGTACCTTTCCCTTCCTGCAGGCCTGTTATTGCGATGATCATGTTCGCAGCAAAGTCTTCAAACAAGAAAAGGGGAAAGTGCCACCTTGCCCTAAATGTGGTCATGAAACACAAGAGACAAAGGATCTATGCATGTCCAGTAAGTTCAATCATTGCATGATATGACTTATACAAATATGTTCAAATTGGCCATTATTGTGAGATGAGACTACAGTTCTGCTATAACATGTGTTCCTTCAACATGAATTGACTTTAACGCAATTGAAGAATTTAAATAGTTATTTGTAGAATGTGAACATTCCTTGCCTGTACTGGCTATAACACGATTCTGGCCCCATTAGTATAAATGGCATGGCTATTGCATGATTTCCTCAACGTGAGATTGCTTGAAAGTGAAACTATCGCATTATAACAAAACCGACTGTATTGCGCTAACCTGTATTTACCTGTCAGTAAAGTTCTGAGAAGGAAGGTTTTGCTTCTTTACTGTTTACAGGCAAACAGTTAACAGTATAGCTCAAAAAGTCATGGATGATTTTTGACAAAGCTTAGTAATTAAAATATAGCCTAAATAACAGTCATTTGGACTGTGAGATAGGAGAGAATTAAGCCTTTCGGCCCATTGAATCTGCTCCACCACTTCTTGCCCTCAGTCAGTCAGCCAATCCTCTATCCCAGCCAGTACCTTACCCCGAACACCATGGGCTCTTTATGTAGGAGTCTTCTGTGCAGCACCTTGTTAAAGGCATTTTGGAAAGCAAAATAGATCTTATCCAATGGCTGTCCTTAATGTAAATTGATCATTACTTCCTTAAAGAATTCGAACAAATTTGTCAGGCATGATCTCCCCATGATGAAGCTATGCTGACTCTGTCCTATTTTACCATGCACTTTTCTGCAATCTCATTCTTAATGATGGACTCTAAAATCTTAGCAACAACTGATGTCAGGCTAGTCAACTTATATTTTTCAATTTTCTGCTTCACTTCCATTTTAAGTTGGGGTGTTACATTAGCCATTTTCTAATCTTGAGAGCTCCCCGACTCCATTGATTCCTGAAAGAAAGGTATTCCACCAATGCCTTTACAATATTCTCAACTATCTCCTTCAGAACTCTGAGGTATAGTCTAATTTATCCACCTTCAGACCTTTCAGCTTCCCCAGCACTTTCTGCTTAGTAATGGTCTCTACAGTCACCTCTGTCCCCTGATTCTCTAAGTTCTGGTATGTTATTCATGTCTTCCACTGAAAAGCACCCATTTGATTTATCCACCATTTCTTTGTTCCCCATTCTCCAACTTTATTTTCGGACAGAGCATTGTCCACGCTTGCCTCTCTCTCTCTTATATTTTATGTATCTAAAAAAACTTTGGTTTTGGTGAAGATACAGATCTGGATCCTAGAATTCTTTACAGGATTTATTAAGTTCGAAAAAAAGGTAATTTATTGTTCTTTCAGTATACTTGGTTGTTTGGTTTAGTATGTATGGATTGTCTGAGTTGTTGTGGTGGAATTGATCAGAGCTGTCAAAATACCATCATACTCTTCAGAGCAGGATGTTGGATGTGGAATTAGCCTGAAGCTTCTTTTTTATGACTGATTTCAATAATAGGATTTCATTTTTTTAGTCTTTTGGTTATAGAGCATAAACAAAACTGGGAAAATGCTATAGGGAGTGCTGTGAAAATGTAATAACATTTTGAATTAAGTGCGGCCTTCAGTGTCAGATATTGGATTGGTTGATCTAAGTGATTGGATTTTGAATAAAAATAGAAGATCTTTTAATCTTTAAGGACAGTTAGGACCATAAGATCTAAGAGCGGAAGTTGGCCATTCAACCCATTGCGTCTGTTCTGCAAATCAGTTAGATCGTGGCTGATCTGGTAATCCTCAACTTCATCTTCCTGCCCTTTTTCCCATATCCCTTCATTCCTTTACTGATTAAAAATATGTCTGTCTCAGCCTTGAATATACTTAATGACCCATCCTGGACAGTCCTCTGCAGTAAAGTATTCCATGGATCTGTACCATCTGAGAAGAAGAAAAAAAAATTTTCTCATCTGTCTTAATGATGTCGAGGTGCCAGTGTTGGACTGCGGTGGACAAATTCAGAAGTCACATGACTCCAGGTTATCATCCAACAGGTTTATTTGAAGTCTTAACCTGATGAAGGAACAGCGCTCTGAAAGATTGTGATTTCAACTAAACCTGTTGTACTATAACCTGGTGTTGTGTGACTTCAATCTTGGTCTTAAATGTGTGCTGAATTATTCTGTGATTATGCATTCTGATCCTAGACCTTCCCACAACGGAGAATAGCCTTTCCTCATCTACTGTCAATTCCCCTAAAAGAACGTAGGGGATGGTTCAATAAAGTTGTCTCCTTCTAAATTCTGACAAGTACTGGCTCAGCATCTCCATAAGATAGTCCCTTCAGATCAGGTAACAACCTAGTGAACCTCCAACATCACTATGTCTCTCCTTAGATAAGGGGCTCTAAATTGTTCACAGTATTCCAGCTGAGGTCAGATTAGTCCCTTTATACCTCCAGTTATATTCCACTTAATTTCCCTATTACCTGCTAAATTTGATTTTATTTTTGTTGTTTTATAGATAAAGACTCCCAAATCCCTTTGTTCCAAAGCTTTCTGTAGTCTTTGTCCATTTAAATAATATTCAGCGTTTCTAATCCTGCCAAAGTACCTAACCTCCAGATTTTCCCACATTATATTCCATTTGCAAATATGTGACCACTTGCTTAAATTCTCCATATCCCTATACTTTGCTACAATATGAGATAATATTTACTGCCATAAGGTAGTTTAAATCAGTGGTCACCTACATGCACCATCTAGTTCAAAATAGTCATCACTGTTTGTAAATTTTTGCAAGGCTTTTCCCCAACCTGTGTCTCAAGCCTTTAATAGCAGAGCCTTCAGCCATGGGGTTTCTCAATCTGAATGTTTTTGCCTTGTTCATTTATTACCCGCCAATGGGAACCTCCTGAAAACTGTAGACTGTACCTTCCCCCAACTCTTGCCTGTGCTTGGCATTTAGTTCCCTCGAACTGCATCTTTTGGAAGGTTCCCTACAATGATTGCTTCTGTGAACAGTTAAGAATGGAATATAAAACATTGAAAAAAAGTGATTTGTTCTAAGTAAAAGCAATGTATTTAAGGATATGGAAGAAATGTATACAATGCATCGTCATTCTGATGATACTGACTTGGAACAATATATTTTTATTTTTGAGGCCAAAAGTTTAAATTCCACTGTACAATTTTGAGCCCAAAGATCAAGGCTGGTATCCACTGCAGTACTGAGTGAGTTTTACATTATCCAAGATGTCATCTTCATTCAAGGTGTTAAATGAGGCCATGCACGCCCTCTTAATTGGTGTGAAGGAATAGGGTTAGGATTGGAGAGTCATATAGTTGATCACCCTTCGGTCCAACTCGTCCATACCAACCAGACATCCCAATCAGACTTAGTCCCTTTTACCAGCCTTAGGCCCAGATCCCTCTGAAGCCTTCATATTCCTATACCAATTCAGATGCCTTTTAAATGTTGTAATTGTACTTGTCTCCACCAGCGTGCCTCTAGCAGCTCACTCGAGATACTGACAACTCTCTACATGAAGAAAAAGTTATTCCTCAGTTCCCTTTTTAAAATCTTTCCCCTCTCACCTTAAACCTATGCCCACCAGCTTTGGTTTCCCCTGCCATCCTGGAAAAAAGACCTTGGCTATTCTCCCTATCCATGCCCCTCATGATTTTATAAACCTCTAGACAGTTACCCTTCAGCCTCTGACAATCCAGGGAAAACAGCCCCACCCTATTCAGCCTCTCCCTATAGCTCAAATCATCCAGTCCCAGCAAAGCTCTTAAACCTTTTCTGCGCCCTCTCAAGTTTAACATGCACTTCCTATAGAAAGGCAACCTGAATTGCACACAGTATTCCTAAAGTGGCCTCACCAATGTGCTGCACAGCCACAACATGGCATTTCAACTCCTGTACTCAGTGTTATGAAAATAAAGTTAAGGTTTATCCCCAGTGACCTGGCTAATATTTCTCACTTGATATACATCACCAAAACGGATTATCTTGTGGCTGTTGGTTTGCTGGTGGGTTGTCATGTAAATGTTTTTGTCGCCATCTAGGTAACATCATCAGTGTGACTTTGGTGAAGTGTTGTTGTTTTACTCTGCTTGATATTTATATGATCTGGTGTGTTAAGGTGGGTGGTGTCATTTCTGACTTTTCTCTGCGGTGGTTTGTCAATGGGGTCTATTTCTACATACTTGCTGATGGCATTCTGGGTTGAAAATCAGGCCTTTAAGAATTCCCTTGCACTTCACTGGTTAGCTTGTCCTCTGACAGTTATGTTGTCCCTGTCAAATTGATGGCCCTGCTTGTCTGAGATGAGAGAGAATTGGTCATGCCGTCTTGCTGCTAGTTGGTGTTCACGTATCCGAATTGCTAGTTTTCTTCCCGTCTATCCGATGTACTGTTTATGGCAGTTGTCACATGGGAATTTGTATATTATGTTGGTCCTGCATGTTGTGGGTATGGGGTCTTTCATCCCTGTGAGTAGTGAGCATAGTGTGGCTGCAGGTTGGTGTGCTACCGGGCGTCTGGTTGTCTTTTCTGGTATGTTTTTAATATCGGATAGGGTAACCAGTGTATTAGGGCATACAGTGACCTGTTGGCATTGTCTGTCCAATAGGCATCAGTGAGCGAAGCTATTGGAGTATCTGTTGTTTGTGAAGACCTTGTTGGTGTCCGTCCTTGTTTGTTTTTGCATAGTTCTGGTGTGTTGCAGTGCATTATAGCTCATGTAAATAGTGTCCTGACACAGCTTTGTTTGTGGACGTTGGGGGTAATTGCTGTTGTAATTAAGGATTTGGTCCATGTAGATTGCCTTTCTATATAATTGGATTTTATAAACCACCGAAGGAATTCACTGTTGGTCACTCGTTCCATGACTTCTAGGAAAGGGAGTTGATTGTTGTTCTCATCTTCGCTGGTGAATTTGACATCCACTTATCGGATCCATAGCCTTGGTTAGATCAGGAGAAGGGCTGTGCATTCCAGTCTTTGCATGACTGCTTCTGCTGTGAGTTCTGAGATGGGTGATCCCTAGGTATAGATTTGTTGATTATAATTGGCCATGAAAGATGAAGTGAGCAGTGAGGCGTAAGTCTAGTAGTTTAAGTATATTGTCTTTGCTACAATTCTTCACAGGTTATCTTGTCTTTATCATGTAACTGTGGGAGCTAGCTACCTGTATTTTGAGTGGCACCACAACAGTGACTGCATTTCTTATGTCATTTTGTTGTGTGTAAAAGTCTTTTTTTTGGGATGTCCAGAGATCTTAAAAAATGCTGTAGGAAAGTAAAACTTTTTTTAAAATAATGCTACTATAAAATTCTAATATGACTAGTCAGGGTAGTAGATATAGGATGCAAGTTCCTGATGGCAGTGGACTCACAGTCTAAGGACATAGGATAAACCAATTGGGACTGAGATGAGCAATTTCTTCACCTAGAAAGTGGTAAGCCTGTGCAAATTGCGACCACAGAAAGCAGTTGAGGCCAAATCATTGAATGATTTCAAGAAGTTAGATAAACCACTTTGACCCCTTCAGCTCCAAGGATATTTTGTTGGGGGTGGGGGAGGTGGAGACTGGGAATAGGCTATTGAATTGGATAATCTGCCATGATCATGAAGAATGGCAGAGCAGGCTCAAAGGGCTGAGTGGCCTACTCTTGATCCTATTTTCTAAGTTACGACTGACGCCGGGGCAACGATTTATTTATATCCATGTATATAGCACCACTTTCAACATGTCATCCAGATAATGAAGTATGTTTGTAGTGTAACCACTATTACAAAATGTTACAAATAATTCTTGGGTATTTGGATGTAAGTGTCAAACTTAAAAATCAAATAGTTCATGTCGTGTAGCCTTCAAATTTCATGAACTGGATTTTAACTCTGTCAGTGCATGGGTTACAACAAAAATTGTGTATCAAATGAATCATATTTGTGTTTCAGCTCGCTCACTGAAGTTTGGAAGACAGTCCGGTGTTGAAGATGATAGTGCTTCTGGTTATAATGATTACTGGAAAAATTTGGCGTCTGGAGGAGGTGAAACATATACTGTTGACGAAGATGATGAGTATGGTGAAGATGACGAGGATTATGACGAAGAGGAGGATGATGACACAGAGGATAAAGCAGAAAAAGAGCCTGATGATGATGATAAAGGCTATAGAGACACATTTGCTGCTCTAAATCTGGGGAGAACCTATGCAAGTGGATATGCACACTATGAAGAATCGTAAGGATGTATCATAATAGGACATTCATTGTGGATGGTGTTATTTCATATTTCAAAATGTACCTCGAGTGATGTGTTAACATAAGATGGATGATGATTGCACCTTGCAGTGCAAATTTGTTCATTAGTTTTAAAGTTACATTCTCAATGAAAAGTTCTTCAGACTCTGAAAATAAACACCATTTATTAATTCACCTGTGTCCTCATGTCTAAAACGTGTCAGTTTTAATATCACAGGTATTTGACATTTATGTATGCATTTCATTTTTGCTCATTTGTTTTAACCTTTATTGCCTCAAGTATTCAAATTATACATGGTTATCGCCATTGATGTTATTCCCTATTTAGTTTATGAAGTGAACTGACTAAATAATTAAATCAATTTGGTGTTTTTGGTTATAATTTGGAATTAAAATAGAATGAATTTAATTCCTGCTTGGGACTTGGGTATCTCTAGAAAGCCCAGTTTCCCATGGTCAGCCAAGGCAGTCAGGCTCAGCTAGCTGTCTAGCACTTTTTTCCATTCATTCACAGGTTAAGGGTGTTGCTGACCACACCAGCTGATATTGCCCATCCCGAATTGCCAGAGGACAGTCAACCACATTGCTGTGGATCTGGTGTCACATGTAGGTCAGACCAGGTAAGGATAGCAGTTTCCTTCCCTAAAGGACATTAATGAAGCAGATGGTTTTTTTCTTCCTTACAATCAACTTCCTTACAATCAATTTCATGGTCATTATTAGACTCTCAATTCCAACTTTTTATTGAATTCAGATACCTCCATCTGCCATGGCAGGATTTGAACTTTAGTTTCCAGAATACACCACGTGGGTTGTCTAGATTAATAAACTAGCAATAATACCACTAGGCCACTGCCTACCCTTAAGGTGGGGTTAGTGTTAGGAGAGCTGGTTGCCATACTGAGAAAGCATGGCAGGTATCTGTCCCAAGGAGAAAAGTCTACTTTCCTAGATGGTAATCTCCCTGCTTCTGTGGCGCTGTATAGTTTCATAGGGAGGTGATCATGATGTTCTGAAAGGTATCAATGCTGATCCCCAAAGTCATGAATGGTAGCCATCTGAGGTTCGACCACAGTTTCTCTACGAAATAGGAGAAATGGGGTAGAGCTGCCACTGCGCTATTATTGCAACTGAAGATGTTCAGAATAGTCTTCCATGAGCATGTTGAAACTGGGCTTCTGTATGCTGCCTGATATTGCCTACTGCAAGATAGATTAGCATTTCTTGCTGCATCAATGTCTTCAGTTGTTTTTGTGCTTGAAGTCAGCATCTGAGTACTTGCAACAGAGCCAGTGTGAAAACTTGCCAGAGGAGCCCTGGCACTTATGGTGTATTTGTTTGCTACTCCAGTTCTTGGCCTGATGTGATCAGTAACCCATCCTTGAACCAAGTTTTTAAAACTATACATAATGGCAATATCTAAGCGAGTCATAGATATGTACAGCACAGAAACACACCCTTTGGTCCAACTCATTCATGCTAACCAGATATCCGAAATTAATCTAGTCCCATTTGCCAGCACTTGGCCTATGTCCCTTTAAACAATTCCTATTCATATACTCATCCAGATGACTTCTAAATGTTCTAATTGTACCAGCTTCCACCACTCCCTCTGGCAGCTCATTCCAAACTTGCATCACCCTTTGCTTGAAAAAGTTGCTCCTCAGGTCCCTTTTAAATTTTTTCCCCTCTCACCCTAAACTTACGCCCTCTAGGTCTGAATTCCCCCACCCCAGTGGAAAGACCTTGTCTGTTTACCCTAACCATGCCCCTCATGATTTTATAAACCTTTAAGGTCACCCCTCAGTCTTCGATGCCCCAGGGAAAACAGCCACAGCCTATTCAGCATTTCCATGTAGCTCAGACTCTCCAATCCTTGTAAATTTTTTTTCTGAACCTTTTCAAGTTTCACAACATCCTTACTGGTGTTTGATTGGGTGAGATTGTTGCAGCATGTTCGTACGTTTGGCCTCCTCTCTTTAGTCTTTCACATCTGCATCAAAATGAAATAGATGGGCTAAACTTAGATTTTAGTGTGAAGGATGGGCTGCTGAAAGTAGCTGAGATTTGTCGTGCAGAATAGAGTGGTAGAGATAATAATGGTCACAATATCTCTCCCAGTGTTAATGTGGCCATAGCTTTACCCCATCCATGACAACAAAAACACTTCCTGTAAGCAGAATAGGTTGTACAGATGGGCTCATCATTCTTCATTTACAACTTTTTGGGATCATTAAGCAGGAAGAACATTTCTATGACAAGAATGGAATGTGTTACTGAGCATGTAGTGAGGTTTGTTTTTTTTCCTCAAAATGCAATTCATGTTTGATTAATGTTAATTGAGAGGAATAGTTTGTGAGATTGAGGAGATAAAACTGCCAGCTTGGTATTGTGGTAATTGGAGAATAGATTAAGGTGAGCGGGAAAATATTGAGTCATGAGACTAAGTGATGGAGAAGTGAGCAGAGAGAGTGCACTGTTGACAACATTAGTAAGGTTTCAAAATTATAATCTTTGCTGTCATTTGTGAAGTTTATGGTATTCACATGCTCCATGTCCTCATTGTTCTTGGAATTGATACTCTCCTACAGTCCCTAATGTGGGCAGGGGCTTCGTAGAATGTCAGGTATCTTCTTCCGCTATCTGCTCAGATCAAACAATCCAGCTGCCCTATCTGGAATGCTCAGTTATCTAAAATTTATTTAGTTCCTTGTTGTCTGCAGCCAGTTTGCAGCAAGATGCTTGCTACCTTTTACGTGGTGTCAGAGTCCTTGGGTGCTTTGTAGCCCATAAGAAATGCTGGTAGCTCTGGCTGCATGTTTGAGTGATATATTGAACAGGCAACAGCCAAGGCCAAAGAATCTCCTGCAATGTCTTCCCACATCTGCACTGTTAATTCTGGAGTCTCCAAAGAATCTAATTGTTGACCATTTTCCTGGTTCTCATCTGCAAACTTCCACTCATCACATCATTCACACACAAGGCCAGGCTTCATGTGTGCGTGCTGATGGAATCCATTTTTATGGTACTAATAGCCATTATGTCTCAATCCTTCTACTACCTCTGTGTTGTTAGACTGCATCCCAAACATCTAATTTTGATAGTGGCAAAATTCTCCCCCAAATAAACATTTGGATAATGGAAATAAAATTAGACCATTCAGATATTTAATAAGTTTCAACATTTATGGATCATGGCTGATCTATATCCTATCTGTCAATTTTTTTAAAACTATTCACTAGACTACCAGCAATTACACTTTTCTGGAAATACTGATCCAAATTTCCACTACCATTTTCATGAATAAGTGACTTTTGAATAGTCTAACTTTAATTTTAACGTCTCTTCATCTAGACTCGTCCTGTCAGACAAAATAGTTTCTATTCACTCTTCCAACTCCTTCGATGATCACAGATGTCAATTTGATCACCCTTTATATTCATGGGAACAGCTGGCTAGTTTATGAATTCTACTGACATAGGTTTAATCCATTTTATCTTTAAGCACTATGGGTGTACCTACACTATATGAACTGCTGCAAATCAAGACAGCTACTCCCCACTACCTTCTCAAGGGCAGTTGGGGTGGAACAATAAATGCTTGCCTTGTCAAGTACTTTCATTGTCCATGAACACGTTAACAAAAAAAAACTTGACTGAGCTTTTCCTCTTTTGTTTATGATATTAGAGAAGAAAGAGTTAGTATTCTTGCTCCCCCAGCTCCCTCTAAAGGCCCAGCTTAGAGCAGTACAGTTTCTTCCAGTCAGAGTCATCTGTTTTCCTGTTATTTTGAAATTTGTTCTTAAGTTATGAGTTTCATATCCTGCATTCCTTGCATATTCTGAGCGGTTCTTGAAGAAAACAATCATAAGTCATTGTTACAAAATGGAAACAGTCAAACCAAATCAGTTTTTCTGCCTCTGTATTCGTAACACCGTAAAATTAAAGCCTTTAAAGACCCACAAAATTGACTCAATGGTTCATAACCAAACATTTTGATAATCAATCCTGCCCACCAAGTCTATAGTTTAAACAAAAGGCAATTTATTAATGATACAGTAACTTTAGCAAAATTAAACAACAAAGTTATCGAATTGTTGTCTAAGTTTAAACCCAATAATGTATGTTTTCAACCTCATTCACACAAAAGACAAATAAACACAGTAAAGGGATAAGTAAAAGAAAATAACAAAACTGGTCAGATTACTTAAGTGGTTTTCACAATGCATTGTTCCATAGGCATAGATTTTCTGAAGGTGTTGATCAGGGTCACCTTTTCCATTCACTTCAAAGGACAACAGTACTTATAATTTAGTTCCTATTCTCTGAATTTCCAAGAGCTGATAACTTTTTGAATGACCAGGCTAAACAGGCAGTTTTCAAATCTTCATGTTGCGCATCAACAGCCAAACAGGAACCATAGTCCAAAACCCAGTTCAAGTTCTAGCCTTTCCCTTTCAGACTTTCCTGGATGAATGCACCTCCAACAACACTCGAAGCTCACAACATCCAAGACAATGCAGCCCACTTGATTGGTACCAAATCCACAAGCATCCACTCCCGCCACCAGTGACATTCAGTAGCAGCAGTGTGTACATACTAAAGATGCACTACAGAAATTCACCAAAGATTAACAGACAGCATCTTTTAGACCCACAAATACTTTCAACTCGAAGGACAAGGGCAGCAGATACATGAGATCACCACCACCGAAATGTTCCCCTCCAAGCCACTCACCATCCTGATTTGAAAATATGTCGCCATTCCTTCACTTATGTTGGGTCAAAATCCTGGAATTCCCTCTAATGGCAGTGTGGGTCAACCTACAACAAGTGGACTATAGTGGTTCAAGAAGGCAAGCAACAAACCTTGGCTGCTGATGGTGCTAAATAAATTTATGCTCACCTACAATGTTTAATTAATAGAGGTCTGTTGAAGGACACAATGTCATGTTTGCTCAGGAGCACTTAACTAATATAAATAAAAGAAAATGAAATGGCAAGGCACAGATGTCCCTGCTCACCTCATTTGAATGGGATTGTCTAGTTGGCATTAATTGCATTCATTGGCCAAAATGTCCCATTATCCTTGTCAGGTGTGCTCCAGAAATCCTGACAAAACCTTCAAAGATTGGAAATTTGGTAATCCATGTATCAGGACTTTTTTCCTGGTCTTAGTGCCTGAGGAAGTGAACGTGTTTAGAGCAAAAAATTCAGGAAAATCATCCATAAAGTCTTTTAAACATAAACAATTTTGTCAGAGTCTTACTATTTTCCTCTTTTCCTGTGGAATCATAGCTTAATCTATCAAGAGTATAATTTCTGCATGTGTTCCCAGATGTCTTTCAGTAACTTTGAGGGGAAGACAGTGATGTGCTTGGAGGAACATTCTACCAATCTGTGACAGGAGTTTGGAAGAAATGTTTTTGTTCCAATTGAGAGTAATAATGGAAATGGGGGGTGTTGTCAAACACAATCATCAGTCAAGAATGCATCTGCAGTTAATATTAATTCATGTTTCTGTATTGCAACCTGTGAGCAAAGAAACCAATCTGGATTATCACAAAGACCAAAGAAATCTGATTGTAGATAATTTCACTTGTTCATATACCCTATTTTGTTTAATTTGCTCAGCTTCCTCCTTATATTTTTTATAGAGTCTTACTCTTAACTGCACCCCTCCCCTAAGCAGCAATTTGGCATTTCCATTGAAAATACAATCACAGGAAAAGAAGCTTTTCCAAGCACATGAACCAATTCTGTGAGTGATTCGAGTTAGTACAGTATGTTGGCAATATTACAGCTACAAGTCAATTTTCTTTGACGTCCTAAGTTGTCTTACCATACTGAAAAAGAATCACGTTGGACTTGAAATCATAACTGTTTCTTTCTCCACAATTGCTGCCAGACCTGCTAAGTTTCACCATCATTGTCTGTTTATTTTCAGCAACAGTAGTATTTTACTTTGGCTTGCTTGATCATATGTGGCTCCCAGACTAGATTCTAAGAATACTCTCAGGAGCCAAGAAAAAATCATAGGAAGGAATTGATCAAAGCTGGCTGTGGCAAAATGTTTGGTGCAGCTGCATCTGGAACATCATGCCCAAAGAAACTAAGAAAAGAAAGACTTTTGAATTCTGGTGATATAAAATGCACTAATTGATATTGGATACATTTTATACATATTAAAACTATCAATTGCAACACAGGTAAGTCCTAAATTACCCTCTACTGCATATTCCAGCATCGTTTCTATGAAAGGTCAGTGTGTAGGTTATTTGACCATGTGCTGTGCATTGAGAAGATTCCCTTTTAGATGTTTGTGGATTTTAAATTGTAAAATCTGTAATACATAACTGTGTCAAGCACTAAAATAATCACTTTACCTCTTCTTTAACCAATCGTAAGCCAGTAACGGTAAGAAATTGGATTGCCTAAAATCATAAGTACTCATGTCAATGTTGAACAGTTTTCTGTCCATTTACTGCCTGTGAAACAAGAGCAGAGTCAGCAAATTTCACTTCCTACATTTTCAAATAAGAATGTTTTAGTCTCATAAACCATTGCTGTCTTATATAATACACCAAAATTGCAAAATGGTTAGTGCTTATGCAAGTATAAGTAATTACTTGTTCTTATTCATTTGTGAGGTGTGACGATCGTTGGCAGCACTTATTGCCCATCCCAAGTCACCTCTGAGAATGAGGTGTGACGATCGTTGGCAGCACTTATTGCCCATCCCAAGTCACCTCTGAGAAGGTGGTAGTGAGTAGCCTTCTTAAACAATTGCAGTCCATTTGCTGTATGTACACCCACAATGCTCTTAGGGAGGGAATTTCAGGATTTTGAACCAATGACTGAAGGATGGTGAATATTTCCAAATCTGGTCGCTGAGTGGCTTGGAGGGGAACTTGTAAATGGTGGTGTTCCTACACATGTGCTGAACTTGTCTTTTTAGATGGAAGTGGTTGTGGGTTTGGAAAGTGCTGTCTTATGAGGTTTGGTGAATTTCTGCAGTGCATCCTGTAGATGCTTACTTAGCATATCTGATGAATTTAAACAAGATCCAGAAATTAAATTATGTAGTGTTCATTTTCACATGAAAAACATAGTACGTTTCATGCACATGATTATTTTGCTCTTGTGTTTAGAGTGCCTTTTCGTTGCCAGGCCCATATCCCATTTAATTCAGAATTTAAGACCCAGTTGTATTGCTTTATTTTGTTCATTTGTTTTTGTGTATTTCTGAAGAAAGAGACATGCTGTTGAAGATTTTGTCTTACAGTCACCAGGACAGTATAATAAAAATGTTAAATTTCACTATACTAAGGACTAATTTAGGATTATGAGTTGAGTTTGAAGTGTGTTTCACTTGTTTGTGATTCACCTAAACATTCACTCACAGGGTCTTGTGCTTTTCAAACAAAGAGAACATGTCCATGCTTTGTACCTTTATCAATAAATCAAAGGCTCAGAGATGATCAATTTAAGGGATATTTTCCTAATTGATTCATCAGAGTCATCTTGCTTAGTTTGAACTTTAACAATTGCTTGGCAGTTAACGGTCTCCTGGTACATTTCCCATGGCCACACACTTTCACTTGCCAACCAGTCAGCACTTCCTTCTCATTTAGGAATAAATTGTTATTATTTTTAAGATTTGGCATTATAAGACTATAAATCCACAAAACATAGGAGTGGAAGTGTGCTATTAAATCCATTGAATCTGCTCATGGCTGATCTGATAATCCTCAATTTGACTCACCTGTCTTTTCTCTTAAGCTTCGATTCCCTCATTGACTAGATAACTATCTTTGTCTTGAATATGGCTCAAAACCCTAGACTTGATAGTCGTCTTTGGTAAAGAATTCCACATATTCACTACCTTCTAAGATAAGAAATTCCTCCTCATCTCTGTTTTAAATTTGCAATCCCTTATTTTGAGATTATGCCCTCTGGTCTTAGATTCTCTCATAAGGGGAAACCAGTTCCCAGCATCTACCCTGTCAAGTCTTCGAGGAATTCCTAATGTGTTCTGATGACAAGTCACTTAACTCGAAATGTTAATTCTGCTTTTCTCTCCACAGTTACAGCCAGCCCTGCTGAATTTCCAGCAGTTTCTGTTTTTGTTTCAGATTCCCAGCATCCATAGCTCTTTGTTTTATTCCCCTAAGAATCCTGTCTGTTTCAATAAGGTCATCTCTCATGCTTCTAAATTCTAGTGAGTACAGACCCTTCCTACTCAACCTTTTCTCATAAGACAGGCCCTCCATTTTTAGTATCAGCCTAGTGAACCTTCTTTGGACTGCCTCCAATGCCAGTATGTCTTTCTTAAGATAATGTACTCAAAGATGTTCATAATATTCCAGTTTATGTCTGATTAGTGCTTCCTACAGTTTTAGCAAATCCTCCTACTTTTATATTCCATTCTTTTGGAAATAAAGGCAACATTCCAATTGCATTCCCTATTACCTACGAAACATAGATGCCAGCTCTTTGTAATTCTTGCACAAGACCTTTCAAATCTCTCTATGCTGTAGCTCTCTGCAGGCTTTCTCCACTAATAATATGCAGTTCCTGTATTGTTCTGGCTAAAATGCATAAACTCATATTTACCTACATTATGTTCCAAAAATCTACACACTCACTTAACCTGATTAAGTCTCTCTGCAGACTCTTTGTGCTATCCTCACCAGTTGCCTTCCCAATTATACTAGCATCATCTGCAAACTTGGCAAGAGTACATTGACTTCCCTCATTCAAAGTATGAATATATATTGTAAATAACTGGGGCTCCAGTCCCGATCCTTGTGACAATCCACCAGTTACAACTGGCCATCCTGAAAATGTCCCCTTTATCCTAACTCTCTTACGCAATCTTGTAATTCTGTTCTGATGAATGCAAGATGAAAACCTTTGAGAGCATATCACTTTCTTCAGCATAACTCAAGGTCTGTACTAGCACACTAATATATAGAACATAGAACATAGAACAATACAGCACAGAACAGGCCCTTCGGCCCACGATGTTGTGCCGAACATTTGTCCTAGCTTAAGCACCTATCCATGTACCTATCCAATTGCCACTTCAAGTTCGCCAATGATTCTGATCTGCCACTCCCACAGTTGGGAGTTTTCCTTAATTTTGTTATTTTCTCTCACCATTTTTTTCTATGTAGTTTATCTTCAAAGAACTAAGCTTCAAACACTCTAATTGCATTGGTTCATTTTCCTCTTTGCTCATATTATTGATCTAGGGACTCTTGAAGAGTTTGAGATCAGTTTCCAAAGGGACTTGTATTAAAACAATCAAAAATGCACTCTTTGGCATACAAAGAAGCAACAGTTCAGTCATCTCACAATATCATATAAGGTCTGTAAGTTTATCTGTTGGTTGCTGAGTATTAAAGTACATAATTAATTATTTATGGATGCAGTCAAAATCAGTAAGTAGATTGAGTCATGTTACTCATACCATCATACTTAATTTATTGAATTTTAGAATCTAAACAAAGGCAAATATAATCTATTCTGTACATGAATTTATTAAGTAGTTAGTTTGGAATGAATGAACATTAGCATGCAGTGATCTTCAACCCTTTAACATTATTTGTTATTGATCTAATTTCATAGGATCATAGAATGGTACAATACAGAAGAGGCCATTCAACCTGATGAGACTGTACTGCCAAAAATATACTACTGCCTACACTAGTTTCACTTGCCCACACCAGGTCCATAGCTTTGAAATGTTTATAATACTTCAAGTGCTCATCCAACTATTTTTTTAAAGGTTGTGAGGTTCCTTGCCTCAACTACCTTCTCAAGCAGTGCATTCCAGAGCCCTAGCCCTCTCTGGGTGAAAAAGTCTTTCCTCAAACCCACTCTAAACCTCCTTCCTTTCACTTTAAAGTTATGCCCCCTTGTTCCTGACCTTTCAACTAAGGGGAAAAATTGCTTTCTATTCACCATGTCCATACCCCTCATAACTTATAGACCTCTATCATGTCTCCTCTCAACCTTCTTTGCTTAATCAGCTTCTTTTCATAGCTGAGATGTTTCATCCCACGCAATAACCTTTGCACCCCCTCCAGTGCAATCACATCCTTCTTAAGTGTAGTGACCAAAACTGCAACCAGTACTCCAGCTGTGGCCTAACCAAAGTTCTGTACAGTTCCAACATGGTTTTTTTGCTCCCATAATCTATGCCAAGACTGATAAAGGCAAACATTCCATATGCCTTCTTAATTATCCTATTAACCTGCCCTGCCATCATCAGAGATCTGTGGACAAGCCCTCCTGTAATATAATGTTTTCCTCCTCACTGTCAACCACCCAGCCAATCTTTGTGTCATTTGCAAACTTACTTACTTATCAACTTCCCCAGTTCTCAATTACATCATTTATAAATATCACAAACAATAAGGAACCCAGTGCGAATCCTTGTGGGCTCCACTGCACACGGGGCTTCAGTCACACAAACAGCATTCTACCATTATCCTTTGTCTCCTGTCACTAAGCCAATTTTGGATCCAACTTGTCAAGTTACCCTGGGTCCCATGAGCTATTGCCTTCTTTACCAGTTTCCCATGTGAGATCTTTTCAAAGGCCTTGCTGAAAACCATAAAAACAATGTCAACTGCCTTGCTCTTATCCATTGGTTACCTCTCAAAAAATTGCACTAGACTTATTAAGCCTCTATCAAAGCCATGCTGACTATTCTTCTTCAAAACTTGCCTCTCTAAATATAGATTAATTTTCTCCTTCACCATTTTCTCCAGTAGTTTCCCAACCACTTGTGTTAGACTCACTAGTCTATAGTTTCCTGGTCTATCTCTACCACCCTTCTTGAAAACTAGAACTGCATTCGTTGTCGTCCAATTCCCTGAGGCCAGAGAAAATTTGAAAGTTTGGATCTGCTCCCTTTTAATTTCCACCCTTGTCTCCCACAGTAGCCAGGAATACAACCCTTCCTGACCTGTCTAGTTTTAAATTCTCCGAAATCTCCTCACTTGCTGCAACAATCTGCTTAAGAACTTCACAATCCATCTTCTCAAATTCTTGCAAGCTCCTTTTCCCAAATAAAGACAGATGTGAAGTACTCATTAACACTCTACCAATACCCTCCACCTTCATGCACAAATTGCCTCCTTAGTCCCTAATGGGCCCTCCTCTTTCTCTGATTATTCTCTGTCACTTGATATACTTGTAGAATAGCTTGGTACCCTCCCTAATCTTGCCCACTAGCGTTTTCTCACATCTTTGTGTTCTGAATTGCTTTCTTAATCTCCTCCCTCTACCTTCTTTACTTCTCTCAGGCCTTCATTGTTTTGCTCCATTTGTACCGGTTACATTTTTCTCTTTTCTTCTTTATTCAATCCTGAATATTCCCAGAGATCCATGGGTCTCTGGGCCCGTTGTTTCTACATTTCATCCGAAAGGGAACATGTTGGGCCTGTACTTGCCTTTTTGAATGCTTTTTTTCAGATTAGATTAGATTGCCTACAGTGTGAAAACAGGCCCATCGGCCCAACAAGTCCAAACTGACCCTCTGAAGAGCAACCCACCCAGACCCACTCCCCTACACCCAACACTACAGGCAATTTCGCATGACCAATTCACCTAACCTGCACATCTTTGGACTGTGGGAGGAAACCGGAGCACCCGGAGGAAACCCACGCAGACACGGGGAGAATGTGCAAACTCCACACAGACAGTTGCCCGAGGCAGGAATTGAACCCGGTGTGTGAGGCAGCAGGGCTAACCACTGAGCCACCGTGCTGCTTCCTACTAATCTGCTGTAGATTTACCCTCAGGTAGCTGTTCCCAGTTTATTTAGGCCAAATCTTTCTTATTTTTAATAAAGTCTGTCTTACCTCAACCCAAAACCCTTTATCTTTTTCCATAACAAACTCAAACCATGTGGTTGCTGTCACTAAAATGCTCCTCCACTATCACCTCAAACACCTGTCCAGCTTCTTTCCCCAGAATTAGGTCTAGCACTGCACTATCCCTCAGAGGACCATCTACATGTTGATATACAAATTTCTGAATGAATTTCAAAAACATCTGTCTACTTGAAACTCATTATACCTTGATTATCCTAATTAGTTTTGGAGTGGTTGAAATCCCTAAATATAACTACCCTATTATTAATTGTAGTGAATTGATGACTTACCTGCTCCTCAATTGCCCACTGATGGTTTGGTGGCTTATAATACACTTCAAACAGTATGACTGCCTCCTTTTTATTTCTAAGTTCTACCCACATAGCCTCATTTGATAGCCCCTCTCAGATACTGTCACTGCTCACCGACTCCCTAACTAATATTGTGACACCACCTCCATTTCTGCAACCTCCCTTGTTCTGCCTGAAGATCCTTTATCCCAGAAAGTTAAGTTATCAGTCTTGTACCTCCCTCAACCACGTCTCTGAGATAGTTACAACATCACAATTCCATGTGTCAACTCATACTCTTAACTCATCTGTTTTACCTTTAATACTCTTGGCATTAAAATAGAGGCTATCCAGTCTCACCTTACTTCCTTGACACACCACATGGTTGAACTCACTCTGCCTTGGCTCTTTTTCTAAGTTAAGCTGTGTTGCTATTGAACTAGTGCACTGTATCCCCCTCCCCAGTTCCACTTGTCGAGGTCTCAGCTTCCACAGGAATGATTCCAGTAATCCAGAAATCTAAAACATTCCCTCTTGTACCAACTCTTGAGTCACACTTGGATCTGCTCCATTCTCTGATTTCTGTACTCGCTGGCACATGGAGTGGGAGTAATCCTGAAATTACAACCTTCGAGGTCCTGCTTCTTAATCAACTGCCTGGCTCCCTGAACTATTGGTGAAATACCTCAAACCCTTTTCTACCGATATTGGTAGTACCAACATATACCACAACTCTAAGTTATCACACAGCCCCTTTAGGATGCCCTGCAGCCACTCAGTGACATCCCTGACCCTGGCACCTTGAGTCATGTATGTGGCTGCAGAAAAGCCTGTCTATTACCTTAATGAATCTCCAATCACTATTGCTCCTGCTTTATTCTTCCTCCCCTCTTGTACAGTCCTGCTGCTTGTGGTGCCAGAAGCTTGGCACTGTCTGAGTTCCCTTGAGATGCCAGTGCCATCTTCAGCTATCAAAATGGAAAACCAATTTGTGAGGAGGACACCGGGTCTCCTGCATTCCTTGCCTGTTTCTCCTTGACTGTCTGATGATCACCCATTCCTTTCTTTCCTCTAGTCCCTTCAGCTGCAGTGTGACCACACTGTAAACATGCCATCCACATACCTCTCAGCCTCGCAGTAGTGCCACAGTGTCTCCAGCTGCTGCCCGAGATCCAAAACCTGGAACTCAAGTGCGACCACTTCATGCACATCTCATTAAAACTTTACAACAAAGTTGGTTTCTAAGAAGGTGATATTTAAATGTAACTGGTCAGAACCAGTTTGTTTTAATTTCACTGCTCCATTATCTCTGTGCTATACGCTGAAAAGAAACATTTTTTGCAATAGCAGTGCTGTTTAACTTTAGGCAGAGTGACTTTGTTTTTCACAAAGATGGGGTGGGAAATCCTGGCTTCATGCCAACATTTGTGAGTTCTTGGCTGCAGGGTTTGAAAGGGAGCAATTCAACTGTAGGGGAATTATTTATGCTTCTATTTTAAGGGGAATATAACAAGGCGTGCAAACTTCATTGCCTCTGTAGAAGACTCTCTCTCTGTACATGTATCATGGGTTGTCATGTATTAAGTAGCTATTTGCTCAGAATGAAGTCAACAAACTGTACCCTCAATTATTGAGGGATGCTGAAAAAAGATTATACAATTTCAGCAAGAGACTTTCAGCTGTTCTTAAATTTCCTGTACTTCCAAATCTATTAAAAGAATCGTCCAACACTAGCAATGCTTTTTATCTTTTGGATTAAATGTGAGCCATTTGTATACATTTAGAACATTGTGTCCTGTTCTTCCCTAAGCAATACATTATTTATCTCATCTGCTGTTTGTGGGAGACAGACTGATTGCTACATTAGTGTCTACACCAGATAAGAAATAATTATGAAGTTCTGAAAGATATGACATGTTTAACAAATACAAATTCCCTTTCAAACAAGTACAGGGTTGTATAACATATAATTGTTCTATAAACCTAAAAGCTTCCTCAATAAGTATCCTGCTACAACAGCTTGTTTTTAGCTGCATTGGATTGTGAGATTATTATTTAGTTTAAGCATTTTGTTCACAGAATCAAATCACTCTACTTAGCAGCTGTTAGACTATAGTGTGTTCAGCTCAATGCAAACAGCAACTGAAATTTGGCTTCTTTAATGATGATACTTCTGAAATGGATGTTATTAATGCAAAGTGACCAATGCCCTTTTAGCTTTGGAACATAGAGAAAATGTAATATAATCATGAAGCAATCGTTTTGATGTAAGATTATTGACCTGAAGCATTGACTCTGCTTTCCTCTCTGTAAATGATGCCTGACCTGCTAAACATTTCCAGTACCTTCTGGCTTTCTCTCAGTCTTGAAATATTGTTGGAACTATTTCAACTTGCAAGAATATATTCCACAAGTTAAAAGTCATATAACATTGGTAGAACGTCAATGCTAATGTTTAGTTCCTCTTTAATTAAAGGTACCAATAAATGAGAAAGCTTAAATCATGCAAAGCTAGTTACATTTTTTTTCCCGTTCAAGATAGTGGAATGGCAGAAGCAAGTTGGAAATCGCAGTGAGGAGATCAATAATGGTCGGTTCAGATTCAGCTCAAGATAATGAATGTAGCAGATGGCAAATTGTGGACTGCAGGGTGTTGGTTGATCACTGGTTTGTAAAGAGATATCCTCATTGATCCTGGTGGAAATTCTCCTACTGTGTTTGTTCCAAAAGCAGTGCTGCCAATGCATCTATCCCATAAACCATGTACTTCTCTCCCCCAGGGACCAAACAAGTTTCTCAAGTCCTGGGAAACCCCAACAACATTACTTATGAGGATGAAACCTTTTTATTTGCTGTCAGGCAGCTTAAAATATTTTGGTGTCCAGGTTTTGACCTTCTGAGAGTGAATTCATTATGCAATTACTTAGATAAAGCGATAGTCCTATGGTTGTCAAATTTTCGATGGCGCTCAGATAGGTAGGAAAGTAAGTTCTGAAGAGGACGTAGGGAGGCTACAAAAAGATACAGAAAGGTTAAATGAGCGAGCAAAGATGAGGTAAATGAAGTATAATGTGGGAAAATGTGAAATTCTCAATTTTGGCAAGACGAATTAAAAAAACACATTATCTAAATTATTATTCAAGAGCGAAACCACATCAATCTACTGCAATGCATCTGTCCATTACATATTGATAAGTGTCTTTGTGGAGACAAAGCCCCATTTTCACATTGAGAATACCCTCCATCGCATTATATAGCACTAGCACCATCTTAATGGGTGGCACAGTGGTTAGCACTGCTGCCTCACAACACCAGAGGCCTGGGTTCAATTCCCGCCTCAGGCAACTGTGTGGATTTTGCACATTCTCCCCGTGTCTGGGTGGGTTTCCTTCGGGTGCTCCGGTTTCCTCCCACAGTCCAAAAATGTGCAGGTTAGGTGAATTGGCCATGCTAAATTGCCCGTAGTGTTAGGTGAAGGGGTAAACGTAGGGGAATGGGTCTGGGTGGGTTGCTCTTCGGAGGGCCGGTGTGGACTAGTTGGGCTGAAGGGCCTGTTTCCACACTGTAAATAATCTAATCTAACCTAAATGGGACAGACTTTCAGCAGATCTAGCAACTCAAGACTGGGCATTAATGCAGTGCTGTGGGTCACCAGTAGCAGCTGAACTGTATTCCAACACAATCTTCAACCTCATAGCCTGTCGTATCCCCCACTCTACAATTACTGTCAAGCCAGGGAATCAACCCTGGTTCATTGAAAAGTGCAGGAAGCCATGTCAGCATCATGCATACCTAAAACTCAGGTGTCAACCTGGTGAAGCTACCAAACAGGACTGCTTGTGTCCTAACAATACTAGCAGCAGGTGACATACAGACCTGTGATTCCATAAATAATGGATAGGATCTTGTCACATCCTGTCGTGACTAGTGATGGACAATTAATCAACTCACTGAGGGAGGTAGCTAGATTTTAGTCTAGTTTGACCTCTGGCAATCTCATTGTCCCTCTCATATCTCTTGTATCCTCCACATCCCTTCTACAGCCTCCTTTTCCTTTCCTGACCCTTATTACTGCTGCTTCCTTCGATCTGTGCCCTCCTCTGAAAGACATCCTCACTTGGGACCCAATGGATGGAACTCCTGAACCCAGAACATGGTTCAGTAGTGAACCCATCAACCATAGGAGAGATCCAACCTCTGCCTTGAGGAGTGTCTCATCACCATTTCTTTCCATTTATTGGGGGTGACTTTTCTCACAACACCATTCAATGTTTTCCCCTTTCCATTAAGGATTTTTACCATTGACATATACCATTTCTATGATCTGTTTGCTCATCGGCTAAACTCAAACTCAGGATCGGGTCCCACAGATTACTGCCTCACAATTCAGCCTGTGCCTCTCTCTTGGAGCTGCACATTTTTTTTCTTTTCCAGCACATTGCTAATCAGCTCTGAAATACTTTGTATATTCTTCTTTAATGTATTCTTCAACATGGAGTGTTGCCACAAACTTTATTTGGGGTTTGCTGTGCTCAGCAATCAGCAGTATTTGTTTTGCTTGCAGTCCTCTGGGTAACTAATAGTTTGTCTCTTGGGGATGGATGCTATTAAATTAAATGTCATATATCACACTGATCACCTACTTGTATGTGCTGCTATCCGTATCTTCCAATTGTGTAAATTCTTTAGGGGTTTACATGGTCTCTTGTGTGGACAAGGGTGTCCACTTTATGGTCTAATGAGAACAGCCTTGTCAAGTAAACAAGATGTAGTTTATTGCATACAGAGTCATAGAGATATACAGCATGTAAATGGACCCTTCAGTCCAACTCGTCCATGCCAACCAATATCCTAAATAAACCTAGTCCCATTTGCCAGCATCTGGCCCATATCCTTCTAAACCCTTCCTACTTTTTATCCATCCAGATGACTTTTAAATGTTGTAATTGTACCAGCCTCCACCACTTCCTCTGGCAGATCATTCCATAACGCTCCGCCCTCTGCATGAGAAAGTTGCCCCTTACATCCCTTTTAAATCTTTCCCCTCTCAGCCTAAACCAATGCCCTCTAGTTTTCGACTCTTCCACCCCAAGGGAAAAAACCTTGTTTATTAACCCTATCTAAGTCTCTCATGATTTTATAAACCTCTATAAGGTCACCTTTCAGCCTCTGATGCTCCAGAGAAAATAGCACCAGTCTATTCAGCTTCTCTGTTTAGTTTAAACCCTACAACCCTGGCAACATCCTTGTAAATCTTTTCTGAACCCTTTCAAGTTTAACAACATCCTTCCGAAAGCAGGGAGACCAGAATTGCTTGCAGTATTACAATAGTGGCCTAACCAATGTCCTGTATAGCCTCAACATGACCTCCCAACTCTTATACTCAATGCACTGACCAATAAATGCAAGCACACCAAAAGGCTTCTTTACTATTCTATCTACCTGCGACTCCATTTTCAAGAAACAATGAAACTGCACTTCAAGGTTTCTTTGTTCAGCAAAGTATATAGGTCCTGCCCTGATTTGCTCTTCCAAAATGGAGCATCTCACATTTCTCTAAATTAAACTCCATCTTCCATTCCTCGGCTAATTGGCCCATCTGATCAAGATCCATTCTACTCTAGTGGACAACAAAAAAGATCCGTTCTACTCTGAATGGATCTTCTTCGCTGTCCACTACACCTCCAATTTTGGTGTCATCTGCAAACTTACTAACCATACCTCCCATGTTCACATCCACATCATTTATATGTGATGAAAAGCAGTGGATCCTGCACTGATCCTTATGACACACTGCTGGTCACAGGTCTCCAGTCTGAAAAGTATCCCTCCACCACCACCCTCTGTCTTCTACCTTCAAGCCAGTTCTGCATCCAAGTAGCTCGTTCTCCTTTTATACCACATGATCTAACATTGCTAACCAGTCTACCACGAGGAACCTTGTTGAACACCTTACTGAAGTCCATATAGATCACATCCACCGCTCTGCCCTCATCAATCCTCTTTGTTATTTCTTCAAAAAACTCAATCAAGTTTATGAGACACCATTTCCCATTCTGCAACTATTTTCAGCTTACATTCATAGGCTCTACATTATTACAAAAACTAATGGGAAGATCTAGACTAGGTCTATCTCCCATGCGATCCTAATTTACTCTGCAAACGAATCCTCATGACAGCATCATGGTGGACAATGCTAATTTCACTTAATAAAGTACTAACCTTTTCAGATACAACAAATGTAGGTACTGAGCTGAGTGTCAGACTGTTTTAGTTTTGCAGGATATTACTGACAGCTGTCCAAAATAGAAGAAAACTGCACTTTTTCAGATTTAAGGAACAGGAATCACTGAGCTGGGGCCTTGCTTGTCAAAAAAGGTTGACTCAAACAGAAAGGGACAAAGGTCACTGAAAGATCTGACTGGACATAGCAGGGGGCAATGAGCCTGGTAAAGTAGTGATAGCATCTTCTGATTAAAACTTCTAAGTTATATGTAACTGCCAGAGATGATGTGCATGGCCGAAGATGTTGCAAGACCGATCTCGATTGTGTTAGTTAATATGGAAAGTATTTTTTCTTTAGTTAAATTAATTGCCTGTTAAGTTGAGTTGATTTTGGTTTGTTAGAGTAAAAGTCTTAAGCTGTGAAAACCTGACCTTCAGTTTATTTCTGTCAGTCACTGGGAAACTCATTTTTCATTTAAATGTTATAGGTTTCAATGGGAATCATAACACACTGTTATAACATAGAAAACATGACAGCCAATTTGTGCAAAGTTACACAAACACCAATGAATAAACACCAGGTCATCCATATTCTTAATCATGTTGATTGTAGGATAAATATTGACCACAAAACTGAAGAGAACATTCCTGCTCTTTTTCAAAATAATCTGTAGGATAATTTATCCTACTTGAGATGCTAAACAAGATCCAGAACTACACAGTGGAGATTGGGGTGAACAGCATTCCAGTCAGTTAACTGTTTCTGAGCGGTTTGAAGGATAAACAGACCTACCTGCTCAATAGATTATTGCTAGTATGGAACATTAACTGGGAAACATGCTTCAGGAGCATTCATCTGTGTATCAATAAAAACACTGACATGATTCTACATGTCTTTTACTTGATTCAGAATGCTTCTCAGGGGAAAAATAGTCAGAATCTTCTTTTGGCAGTCTTGCAGGGTTTCTATAAACCTAAAAGAGGACAGACTGGTTCTCATTGCATGTGGAAAATGGACAAATAATGATCAGTCAGAAGCAAAACATTTGTACTTTAAGGCTGTCCAAGCATTGTTCTGCTCATTTTTTGGATCATTGTAGTCCAACTAATGGCTCTAAAGGGATCAATTAAGGCTGCCACAAAAAAGATAATTTTGTTTGATAAGACAGTCAAGGGGCAGAGGTGACTGTGGTAGCCATCACTAAGAAAGTAATGGGGAAGATAAAAGGTCTGAACATGGATAATTCACCCAGATCAGATGGACTGTACCCATTGTTCTGCAGGAGATAGCTGAGGAGATTGTAGAGGCGTTAGTGGTGATCTTTCAGGAATCATTGGAGTCAGGGAGGGTACCAGATGGCTGGAATTTGACTAATGTAATATCCCTGTATAAGAAGTTGGGAGGCAGAAGATTGGAAATTATGGGCCAGCTAGCCTGATCTTGGTCGTTCGTAAAATTTTAGAGTGCAATATTAGGATGAGATTTGGGAATACTTGGAAGTGTGTGATAAAATAGCATGAAATCAGCACAACTTCCTCAAAAAGAGTTCATGCCAGGCAAGTCTGCTAGAATTCTTTGGGGGAGGTAATGAGCAAGTTAGAACTCGAGAACATGATATATTTGGATTTCCAGAATATTTGGATTTGACAAAGTGGCCCTCAGAGGCTGCTAAATAAGCTGTTAGCAGCAAGATACAGAAAGTAGGGAGAAAGGGGTCTTTTACAGACAGCAGCTGGTGACTGGCAGAGTTCTGCAGGGGTCAGTCTTGGGACTGCAGCTATCCATGTTATACCTTAATGTTCTGGACAATGGAACTATCGCATTGTTGCTACGTTTGCAGATGACACAAAGACAGGTGGAGGGATAGCTAATATTGAGGAAGCAGGGAGTCTGCAGAAGGACTTGGACAGAGTAGGAAAGTGGGCAGTTGGAATACAATGTGGGGAAGTGTGAGGTTATGTACTTTGGTAGGAAAAGATATAGATTATTTTCTAACTGGGGAAAGACTTTGGAAATTTAAATTATGAAGGGACTTGGGAGTCCTAGTTTAGGATTCTCTTAAGATTAACAAGCAGGTTCAGTTTTCAGTTTGGAAGGAAAATGCAATGTTAGTATTCATTTTGAAAGGGCTAGAATCCAAAGGCAGAGATGTACTTCTAAACGCTGTTTAAGGCTGTGGTCAGACTGCATTTGGAGTATTGTGGGCAGTTTTGAGCCCCGTATCTAATAAAGGATATGTTGGTGTTGGAGAGGGTTCAGAGGAGGTTCACAGAATAATTCCCAGGGATGAAGGGCTTATCATTAGGAGGACTCTGGGTCTGCACTCGATGGGAGTTTAGAAGGATAATGGGGGAATTTGATTGAAACTAACAGAATACTGAGGCCTGGATTGAGTGGACTTGGAGATGATATTTCCACTAGTAGGAGAATCTGGGACCTGAGGCCACAGCGTGAAGAGATGATCCTTTAGAAGTGAAATGAGGGGGAGTTCAGGCAAAGTGGAGCTCATTTCTGCAAAAGGCTGTAGAGCTAGATAAGCTCTTGATTAGTAAGGGGATCGAGAGTTACGGAGAGTGGGCAGGAGAATGGGGTTGAGAAACATAACAGCCATGATTGAACAGCAGGGCAGACACGATGGGCTGAATGGCCTAATTCTGCTCCTATGTCAAATGATCTTATGCCTAGTAGGTTACTAATTTATTTATGTTCTTACAGTCTTCTTCATATGAACTCTTAATTTTCATATTGTCAGTAAAGTTACCATTTTGCTCACTATATCCAAATTCATAATGGGTCCTGATATTCCTTTAACGTTGTGCTGCTTTAATTTTACCAAGAAATCTCCACTGCAGAATCTTGCTGAACTTCTTCTGAAAATGTATATACATTTATTGCACTTTCTTTATCAATATCTGTTATTTTCTCCAAAACCATTACAGAGGTCAATGACCATAGGGGACTTCTCCTGGTTGACCTTAATGACTCCAACCGACTCATGGAAACTCTATAGTATCCACAAATATCCATTACACTACTGGCCTGGGTTTCCTATACAATTTTCACTCAGGCCTCCCATAAATGATTTCATTTGTGCTGACAATAATAGCCCATTTTGAAATTTTAAATATCCCCATATTTATCTATGAATGAGAGCCACTCCAACAACATTTAAGAAAATACTGGAAATAATCAACACGTCAGGAAACATCGATTAAAAATAGAAAGATTTAATGTTTTAAGCTGACAATCTTTCATCTGAACAATATTAGCAAAAGTGTTTTCTGCACCTCTTTTGATCTAAAACATGTAAAACATGGAAGTGGATTGAATGAATTGGATTTTGCTAATAAGCAATTGATTACTTACAGCGTGGAAACAGGCCCTTCGGCCCAACAAGTTCACACCGGCCCTCCGAAGAGCAACCCACCCAGACCCATTTCCCTACATTTACCCCTTCACCTAACACTACGGGCAATTTAGCACGGCCAGTTCACCTAACCTGAACATTTTTTTTGGACCGTGGGAGGAAACTGGGGCACCCGAAGGAAACCCACGCAGACACGGGGAGGATATGAAAACTCTATACAGTCGCCTGAGGTAGGAATTGAACCCGGGTCTCTGGCGCTGTGAGGCAGCAGTGCAATCTTGCTGCCCATTGAAAAGATATGTAGGATGCTCACCAAATTCTTTGATTCCTTCAGTTGATAGGAAAACAACATTGGATATCACCATGGCCAGATGCTTGACTGGATAAACCACAATAATATTGTGGTTTCAAAAACAAGGAAGAAGTTGAGTGCATTGAACTGTCCATGAATCACCTCCTAACACCATAGACCTTTTGGAAACAGGCCATTTGCTCAACAGTTCCACACATACCCTCTGAAGAGTAACCCACCCAGACCCATTCCCTACATTTTCCCTGACTAATGCACCTAACCTACACATTCCTGAACACTATGGGCAATTTAGCATGGTCAATTCACCTAAGCTGCATATCTTTACATTGTGGGAGGAAACCAGAGCAGCCCCAGAGAGAATGTGCAGACTCCACACAGGCAGTCACCCAAAGCTGGAATTGAACCAGGGTCCCTGGTGCTGTGAGGCAGTAGTGCTAACCACTGAGCCACCATGCCTCCCTATCAGTGCTGAATCTCCCACCAACCACATTCTAGGGGTTACGATTGATCAGAAACTAAACGAGACCAACCATTTAAATACTCTGGCAACAAGTGCAGGTTGGAGGCTAGGAACCCAGGAGCGAGTAACTCATATCCTTTCTTGGCAATACCTATCCACCATCTCTAAGGCACAAGTCAGGAGTGTGATGGAATATTTCCCACTTGCTTGAATGAGAGCCACTCCAACAACACTTAAGAAGCTGACACAATCCAAGACAAAGCAACTTGTTTGATTGGCATCCCAGCTACAAACTTTACCATTCACTCTCTTCACCACTGATGCACAGTGATGCACATAGTTCATATGGCTCCTTCAGCAGCACTTTTCCAAGCCTGCACACTCTACCTAGAGGGTGTTGGTTACCTGGGAGAATCAGACCGGCATGATCCCTTCCTAGCCACGCATCTTCCTGATTTAAGATTATATCGCAGTTCTTACTATGTCACTGGGTGAAGATCCTGGAACTCCCTTCCCAACAGCTCTGTGTATCCCTGCAGCCTATGACTGGATTGCAATTCAAGAAGGCTGTGCCACTACCTTCTCTAGGGCAATTGGGGATGGGTAATAAATGCTGGCCTGGTCAGCGATGCTAAAATCCCATGATCAAACAACAAATTAGGCTAAAATCAGAAGTCTTTAGAATATTTCTAATTTATCTGGATGGATGCATATGCAAAAATACTCAAGAAACTGAAAATCAACCTGGATAAAGCAGTTCGTATGAATTGTTCTCTCGGCATGTGAATATACAGTAGACCCTCTTTACTGGGACTCCATGGCTGCCCCTGTAGCAACAATGAGGGTTGCGCTGGAAGTATTTGCTAAGGTGCCATAACAAAGGTTAATACAGAAAACAAAAACTGATGGTGTAGGAGATAATATATTAGCATGGATCAAAGATTGGCTGGCTGACAGAAAACAGAGAAAATGCATTGTCTGACTGGCAAAATGTGATGACTTCTCCAGGGCAATTAGAGATGGGTAATAAATGTTCCTGAAGAAGGGCTTATGCCCGAAACGTCAATTCTCCTGCTCCTTGGATGCTGCCTGGCCTGCTGTGTTTTTCCAGCACCACATTTTTCAACTCTGGTCTCCAGCATCTGCAGTTCTCACTTTCTCCTCATTAATGTTGACCTGGCCAGCCTGCTAAAATCCTCTATGGTTCAATCAAACAACAAATTACGTGAGAATCATGGGACTCTGTGCTAGAACTTAAAAGTTTTACAATTTATATCAATGACTTGGATGGGGGGAGCGAAGGCAATGGCAGCTAAATTTACAGATGACACCAAGATAAGTAGGAAAATATGTTCTAAGGAGAAGACATAAGGAGGTTGCAGACAGGTGTACATAGACTGAGAGAGTGGATCGAAATCTGACAGATGGAACACAATATGAGAAAATGTGAAGTTGTTCGCTTTGGCAGGGCAATGAAAAGAAAAGAGCATTACTTAATAAAGAATGACTGCGAGTATGAATCTAGAAGCTTCCCACTCGCTGCACCCACCTTAGAGGAACTCCCACAAAAGGTGCAATCTTTGTTTCAATAGGGGCCGGCGTGGGATACAGTTGGAACCATTGGTCCCAGATGCAGATCAGTGATTACCATAGAGGTTGTCTATTGCTCAGGCAGCTGCTTAAAAGGCCTGACTCTATTTTCTGCATTTTGTGAAGTTGCTTTGTTACATGTTAGGATCTCTAACTCTTGTGCACACTCAGCCTCCACTGAGCCACTCCCCATGCCTCCATGCCAACTTAATTCCAACTCGTGCCTCCCCCATGGCCCATTATAGCCCCATGCCAACTAAAATCAATACACGCCAATCTATGCCTCCCTTCTCACTATGCTTTCCTGTGTTCTTTCTACGTTCCCATCTAGCAAATTCAGAAGCAATGCTGAGATGAATTGAATTAACTAATGTCAGATGCCACCTTGACTTACTGGGAGGCACTAATATAATTGGTATGAGAGACAGAAAGCAAATTGTGACATCTGATTCTCTGACTATGACTGGATAGCTCAGAATGGTATCAGATGAGTGTAGTCTCAGCTTAGTGGAGAAGCTTTGGGAAGTCATATGCCTAGCAAATTCGATGATTTGTTTGTGTCATCTTCTTTGCAGAAGTTAGACTGCCATGGATCTTCATCACTATCTATTCTGCAAAGTCCTCACACATTTTGTACAAATCAATTCATGTCATCCATCTTCCCTCTGTTATGTTTTCTGTCAAACTTCCGCTCCAACAACTGGATGTATCTACCATCTGCTCTAATGATGTAACCACAATATTATTTCTTTCACTCTTCGATGTTATGCAGTAACTTCCCCTTTTCTCCGGCTATTTTCAGCACTTCCTCGTTAGTGTTCCTGTCTGTGTAGGATATGGGGACAACCCTACTGAACATGTATGTCCACATCTTGAATGCGTTCATCTTTCAAAAGTGTCTTTGTTGGCCATGTAACCATGGCATATATCATAAATAACAAAATATAGCACCTCTGCATACTTTTCCTAAGATTCATGTCTGGTTATTTTGATGTGAACAAATCCTTCATTCTGACAATACTGCTCTTGATTACCTCAATTCCCCTTTGAAACATATGTCAATGATTTTTTACAGTGATTTCTTTGAATACAGATCTCTCCTGAGGAATTTCATTAAATACAAAAGAGGTAAGTGAGAAGTATCTCACAATAGACATAAAATATGGATCCTGGATTTTCAAATATTATCATATGATTTCAATACCTAGTCTTTCCTAGACTAAAATGGTTTAAAAAATGAATGACAGCGCTGATTAAAAATGGCCACAGCAATTGGCTAAAACACAGGTTAGTTAAGCTTTGTGAAACTGATATGGAATAAATTTGTCTGAACTGAAATTGATATTTTTATTTAAAAATTCTGAAATTAGTCAGGCATGAAGAAACCTTCACCTCCTATTTTAATATATCCCATTTGATAAGTTTCACATGTTGGAAATGAAAGACATTGCTGACATTTACCAAACATGTAATAAGAAGTCAGACATAAGAGTAAAGAAACTAGCCATATTTCAGGGAGCTGCTGTTTTGTAAACGAGAAGATGGTTTTATGACTGGAATCAATGGACAAATTGCTTTCTTGATCTCTGTTGAAAGATAAAGCACTAGTTACTACATAAACTGAAAATAAATAATAGAACACTGAGAACTCAAAAGACAACTAAGAGGTTTGCTACTCCTCCTTTTTCTGCTACATTTAAAATTCTGTATTGTGTATTGTATGTTTCATGTTGCATCTTTATTGTTTTATTCATCATTAGCAGATAATAAACTTGATAATTTCTCACTCAAGAAAACCTTGCAGCTGGCTCATTGTTGATAACTACATCTTTGGGACATTGGGTAACTACATCTTTAATAAAGACAGGCATAGCTTCATGCAAAAAGAATATTAAATCTTTGTTGCAAACAACAGAGGGGGTTGAAACGAAGGGAGCCGATTCACCCCTTTTCCCCTCATGAGAAGAAAATTGAAGATTTGTATTAAGTGATAATTGCTACCATAAGCATCCCTTTTTTAATTTTGTCTTTTGGTAAAAAAAATTAAAATGTGAAAGAGCTGTTTTAAAACCAGTGTTTGAAAGGGTGGCTCTACGGTTTTAAGGCAAATAACTGCACACCCCTTGCAAGCATTATGTAAACAACTATTGGCAGTAATTGAACTTTCAATTGCAGACAATTTGAAATCAGGGGATGTACAGATGAAGTTTTTCCTGGCGACAAGAAGTTGATTGGTCTATGGACTAATGACCAGTTATTGACAACAGAGACCTTTCACGTGCCAACAGTTGTGCAGTGGGTTCTCAGCTAAGTGAACAGGTTGGAGTTGGGAACAAGTTACAGAAAAAGAGAAGATTTCAGTTCTTCTCCAGCCTAGGAACGACCTCTCTTTTCCCTGAAATCAAAACTAATCTTTAATCTGAAGAAAAGTTTATATTTCCTGCAACAGTTGTTGGAAGCTGTGGTCTGTAACTGGTAAATCAGACACCTTTTAGATGTAAACCAGCCACCTTGTGTCTCTTAGCAACCAGTGGAAGCATCCAGAGAAAGATGCCTGAAGCAATGTGCTGACCAACCGAAGAGCCTTAAGGATAACCTTAAATACAGAACTTGGGAAAAACTACTGAACCATCTTTCCAGTTTTGCCTTCTGCCCACAATCTATTTTACTGCATCTGTTTATAAAAGAGTGAGAATTTTAGCTAGTGGTGTGATATTTGAACACTTTTTGTAACTGTTTATCTGTAGCTACAGTCTAATTACTTGTAATAAATAGTAATTCTTGGTCACTACAGAAACCTAGTCTATGGTTTCTATCAATCTTGGTCAGAAAATCAGGCAAATTGAGGAATTTTGTGTATTTTATAAAATCTTCTGTAATGCCTCTAGGAATAGTGGGGTTGGATCTTCAGCTTGCTACTTCAGTGACTTGTAACACCAAACACAAACAAAACAATTGGAGTGTAGAAAATAAATTGTTCCTTCAGAAGACATTGAATAAAAACTGTGCAAAGGTTTTCTTCAGTCTGAAATATTCAGTGCCAAGATGTTGATATTTAATTTGATGCTTTCACTGAACAGACTGTGATACTGTGTGAAAAATGAAACATACTATCCTTGGTAAAATTAAAAGGTACAGCTGAGCATTACAGGGAGAATTTAACATGAAAGCCAGGAAAACAGAAATTGTAAAATTGGTGCTGAAATATTCATAAGTGGAAGTTCAGGATACCAAAATAGCTACACTGAAAATTGAAAATGCATTTCAAATAAAGGGAAAAAAGTAGAACATGTCAGGACTGGTTTGGAAACAGAGAGATAAAGAAAGAGGCAGACATCAAGAAATATAGGTAGGAAAGGAAAGAGAAAGGGGGTTTAAATTGTTTAATATAGAATTTTACAATACAGGTGGAGGCCATTCAGCCCAACATGTCTGTGCTAGCTCCTGAAAAAGCTACCTGGCCAGTCCAATTCTCCGCAGGCCTCTAAGTCAATCACTTTCAAATTTATATCCAACTCTCTTTTGAAAACTCCAATGGAATCTGACTCTGCCAAGCCCCCAGGTAGCACATTCCAAATCCTAACAACTCTCTGAGTAAAGAAGTTTCTCCTCATCTCACTCTCAGCTCTCTTGCTGCCAATCTTGAAGTTGTGACCCCTAATTGCTGACATAATGGACACAGAATATCTTTCTTTACCCTGTCAAAGAGGTCATCCAAGATGGTGATGGCAAAGTAGGTTCGTCCACTCCGTTTGCTTTTCTTTTTCTTATTTTCTCAATTGCTTTTAGCTTTTTAGTTTCTTTCTTTTCTGAGAGCTCAGTTGTGGAGGCAGCGGTGATGACAGCATTGTGGCTGTGTCTGGTGCGGTGTGTGGCAGTGACTGGGGGCTCAGAGGGGGGACTTTGGTGGTCGGAAATCGAGCGCCCTTGTAGGGAGTGTGAGCTCAGCATGGCTCAACACTTAAGAAATCTTCTTGACCATTTAACTTTTTTTTTCTACTTAGTACTAAGGACTGTAATGTTTAATTTTTAAACTTGTTTATTTATTTTTCTACTTTGTACACTAAGAGAAGCCTGGCAGAGAAAGCAGAACTGTCCTAACCATTAATAAAAGGCAGCTGGTCTGGAGATTAGAGGCAAACCACCATTGTAAGGAAGCTACCATTGTTTCCATTGTAGGAAGCTAAACCAAGTAAAAGAAAATTTTCGGTTCAAGTGCAGAATTTCAGACTGGCGTTTGTAGCATTAAAGGTGATCAGTGGGTGCTCAGGCATGACTGGTGACCAGATAGCTGTCAAGAGTTTGTGGCCAAAGGAACATTGACTACTGATTGGCTCAGAGAGTTGTCATAGAATCGAGGGTTGTCATAGAACTTGCTAGTGGGAATAATGAAACATTTTCTACCTGGAAGAAGATCCCAGGTGCTGATAAAAGGGTTACGTTAAAACAGTATTGAGATACTGCTGATTAAGGTTTACATTAAGAGTGAACTTATTATGGCCCTGGCAACAATAGGGGTTATCCCGAGCTTAACAATGCCAGAGGTAGGGGGAAAGACCTGGCCGAGAGCAAAATGTACTCCTCAAACAGAAAAAAAGCAAGCTCAGACAAGCTGAAAAGGCAAGAGAAAGCCAACAAGAAGTGAAAGAGAGGGCACAAATGGAGACAGGTTCAGAAGCTTTATGGGAGCAGTAATACGGCATAATTATGCAACGCAAACCACCGCCAATATGTATATTGCTGTCACCATCCCATTTTCTAACAAAGTCTTCAGGGTCTCCTTGGTCTCACAAAGAAGAGCCACTTGTCTTAAACAAGATTTGGTTTATTACATGATTACAAGTTACCTTAGTAAGGTAGACATTATTACGAAGACTATGAGGATACCTAGGATAATAGGTCTGTCTTCCAAGCTGTTCTGTCTTTCCCCACCCAAGTCCTTATGATATCAGCAGACTGGGTACGAGCCTAATGCAAGTCTTCAGAACTAAATATTTCATACATATCACATGGTACAATAAATAGGATTTTGTGAGGGGCTCTTGAAATAAGCCAGCGTGAAACAGCTGAATGCCAGGAAGCAAAAGTAACATAAAAGCCTTGTAGCAGGCAGCAAAACCTGAGGACTGGAAAGACTCAAGAAAGGTTACTTGAAATAAACAGGGCTGAGGTCCAGCTGGCAATGGCAGAAAAGATCGAAACACAACTAAAGAATGTTAAAAGGGCCAAAGTTAGGTCAATAGTCATTAAAAAGGTAAGAGAAGGTCAGAAAAGGTGACAAAAGATGACAGGCCAGAACCAGAAATCTGGTTAACTGATATCTTCAAGGAAAATTTAGAGGGAGAACCAGAGGAACTCACACAGGGAAGGGTAAGTGAAGGTGAAGTCTCACTTCGTGGACTATAGCATAAGCTGAACATCCACTTGATGGCAGTGGTGCTCCAGAGAAAGTGAAAAGGCCAGGGGAAACTACATTCCGAAAATGAAAGGAAAAAGGTGGTGAACATAACCGATTGTAGATACTACTTATTGGGACCACCAGGAACATACTAGTGATGTAAAAATAGTGTTACCCACTGGGATATTAAAGGTTCAGAACCGAGTTTCAAATCTCAAATACTCCAGTCAGGCTGATATCAAGTTCGCTAAGGGTGAGATGCAGACACCCTATGGGACAATTATTAGATTACCATCCACTAGCTTCCTAGAAATGTGCCTGAATCTGGTACATGGATCTTGAACTGGGTAGTCATAGAGTCAGATAGCACAGAAACAGACCCTTCAATCCAAAGCATCCATGCCAACCAAGTTTCCCAAACTAAATTTGTCCTATTTGCCTGTGTTTGGCCCATATCCCTCTAAACCTTTCCTATCCATGTACCTGTCCAAATGTCTTTTAAATGTTACTGAACTGCATCTATCACATCCTCTGGCAGTTCATTCCACGTATGAACCACCCTCTATGTGAAAAAGTTAGGCCTCAGGTCGCTTTTAAATCTTTCTCCTCTCCACTTAAAATTTTGCCCTCTGGTTTTAAACTCACGTACCCTAGGGAAAATGATTTATTTATTGTCACATGTATCTAGGGAGATACAGTGAAAAGTGTTCTGCTGCTACAATCTGGAGCCATTTTGAGGTGCAAGAAGAATATAAAAAAACTACTAAAATAGAGTTCATCTTCAATGGCCAGGGTCCCAAACATGGCTCCAGGATTTCTGCAAGGTCCCTGTTCCAGTCAGGAGCTCCCACCCCGCCATTGCTGTAGCCAATGTCCCATCTCTATTTCTGTTCTAGCCTCCCCACAATGTCAGGAAGATGAAGAAAAAAGGACGAAAAGAAGAGAGAGAGAGAGAAATAGAATGCAGCTGGCCTGGAACTGACTGGCTCAGCCTGAACACTAATTGCTCCTCGCTCGCTAGGAGACCCTGGGTTGGGGTGGAGCCATGTCTAGCTTGGCCTGGCCTTGCTGCTGCTGCCAGCAGGAATCTCCTCATTCACTCATCACTCTCCAGGCTTTAAAGCAAAGAAAACAAACAGAAAAGAAAAAAAAGAATAAAAGTTAAAAGAAGAAATAAAAAGAAAAGAAAAAGCAAATGTGAGCAGACGAGCCCGGCTCAGCCTAATGTTCAGCTGCCATCTTGAATTTCCAAGGGAAAAGACCTTGGCTATGCACCTTATCTATGCCCAACATGATTTTATAAATCTCTACAAGGTCACCCCCAAAACTCCTACACTCCAAGGAAATAAGTCCTAGCCTATCCAGTCTCTATGTATAGCTCAAATCCTCCAGTCCTGGTAACATCCTTATAAATCTTTTCTGCACCTTTCCAATTTAATAATATCTTTCCTATGACAGGGTAAACGTAACTGTACATAGTCCTCTGAACATTGCCTCACCAATGTCCTGTACAACCACAAAATAACACCCCAACCCCAAATGCCGGCTTTACCACTCTGTCTACCTCTGATGCACCTTTCAAAGAACTATGTATTGAACATCCATACCTCCCTGTTTGACAACATTCTCCAGGTCCCTACCATTAATTGCCATTGTTCATCATACCAAAATGCAACACCTTGCAGTTATCTACAAACACAAATAGATAGCACAATGCAACGAACAAGTCTGGCTTCTCACAAAACAGGATCGGATAAAGAGAGTGTACGGAATGTGTGTGCTGTTGTTATCAATCATTATTTTATTCAGGTATTTTAACAGAACACTCACCTTAAACAGAAGGAGAAATATTGCTGATGTTTTTTCTTGTGCAGAACTTGTCACAAGGGTGATAAAATATGGACTATCAATTTTCAAATTCCATCATCTAGTTTTAATAGCTGGCACCCAGATGGATTAAAATCATTTTAAAACAAGAGAAAAAAAAAACTCACTCAAAATTACCACAGCAATGAGCCATACAAGCTACAGCAGCCAGTTACAACATAAACCGATAAACTGATCAGTACACTAACTCAAAGGATAATTGAAATATTTGTAACTGCTGATTATACAAGACATCACTTGAACAACCATGCTGTCAGGTTAAACGTTTACTTCAAAGGACACTCAAAAATGTATTTTGTTTTATCTTCTTTTTGTACTAGCCCCTATCACTCATTAACTTTGTGCCTGTAAGTATGTATTTTTGACACTGTGACTTTTTTTCTCAGGGCTAGCAGGAAGAAAACTCATTTTCCTTTCACCCAAAGCCTTTCAGTCCTATACAACCGTAACATAATGCCCCAACTCCTATATTCAATGCTGTAAGCAATGAAAGTGAGCCAAAAGCTTGCTTTTGCACCCTGTCTACCTACGATACAACTTTCAAAAGAACTCTGTATCGAACCCCCAGACCTTTCTGTTTGACAACACTCCCCAGGGCCCAACCATTAACTGTGTAAGTCCTGCCCTTGTTTGTCTTACCAAAATGCAACACCTCGAATTTATCAAAAAACTTAAAGAGATAGCACTGTCTAGTGAACAAGTCTGGCTTCTATTCACAAACAGGTTCGAATCCAGGATCAGCTAAAAAGATTGTGTGGAATGTATGCGCTGTTGTTCCAATTCCTGTATTATGATTTTGTTAAGGCATTGTAACAGAACACTCAACTGAAACAGAAGGAGAAATACTGTTGATATTTTTTCTTGTGCAGGAGTTGTCACAAGAGTGATAAAATATGGACTATCAGTTTTAAAATTCCATCATCTGATTTTAATAGCTGGGACCTCCATGGACTAAAAAGGTTTTAAAACAAGAAAATAAAAGCACTCACTCAAAATGACAACAGCAATGAGCTATACAAGCTACAACAGCCAGTTACAAGATAAACTGAAAAAGCTGATCAGAATGCTGAGACCTCAAAGGACAACTGAAATATTTGCACCTGCTGATGATACAAGACATCACTTGAACAATCATACTGTCAGGTTCAGCGTTTACCTCAAAGGACACCCAAAGGGGTTTAAAATGTATTTTGTTTTATCTTCTTTTTGCACCAGGCCCTATCACTCATTAATTTTGTGCCTGTAAGTATGTATTTTTGATACTGTGACTTTTGTATCTTTCTCAGGGCTTGCAGATATTAAAATTAATTTTCCTTTCACTCAAGAAAGCCTTTCAATTGACTCCTTATTGACACAACAGACGACATTAATTAACTACATTTTTATTAGAGGCATGTTAAAACTTACAATAAAGTTTTGTTGCAGCCAACCAAGTTGGTGGAAAAGTGTGGGGATGATTCACCCCTCCTCACCTGGTTGTTCAATACTGGAACATGTCAATCAAGCTGATGGTGTTGTGTATTGATGCATGTAATTCTTGGTTCGCAGGAAAATCGGATCAAAATTGACCCCAGAATTTGTCTTTTTTGAAGAAGTGGGATAATAACCTATATGCAACATGTTCACTTTGATTGCACAGTTTGCTGACAATATCAGACAATTAGGGTGTAGTTTAAATTATACCAGCTCAGAGGGAAGGAGGTGGCAGTGGGCCAGCTGCCCATTTTCCTTCTCATTCATTTCAATTTTAATCCACTGCTGCCTGTGTTTTGTACTAGGAGGGCAATTAATAATTAACCTATGTTTTCATATTGTGATACACTTGGCATTGATGCTAAATTGGCCAGTATGCACCTTCACACTCACACATTAATCATTTGAATAGCATTGTGAAATTTCCCTCAAGCATTCGATTAATGTTTGGAAAGGTTCAATGTGGTTTTCATTACATTTTATCAGTACTTGTCACTTGGATACCGAACATCAAAACAATAGTATGTTTATGAGCTGGAAGAAAATATCCACACATAAGGATACACATCCTTATATTAATCTCAAGGTGGCTTCAGAGTTGGGGTGGAGGATGCATTTGTGAGGGTGAAACTCAATGGGTTGGAATCTGCGGTCATAACTCAACTGAAGTTATTGATTTTGACATCCAACTTCAAACAGCTTGGCAGGGATGGCATGCAATAACAAGACATAATCTTGGATGGAACAGTGGTTAGCACTGCTGCCTCACAGCGCCAGAGACCCGGGTTCAATTCCCGCCTCAGGCGACTCTCTGTGTGGAGTTTGCACATTCTCCCCGTGTCTGCGTGTGTTTCCTCCATGCGCTCCGGTTTCCTCCCACAGTCCAAAGATGTGCAGGTCAGGTGAATTGGCCATGCTAAATTGCCCGTAGTGTTAGGTAAGGGGTAGATGTAGGGGTATGGGTGGGTTGCGCTTCGGCGGGGCGGTGTGGACTTGTTGGGCCGCAGGGCCTGTTTCCACACTGTAAGTAATCTAATTTAATGTAAGTTGTATTTAAAGCGATGGTATACAGATGGAAAATTGAGATTGGTAGTGGATATGGAGCATTAGCAGGACATGCATTCAATGATGAGCCATTAGAATTACTGTTAGATGTAGTCATGAGTGTGAGGGATATTGGTTTCCCCAAAGTTGGGAGGATGAAACCTATTCTTCTCAAGGTTATGGGGTAGCTGACAAAGTGAGTATCGAAAATGTTGCACTAAAAAGCAGTGCAGGATGTGTTTTAATAAGCAAATGCCAGAAAAAGTGATTCAACTCTTTGTAACAGTGTCCATCTTACAATCTTGCCTTATTCTTCACTCTGTCTTGCCAAACATATTCCATCACATCGCTTCTCGCACCCTCATCTATCCATTTGTTGTCACTCACTGCTGACCTTCCTGGTTCCCATTTTAATTCACATTGTTACAATTTTTTTTATTTTCAGGTACTGTCCCTCTCACTTTTGTATATGTCATGTTCAACCTCTCCTAAAAAAAACCCTGGACCCCTAATGCCCTTACATTCTACCACACCATTTCCAACCTCCCTTTCCACACCAAAGTTCTCAAATGTGTTGTCACCTGCCACAATAAGATTTCCTTCCCTAAAGTATAGTTGTAAAACAGATGGGTTTTTACAACAGCCAACACTGGTTATACGTTTGCATGCTTTACATTCCAGAATGCTATTGAATTAAACATTTAACCATCTGCCATAGTCGGATACGAACCCAGGTCCACAGAACAACAGCTGGAGTTCCAGATTAGTAGTCCATTCACATTACCTTTCCTACATGAGTTACTCACAAATGATACATGGCAATTGAGGTGTAAGTTCTTCTCATTGGCAGGACCTTCCTGACTTGAAGACTGTCAGTGCTTTAGATAAAGTAAGTATTATGTTAGTTTCATTGAAATTACCTTTCAGACCCGATTGGATGATGTGACACAAAGAATTCCTGTTCTCTTCCTGGCTGATCACCTCAGGAGGCATTAAACCGGTAAACTCATCCAGCCTGGGCAGAATTGGCAGAAGGGGGTCAGAGAGATTGGTGTTCAATAGAAAGACAGCAAACAATGCTGCAGAAAGGTCAATGATCTGTTGCGTTCTGCTGGGGGAAGATATGCCATCACCTTTCAGTTTCCCTGAGAACAACTGGTCCAGAAACAAACTGTTGCTGACCAATCAGTTGAGCAGTAACCCATGATTGTCACTGGGCAACCCAGCACCTTGGTGGAATAAAGAGAAGAAAGAATCTATTGGGATTAGTTATATCGGCATAAGAAAATGGTTTTACACAACGGAAAGCAACGACAGAAATGATTTTCATTCCTATTACCATTGAAAAACATTTCAATCTATTCACACTCAAAACAGAATTGCCAGTGGGAGTGACAGACTGAGCAGCAATGGCAGAGGATGCACAGACATATATTCACCAGGAATACATGACTCCAAGGTGAATGAAGATGAATATACTGAACAAGTAAATAGCCTGTATATTTCAAATCTTAGCTATCAGCTCATTTTGATTGACATTTTGAATGAATAAAATGGAAATAAGCTAATCATGACTCCATGGAAACCATATCAATGTTCACAGATTCAAGATACGATCAAAAAGAAAAAAAAATTGAGTGTCTGACATCCAGGATACTGCAAAGACAGCACCTCTTCACATTTAAAAACAATCACCCAGTCCAGAAATCTATGCTAGTATTAGGAAGAAAGTATTTTTTTCCCAACAGAGCAGTTGTCTTTCATGGTGGAGATTCATAAGAATAAAGGATGCCCAGATGAGACTATCCAACAACTATCTTAGTCAGCAGTGAAGAGTTCTTCTGTGAAGGAAATTCAGGAGATTAGAGGTCCTCCTGATACGTTAATGGACCATTTATTTGGATCACCAGGCTGAACATCCTGGTAAAGGACATTCAAAATGTTAACAAATCCTCCTGTGGAGAAATGGTTCACAGACAAGTCAAGATTAAGATCAGAATTAAGGTCAACAAATTCTCAAGCTAAAGCATACCCGACTTCCAATTCTGAAGATAATGCATTCTGGATGAATTGTGCAATCTTCAGACCTCCTAGGTCAGATAGTTCAGGGAAGAAATATAATGCAAAAGTATATGTGTATCGGAACATAGAGATGTTAACTATGAAAAGAAATCTTATGGTGCAATGTTGTATAATATAATGGTTCTGAAAGATTCAATGTTGAAGTTGTATTATGCTCCACCAATGTTCTGACATATCACACCTAGTCTTTGGCTTGAGAATCAATCAGTCTAACATGAGGTCCTGATGGAGACAGAGATATTATTTCTGGCTTCTGATAGTTTTGTAATTATGCCTAGTCAATGTAGGCATAATTTGCTTCCATACAATAAACTACCTTGTTATGTAAGACACATACCTCTTCCTGCTAACACTCCCTAGTGCTCTGTCCTCTGCCACTGATAGACCTTAAGAGGAGTCTTGGTGAATCCGAGTAGGGGCATGCACTATTGTGCTTGTGAACTGCAGACCTCTGCCAAAAAAAGTTGTTACCTTGTCTCCTGAGGTAACAGTAATACCTGAAATATTACAGCTTTGCTTTCAGTTGGTGTTTTATTGCCTTCAGAACCTGCAGCGATAGCTGTATGTGAAACTTCCTCCGAACTGATGTGCCCTGCCAAAACACTTCTCTTGACTGGCTTGATAATGAGCTGTAGCTCCCATTTGTAGAATATTCTGATCTTTGTGACTCATTTTAGAAGTTGTCTGTCTTTTACCAAGACCTGGTCTGGATGGTCATTAACAGGAACAGACAGTAGACGTTGGAGGGAATCATTTTACCCAAGTGCCTGCCTTTCTTTTGTGTTTATGTTCGGCCTGGGTTTCCTTGGAGAAGGAGCTTGTGGTGCATCTGGTTTCTGACTTCCGTGACAGGTGGGCACTGCAGAGATACATAGTCACCCATCTCCCAGTGATATTTAAATTTAAATTTAGCAAGTTTTCTTTGGATTTTGATTTTCGTTATGTGGCTCCTTTGGGGCTGACTGTACTAATTTTGTTTAATCTGGTCATTTAAAACATATGCTTCAGCCTCTCTTCAGCTTTTCAAAAAAGCTGCTGCTAACCTTTTGCTTGCACTTCAACCTAATGCTTTAAGTCTTTGAACAACCAAAGTAAAGAGGGATGGACACGTCAGAGGACGTCCGTATGGCTTAGACCCATGTGGCCATTACCAGGTACATGTAGTGATGACGCATTGCACCTACCTGCCTGACTGTCTGTGGTGGTTATGTCTGTCTTCAGAGAGGGAATATGCAGTATCTACTGGTAAGCTTCAGGCCTTCTGCCTTTAATGGGTTCTCCCAGGGCTGGGGTACCTAATTTCCTCATAAAATTATATTTCGATTGAAGGTGAGTAAGTTTCCTTTGAAATTTTAATTCTCATTAGAATGCCCTTTAGGAGCTGTTTACATTCATTTTGGTTAATTTGGAGATTTTAAAATGTAGTGTCAAGATTAGAGTGGTGCTGGAAAAACACAGCAGGTCAGGCAGCATCTAAGGAGCAGGAAAAATTGACGTTTTGGACAAAAGTCCTTCATGAGGATGCTGCCTGACTTCCTGTGCTTTTCTAGCACCACTCTAATCTTGACTCTGATCTCCAGCATCTGCAGCACCCACTTCTGCCTATTTTAAAATATAGTCAGTTCTGATATAATGCGATAATTCCGTTCTTGTGCGATCTGGCGTTATAAGAAAAATCATTCAATAGCCGTACCATTTAAACTTGTAGGGCCAGAATCAAGTTATAGCCAGCATAGATAAAGAAAGTTCTCTGTTCTACAAATAACAGTCTAAATTCTTCAATCATGTTAAAGCCAATTCACATTGAAGAAACACGCATTATCACAGAGCACACACAGTAGAAAGGAGGATTGGTGGCAGCTCCACCTCAAACATCTACTGCTCAATACAACAGATGTCTGGCAGTGAAAATGACATGATATTAATATTTTTGCTAGTACATCTTTCTAAGCAGCCTGAAGCAATATTTGTCATATAAATAAGGCGGCAGTTCACTGCTATATAATTAATTAACTGAAAGTTCAGTTCATGCATGGAACACATTATCTTCACACCAAAGCCTATAATACAAAGAATGGAAGAATCCAACTTAATAGATTGGCAAGGTTCCACAAGATCAAGGAAACGTTCTTCGAATATTGTGGTTTCAAATGCTTTATTTGACAATATTCTTTCCATTGGTAAAAAGAAAGAGAAAGGAATTGCACTCATATAGTACTTTCCCAATAACTCGATGTCTCAAAATGCTATGCACTTGGTGAAATACTTTTGATGTATTATATGTAGTTAATTTGGGCACAATAAATCCCCACAAACAACAATGTGATTATGGCCAAATAATCTGTTTTTTGTAATGTTGATTGCGGACTAAAACTGCTGAAAATGTGTTGCTGGAAAAGCGCAGCAGGTCAGGCAGCATCCAAGGAGCAGGAGAATCGACGTTTCGGGCATAAGCCCTTTGAGGAAGAGAGCTTCTTCAAGGAAGGCATCCTTGCAAGAGGATTCGCAGTAGGTTAAAATCTTCGAGGAGAAAGTGAAGACATCAATTCTCCTGCTCCTTGGATGCTGCCTGACCTGCTGCGCTTTTCCAGCAACACAATTTCAGCCTGATCTCCAGCATCTGCAGTCCTCACTTTCTCCTTGAGGACTAAAACTGTCCAGGCCACCAGGGAGAATGTTTTCTGTAATGAAATAGTGCCATGGGTATCTTTTCCAACCACCAGGCAGGCAGAGCCTTGGCTTTAAGTCTTCCAGAGACATACAGTAGATCTAACAGTACAGCACTCCCTCAATACTGCATTACAGTGTCCCAGACTTGATTTTCTTTGAGGCTCTGGCCATGGAGAGGAACTTGAAGATAGAAACTAGACTTGGAGGTGAACAGGATATAACTCAAATGGTTAGCTAGTGTGCAATGTCAATCACTTTATCCTGCATGTACATGTAATTTACATTCAACAGTCTAGCTACCAATGCTGATGATACAAAACCATTTACTAGGGATTGAGTTCTGATATTACCTGCGAACAGTTGCCGTCTGACATCCACAGGCAGCAAATATAATGAGACCCAACCCCAATCTAAGATTTGCGCTGGTTCACTTTAGATGCCTCCACAAATCTGTTGGAGACTTACAGTACGCTTCAACAAAACAAACTGAAGAATGGTAGTTTTTGTATAACGTTGGACTGAAAAATGATTGCTGCTCTCTGAAGGTGAAAACAATGATTATGAAGAATCAGGTTGTAATGCTCCATTAACCAACAGAAAGAGATAGAAAGTAATAGCTGCAGCACATTTATCAGAATGCAGTCTGAGAAAGGAGATAATATATTATTGTTGAATGTGTTCAGTAAATGAAGGTTATGAAGAGAAAAATAATCACTCTGTCATGTTTACTCCCTGTCCTCACTGAACCTGCACTTTACACATTTTCAAAGATATCTTTATCATGTCTTATTAATGCAAATATAATTAAGTCAGTTCATTAAGCTGCATGAAAGAAAACTGAACTCTGAATATTATCAATTTATTTTTTACTCTTCAGTCTATTTACCAAATGATTTCACTAATCTCAAATTACTGTACTTACCATCCAATCTACTGAATTGTGTGAGCTAACTTAATTGAATTAGTACTTGTCTTTGATTTTCAATTTCATGCAATGAAATTCACTCAGTTTCTATAAGAAAGTCTATGTTTCACACTGTCAGAATATCAATCGTGGTGAAAATAGAATTTTATTCAACTTATCGAAGCTCCCATTTATCTACTCCTTTGGGATGCTTCCTAAAAGGTTAATAAGTAATGCTTCATAAGGAGCCTCTGAGGATCAAAGTTGGACATTGTCTCAGTGAACCTGCACTCCCTAGAATCCCAATCATTTCTCCTGTTACCTTCTCTATTACTGGGTCATAGTCTGACCTAGTATTGAAGGATATCCGAACATCATCTTTGAAGCCCACTGGTGCCATTTTCAGACTTACAGAAGCAATTGGTAGGTTTGAGAACAAGCTGGGCAATAGATGGTGACATCTTGCAAAATGTCCAGATTACAGAGGAGGAAGTGCTGGATGGCTTGAAACGGTTAAAGGTGGATAAATCCCCAGGACCTGATCAGGTGCACCCTAGAACTCTGTGGGAAGCTAGAGAAGTGATTGCTGGGCCTCTTGCTGAGATATTTGTATCATCGATAGTCACAGGTGAGGTGCTGGAAGACTGGAGGTTGGCAAACGTGGTGCCACTGTTTAAGAAGGGTGATAAAGACAAGCCAGGGAACTATAGACGGGTGAGTCTGACCTCAGTGGTGGACAAGTTGTTGGAGGGAATCCTGAGGGACAGAATGTACATGTGTTTGGAAAGGCAAGGACTGATTAGGGATAGTAAACATGGCTTTCTGCATGTGAAATCATGTCTCATAAACTTGATTGAGTTTTTGAAGAAGTAACAAAGAAGATTGATGAGGGCAGAGCAGTAGATGCGATCTATATGGACTTCTGTGAGGCGTTCGACAAGGTTCCCCATGGGAGACTGGTGGGCAAGGTTAGATCTCATGGAATAAAGGGAGAACTAGCCATTTGGATATAGAACTGGCTCAAAGGTAGAAGACAGAGGCTGGTGTGGAGGGTTGTTTTTCAGACTGGAGGCCTGTGACTAGTGGAGTGCCACAAGGATTCCGGTGCTGGGTCCTCTACTTTTTATCATTTACATAAATGATTTGAATGCGAGCATAAGAGGTACAGTTTGTAAGTTTGCAGATGACACCAAAATTGGAAGTGTAGTGGTCAGCGAACAGGATCTTGATCAGACGGGCCAATGGGCTGAGAAGTGACAAATGGAGTTTAATTCAGATAAATGCGAGGTGCTGCATTTTGGGAAAGCAAATCTTAGCAGGACTTATACACTTAATGGTAAGATCCAAGGGAGTGTTGCTGAACAAAGAGACCTTGGAGTGCAGGTTCATAGCTCCTTGAAAGTGGAGTCGTAGGTAGATAGGATAGTGAAGAAGGTGTTTGGTATGCTTTCCTTTATTGGTCAGAGTATTTAGTACAGGAGTTGGGAGGTCATGTTGCAACTGTACAGGACATTGGTTAGGCCACTGTTAGAATATTGCATGCAATTCTGGTCTCTTTCCTATCAGAAAGATGTTGTGAAACTTGAAAGGGTTCAGAAAAGATTTACAAGGATGTTGCCAGGGTTGGAGAATCTGAGCTACAGGGAGAGGCTGAACAGGCTGGGGCTGTTTTCCTTGGAGCGTCAGAGGCTGAGGGGTGACCTTATAGAGGTTTACAAAATTATGAGGGGCATAGATAGGATAAATAGACAAAGTCTTTTCCCTGGGGTCAGGGAGTCCAGAACTAGAGGGCATAGGTTTAGGGTGAGAGGGAAAAGATATAAAAGCGGTAAAAACAATGACTGCAGATATTGGAAACCAGATTCTGGAGTAGAGTGGTGCTGGAAAAGTACAGCAGTTCAGGCAGCGTCCAAGGAGCAGGAAAATTGACATTTCGGGCAAAAGCCCTTCATCAGGAATACAAGCAGATAAAAAGGCTTTTTATCTCTCCACCCTTCAGGCACTCTGCCTGTATTCCTGATGAAGGGCTTTTGCCCGAAAAGTCTATTTTCCTGCTCCTCGGATGCTGCCTGAACTGCTGTGATTTTCCAGCACCACTCTACTCCAAAGATATAAAAGAGACCTAAGGGGCAACTTTTTCACACAGAGGGTGGTACATGTATGGAATGAGCTGCCAGGGGATGTGGTAGAGTGGGCGGCACGGTGGCACAGTGGTTAGCACTGCTGCCTCACAGTGCCAGAGACCTGGGTTCAATTCCTGCCTCAGGCGACTGACTGTGTGGAGTTTGCACGTTCGCCCCGTGTCTGCGTGTGTTTCCTCCGGGTGCTCCGGTTTCCTCCCACAGTCCAAAGATGTGCAGGTCAGGTGAATTGGTCATGCTAAATTGCCCGTAGTGTTAGGAAGGTGTAAATGTAGGGTATGGGTGAGTTTCGCTTCAGCGGGGCGGTGTGGATTTGTTGGGCCGAAGGGCCTGTTTCCACACTGTAAGTAATCTAATCTAAAATCGATTAAGGAGAAATTGTTAAGTCAGAATTCAGAGACCACATATTTGGATTAAGGCTGGTATAATTGCAACATTTAAGAGGCATTTGGATGGATATATGAATAGGAAGGGTTTGGAGGGATATGGACCAGGTGCTGGCAGGTGGGACTAGATTGGGTTGGGATATCTGGTCGGCGTGGACAGGTTGGACCGAAGGGTCTGTTTCCATGCTGTACATCTCTATGACTCTATGACTATGACTCTATTTATGTAGGACTAAAATTTTCTATATGGGTAAACTGCCTCCCATCTGCCCTTATCTAGGTTTGAAGTGGGTGAATCGAAGCTGGTTAGCATGGTCTCAGAAGGTGACAGATCAGTACCTAAAAAATATTGATAGAAGTCTGCATGTCTTAATTTTATAATTGTGGAATCATAGAATGATGCAATACAAAAGCAAGCCATTAGCGTCTCATTCTGTGTCATCAGATAGAGTCAGCCTCAAGGTAAGATAACCAAAACAAATGGAAAATGTGATAAGCCAGGACAGTCTCATGCATTTGTCACTCCCCTTCTCAAATGGAGCACTTTTAAAGATATGCCTATGTAATGATTGTAAGAAAGTCAGCCAGGTGGACCACTGTTAATCCGGTCCAAACAAGGAGCCCTGGCTGACAGATAGAAACACAGCGTCAGACATTCTATTCACTCTGAGAGCTGGCTCTGAGGGAGCTGGATCAGTGTCAAGGATTTCCACGTGTAAATAAAAGGTGACTTGCTGTCAGGATAGTGGCCTCAGTGGAGTTATTTCAATCTACCTACACCAATTTGTAATTCATGTTAACTTAGCTAACGTTGTCAAGAAAGGCAGTTTTTCCTTTAAAATAATGGGACAAAGTTCTGCCTTTTGCTGTAATTCTGAAGATATATTTTCATATTAATAAACCAGATATTTTGTTACAGCACTGAAGTTTAACTTGCTATTTTTTTTAAAAACGAGTAACTGTCAATATAGAAGATTGTCTGAACTATGGAGATTTTCATGATGAGCTGTCAAACCTTTTCCCACGTTTTCCTAAAACTTTAGAACCTTATTTTTTTTCCAACTTCATTATCTCTATATATTTCCTTTGAACGACAACTTTTCCTTTTGCACTCTGTTGAACTTGTATATATCAATTCAATATCACTTGATGTTGCTCCTGGACAAAACTTAATTAATAACAGGCCTCCATATTTATCTGACATTCAAGAACTCTTCAGCACAAATTTAATTTGAAATAGCAGTCAATGGGTCGGGCCTGAGGTGGGCAGCAAAACTATCCAAATTCAACAGCATGAGTCCAGATCATTTTAAAACTTGTGCCTGAACTGATTCAGGTCCCTGACTAAAATCAGCATGCAATGGGAAGGAATAGTTCATGGCAATCAGTAGCTGGGAAGGGTTTGAAGGAGATCTTGTGATGATGGGAAGGAATTAAAACGAGGACAGCTTTAAATGATTACAACACAGTGGTTAGAATTCTTGCAGGCTATTTAAATAATCCGGGACAAAATCAGTGAGAATGCTATTGACTGATCAGAAAGTCCACAGCCAAGCAGATATCCAAGGCAATGATTTTCAGCTTAAAATTTAACTAGATGGGAGCTTTAGCAGTCAATACGAGTGCTGTGAGCAGACAAGCTATGGGGATCGTTGTGAGAAATGTGAATCCTCAGTCAAAGTCAACTTTCCTCATGATATGCTCAAAGCTTTAGAAATTTTAATTGTTATTCTCCAAATATGTATGCAACATGGGACTATGCACACATGTGTAATCATTCATACACATGTATGCGACTAGACTTGTTTGAAGTGCGTCACCTGGTTAGACTACTACAAGTCGAGCTTTATGAAGCACGTTGCTTTGCAAGCATGGAGCCTGAAGTGGCTCCTATGTTAGATGTTGATGTTTGGCAATGGGTTCTGAAATGATGTAGCCTGTGCTCCCAAAGTTTACTGCAGCTGCAGAAAAAGACACATTTGGTGGATTCAAGACAGGTACCCTTGCCACATGAAGCAGGTAAAAGATTGTGAGGAGGTGTTGGAACTTTAGCCTGGCTCCTAGGTGCCTGGGCATTCTCACAATGAGAGCAAATGATGTTGGGTTCAAGTATGGGAAAAGCAGACAGCCTGCCTCAATGTAATGTCACGAAATGAAAATTTTAAAATTGAATAACTGAGAAAATTCTCCAGCTGTCACCCTTTACTCACTCTGCATGCTCTCTGATGTTAACACTTCAAGCCCAATGACTCTTCATCAGAACTGGAAATCTAGTAAAACTAGACTCAATGAGAATCATTTGGAAACCTCTCTGAATGCAGTCATGCCTAGCTGAAAGGAAGATGATTATGGTTTATAGAGTCATAAAGTTAGATAGTAAGGAAATTGGTGCTTTAATTCAACTAGTCCACATCAACCATGTTCCCAAACTAAACTAGTTCCACGTGTCTGCATTTGGCCCATATCCCTCCAAACCTTTCCTTTTCATGTACTTATCCAAAAGTCTTTTAAATGCTGTAACTGTAACTGCATCCACCATTTTCTCTGGCACACTAATCACTCTCTGTGTAAAGACATTGCCCCTCATGTCTTTTATACATCTTTCTCCTCTCACCTTAAAAATGTACCCACTTGTTTTGAACTCCCCCACCTTAAGGAAAATACTTTTGCCATTCACCTTATTTGTGCCCCTCATGATTTTACAAACATTGATGGGACACTATCCAGAGGAATTTTACTGGAATGTGAAAGATTAAGGAGTTATCGTAATAGGTCATAAGGTCTCCCCTCTGTCATAAGGTCAGAAGTGGGAAGGATTGTTCGCTGAGGATTGCACAACATTTAGCACCACTCACATGTTATCAAATACTGAAGCAGACTGTGTCTATAAGCAGCTGGATGTGGACAAAATCCAGGATCAATAACTGGCAAGTAACATGAATGCCAGAAAACCATCATGTAACACAAAAGAGAATCTACCTCCTTTCGACATTCAATGGAATTACTTTTGCTGAATCTCCCACTACCAACAGCTTGGAGGTTAGGATTAACCAGACTAGCCATATAAATACTGTGGCTTTAAGAGCAGGTCATAATGAGGAATTCTGTAGCAAGTGACTCATCTCTTGACTCCTACAATCTTGTCAACCAAATACAAGGCTCTAATTAGGGGTGTGATGAAATATTCTCCAATTGTGGGCCATGTGTGGTTCCAATGACATTCTAGTGCAGCATGATATTCAAGCATGAAACCATGCAGGACAAAGCTTGATTGGCATGCCATCAGTATCTTCAAAATTCACTCCCTTCATTGTTTAGGTACAGTGGCAGCAGCGTGCAGGTGCATTGCAATAATTCACCCAAACTCCACCATCCAAACTTGTGACCTGTACCATCACTATGACAAGACCAGCAATTCAAAGGGACACCATAACCTGCAAGTTCTCCTCCAAACCACATACTATTATCACCTGGAACTATATCACCATTCCTACACTGTCAAGGATTTAAAATCCTGGAGCTCCCTTCCTAACAGTCCAAGGAGGCTGCTCACTGTCACCAGGGCAATTAGAGACAGACAAAAAATGCTGGCTAAGGCAGCGATGGCCACATCAGATGAATAAATAAGAAAAATTTTGCCCTTAACCCAACTTTTCTGTGTATTCTGAACTTTTAAAAAAATTGTTCACAGGATGTGGACATCACTAACTAAGCTAGCATCCCCAATTGCCCAGAGGGCAGTTAAGAGTCAATTACATTGCTGTGGGTCTGGAGTTACAAGTAGGCTGGAGCAGGTAAGGACAGCAGTTTCCTTCCCTAAGGGGAGATTAGTGAACTAGATGTGTATTTCCTGACAATCAACAATAGTTGCATGACCATCATTAGATCTAATTCCAGATTTTTATTGAATTCAAAGTCCACTATCTGCAATGTTAGGAATTGAACCCAAGTCTGCAGAGCATGCCCTGCATCCCTGGGTTAATAGTGTAGTGGCAATACTGCTGGACTATCACCTCTCATTGGTAGAATATTGATTTTGGCAGAATAGTCTTTAAACTCAGGCAAAGGGCAATGCTACTGTGTAAACACTCATGACACATCTGAGCAATGTTTGAGAAAATGCTGTGTCAGTAAATTAAAAGGCACATTACTCTGGAGAATATTGTAATTGGAAGCATGATCATCTCAGGGTCCCTATGCCCCATGCCCATCTATGATTTAGAAACTATTTTCTGTCCATCAGAAAGTCCAGGCCAATATCTTGCAACAATTCACATTTTTTCTCGCTGCCAGGGCCTACACACAGCAGAATCACAGATGAAGAATCCTCAGAGGAACTGCTTTGTTCTGTAGGAGCAGCATCACAGGACTATGCATCACCTCAGACACATGCAATTTAATGTTGGCAAACACTCACATTTTATAAGTAAACAAAAGCAAAGTATGATTGGGACAGCTGAAAAGTGTTTGTATTAGAGGCTGCGTCCTTGTTCTAACCCCAATGAGCTGGATTCAGCAGTTGAACACTGAGGACAATCAATGAAAAAGAGAATCATTAAGGAGCAACAGAGAACATGCAATATACTAACAAGATTCCAAGTTCAATTACCATGATTACAGATAGAACAGAGTCATCGCCCTTAGGCAGCATTAGTTGACATTGTAGGCCATTGCAAGCATTGCCTGAATGACCAGCTTAGCTTCTGGCAAAGTCAGATGTACCCTTACCTATTGCTGCATCCCCATTGGGTTCCAAATGGCTGAAACCAAAGGTCTGTCTTCAACCCTGGAATTCATCATAAGCCTGGCTGCCCACAGTCCTCAGGTGTCACAGTCTCGGTCAGCTGCTCAGGCACTTCTGTGATGCTTTACAACTGAGTCTAATCTCCGCTATACCCACCAATGTGAAAGTCTCTGGACTGGTGGAGGGTACAGGGGAATGATACGATGCTGCACCACCTGGTGTTTCCTCTTTCTCCTCAGAAGTAGACTGCAAGTCCCTGGTCTTAGTGGCTGACCAACTTTATAGTCCTATATGAGAAAGCCATAAAGAGTCTGTCTCTAAGGGTTTCACATCCTTTCTGTTCTCATGCAGGCTGGGTATAATTTCCAGTGATGGCAGAGACATGTGTTTCATGCCTTCTTATTATTTTTGGTTCCAGTCTCAATCTCAGCATCTGTAATTGCCCAGTTGTCCTTTAAGCCACCCATCTCCGCACCCTGTTCTTCTGCCAGTGTCAGTGCTCTGATCTCCACCAGTCTTGAATGTTTCCTTGTAGTTCTAGGCCCATTTCTCTTGCAGGCATAATGATGTTACTTCTGGCTTCAACATTAAAACAAGCAGTACACATATAATGGTGGCATCCCTTTGGCTCATAATAGAGGGTCCACAATGGCTTCTCCCAAAATCCACACTCATGAGGCAGGGTGTCAGCAACAGAGAAACAATTCTGGCTGTTGTGATGTAGTTGTGTATCATATGGTCCCTGATGCTATTGCTTCCTATTACCACATTGTGGTTTGTCACTCCCTCCTCAACCTGTTACACACGAACCCCAATGAGGAGAGGAGTGTGTAAAACTCAGCTTGGCAGAGAGGAGGAGATTATCAATGCATTTGTGGCACTGCCTCCAGAATTGGGGAGACCCTAAATTCCTCTGTACAGGCTTCCTTAGTCAGATAGGAGGGTGTCTTCTTGCTATCCTTTCATAAGAGAACTCGGACAATCCTTTGCAACTGTGAGGAGAAGTTGCAGACTGCACTGCTCAACAGAAGGCCACCTGTTGACTTCCCTTGACACAGTGGCAACCTCCATGTCCAATCTTTGTCATCCTGGTTAACCTGCAGCTTTCCATTGAATTGAGTAATAGTCAGCCTCTGGGGCTCCTGGATTGAACAAGAGACAGCCTATAGGGAGAAGAGGTTCGCTGTGGAGAAAGCACCCTTTCTGAAACACTGCTCAGCTGTTTGCAGCATTCAAGTTTGGTCTGAATGCAGGGTTTGCTGGCCTTTAGAACCTATGGATTAGGTGATCACAACAACCATGCCTCATGACCTACCAGCACTGGACAGAGCCAGTGTCATCAGGAAGGTGCAGAGTGTTCGCAGGGCTGCCAAGTGGATTGGTACCATTGTTGGGACCATCTTAGATACCACACCCCACACAATAAATTCAAATACAAGTGCATGTAAATATTCATGCCTGTTACATACAGGTTTGTAGATAGTTAACTACAAAGATGCAAAGAGTATCAACATCTTTAGTGTCAACAAAGAGTTTGTCAGCCATACTGGATTGCTCGTGGAATATATGATCAACATTCTGAGTGCTGTTCCTTGCACAAGTAAGCCTGCATTGATTTAATATATTCAACTTCTGTTCAATCTGTCAATTCCCAATTTGTACCATCCTTCTTGATGTTGTGGAGTCTTTTCATCAGATTCTTCCCTGGAATATCCTTCAGGGCCAGATGTTGATCCCAACCCTGTATCTCACTTCTTAGGAAATGCCATTCATTGTTTTTCATGGAGAACAGGGAATGGAGCACGACTAGGAAATTCGCTGTGCCTGCACTAGCCTGCCTTATTAATAAGAGTTGAAAACCATCACTTTACTGACATGTATGTGGCAAGCAAGTAAATGGAACTCAAAAATCAAGGCAAATGTAAAGCATTCACTGAATTGATATTAATTTCCTCCAGTATGTCATGGTCAGAGCGCACTGGTGGAAGTATTTGATTTCCTGTTCTTCAAGTTGTAATGAGTTTTCATCTCAGGAGCTGTTTGACATTGTTTTGCCCAACAACATTTGTCTGTATAAATATGTAAACTTAACTGTGCATGCAGTCAAAAATATGGTTGCTGGAACATTATGAAAATTAATCAAAATTAACTGAGTATTTCTTTCCAAATAAATGAGCAGCATTTGGTGCAGGGTAGATAAATGGCAATAGATCTGCATGAGCTGAGCTTTTAATGAACGGTACATATGCGAAGAAAGCCAAGAGAGTACATAGAACATAGAACATAGAAGAATACAGCGCAGTACAGGCCCTTCAGCCCTCGATGTTGCGCCGATCAAAGCCCACCTAACCTACACTAACCCACTATCCTCCATATACCTATCCAATGCCCGCTTAAATACCCATAAAGAGGGAGAGTTCACTACTGCTACTGGCAGGGCATTCCATGAACTTACGACTCGCTGAGTGAAGAACCTACCCCTAACATCAGTCCTATATCTACCCCCCCTTAATTTAAAGCTATGCCCCCTTGTAATAGCTGACTCCATACGTGGAAAAAGGTTCTCACTGTCAACCCGATCTAACCCCCTAATCATCTTGTACACCTCTATCAAATCACCCCTAAACCTTCTTTTCTCCAATGAAAACAACCCCAAGTGCTTCAGCCTTTCCTCATAGGATTTTCCTACCATACCAGGCAACATCCTGGTAAACTTCCTCTGCACCCGTTCCAGTGCCTCCACATCCTTCCTATAGTATGGCGACCAAAACTGCACACAATATTCCAGATGCGGCCGCACCAGAGTCTTATACAACTGCAGCATGACCTCAGGACTCCGGAACTCAATTCCTCTACCAATAAAAGCCAGTACGCCATATGCCTTCTTCACTGCACTATTTACCTGGGTGGCAAGTATTTAAAATCTTAAATCCAGAGATTGCAATACCTTGATTGGGGGCTTCAGCTGAAGCTGAGCTGAGAAAGATCTAAAGGAAAATGATGATGCAGAGGTGAAGCTGGCAGTCCCAGTAATGGAGAAGATACTCAGCCAGAGACTAACCTTGGAGTTGGATAAATTGCTGCAAGTGAAAGAGTCTGGTTTAACCAGGGACAATAGCTAACAAAGGGAATAGAATCAGTCAAGAGGATTATAAAGTTTGTGATGAGGGCTCAAATGAATGTCTTTGGCCTTCTAGCTGCCTAAGTGAAGGAAATGGCAAAATTTCCAATGATAGAATGCTGGGGAAGTAGTCTGTCAATCACTGATATATGCTATGCCAGTTGCCAAAGAAAATTTCTTCCTAGATTAAACAATAATCTATTTTTGTATTCATAGAAGCAAAGCACTTATAAATGACTTTGTAACTGAACAAGAAAGAATATGACAGAGATTTGAAACTTCTAAATTCATCTTACTTTAAATTTACAATTTGTTTTATGACTCATTGGGATAACATGCTGTGAATTGAGCCCCACTATTCCATGAGTTGTACCAAATGTTATAAGTTTTTTTGTGTTAGAAAGTGCCCCAATTTACCCAGCTTATAGACAAGGTTAAAATATACCAAATTTCTGTATTTTAAAAAATTTATTACACTTGATTAGACTAAAGCTACAGGAAAACAGTTTTAAACCATTGACATACACATATCCACTGTTAGATAAAACTTTAATCCCCTTATAAACACCCTCGTACATTTACATGAACAAACAAATAGGGAAAATAGATTCAAAAACAGAAATTGCTAGAGAAAACGTTAGAGGGATATAGGCCAATTGCTGGCAAATGGCATGGATGGGTTGGACCATAGGGTCTGTTTCTATGTGTATATCTCTATGACTCTAAAAGTAATACATTATTTAAATATAGAAAGATTATGTAACTGTGTTTTGCAGAACAATAACAAAAACAGAAGTTGCTAGAAAAAGCTCAGCAGATCTGGCAGTATCTGTGAAGAGAAAGATTAGAATTGTATTGGAAAAGCACAACAGTTCTGGCAGCATCCGAGGAGCAGAAAAATCAACGTTTCGGGCAGGAGTCCTTCATTCCTTCTCCAGCATCTGCAGTCCTTACTTTTGTCTTTGTGAAGAGAAATCAAAGTTAATGTTTGGGGTCCACTGACCCTTCTTCTGATAGAAATTGCTGAAAAAATTCTTCAGAATAAGGGTCACTGGATCTGAAAAGTTAACTCTGATCTCTCTCCATAGATGCTGCCAGACTTGCTGAGTTTTCCCATTAACTTCTATTTTTCTGTTCCTAATTTCCAGCATTTGCTGTTCTTTTGGTTTTTTTAGTTAGACAAAATAGATTATTGGCAGAGAGAGAGAGACAAAATAAAATCCTGGGAAATCAAATCAGAGGTCGTTGTTTCCTGATTCTTATGTTGAAATACTCCTTCTTCTGCTACCATTGATGTTCAGTTATCTTTCTCTGGAATCTCCTACTGGTTTGTAAGAAGTTTAGAATAACTAATTCATTCAGAAAATATCTATGATTTATCAACTTTAAAATCATAGTTCACAACAAAGTGTAAATATTTACCTATGTCTTTTTAAAATCTCTCTCCTTTCACCTTAAAAATGTGCCCTCTTCTCTTGGAATCCCCCATCAAAAGGAAGAAACAACTACCATTAACTCTATCTATACCTCTCATTACTTTATAAACTCCTATAAGGTAACCTCTCAACCTTCTACTCTTCAGTGAAAAAAGTTCCAGCATACATTTTATAACTCAAACTTTCCATTCCCAGCAATATCCTGGTAAATCCCTTCTGAACTCTCTCCAGCCTATAACAGAGAGACCAGAACTGGACAGACCAATGTCCTGTACAACATGATTTCCCAACACCTATACTGAAAGGACTGATGAATGAAGGCAAAAGGATATTGGTACAGTTACAATATTTAAAAGTCATTTGGATAAGTACATGAATAGGAAAGGTTTAGAAGGATAAAGGCCAGGAGCAGGCAGGTGGGACTAGTTTAGTTAGGAATTATGTTCGGCATGGATTGGTTGGACCTGTTTCCATGCTGTATGACTCTATGACTCCATAGCTGATGCAGGAAAGGTGACTGTTTTATTTCAAGTATAAACTGAGTTTTGTTTTACTGCAGAGAACAGGCAGCTTCTGCTACTGAGAACACTTACAGTATACACATCTGTATCTTTTTTCTTCCTCTCTGTCTGTGCCTCTGTAACTTTTTTCCAGTTCCAACCTGCTCAGTTTGCTGAGAACCTATCAGTTTCACTTGTCAACAACTTTTCAGCTTCTGACTGTCTGCACATTGCAGGAACCCATGGTTAAAAAAAAAGTTCACATGGTTATCACATTCCTTGCTGTGTAATTATGCAGCCATTCTGGTAAGTCCCTGTTTTTAAAAACAGTTCTTTCTCCTTGTTTTTAAAATTCTCAAAAATAAAGACACTGTTCTTGCATTTGGCAATTGCACTGTCTACAATCAAACTGAACTGAATGTTAGGCTATGTTTAGACATGCCTTTATCCTTTTCTGTGTGAACTGAAAACACAAACCAATGGCCACAGGAGGAGCAGGAACATTGACGTTTCGGGCAAAAGCCTGATGAAGGGCTTTTGCCCGAAACGTTGATTTTCCTGCTCCTTGGATGCTGCCTGAACTGCTGTGCTTTTCCAGCACCACTCTAATCATGAATAGGAAGGGTTTAGAAGGATATGGGCCAAATGCTAACAAATAGGACTTGATCAGTTTAGGACATCTGGTCAGCATGGACAAGTTGGAACAAAGTCTGTTTCCATGCTGCATAACTCTATGACTAATCTAATTTCTTTGTTTACTCGTTTCCAGTGATAACAATTCTCAAATGTTCTAACTCCACCCATTGTGTGCTATTTGTGTTCAGTCATGTCAGCTCTGTGACAATACCACAATGTTGTTTCAGGTTTTCTGAAACTCTCACATAACAGTTGCTACTGCTTTTGTCACTACAGCTTGACAGTGTACGTGCAAGTTTTCATTCAGTTAGAAGCTGTAGGCCAACTGTAATTGCACTTCCTAAAACTTAAGCACATCCTCTTTTTGCCGCTGAACGCAATTGACTGGATTTTGCACTACTGATCTTGAAGCAAATTGAAGGTTCACCTTACACCTGACTTGAATAAAGAAAATTGGGTGAAGTAGAAAATAGATTAATGGCATGCTGTTGCCAATTTTGTACTATCGCTGAAAATAAATTTCATTCCACCTTTCTTGTGGTGTGGAAAAATGGATGTGTTCTTTTTTATCATAACAATAGAGACACAATGATTTGAGGCGAGTTGCATTATCACACTGCAGAATTTGACAAAGGTTCACTCAACTGTTTTCAACAACAATAAAACCCTCTCAGACATTGGATTACATACCATGGATCATAATAGGAAGCAGACAGCAGGGGTAAATGGGACAGTTTAGTCAGAGAGTCAAAGTCACACAACATAGAAACAGACCCTTCAGCCCACCATGTCCACACTGACCAACAAAACGAAGCTACATTTTTTCCATTTGGTCCATAGCCTAGTATGCTCTGGAATTTTAAGTGCTCACACATATGCTTCATAAATGTTGCGAGAGTATCTCAATCATCCTCTCAGGCAGCATGTTCCAAATTTCTACCACTGGGTGAAACCTTTTTTTCTCAGATCGCCTCTAAATCACTTACTCCTCACCTTAAATGTATGTCCTCTGGTCTTAGATGTGTCTGCCATGGGGAAAAGATTCTCAGGATCTACACTGTCTATGTCTCTCATAATTTTGTACACTTCAATCTGATGCCGCCTTCTCTGCTCCAAGGAAAACAAACCCAGCCAATTCAGTCTCTTCTCACCATTGTAAAGGTCTTTCAGGTTGGCAAGCTGTAACCAGTGGAGTGCCACAATGATAAGTGCTGAGGCCTCAGTTATTTACAAGTCATATCAATGATTTGGATGAAGAAACCAAATTGACGGGTGCTAAATTTACCGATGACACAGAGAAGGTTGGAATGTAAATTCTTAAAAGGAGTTTCCAAGGGGATTTAGACAGATTAGGTAAGTGGGCAAAAATCTAGAAAATAGAATATCAAGTGGGAAAATAAGATTTTGTCTATTTTGGCTGGAAGAATAGAAAACTGGAGGCCTGTGACCAGTGGTGTTCTGCAATTGATGCTGGGTACACTGCTTTTGTCATTTATATAAATGGTTTGGATGAACAGATATGTTAGTAAGTTTGCAGATGACACAGAAATTGGTGGTGTAGTGGACAGCAAAGAAGGCTGTCTTAGAGTACAAAGGACCTTGATCCGATGGGTCAATGGGCTAAGAAGTGACAGATGGAATTTAACTTAGATAAATGTGAAGTGTTGCATTTTGTGAAGGCAAATCAGGGCAGGGCTTACATACTTGATGGTAAGTTCCTGGCGTGTGTTGCCAAACAAAGAGACCTTGGAGTGCAGTTTCATAGTTCCTTGAAAGGGGACTTACAAGTAGACAGGTTAAGTTTGGTACACTTGCCTTTATTGGTCAGTGCAGGTAAAGGAGTCCAAAGCTAGAGGGCATAGGTCTAATTTGCGAGGGAAATAATTTAAAAGGAACCTAAGGGCCAATTTATGGAATGAGCTGCCAGAGAAAGTAGTGGAGGCTGGTACAATTTCAACATTTAAAAGGCATTTGGATGGGTATGTGAATACGAAGGGTTTAGAGGGGTATGGGCCAAAAGCTGGCAAATGGGACTAGATTAATTTAGGATATCTGTTTGGTGTGGAAGATTTGGACTAAAGGGTCTGTTTTCATGCTGTAAATATCTATGCCTCTAAAAGCAATACATTATTTAAAAAATAGAAAGATTACATAACTGTGTGATACAGAACAATAACAAAAACAGAAGTTGCTGGAAAAACTCAGCAGGTCTGGCAGCACCTGTGAGCAGAAATCAGAGTTAACGGTTTGGGTCTGGTGACCCTTCCTCACAACTCAGTTCTGAGGAAGGAACACCAGACCCGTAACATTAGCTATGATTTCGCTTCACATAGGCTACCAGGTCTGCTGAGATTTCCCAGCAAATTCTGTTTTGGTTTCTGATTTCCTGAATCCGCAGTTCTTTCAGTTTTTATCTGATACTGAACAATTTTGTGTTTAGGTGCATGAACCACAATTACTTTGGAAGCATGTCCAGCAGTAATTAGGAAGTCAAATGGATCGTTGTTTATTGCAGTGAAGTGAAAAATTGGAGTGAAATATAAAGGCAGGAATTTGCAACAAACATATCAGCCATTGGTGAGATTATGCTTGGAATACTATGATTATTGTTTACAAAAGGAAATAAGTGTTTTAGAAACAGTTCAGAGAAAGCTCACTTGACTGAAACCTGGCACTGGTGGGTTGCCTTACGAGGAAAGGTTGGGCCTGTATCCATTAGAGTTTAGAAGAAGTGATCTTATTGTAACATGAAATCCTGAGAGGAATTGATAGGGTGGATACTGAAAGAATGCAGACCCCTTGAGGGAGATACAAGAATAAGGGGCATAATCTAAAAATAAGAGGTTTCTCATTTACAGCAGAGATGAGGTAAATATGTTTTTCTCTCAGAGGGTCGATGCACTGTGGAATTCACTTTCCAGAGAGCAGTGAAAAGTTGGGGCATTGAATATTTTTAAGACTGAGTTAAAGGTTTTTAATTGACAAGAAAGTCAAAGGGTAAAGGGTATTAGCAGAAAACAGTTGAGGCCAAAATCAGAACATCCATGATTTTATCAAAACGTGGGGAAAAGGCTCAAGGGGGCAGATTAGTCAACTGCTCCAACTTCATATAATTGTATAAGACAGTCTTGCAGAAATAAAATACAATTATTATTGCCAAAACACTGAAAACAAGAGCCTGTCTTTAAATAAGGTAATTATATTACAAAAATAGCATTAGCTTCCCAGTAGTCCAATAGGGGAATGTACTATTGCAGAAATGAAGCATGGTTCATATGTATTCTGTTACCTGAAATAAGTTTTAGAGGTGGATCGCTTGGGAAAGAGAATGGAAAATGCAGTTAATTCTGATCATTACAAATAACTTTTACATTGTATCAATTTCATGTTTGTGCTAAAATGTGAATACTGACAAAATAAAACTGTTCTGATACATAGAATTTCATTGTTTAGACCTCAGTTAACACTTCACTCCCTTGTAGATCACAAAGCTGACAAACTGAGCTTTAAACATCATCAATGACTGAGCTTTCACTGCTTTCTGTGGACGAGGATTCCAAAGGTTAACGACATGCTAAGAGAAAAAAAAATCCACTTCACCTCTATTGTTCAAAGGTTACATTTTAAAACTGTGCTCCCTAGCTCTAGACTCCCCCCAAAATGTGAAACATCCTTTCGGTTTATATCCTGTCAAGCCCCTCAGAATCTTCCTCGTTTCAATAAGATCACATCTAAACTCCAATGAGTATAGGCCCAATGATGTCAACCTATTCTTATAAGGCAACTGTGTATTCCAGGAATCAACTGAATAAACTTTCTCTAATCTGTTTCGATTGCAAGTACATCCCTTCTTAAATAAGGAGATTAAAAGTATATATAGTATTCTGTGGTCTCACCAGTGACCTTGCAGCTATAGTGAGACTTTACAATATTTATACTCCATCTTTAGCAAAAAAGGCCAATCTTCAATTTGCCTTCCTGATTACTTGTATCTGCATGTTTAAACTTCATGTTTCACGAATTCCTCTGAATCTCTCCTTTTAAAAAATAGTCTGCTTTTTTATTCTTACTGCCAAAGTGGACAATCTCACATTTTACCCATGTTGTACATCAGTTGTCAAGCTTTTGATTAATCATTTATCTAATATTCCTTCAAAGATGCTTTGTATCCTCCTCACAATTTAGTTTCTTGTCTATTTTGTTATCATCCAAGTCACTGATATGCATTGTAAACTTTTAAAGCCCTAGCACTAATCTTTGTGGCAGTCCACTAGGTAGGGTTTGTCAGACTGAGAATGATTCATTTTATCCCAATTTCCTGCTTTCTTGTAGTTAGCCAATCCTTTATCCATCTTAATGTATCACTCCAACACTCTCTTGTACCTTATGTGGCACCTATTGAATATTTTTTAGAAAATCAAAAAATTGTAATTACTTTATCCACTTATTTTATTCTATCCTTAAGGAACTCCAATGAATATTTTCCCTTCATACTTCATTAATAATAGATTCTAACATTTTTTTCATGATTGATATTAGTTTAACTGATATTTGGTTCCTGCTCTGTCTTTCTCTATCAGTATCTAGGGAATTCTGAAGGATTACAAGCAATGCATCCACCATTTTGACGACATCTCCTTTCATGCCTCCAGGATGCAGACCATCAATTCCAGGGGACTTATCCCATTAGTTGACTCACTATTTGTTCTCTGGTGATCATGATTATTTTAAAGCTCCTCCTTTCCTTTTGGCTCCTGATAGGTTACTGTTGCTGGGATACTTTTTGTATCTTATACTATGAAAACAGATACCAAATATTTGTTTAAAGTCTCTGCTGTTTCCTTGCTTCCCACTATTAATTCCAAAGTCTCACTCTGCAAGGAAACAAGATTCAGTTTAGGTACTCCCAGTGGGTGTTTCTATTGTCTGCTTTCGTATTTCTTTCTATGTATTTCTTATACCCTAATTGCTCTCATTTTTTTGCTGGTTTCTCATCTTCTGGTCTATCACAAACTTTATAGCATTGTATATTGCTTATATTTCAATTGTCTTAGTTAGCCACTCATTTTCTTGCAGTCTTTCTTTCTCAATTACAGATATCTTTGTTGAGAGTTGATATATCTTTTTAAAATATTTGTCACTGTTTCTGTACTGTGTTACGTTTTAATCAATTTCCCAGTTCGCTTCCACCAACTATTCCTTTCAATTGCCTTTATTTATATATATATTAGAATCGAGATGCAGACACAAATTTCTAACCCTCAAACAAAACATGGTAACTTTATGATCGCTCTAACCCATAGGATCCTTTACTACAAGGTTGTTTGTAACACAGAAGTAGCCCATTAGTCTAACTCGTCTGAACATTACATCTCTGGGTAATCCAAGATGGAGGACGGGAAAAATTTCTGGCTGTAATAGCTACTCCTTTTTTGAGGTATTTTAAGTGCTGGGGGTGATTTCCTTGAATTCCAGGAGCAGCAATTACTGTTTTATATGCTGTTGCATTGTTTTGGAACTTTGGAAAAAAAAAGTCAAAACAACAGCACTTTTAAAAGGGAGAAGAACAGACAAAGGAAGCACATGGTGAGGTCATTGCAGGTGAGAAAGAGAGAAAGAAACTGATACTGCCCTTGCTGTTTGACTTCATATATTGCTGGACATCGGAGTGCGTCTGGGAAAATTAACAAACAGTGAAATTCACAACTGATCTTGGAGGAACTGTTGGGTGAAGTTCACAGCACAGAAGCAGATAAGTGCATTGTTGTTTTAAGTGTGTCCAACAGAAAGTCTGCAGTAGTGAATAGAGTGGGTTCTTTCTTGATTATATGTTTTTGGAGGTATGTCTCTTGTTGAAACTTAAAATATAAGTTTAACCTGGGGCAGTGTTTGTAGAAGAATAAGACGGTGTTATTTTCTGGGTCTGTAGATTGTGAAGAAGCAAAAATGGTCTTGAGTAGAGTGATATGTGCTGCTTGTCAGATGTGGGAGTTTAAAGAGAGTTTAAGGGTTACAGTGGATTATATCTGTCAGAAATGCTGTTGGTTGCGAATCTTATCAGATCAAATGGATTGGTTGGAGAGACAGTTAGAAGCGATAAGGAATTTGCAACAGCAACGGTATGTGATGGATGGCAGTTATAGGAAGGGGGGAAAGTCTCAGATATAGTCACAGAGATGGGTGAACTCCAAGAAAGGTAAGAGAGGTAGGCAGCTAGTGCAGGAGTCTTCTGTGGCTATACCCATTTCAAACAAGTATGTTGCTTTGGAAAATGTAGGGGGTGATGGAGTCTCAGGGGAATGTAGCACAAACAGCCAAGTTTCTGGTATTGAGACTGGCTCTCATGCAACGAGGGGTACGTCAGGTTCCAAGAGATCAATTGTGTTAGGGGATTCTCCAGTCCAAGGTACAGACCAATGTTTCTGTGGCCAGCATCAAAAAATCAGAATGGTGGGTTGCTTCCCTGGTGCCAGGATCAAGCATGTCTCAGAGAGGGTGCAGAATGATCTCACGGGGGAGAGGGGCCAGCAAGAGGTCATTATCCACATTGGAACCAATGACATAGGAAGGGAAAAGGTTGAGAATCTGAAGGGAGATTACAGAGTTAGGCAGAGATTTAAAAAGGAGATCCTCAAGAGTAGTAATATCTGGATTACTCCCAGTGCTACGAGCTAGTGAGGACAGGAATAGGAGGATAGAGCAGATGAATGCATGGCTGAGGAGCTGGTGTATGGGAGAAGGATTCATGTTTTTGGATCATCGGAATCTCTTTTGAGGTAGAAGTGACCTGTACAAGAAGGACAGATTGCACCTAAATTGGAAGGGGACTAATAGACTGGCAGGGAAATTTGCTAGAGCTGCTCAGGAGGATTTAACCTAGTAAGGTGGGGGGGGGGCAGGGAGAGAGTGAGGAAAGAGATCAATCTGAAACTGGTACAGTTGAGAACAGGAGCGAGTCAAACCGTCAGGGCAGGCAGGGGCAAGGTAGGGCTAAGAAATTAAACTGCATTTATATCAATGCAAGGGGCCTAGCAGGGAAGGCAGATGAACTCAGGGCATGGTTCGGAACATGGGACTGGGATATCATAGCAATTACAGAAACATGGCTCAGGGATGGGCAGGAATGGCAGCTTAATGATACAGGATACAAATGCTACAGGAAAGATAGAAAGGGAGGCAAGAGAGGAGGGGGAGTAGCATTTTTGATAAGGGATAGCATTACAGCTGTGCTGAGGGAGGATATTCCCAGAAATACATCCAGGGAAGTTATTTGAGTGGAACTGAGAAATGCGAAAGGGATGATCACCTTATTGGGATTGTATTATAGACCTCCTAATAGTCAGAGGGAAATTTAGAAGCAAACTTATAAGGAGATTTCAGCTATCCGTAAGAAAAATAGAGTGGTTATGGTAGGGGATTTTAACTTTCCAAACATTGACTGGGACTGCCATAGTGTTAAAGGTTTAGATGGAGAGGAATTTGTTAAATGAGTATAAGACAATTTTCTGATTCAGTATGTGGATGTACCTATGAGAGAAGGTGCAAAACCTCACCCACTCTTGGGAAATAAGGCATGGGGGCAGGTGACTGAGGTGTCAGTGGGGGAGTACTTTGGGGCCAGCGACCATAATTGTTTTAGATTTAAAATAATGATGGAAAAGGATACACCAGATCTAAAAGTTGAAGTTCTAAATTAGAGAAAGGCCAATTTTGATGGTATTAGGCAAGAACGTTTGAAAGCTGATTGGGGGCACATGTTCGCAGGTAAAGGGACGGCTGGAAAATGGGAAGCCTTCAGAAATGAGATAACAAGAATCCAGAGAAAGTATATTCCTGTTAAGGTGAAAGGAAAGACTGGTAGGTATTTGGGAATGCTGGATGATGAAAGAAATTGAGGGTATGGTTAAGGAAAAGAAGGAAGCATATGTCAGGTATGGACAGGATAGATCGAGTGAATCCTTAGAAGAGTATAAAGGAAGTAGGAGTACACTTAAGAGGGAAATCAGAAGGGCAAAAAGGGACATGAGATAGCTTTAGCAAATAGAATTAAGGAGAACCCAAAGAGTTTTTACAAATATATTAAGGACAAAAGGGTAACTCGGAAGATAATAGGGCCCCTCAACGATCAGCAAGACGGCCTTTGTGTAGAGCTGCAGAAAATGTGGGAGATACTAAATGAGTATTTTGCATCAGTATTTACTGTGGAAAAGGATATGGAAGAGATAGACTGTAGGGAAATAGATGGTGACATCTTGCAAAATGTCCATATTACAGAGGAGGAAGTGCTGGATGTCTTGAAATGGTTAAAGTGATTGCTGGGCCTCTCGCTGAGATATTTGTACCATTGATAGTCACAGGTGAGGTGCCAGAAGACTGGAGATTGGCTAACGTGGTGCCACTGTTTAAGAAGAGTGATAAGGACAAGCCAGGGAACTATAGACCAACGAGTCTGACCTCGGTGGTGGGCAAGTTCTTGGAGGGAATCCTGAGGGACAGGATGTATATGTCTTTGGAAAGGCAAAGACTGATTAGGGATAGTCAACATGGCTTTGTGTGTGTGAAATCATGTCTCACAAACTTGATTGAGCTTTTTGAGGAAGTCACAAAGAGGATTGATGAAGGCAGAGTGGTAGATGTGACCTATATGGACTTCAGTAAGGCGTTCGACAAGGTTCCCCATGGGAGACTGTTTAGCAAGGTTAGATCTCATGGAATACATGGAGCACTAGCCATTTGGATACAGAACTGACTCAAAGGTAGAAGACAGAGAGTGGTGGTGGAGGGTTGTTTTTCAGACTGGAGGCCTGTGACCAGTTGAGTGCCACAAGAACTGGTGCTGTGTCCTGTACTTTTTGTCATTTGCATAAATGATTTGGATGCGAGCATAAGAGGTACAGTTAGTAAGTTTGCAGATGACACCAAAATCGGAGGTATAGTGGAAAGCGAAGAGGGTTACCTCAGATTATAACAGGATCTGGACCAGATGGGCCAATGGGCTGAGAAGTGGCAGATGGAGTTTAATTCAGATAAATGCGAGGTGCTGCATTTTGGGAAAGCAAATCTTAGCAGGACTTATACACTTAATAGTAAGGTCCAAGGGAGTGTTGCTGAACAGAGAGACCTTGAAGTGCAGGTTCATAGCTCCTTGAAACTAGAGTCGCAAGTAGACAGGATACTGAAGAAGGCGTTTGGTATGCTTCCCTTTATTGGTTCGAGTATCGAGTACAGGAGTTGGGAGTTCATGTTGCGGCTGTACAGGACATTGGTTAGGCCATTGTTGGAATATTGCGCGCAATTCTGGTCTCCTTCCTATCGGAAAGATGTTGTGAAACTGAAAGGGTTCAGAAAAGATTTACAACGATGTTGCCAGGGTTGGAGGATTTGAGCTATAGGGAAAGGCTGACCAGGCTGGGGCTGTTTTCCTTGGAGCATTGGAGGCTGAGGGGTGACCTTATAGAGGTTTACAAAATTATGAGGGGCATGGATAGGATAAATAGGCAAAATAGGCAAAGTCTTTTCCCTGGGGTGGAGGAGTCCAGAACTAGAGGGCATAGGTTTAGGGTGAGAGGGGAAAGATATAAAAGAGACCTAAGGGGCAACATTTTCGCACAGAGGGTGGTACGTGTATGGAATGAGCTGCCAGAGGAAATGGTGGACACTGGTACAATTGCAACATTTAAGAGGCATTTGGATGGGTATATGAATAGGAAGGGTTTGGAGGGAAATTGGATGGGTGCTGGCAGGTGGGACTAGATTGGGTTGGGATATCTGGTCGGCATGGACAGGTTGGACCGAAGAGTCTGTTTCCATGCTGCACGTCTCTAGGACTCTATTTATGATCCACATGAGACTCCCATCACTCTAATGCATCTAGACCCGCCTGCATATCGTCTTCTTGCTTTCTTCCCCACGTAATTATCCAGCTTCCCAGTAATAGCACCAATGAAATCCATCCAAACTATTCTTTTTGGTGGCAAGTTCCACATTCTAACCACTCTCTGGACAAAGAAGTTTCATCTGAATTCTTGGTTTTGTTTGGTAACTGTATTGTAGGTATAAATGCTTGATATAAAAACTCAAAAGTGAAATTAACACATTTTTCTGCCTTCAGGAGAGGAGGGAAGAAGCTAAGAAAAGAAACAGCTCGGAGTACATGGAAGACAGAAATTGCTAGATTTCTAGTAACTGAAGCCATTAAGGGATACGGGGATAGTGTGGTAAAATGGAATTGAGGCAGGCGATTAACCATGATTTACTTGAATGACAAAGCAGACTCAGGGGGCTCAACAATATCAGTACATTAAAAATAAGTCACTGCTGTAAACAATGGGTCAGAAAACTATTAATTAGATACTCTAGTTGAACTTTCACATTGTTTTGTCTTAATTTGAACACAGTAATAATATTACTGCAATGTCAGTTTCATGTCTGAAAGCTTATGAACATTGAATGCAAAAGTCAATTTCACTGTCTAATCACTTGGCATGAAAACACGACAAAACCTGATACCCATGTTATCAATCAGTCCACTTGTAAAAAAGTTGAAAACATGAAAGAAACCTTTTTAAATCTTTCACATCTTGGTACAGAATATTTAGAGGTGCTTTGCTTTTACACATAGAAAAAGATCTCCAGCTGAAAAGAAGGGTTTTCAGAGCTATGCAGATGAGGATTGACAAGTTGTTTTAATGAAGTGGACAGGAGGCTGTAAAGGACATCAAGGGAAAGGGCTTCAAGGAAAATCAATATTGTTTTCAGGGCAGCCAGCAGTGACATTTCACTCAATAATGTTTTGCCAGACAAGACTAGTGCCATAAATTGTTATAACAGCACCATTCTACAGACACATTAGGATTTCTGAGATAATTTCAAATCTGTCTGTCTGTCAATATATACTGAGGGGAATTAAGATAATTTTCTAATTATTTATTCAAGGCTGATACCAAAGGCAAGCAAGTCAGAAATGTTAGTCGACATAGGAAATGACCTATACAGACTGTTGAATCTGGCAGCTTAATTTCCACTGAAGAGAGAAAATTGAGGTCACTAAGAGAAACTAATGTGATAGTCTCTTTTGTTACTGCATGCAACATTGTGTAGTGGAGACAAGTGTAATAAATGGGGGTTATGCAGAGGGCAGAGCCACATCAGTGAATCGAGAAGAGTGTCAAACCATCATAATGAGCAAGTTAGACAACGGACAGCCAGTGGACGTGATTTGTTTGGATTTCCAGAAGGCCTTTGACAAGTTGCAGCATAGGAAGCTACTAAAAGAGATGAGTCAATGGTGTTAGGGACAAGATATTGCCATGGATAGAGGATTGGCTGACTGACAGAAAGCAGAGAGTAGGGGTAAAGGGGTCTTTTTCAGGATGACAGACAGTGACTAGTGAGGTTCCATAGGGACCAGTGTTGGAACCTCAACTATTTTTGTTATACAATAATGATTTGGATAAAGGAACTGGGGGCATTGTTACTAAGTTTGCAGATGAGACAAAAATAGGTGGAGGGACAGATAGTTTTAAGGAAGCAAGGAGAGTCCAGAAGGATTCGGACAGGCTAGCAGTGTGGGCAAAGAAGTTGCAGATGGAATACAATTTGGGAAAGTGTGAAGTTATGCACTTTGGTAGGAAGAAAGGGGCATATTTTCTAAATGTGGAAAGGCTTTAGAAATCTGAAGCACAATGAGACTGAGACTTCCTAGTTCAGGATTCTCTGAAGGATAACATGTAGGTTTAGTAGACAGTAAGAAAGGCAAATTCAATGTTGGTATTAATTTCGAGAGTGCAGAATACAAGAGCAGAAATGTACTACTGAGGCTGCATAAGGATCTGGTCAGACCACATTTGGAATATTGTGAGGAGATTTGGACCCCATATCTAAGGAAAGATGTGTGGCCTTGGAGGGGGTCCAGTGGAAGTTTATAAGATTGATCCCAATGTTGAACGGTTGTCATATTAGGAGTGGTTGAGGACTCTTGGTCTGCACTGGATTGGATTTAGAAAGATGAGAGATGATTTCATTTCAACTTACAGAATACTGAGAGGCCTGGATGAAGTGATGTGGAGAAGATTTTATAGAAAATGGATAGATAAATAGAAAATGGACATCTGTACTTTCAGAAAAGCAACTGTTCCATGCACTGCATGTTTAAAAACTCTTCCCTGACAGCAAAATGGAATAGTATATTCAAGTGAAAAAAGGCTTCTGCAGGATGTCAGCATTTCAAGTGAAATGCATTTTTCCATGCTGTGCACTGAATTTGACAATAAAGATGGCAAATGAATAAATTGCACTATTTTAATATGTAGCTCTTCCTGCCACAGGTGCACAGCAATATCAAGGATGAATGGGTTGCAAAAGGCACTGTGTGAGAGGATGGTGAGCAAAATAGTGGAATGAGCAGGAGCTCGCGCAGACTGTATGCCCCTGTGGAGGGCAGGTGAAGCAATGTGAAATGAAGGAAACGTTTAACTGTGGCCAACCTCATGCAATGTCTAGGTGCCTACCGCTATCTCAAACTTCAGGCACTCCTTGGCACTGTGCAAAGCTCACATGCATTCCCTATCATAAACAGTCATGAATTTTCTGACTCAGCTGAGGAGAGGTGATTCTCAGCATGAGTGTGAATTGTTGGTACAGTAAGGGATAATTGGGAGGTGGTGGACATATGTAGGAAAGGAAGGAAGAGCAGATATTGTGCCAGATATAAGAAAGGCTATAAGTTTTAAGAGCGAAAAGGAAGTCCATCGAAAGCATGACATATTTCAGCTTTCTTGGATTGTTTAACCAGCCCATGGGAATCCTTTATGAGATACTGAAGCAGAGGATCCGAAAAAAGATGATTTGATTACAACAGATATAACAATACTGCATCAGATGTTTGCCTTTCTCCTTGAGAGCCACTTGCTGCAGATATAGTCTGAGGCAAGAGAAGTGTGCAGCTGATAAGCTAAATGTTTACAGGGTCACTTCCTTCTACCGTGAACCTCAGCTGTTGAGGACAATTGTCTCAAGATACAATCAGCCACTGCCACTCCTCATGAGGCTGCTCCTTATGCCCTGACTGAACAATATTTGGAACCCTAATGCCAAAAGATAGGTCTGATAGAGAAACGATATACTTGGCACAAGGGTTCACACATGTATGGTGTAGCAGGGAATAAGGTGACCCTTATCATTCAGCTTCCACTCCTTCCCATTAAGGCTTGCTCATAGTTGACTCTAAGGCATGCGTGAAAGGATCTGAATATAAAAATGCTGTAAATACACCAGCATTGTTCTTCTTGCTACCTTTGCTGCACTTACATTGTTATTTATTTCCTTGGTGTTATTGTTGCTGGGAAATAAATCTGTTCATTTTGCATTGATGGGATTAATTTTCATGTTTTCCACTCTGATTTGTGGGTTTGGCCAGTCTAGTTGGCTCGGTGACAGGTATGAGATGCAGAACAATGTCAAAAGCATGGGTTTAATCCTTGTGCTGGCAGTGATAATTCATAGAGCCTCTGACTCCTTGCCTTGCCTCACACTTGCAAAGTCGTGTCCCTTAAGCTATATGTAACCAACTGTCTTTCTCTAACAGAGTCAAACAGCATGAAAACTGACCCTTTGGTCCAATTAGTCCATGCCGACCATATTCCCAAACTAAACTAATCCATCTGCTTGCACTTGGCCCCATTCCTCCAAATCTTTCACATTCATGTACTTATCCAAATGTCCTTTTAACATTGTGACTGCACTGTTTCCACCACTTCCTCTAACAGTTCATTCAACACACTTACCACTCTGAAAAAAAGATTGCCCCTCATGTCATTTTTAAATCCTTACTCTCTCAGAGCAAGATTGTGGACTGTAATTACCCCCTGTCAAATAATTCTGGGAGAAATAGTTTACCCTTGAATAATGTTTAATGCTAAAGGTTACAAGTGTTGCTCTTATTAGAGGTTGTTTTTGGTAAAAATGGAAAATAAAGGTTGCAGAAGGCTATTTAGCTCTTTGAGTCGGATCTACATTTCATTATGATCATGGCTGATCATCCAACTCGCTAGTCTATTCATGCTTTTCCTCCAAATCCTTTCATCCCTTTAGTTCCAAGTGCTGTATCCAACTCCTTGAAATCATACAATATTCTAGCCTTTACTGCTTTCTGTGATAGCCAACTCCACAGGCTCATCACTCTCTTGGGGAAAGAGTTTCTCCTCAGTTTATTCCTCAATGGTTTACCCAGTATCCTTAAAGTGCGACTCCTGATTCTTGACTCCCCTGCGTTGGGAACATCCATCCTGCATCTAAGCTGCCTAGTCCTGTTAGAACTTTCCAGGTTTCTAAGAAAACCCCTCATATTTTTCTAAATTCCAGTATAGATACTTCTAACAGATTTAACTGTGAAGTACACCTTATAAATCAGCCCCGCCATCCTAGAAATCAGACTGGTCAACTTTTGCCACACTCCTTGCATAGCAAGAATATCCTTCCTCAGATAAGGAGACCAATACCACACTCAATATCCTATGTGTGATCTCACCAAAGCCCTGTATAATTGCAGCAAGATGTCCTTGAAAAGGTTGTGGATTAAAGATTGTGGAAGGTTGAGTGCAGATTTCTTGGAGGATGTGGGCTAGATATAATAGAAATATTGGCAGACACATTAAAAATCATTATATTGTCACCAAGAGACTAGATTTCATTTGAAAATTATAAATTTCTATTGAATTCGAAATTGACCATCTACCCTGGTGGAATTCAATTAGATGATCTGTTGACATTGCCACTATGCCACCAACTCTCCATCAGTTTACTGCTTTTAATTAAAACTAAATGCCCAATTGTCAGCAAAGGAGATAGTTTGTTTTAAAAGTAATACAAGACATGACTGTCGAGTTGATTACCTCAAACCAGTCTTACCACTATTGCTCAGTTCACATGCAATGGAGCAATGCATTTTCACTGTAAAATATCTTTTATTAAGAAGGTCATACAGTACTTTATGCCAATAATTCTTTTAATTTTCATCTGCAATAACTTGTTGAACATTCTTTGAACTGTTGCACAATAAATTTCCACTATCATTATAAATCTCGCCTTTCCTTCTGTTTTTGCATCATTAATGGGAATATTCGATTAACTTATTCAGAGTCTCTGAATATCTTGATTCTGCTGCTGCACTGGTGTCTTCCTTGTGACAGCTCTTAAGAATGTAAGTGGGGGAGGGGTGGCTGAGAAGTGCATGGCATGACTAATAACCCCAGCAAAATCCAGATTGAGATCCTCCATGGTCCATTGTCAAATCACCAGCCAGATTAAGAATCATACTTCCTGCAACAACAATTTGTATTCCTGTAACCCTTTCAATACAATAAACTGTCCCAAGGCAATTGCACAAGAGCAAAATTAAGGCAAAAATTCATGCTGAGAGAGATCCGGTAATATTGGGGCAGATGGTCAAAGGCTTTGTCTTAGGTTTCATGGAAAGTATTAGCGGAAGAAAGATTAGCAATCTATTGAGGTTTAAGGAAGGAATTCTTAGGGGCTAGTCAGCAAAAGGCATAGTCAACAGTATTGAGACTAATATTGGGAATGTTCAGCAGGGAATATTGGGAAAGTTGAGTGCAGATTTCTTGGAGGATGTAGGGCTAGATATAATAGAAATATTGGCAGACAAAGTCAAGGTGGCACTTGGAAACAAGGATGAAGAATCTAAAGTCAAGACATGGAGTTGGTTAATTTTACAGAGGTAGGTATAAATGATCTTACTGTTGGGACCAATGTGTGATCGGAAGCTCATCTCAGGGTTAATTATGAGACAGGTCTGTTCATCCAGTACTATGTAGCAAATAAGCAATCTGAGAAATCAGTGATAATGGAGGAGTTGAGGGAGCTGGAAGCAGGTTAGAGCTGGTTACATGTGAAAACTGTTGTTGTACTTTCAGATGACATTTGCAAAGTTTGTGAAGGTTTGTAACTCAGGTTGAGGTTTAGGGTGTAGGTTTGCTCACTGAGCTGTAGGTTTGATATCCGATGACATTGCTAAGGGGCAGAGTGTAGATGTTAAATAGGAAGAGACTGCTGGAGAACACCAGAGGTAAAGGTGTGAGAATAGGAAGGCAAGAACAAGAGAAGGTTTACCTTTTATCTTTGCCACATGGAAAGTATTTTGTGACAATGTTAAGAACTGTTTTGGTTATAGGCCAGGGGTGAAAATGTATGCGGAGGGAATCAAATCTGGAGCTGAATGGATTTGGAAGGCAATAATACATTCAAAGGTGTTTAGATATAGAATAGTTGGAGATGGATAGGTAGTTTACAAGGATATTGAAATCCAGGATTTTTTTTGAGGAGAGGTATGATAACAGTAGGCCACAATGATAGTGAGGTCAGGGTGGGATGAGGAGAGAAAAGAGAGAAACTAGAGAAAGGAGGCAGTGGTGTAATGGGTAAATCCCTGGACTAGTAATCCAAAGGCCTAGGCTAATGTCTTAGGATCGTGAGTTCTATTTCACCAATGGCACATGATTATAATTCAATAAAATTTGATCTGCTTACAATAGCAATGGGCAAAGATAGTGCATATGGAAGGGAAAGAGATATAACTGGGGGAAAGGCAATTATGATGCGATTAGGCAAGATTTAGGTTGCATAAGATGGAGAAAGAAACTGCAGGGGATGGACACACTTGAAATGTGAGCTCATTCAAGGAACAGCCACTGTGGGTCCTTGATAAGCATACACCTATCAGGCAGGGAGGTAGTTGTTGAGAGAGGGAGCCATGGTTTACTAAAGAAGTTGAAACTCTTGTCAAGAGGAAGAAGAAGGTCTATGTGTGGATGAGGCGTGAAGGCTCAGTTAGGGGGCTTGAGAGTTATAAGTTAGCCAGAAAAGATCTAAAGAGAGGGCTACGAAGAGCCAGGAGGAGACATGAGAAGTCTTTGGTGGATAGGATCAAGGAAAACCCTAAGTCCTTCTATAGGTATATCAGAAACAAAAGTATGACTAGAGTAAGATTAGGGCCAATCAAGGATAGTAGTGGAAAGTTACGTGTGGAAATAAAAGTATGACTAGAGTAAGATTAGAGCTATTCAAGGATAGTAGTGGAAAGTTATGTGTTGAATCTGAGGACATGGGGAAGCACTTAATGAATACTTTTCATCAGCATTCACATCAGAAAAGGGCAATGTTAGTGAGAATACGGAGAGACAGGCTACAAGGTTTGATGGGATTGACATTGAATTTTTAGCAATTTTGGAAGATCTGAAAATAAATAAGATCCCTGGGGTGGATGAGATTTATCCTCAGATTCTCTGGGAAGCCAGGGAGGAGATTGCAGAGTCTTTGGCTTCAATCTTTATGTCATCATTGTTGACAGGAGTAGTGCTAGAAGACTGGAGGACAGCAAATGTTGTTCCCTTGTTTAAGAAAGGGAGTCGGGACCACCCTGGTCATTGTAGGCCAGTGAGCCTTACTTTGGTTGTGGGTAAGGTGTTGAAAAAGGTTATAACAGATAGGAATTATAATAATCTGGAAAGGAATAATTTGATTAGAGATAGTCAACATGGTTTTGTGAAGAGTAGGTCGTGCCTCATTAACCTTATTGACAAAAAAGTTGGATGAAGGTAATATGGTTGATGTTGTGTATATAACCTTCAGTAGAGCGTTTGATAAGGTTTCACATGGTAGGCTATTGCACAAAACACGGAGTTTCGGGATTGAAGGTGATTTAGCAGTTTGGATCAGAAATCGGCTAGCTGAAAGAAAACAGAGGGTGGTGGTTGATGGGAAATGTTCATCCTGGAGCTCTGCTACTAGTGGTGTGCCACAAGGATCTGTTTTGGGACTAATGCTGTTTGTCAGTTTTATAAATGATCTGGATGTGGGTGTAGAATGTTGGGTTAGTAAATGTGCGGATGACACTAAGGTAGGCAGTGTTGTGGATAGTGCCAAAAGATGTTATGGGTTACAGAGGAACATAGATAAGATGCAGAGTTGGGCAGAGGAGTGGTAAATGGAGTTTAACACAGAAAATTATGAGGTAGTTCACTTCGTAGGAAATAACAATAATGTAGAGTACTAGGCTAATGGTAAAATTCTGAGGTAAATTTCTGAGTTCCACCGCAGGAACTGTAAAACCTGTGCCCACACCTCCTCCCTCACCTCTATCCAAGGCCCTAAAGGAGCCTTCCACATCCATCAAAGGTTTGCTTGCACATCCACTAATATCATTTATTGTATCCGTTGCTCCCGATGCGGTCTCCTCTACAGTGGGGAGACTGGGCGCCTCCTAGCAGAGCGCTTTAGGGAACATCTCCGGGACACCCAGACCAATCAACCACACCACCCCGTGGCCCAACATTTCAACTCCCCCTCCCACTCTGCCGAGGACATGGAGGTCCTGGGCCTCATTCACCGCCGCTCCCTCACCACCAGACGCCTGGAGGAAGAACACCTCATCTTCCGCTTCGGAACACTTCAACCCCAGGGTATCAATGTGGACTTCAACAGTTTCCTCATTTCCCCTTCCCCCATCTCACCCTAGTTCTAAACTTCCAGCTCAGTAACTGTCCCCATGACTTGTCTGGACTTGTCCTACCTGCCTATCTCCTTTTCCACCTATCCACTCCACCCTCTCCTCCCTGACCTATCACCTTCATCCCCTCCCCCACTCACCCATTGTACTCTATGCTACTCTCTCCCCACCCCCACCCTCCTCTAGCTTATCTCTCCACGCTTCAGGCTCACTGCCTTTATTCCTGATGAAGGGCTTTTGCCCGAAACATCGATTTCGAAGCTCCTTGGAAGCTGCCTGAACTGCTCTGCTCTTCCAGCACCACTAATCCAGATAATGGTAAAATTCTCTCTAGATTAACAGAGAGACCTCGGTGTCCTGGTGCATAAATTCCTGAAAGGTAGATAGAGCTGTTAAGAAGGCATATGGTGTGTTGGCATTTATTGATAGGGGGATTGAGTTTCGGAGCTACAAGGTCATGCTTCAGCTGTGCAAGACATTGGTAAGGCCACACCTGGAATATTGCATACAGTTCTGGTCACCGCATTATAGGAAGGATGTGGAAGCTTTGGAAAGGGTTCAGAGGAGATTTATGAGAATGTTTCCTGCTTTGGAAGGAAGGTCTTATGAGGAAAGGCTGAGGGAACTGAGTCTGTTTTCGTTGGAGAGAAGAAGGTTGAGAAGTGACTTAATCGAGATGTATAAGATAATCAGAGGGTTAGATAGGATGGACAGATGGTGAAGGCTAACACGAGGGACATAGCTTTAAGTTGAGAAGTGATAGATTTAGGACAGATATTAGATGTAGTTTCTTTACTCAGAGAGTAGAAGGGATGAGGAACGGCCTACCTCCAACAGTAGTAGACTAGCTGACATTAAGGGTATTTAAATGGGCATTGGACAAATATATGGATAATAATGGAATGGTGTAGATTAGATGGGCATTAAATTAATTTCACAGATCAGCACAGCACTGAGGGCCAAAGGGCCTGTACTGCGCTGTAACGTTCTACGTTTTAAAATCAGGAATTGAGGGCTCTTGTGATACAATGATAGTATCCCTACCTCTCAGCCAGGCGACCCAGTTTCATGTCACACCTGCTCTAGTGGTGTGTAGTAACATCTCAGAATAGGTTGATTCAAAAATATTTAAAATCTGGAATTTGAAAAATGATGGCTTAATGATTACTATTGTTGTTTGTTGTAAAAAACTGTCTGATTCATGAAGGAAATCTCCCATCCTTACCTGGTCTCGTCTATAAGTGACTCCAGAACTACAGTTCTGTGGCTGACTCTGAGCTGCCCCCTGGGTAATAAATGCTGACCTAACCAGTGAATCCTATGTCCTATGAACGATTAGGAAAAAAATGTAAGGGTTCAGGACAAGGGCTGAGGAACCTTTAGAAGATGTTTTGTCCATCTTTAGAAGATGATTTGGGTGAAGGGATTAAACTGCAAAAAGTAACTTTTCACATGTTCTCAATCTTAGTGACAAAGAAGTCAATAAGGTATCTTCCAACTTATTGTTGGAAGTAAGGCTGGAAGACACAGGGAAGAAAAGACTTTCAGAACATGGTCAGTGGTGGAGAAAAAAGCTGGAATTGTCTTTGCATTTCAGGATGATCCTGGAATAATGAACATGTCTTGTAGATGAAGGGAACAACTGTGAAATACACAGAAGGTCACCATGTGCATCAGCATTTTTCTAGATGATTACCACAAAACATGCCAACTAATCTGGGCTCCAGAAGTGTGAGTTAAGCATCCTCCTGTTCTGGTTTTTGGCTCCTGCACACAAGTGTGTGTATTTGTACTTTTCCTTTGCTGTGTCATTTGTGACACAAAGGGTATAATCTGAAATGGTTTTAGCAGGCACACTGTGACACCTTATACTCCATTCTGCTTCTCTCCTGTTGAACAAGTGTAAAATGACCAAGATTTAAAGTGCCTTCAGTAGCACAAGCTGGAAGCCCTGCAAGGTAGGATATTCTTATCCTGTAGAATGCAGTCACTGGGTAATGCTGCAATGTCACCAGTGCCTGTTCGAAAGGAACCACATGAACAGAAGTTGAGGCCTGTGGTAAATCTTATGGGCACTATCAAGGCTTTATTGGAGATAGCGTCTTGACACTGACATTTTCTTAGTGTGTATCAACATTTATTGGTTACTTCCTTATTGAATGACAGTCTGTGAAAACACAGCTCTTCCGATATTGTTTCAAACAATCTTCTCTCCTTGTAAGCTTAGTGAAATGGAAGGATGGTTGCAGTGTTCATACAGAAAGTTTATAGGGAACCTGGCCTCCAACCTGGAACCTCTGCATCAACTCGTAAAAAGGGTCAGCCTTGGAAATGGTCACGTAGTCAAGCCAAAGCTTTCAGGTAAGTGAAAAAACAGCTATCATCCTCTAAAATGTTGGAACACTTTGAGCCCAAGTGAGATCTGGTATTGACATGCAATACCACACCGTAAGGCACTAGAATGGTATTAGCTCACAGGTGACCCAATGGAGAGGAAGGCTCAATAGCAAACAGGACTTTGTCTAATGCAGGGTGTCAACATGCCCAAATAGAGAAGGAAGGTTTGGTGGTCATATTTGGAGTCAAGAAGTTCCACCAATACCTACGGAGGTAAATTTGTAGTAATAACAGACCACAAACACCTGCTAGGCCTACTTAAAGAGTGCCACACATAGCTTCAGGCCAAATTCAGTTGTAGACTCTAATACTATGTGCGAATTTTATAAGTTGGAAAACCATCCAGGAGGCCAAGTAACAAATGTGGATGTTTTGAACTGCCTCCCGCTGGCAGCTACACCACCGGTGGTACCTCTGCTGGAAGAGTCTGTAATTTAAATTTTCTAGACACGCTTTCAGTTACAGTTGACAATATCAAACTTTGGATGCAGATCCAGTCCTGGCAAAACTGGAAGAGCTGGTAGTGATAAGGGTAACCAAAGGGCCATTGCAACCAGAATTAAAACTTTCGGAACCTGGAAAGACTAGATCATGGTAGAGGACAGCAGATCATCATGGAGAGCAAGAGTGATTGTCCCAAGCAAAGGTCACCACCAGATTCTAGCTGAATACTACCAGCGTTTCCAAAACAAAGATGTTGTCGAGGAGTTATGTCTGGTGGCCAGGTTTGAATGCAGACATAGCCATGTTGGTGGGGCAGTGCCAAAAATGCCAACAAGGACAAAACTTACCACCAGCATTTCCCTCACACTTGTGGGAATGTCTGGATAATCCCTGGACTCAGTAACACATTGCATGCCCTTTCATGGGCTCAATGTTCTTAGTCACTGTGGATGCCCACGCAGAGTGGCTAGACATGCATAAAGTTCACTTTAATAACAGGGGCAATGATAGAAAACTGCCTGCATCTTGTTGGGCCGAAGGGCCTGTTTCCACACTGTAGGGAATCTAATCTAACCTAATCTTGCGCAATACACAGATGCCTGGAAATATTAGAAACAGATAATGGGCCATTGTTTACCCGCAGGGAATTTGAGCATTTCCTAAAGTTGAATGGCATTTGACATATAAGGACAACTCCATAACATCCATCATTCAATGGTCTGGCAGAAAGAGCAGTCCAAACTTTGAAGGCAGACCTACAGCTTCTCTAGATACCAAACTGTTCCTGGTCCTATTTGATTACAGGACCACCCCTTATGCAAGTACATAGACAGCTCCAGCAGAGTTGCTAACGGGGAGATGACTCACATCAGGTTAAAACTGACCTTCCTGGGATGAATGTGAAACAACATCAGAAATGCCAATGCTGGGCACAAGATACCGCTAAGCGAGAGAGACACTTCAGGAGACAAAGTTTGATATAGGAACCACAGGAACGGCCCTACATGGGGTAAGAGGCATGGTCAATGTGAGGTCAGATCTAGTGAAAAGTCTGGATAGATGCAGCTGTACTGAATAAGTACATGGATGACATGAAATCTGCAAACTCACAATCGGTGTGGGATCAAACCTACCCTGATCCTCAGAAAACTCAGAAAGGTTGGCAGCACCCATGGGTTCTCCCTCTCTGTGAAGCATTGAAGATACCTCAGAAAGGGAGACAGACAGGGTGGATATTGTCTCCTCAATGCTTCGCTGCCTGAAAAGAAAACAAATTTCTTCCAAGACACTCCAAGTATAAGAAGCAAGCTACTGTTCATTATATGCCACCTGTACCTGAGGCAGGGTCCGAGGAACTTGACCCAGTGCTAAAATGCCCCAGGAAGAGCCACAAGAAAAAGAACCAGCCTATGCCCTCATTCTCATGGATGTATACTGATTATAATGAGGTCAGTAAGGTGGACTTGTGAGGGAGCTAGCTGTCTGTGAGGGAGCTGGATCAGTGTCAAGGATTTTCCACATGTAAATAAAGGGTGGCTTGGTGACAGGATACTGGCTTGTGTGGAGTTACTTCACTGGTGGTACAATCAAACTGGTCAGCCTCTCCCCTTGGAGAAAGGGAGGACTGCAGATCAGAGTTGGAAAGTGTGGTGCTGGAAAAGCACAGCTCGTCAGACAGTACCTGAGGAACAGGAGAGTCGACATTGAGCATGTGCTCTTCATCAAGAATGAATCAGATTTCCTGAAGAGCTTATGCTCAAAATGTCGACTTTCCTGCTCCTCAGATGCTGCCTGACCGGCTGTGCTTTTCTAGCACCACACTTTTTGACAGCTTTGCCCTTGGTGGTTCACTCAACAGACCCGTACTCTTTGCTCCTTTTCATCATCAGCAGTAGAACACCAAGTGGATATACAATGTCTTTGGAATATTAAGACAGCTTTGAGAGAGACTCAGGAATAACTATTCGCATGCTGGAAAGAAAACCTACAGCTTTGCAATTCCCTTTCTGGATGTCTATAGTTTACTGTCATCTGAAAGCCATACATCATGCTATTAAATGGGTCTTTATGAGAAGAGGGTCCTTATTATCCCTAACGTTTGTAGCAAAAATTATATTCATCAATGTCAAATATCAGGCACTTACATTGTTGTAATAAATTTCAAAGGAGAGCTTCAAGGTGAGAAGATGACTTTTATTCCAACTTAGGTGATGCTAATACTGGTGGAGTGGTGAAAATATTCAGCAATTTGTGGAAAGTCAAAATTCACAGCATACCTCTTATTTACCACAAATTGCAACAGTTTGTGAATCAGTAATAGTGATGAGTAATGATTTTCCCAACAATTTCTGGCCCAATGCCACAGTCAGTTTATTCCTTACTCCAAGAAAATGCGCCAAGCTGCTTAATCACAAATGCGTGTGAAAATGTGAAATGCAAAGTAAGTTTGCAAATGTAACCTCTGCAATGTAGATTCAACCTTTGTATTGGTGTTACCCAAGTACTAAACGTGGATATCCTTGATTGATTTTCACAGCTTTAAAGTAGGAGCAATTGGTCTACAATAAATCTCAGCTGATGCGTCAGAGGAATGCATGAAATATTTTCCAAGTATTCTGCTCTGAGTCATACTTCACACATCTATTATCCACACACTTTTATCTTAGAGACCATGCCTTTTTACTGTGGACTGAAATGAGAAAAAAAAAACTGTTCTAAAAACCAAGGATGCCTTGAAGGTGGTCTGTAACCTTTGAAAACAAATAACATGAGACTCATAAATGTGGAGGTGCTGGTGTTGGACTGGGGTGGGCAAAGTCAAATATTTTTGGTGTTGTGTGATTTTTAACATTCACACATGGTAAGTGCCTATGACAAAACTTGTGTTCAAGCAGTAGGTTACAGACAAGCTGGAACTGAGGGGTGTGTACAAATGGAGAATTACTGAGCAATAAATAGCTGATTGGTGACCAATTAATGATAGCAAAGGCCCTTTGCCTGCCAACAACTATGAGCTTGGTTCTCAGGCAGCTGAACAGCTTGTGGCTGTGGACAAGGTACAGACAAACCTACAGATCTCCATCAACTCAAGAGATTTCTCTGTATTCTGCAGTAAAAAGTTACTTGAAGAAAACCAGTTAGTCTTCCTATAGCAATTGCTGTAAGTTGTGACTTTTAATGAATGAATCAGAGATCTTTACTAGTGTGAACCAGTCACACGGTAACTCCTGAAAAAGCAGAGAAAACGTCTGGGAAAGGAAGACTGAGAAAGTAGTGTTCTCATCAGTCCAAGAATCAGCTGAGCAGACCATGTGAACAGGAACTCCTGAACTGCTTTCCTAGTCTTTCCTTCCCCTCATGACACCCATAATGTTTTCCTCAATATTTTTCTGTAAGAGGGAATTTATAAGGGATTTAAGTTTTAACTAGGAGATTTGTAGGCCGGCATTTCATAATTGCTTACCAGTGGTTCATTTTCTTTCAATGAATAGTAATTCTTGTTATGTATAGGAACCTGGTCCACAACTTTTGTCAACCTCGGTGTGAAAGTCAGGTTAAATGGGGAATTCTGCATACTTTTAAAATTCTTTAATTTTTGTAATGACCCCAAGAATAATTGGCTTTGATTTCCACTGCACTGTCCTAGTAAGACATAAAAAGTATTAAGATGGTCGACAAACATCAACATTCTATCTACCTCCTATCTACCATGGGAATTTACCGCTGCTATACTAACTGCTGTGTACATATCGCCACAAGCAAAGGTTGAGGAAGCTCTGGATATGCCGGACTCCACCACGAACACCCTGAGGCCCTGTTTATTGTAACTGGCGACTTCAATCAAGCCTGAGGGAGATGTTGCCCAAGTACCACCAGAACATCCCCTGCCCCACTGGGGGGCCTGAATATTTTAGACCACTGCTACACCAAAGTTACCTACCACTCCATCCCCCCGCCCTCATTTTGGGAACTCCAACCATAATGCCATGCTTCTTCTCCCGGCTTACAGGCAAAAGCTCAAGCAGGAGACCCCCTCATGGATACAGGTCCAGTGCTGGTCGGAGAAGGCAGAGGATCAATTCCGGTGCTGTCTGGATTCGGCTGATTTGGGCCATGTTCAAACAGTCCGCAGGCACCTTGAATGAGTACACCACCACCGTCACAGACTTTATCAGCAAATGTGTGGAGGACTGCATACCGAAGAAGTCAATCCAGGTGTTTCCCAACAGGAAACCTCGAATGAATCAGGATACATAGAACCTGCTAAAAACCAGGGGTGAGGTCTTCAGATCAGGAGACCCACTCAAATGTAAGGAATCCAAGTCTGACTTTCGCAGAGCCATTAAGACAGCCAAGGACCAATACTGATCCAAACTAGAGACCCAGACAGACACCTGGCGAGTATGGCAAGGATTGAATGACATCACAGGTTCGATAAAGAGACAGTGCAAGATAACAGACCATGACACATCCGTCCCGGATCGTCTCAACACCTTCTATGCTCACTTTCAGCAGAATTTCGTCGGAGAGGTAACACCTATTCTGACAAGTCCTGACGAACCTATCCCAATAGTCACTGCATCAGAGGTCAGATCAGTTTTCCTTCGTGTGAATCCAAGGAAAGTGATGGGACCAGACAGAGTACCAGGCCGTGCACTCAGACCATGCACAGATCAATTGGCAGAGGTCTTCACAGGCATCTTCAACCTCTCCCTGTAGCAGGCCACTTCCCTGCCTGTTTCAAGAAGGCTAATGTAATCCCTGTGCCTAAGAAGGCTCATGCAGCATGTCTCAATGACTACCGCCCAATGGCCCTAACTTTGGTGGTCATGAAGTGCCTTGAAAGGCTGGTCATGGCATTAATAAACTCGAGCCTCTCCACTACTCTTGACCCACTCCAATTTGGCTATTGGAGCAACAGATCCATGTCAGATGCCATATCACTTGCCTTTCACTCCTCCCTGGAACATCTTTACACCAAGAATAGCTAACTAAGAATCCCACTCATTGACCACACACCAGCCTTCAACACTAATATCCCCTCAAGACGGATTACTAAACCTAGTGATCTCGGACTAAGCCCCACTCTCTGCAACTGGATCCTCAGTTTCTTGATGCACAGGCCACAATCAGTGAAGATTGGGGACAATATTTCATTCTCATGAACACTCGACACTGGAGCACCCCATGGGTGCATACTCAGCCCCCTTCCGTACTCACTGTATCCCCATGACTGTGTCGCCAAATACCAGACTAATGCCATTTACAAGTTCGCTGGTGAAACCACCATCTTCAGATGGCGACGAAGCAAATGGGAGATAGAAGACCTGGGAAAATGGTGCACTGAGAACAACGTAGCTCTCAATGCCAGCAAAACCAGGGAACTCATTATTGACTTTCGGCGGGATGTTACTCATGCCCCCTACACATTAACAGCACAGAGGTGGAATGAGTGGAGAGTGTCAAGCTCCTTGAAGTGGCCATCCACAACAAGCTTTCTTGGGCACTGGTTACAAAGGCCCTTCTTCTTCAGGCAGCTGAGGAAATTTGGCATAATGGCAAATACCCTTGCCAACTTTTATAGGCACACCATCGAGAGCATTCTGTCTGGATGTAGCACTAGCTGGTATGGCAACTGTACCATTCAAGATCGGAGACTTTTAAAGAGAGTTGTGAACTCGGCCCGGACAATCACAAAGGCCAACCTCCCATCTATAGAATCCACCTACCACGCCCACTGTCAAGGAAAGGCCGCCAGTATTCTCAAAGATCCATTCCACCTGGCAATGTTTTTCTACCACTGGGAGAAGATACAGAAGCCCAAACACATGCACCAGCCGGTTTCAAAACAGCTTCTGCCCTACTGTTGTTTTAATACTGAATGGACTCACAAACTCTTAACATTCTCCTGTACCTGTGTTTTTGTCTTTGCTGCTGTTTATCTATGCTACTTAACTCTGTGATCTGCTTGTATTGCTCACAAGACAAAGCTTTTCACTGTGCCTCGGTACACGTGACAATAAATTCAATTCAATTCAATTCATTTTTTTCAATTCTTTGGCTTGAATTTTATTTTTTAAAAATCAAATATAATTGAACTTTTATACCAATTTCCCAAGATAAGGTTGCTGTAAATATTTTACTTTAAATGCATATGAAATAAATTGTTATCTCCAATGCAAAGGTGACAAAGCTTGGTGGACCTTTTAAGCCATATCAGTATTACAGGTAAAGAGTGCAGTGTACTTTTGTAACTTTAGGGAGGTGTGGGTCAATGTCCCTGTACTCAACCAACCTGCCTGATATTGAGAAAGATCTGCTTACCACTTCCCCTCTTGACAATCTCAAAAAGAGTCACTTTTCACTGCACTCATACAATGGCCTTAGCACAAACTATGGCTTTTAGCCCATCATATCCTTGCTGGCATCCTAGAAGATAAATTTAGCTAGCCTTTGGTCTCCCTTTCTCTGCAAATGTTCTTTCTTCCCTTTTGAAAAGCTGAATTGAATCTATGTCCACCACACTTTGCTAGTTGGAGTCATACCCAAGTTAAGTTTCCCTCTAAAGGGACTTACCTTGAGAGTCTGCGGTCTCCATTTTGAGCAGGAGTGGGAGCAGTAAGTGTGAGGACCAGGGGCTGCCGTGAAGGTAAATTTATCCTTTAAAAACTTACTTCATGTATAGATGGAGCGCATGCCAACCTGGAGCAGATATGGCCCTGCTGAGTAAGTGAGGTAATAAATTTGGGTGTTGCTTTACCCAAAACACCACTTAGGCATTATCTCCCACCCATCCTCTTCCTCTAACTATAGAAAAAGAATCTGTGCGCCGGATTGGTAAGGTTACTAGATTTTTAAAAATCCCAATAGTTTCTTTGGGAATTCAAAACAGTGTGAATAGATGTTAGGGGAGTTGAATGCTCCTCCTGTAGAATGTGGGAGGTAAGGGTTACCTCTAATGTCCCACTGACTTCATCTGCGGGAAGCGCACCCATCTCCAGCTCCTTGAAAACCGTATTAGGGAGCTGGAGCTGGATGAACTTCAGATCATTTGGGAGGCTGAGGGGGTAATTGAGAGGAGCTACAGGGATGTAGTCACACCTCAGATACAAGATAAAGGCAGATGGGTTACAGTCAGGGGACGGAAAGGGAACAGCCAGATAGTGCAGGGATCCCCTGTGGTCGTTCCCCTCAATAACAAGTATACCATTTTGGATACTGTTTAGGGTGGGGCGGAATGACTACCAGAGGTAAGCAATGGGGTACAAGCCTCTGGCACAGAGTCTGTCCCTGTTGCTCAGAAGGGAAGGGGAGAGAGGAGAAGAGCAGTAGTCACTGGGGACTCCATAATTAGGGGGACAGATAGGAGATTCTGTGGGAACGAGAGAGACACGCAGTTGGTGTGTTGTCTCCCAGGTGCCAGGATCTATGATGTCTCAGATCGTGTTTTCAGGATTCTTAAGGTAGAGGGGGAGCAGCGCAAAGTTGTGGTCCACATAGGCACTAACCACATAGGAAAAGGGATGGGGATGTAAGGCAGAAATTCAAGGGGCTATAGTGGAAGCTTTGAGCAAGAACAAACAGAGTTGTTATCTCTGATTTGTTACCCATGCCACATGCTAGCAAGGCGAGGAAAAGGGAGACAGAACAGTTGAACATGTGGCTACAGGGATGGTGCAGGAGGGATTCAGATACCTGGATAATTGGGACTCATTCTGGGGTAGGTGGGAACTCTACAAATGAGCCAGAGGGTTACCAATATCCTGGGGGGAAATTTGCTAATGTACTTCAGGAGGATTCAAAACTAATTCAGCGAGGGAATGGGAACCTTGTTATAAAGGTGTAGAAGTATACTGTACCTTTAAGAAAGTTAATAGCTAGCAGAACTACCTAACAGCACCAAATGTTCTAAACAAGATATAAAGTAACCTTTTGGTCCAGCAGCTAGAGTAGCTGGTTGACTGGAGACAAAAACAATTCGAATTAGGCCAACGCCCAAAAATACCAAACTCCAATCAAGTTTGAATTTAGTATGTTGACAATATTAAAAATCAATGACACAATCCTATGCTTTGGGGTATAAATCAGGAAAACAAGAACAGTTGAGGAGAACTGCCAAAAGACCAACAGATGTAGGCTGCTAGTCAGAACTCTCCCTATCTGGAGAAGGAGTTTGCACAGTTAAAAAAGATTGACACCAACCTGGACAGCAAATCTACAGAGGAAGATAGCAAGAGAAGATTCAACAGCTGGCTGGTTTTGAAATTTGAATTCTTCTGTTAATCTTAATCAGGGGTTTTGTTGGACTTGTATTATAGAAGGAAAAGTATAAGATAGGTTAGAGGAAGGAGTTGTAAATAGTTGTTAGTTCATTATTCTCTTTTTATTTTAAGAAATAAAGTTGTTAATTTTTGCTATAAATAGTTCTTTGCCTCTTGAATTTTCAGATTACTGCATGGGATAAATCTTTTCTGTGTTGCTGGTTTAAATGAGTAGGGAGGGTTTTAAGCTGTGTTGTAACAACCTAAATTGTAGCTCCAGTATCCAGGAGGTTGAAAGTAATGAGGTCATAAATAAGGTTTTAAGGTCACAAGAGTGTACTGGCAGGCAGAAAGGTGGTTTGAAGTGTGTCTACTTCAAGGCCAGGACCATCCTGAATAAGGTGGGTGAACTTGCAACATGGGTTGATACCTGGGACTTGGATGTTGTGGCCATTTCGGAGACATGGATAGAGCAGATACAGGAATGATTGTTGCAGGTTCTGGGGTTAAGATATGTCAGTAAGAACAGGGGAAAAAAGAGGGAGGTGTGGCATTGTTAGTCAAGGACAGTATTACAGCGGCAGAAAGGACGTTTGATGAAGACTCGTCTACTGAGGTTAGAAACAAGTAATGAGAGATCACACTATCGGGAGTTTGCAGGTTACAGAGGGATATAGATAAGCAGCAGAGCTGGGCTGAGAGGTGACAAATGGAGTTTAATGCAGAAAGTGTGAAGTGATTCACTTTGGAAAGAGTGACTGGAATACAGAGTACTCAGCCAATGGTAAAATTCTTGGTAGTGTGGACGAGCAGAGAGATCACAGTGTCCATGTGCATAGATCCCTGAAAGCTGTCACCCAGATTGATAGAGTTGTTAAGGTGTACGGTGTGTTAGCTTTAAATTGGTAGAGGGAGTGAGTTTTGGAGCCATGAATTCATGTTGCAGCTGTACAAAACTCCAGTGTGGCGGCAATTGGAGTATTGCATATTATTCTGGTCGCCGCATTATAGGAAGGATATGGAAGCATTAGAAATGGTGCAGAGGAGATTTACGCGGATGTTGTCTGGTATTCAGGGAAAGTCTTATGAGTAAAGGCTGAGGGACTTGAGACTATTTTTGTTATAGAGAAAAAGGTTAAGAGGTGACTTAATTGAGACATATAAGATGATCAGAGGATTAGATAGCGTGGATAGTGAGAGCCATTTTCCTCGGATGGTGGTGGCTAGTACGAGGGGACATAGCTTTAAAGTGAGGGGCGATAGATATAGGACAGATGTCAGAGGTAGGTTGTTTAGTCAGAGAGTAGTAAGGATGCGGAATGCCCTGCCTGCAACAGTAGTAGACTCACCAGTTTAAGGGCATTTAAATGATTATTGGATAAACATATGGATGAGAATGGAATAGTGTAGGATCGATAGGCTTCAAATTGGTTCCAAGGGTCAATGCAACAGATGGCTGAAGGGCATGTACTGTGCTGTAATGTTGTATGTTCTATACTAAGCACAAAATAAGATGACTATGATTTCTGGATGTCAACAATTGCAGCCCCAGGATATCGCTGCAGGAGTTCCCGAGGGGAGTGTCCTAGGCCCAAACACCTTCAGTTTCTTCAATCACCTTCCCTCTATCACAAAACTCCACCGCCGCCGCATCTGTACCCAGGATGACCAATTCCACCTCAGAAAGTCCCAGATGGCCTCTTTCTTCCATGATCACAACTTCCCTTCCCATGGTGGTTGACGGTGCCCTCCAGCACATCTCCTCCACTTCACACACCACCACCCTTGAACCCCACCCCTCCCACTGCAACAGCACATAACCCCCCTGGTCCTCACCTTCCACCCCACCAACCTCCACATATAACACGCCATCCTCCGCCACTTTCGCTACCTCCAAATGGATCTCACCACCAGAAACATATTTCCCTCCTCACCCCTATTAGCGTTCCGAAAATACCATTCCCTCTGCACTCTGCAACTCCCTGGTCAGGTCCACACCCCCCCCCTCCACCCCCAACCAGTCCACACACCACTCCTGGCATCTTTCCCTGCCCACTGCAGGAAGTGCAAAACCTGTGTCCACACCACTCCCCTCACCACCATCCAAGCCCCCAAGGGATCTTTCCACATGTCAGAAATTCACCTGTACTTCTACCAATGTCATCTACTGCATCCGTTGCACTTGGTGTAGTCACCTCTGCATCGGGGAAACAGAATGCCTTCTTGCGAATCGTTTCAGACCCACATCCACCAACCCCACCACCCTATGGCTGAACGCTTCAACTGCCCCTCACACTCTGTCAAGGACTTGCAGGTCCTGGGCCTCCTCCACCATCAAATTGTTACTACCTGATGCCTGGAGGAGGAATGCCTCATATTCTGTGTGGGATATAGGTAAATTAATGTTACTTCTGCAATTCTGCAATTCCATTTTACAAAGTAAAATGAACTCACACCAGTGTGTAATTGTTTTAGCCATGAGCTGAGTCAACAAGAATGGAAACGATGTGGAGAAAATATATAATTGTTTTTGTATTAGCTAAAACTGTATGTCAGAATGAAATGTGACTGCAAAACAATGGTAGACATTACGGGCAAGTAGATAAGATGTTGTGAGGGGATGAAGTTAAACTAGATACGCCTGTACAAACAGTAGGTATAAACATCTGTTTCCCGCTTTTACAGAGACAGAGGAACAAACCCCAATTAAAAGGGTCATAGGGATCTGAATGGCCTCGGGAAAGGCACAGATGAAGGGGGTAGATAATGATGAAGAAAGAATATGCCTAACGATGACCTACAGCAGGATGAGGTCAAACAGCCTTGTGAGGCCAGAAATAAGCATTTTGTCACAGACAAGGCTGGATAAGGCAAGAGATAAACAGGGGTAGTGGGGGCCGGTCTTAGGGAAGTGGAGGATGTAAACAGGGGAGGAGCAGTGTAAAACAAAAGAAATCAAATTATATAAATGTTGTGTATGAATTGAGTTTGGTGTGTATGTCCTCTGCCTTATAGACACTGGACATCACACCCACTTGCAAATGTAAAATAAATGACACTACTAATTCAGATCTTGTCTCGGACTGAAATTATTGAAGTGAGTGGGCTTTGTTTCTCACAATTGGGGGCTGTCCGGGTTGTTCTTCCATCACCGCGGGGAGTGGCTGGCCTTGGACACTGGGAAGACGCGTCCCGTTCCCCATTGAGGAGCGGTCTCGTGTCCCGGTTTGGTCCGCTCCCTTGGGCAACTGGTACGAATCCCACAAGAGAGACATCTGAATCAGACAGTGATAGGAGCTCGACAGACAATATGGCACAAAGGGGCCAGGCAACTCTGTGCACAGACCAAGGTAAGAAAATTGACTTTTAAGTATTGCCTTGGTGGCCGGGATTGAGTTTTAGTAGTTAATAAGGGACTAACGAAGGAACTCAATATGGGTTGTGCCGTGGGTAAGGAAAAAGCCTCCGGGAAAACAAAAGAAGGAAAAGGCAATGGAATTGGAGGCGGGGTCCTTTACAACATACCTCCAGAAAGTCCTTTGGGGAGGATGTTGTGGAATTGGCAAAATAATACTTGTACAGGGGAAAAAGATGATTAAATATTGTTGCTTCATATGGACTAAGGAATCCATTCTTCGTCCCGCCATCTTCTGGCCAAAATACAGGTTGGACAAAGACTGGGTTTGTAGATATCTGAATTTAACAGCTGGTAGAAAGTTTAACCTTTTGTGATTTGGTTTGAATGCACATTTGTTTGTTGGTGATTGAATGTTTGCGTTTTATTCCCTGGAGCTTGAGTTCCGGGACTGTTTTGAATCTGATTTTTATTATGGAAACTTAACGTGATTTCTTTTAAGGTTAAGGATTCTATAGAGATTATGAAAAAAAAGAATGACACCTCCTGTTCTTCTTACAGGTCATGACTGCCTTACTATCAGTTTCTAACAAATCTTTTTTATCTTTACATAAAAGCGATTTATGGAGGACAGTTGAAGTTTCAGTTTAACATTAGGTTGTAGTAAAAACAAAATTCTACGGTTAATATCTGTGACCTTGGATTCGGCCATTGTTCATGCATTAGAAGTTTTTTTTAACTTGAATAGACAAATTCTTTTAAGGCAGCTCTGATTATTTCACGACCTATAGTATTGTAATTGAGCAATGATTAGTCAGCACTACTTAAGAAAACTAATTTTGGATTTAAATTAAGGGACTAAAACTGGGTGATTACAGTGGATTTCAAAATTGAGAACTGTATGCATTTTACATTTTAAATATTAAATACTGAATAAATGAACGTAAATATATAAATATATTTACAAGTTTGGAACAGGCTTTAAAGTTAGCCAAGCATGAATTGATGAATTGGTGTTTGAAGTTATGGGGAGCTAGAAATATTGCAATATTTCTTTAAAAAAGAAAAAGGGGAAGAACGTGATGACTTATCCCCTTCAGGAGGTACCAATAGGGGACAAAGAGATTGGATTTGTAAGTGTCCCCGTCAGCAGTGGGGTGGTCAGAACATTTAAAAAAGAAATGAAGGTCCTGGTTGAGGATCCGGTAGGGTTGTCTGAACAAATTGATCAATTTTTAGGGCCCAGTCTGTATACCTGGGCTGAGTTAATGTCAATTTGAATATACTATTTACTGGGGAAGAAAGGGGACTTACACGGGGAGCAGCCATTAAAATATGGGACAGGGAACACCCCATTGGAGATGGGGATGCTGGACAGGGAGAGACGAAGTTTCCCCTCAGAGACCCCCAGTGGGAAGATCAAAACCCAGAGTATTAAGAAGGAATGAGCGAATTGAAAGACCTGGTTCTAAAAGGAATAAGAGAGGCAGTTCCGAAGTCACAGAATTTGACTAAAGTCTTTGAAGTTAGACAGAAGAAAGATGAGGCTCCTTCAGCTTTTTTTGCAGAGATTAAGAGACTCAATGTGGAAATATTCTGGAATGAACCCTGAGAACCCAGTCTTTTGAAAGTACATTTTTGTGACAAAGGCATGGCCAGACATACAGAGAAAGATACAGAAGATAGAAGGGTGGAGTGAAAAGCCATTAGATGAATTGTTAAGAGAGGCACAGAAAGTGTTTGTAAAGAGAGAGGATGAGAGACAAAAACAGAAGGTGAAAATGATGGTAGCTGCGGTTGATGAGGTAGTTAAGAAAAGAATGGAACCAATAGTGAGCAACTGGAGCGGTGGGTGGCAGCATGTAGGGCAGAGAGGACAAGGGGGAGCGTTTGATAGAGGGTTCGAGCGACAGGGGCAGAGCTGGAGGTCTCCACAGGCAGGATGCTATTATTGCGGAAAGATAGAGCACTTTAAGCGGGAGTGTCCTGCTCTGAAAAGGGAAGAGAGGGCAATTCCGCTTATGAATTTTGATGAAGAATAGGGGTGTCAGGGGTTCCTGCCCCCGGGGACCCACCAGGAACCCTTGATAAACCTGAAGGTGGGACCCTGTAGGGAAGAGGTAGTCTTCCTAGAAGATACGGGGCAGCACGGTCATCGCTGAATTTTAAACCAAAGAAAGTAGGAATGTCAACACGGTCAATTACTGTTTCAGGGGTTAAAGGGGAAGGATTTACTGTTCCAGTATTTGAACCTATGATGATAGAAGATCCTAAGGATATGGTCACAGGGGAACTGTTGTATATCCCTGATATAGGAAGTAACTTATTAGGGAGAGATTTAATTATCCTCTTAGGACTGGGGATTGGCATTCAGGAAAAAGAATTAGTTGTACAAAGGCAATGTTGACAGAGGATATGGAGAGAGAGATAGACCCTATTGTATGGGCTAGGGAAGGGAATTGTGGAAAACTACAGATCCCTCCCCTTGAAGTAAGTTTAAAAAAAAGGAAAGGGGACGTTGTCTGTGAGCGACAATATCCCATTTCCATAGAAGGTAAACGAGGACTGCAGCCAGTAATTGAAGGATTGATTAGAGATGGACTGTTGGAGCCATGTATGTCTCCTTATAATACCCCAATACTACCAGTGCGGAAATCCGATGGAACTTATCGATTGGTGCACGATTTGAGAACATTAAATCGAACAGTACAGATCAGGCACCCAGTGGTGCCAAACCCCTATACCTTATTAAGTGAGATCCCTCATGACCACAAATGGGTTAGTGTGATAGATTTAAAGGATGCCCTTTGGGCTTGTCCCTTGGCAGAGGAAGGTAGGAATTTGTTTGCCTTTGAGTGGGAAGACCCTAAGACAGGACAGAAACAGCAATACCGATGGACTGTGCTCCCCCAGGGGTTTACAGAATCCCCGGATTTATTTGGACAGATGTTAGAACAAATATTGGAGAAATTTAGCAGCCCCAAGGGGACTACCCTGTTGCAGTATGTAGACGACCTCTTAGTAACAGGAAAAAGAAGAGAAAGAGTAGTAGAAGCCACTAACAAATTATTGAATTTCCTGGGCCAGCAGGGACTGAGGGTATCTAAAAACAAACTACAATATGTGGAGCAAGAAGTGAAATACTTGGGACATTTAGTTAGTGAGGGAAAGCAAAAGATAAGCCCAGAACGGATAGAGGGAATAGTGGGAATGCCGCTGCCCAGCACTAAACGGGAGTTACACAAATTTTTGGGTCTCACGGGTTATTGCAGATTGTGGATTGATTCCTATGCACAGAAGACTAAGAAATTATATCTCAAACTATTAGAGGGGGAACCAAAATGTCTAAGTTGGGATGATAGGCAAAAGAGATCTGATCCATGCCCCCGTGTTAGCCTTACCTTCCCTAGATAAACCTTTCCACCTCTTTGCTACCGTGGATAAGGGAGCGGCTTTGGGAGTATTGACCCAGAGGTGGGGGAAGGAATTAGTACATGAAGAATTGATTAAACGGGTCTTGGAATCCCTATTACTCCCCCGAGAAATAGCAGTAGTGCATGTAAATGGTTATCAGAAAGGAAATGAACTAGAAGTTAGGGGAAATAGATTAGCCGATGAAGTGGCTAAGAAGCAGCCCTGAACCCACAAGAAGTGGTGATTCATTCCCTAAAACCTGCTGTCCCAGGTCTTCGGGAAGCTCCTATATTTACTGAAAGCGAAGAAAATGAACTGAGAGATTTAGGGGCTGTAAAAACAGCAGACGGGCATTGGATGTTACCTGATGGAAGGAGAATGTTAAACAAAATGATGATGCGAGAGATTATGGCTGTCCTACACCAAGGCAGCCATTGGGGAGTACAAGCAATGTGTGATTTAGTTCTTAGGGAATATGGATGTAAAGGAATATATACAATTGCTAAACAAATATATGAGGGATGTATCATATGCAAAAAGGTAAATAAGAAAGTCTTGAGAAAACAGACCCCGGGAGGAAGAGACCCAGGATTGAGACCTTTCCAGAGTATACAAGTAGATTATACTGAACTCCCCAGGGTAGGGAGACTAAAATATATGCTAGTCATAGTAGATCATTTATCTGGTTGGGTTGAGGCATACCCCCTAGCTACCGCCACTGCGAGTGGAGTGTCTAAAACAATATTGGAGCACATAATTCCTCGATATGGGCAAGTGAATCGTATAGATTCCGACCAAGGAACTCACTTTACCTCTAAAGTGTTACAGGGGTAATGAAAGGGTTGGGAATTTCCTGGGAGTTCCATACTCCATGGCACCCGCCATCATCGGGAAGGGTTGTGAGAATGAACCAAACACTTAAACGACAGCTCTCTAAATTGATAATAGGAACCAGACTCCCTTGGACCAAATGTTTACCTATAGCTCTCTTGCGAGTATGAACAGCCCCAAGGAAAGACTTGGGACTATCCCCCTATGAAATCTTATTTGGATTACCTTACTTGGGAACGAATGGAGAATTGCCAATTTCCGAAACTAAAGATTTGTTTTTAAAGAAGTATATACTGGGCTTGTCCTCCTCTTTGTTTTTCCTCAGGAAACAGGGTTTATTGGCACAGACTCCACCCCTTGAATTCACCGTTCATCCCATCCAGCCGGGCGATTGAATCTTAGTAAATAATGGACAGAGACTAAATTACAGCCGGACTGGGAAGGGCCGTACCAGGCTCTTTTGACTACTGAAACGGCAATAAGGACAGCGGAGAAAGGCTGGACTCACTACACTCGGATCAAAGGGCCAGTGGAAGCTGCAGTTGAGGAAGAAGTCTGGACAGCCGAATCAACGCAAGACCCACTGAAATTCAGACTAAAGAGACTTTGAGTAACTAATTATACAGTGGAGACGCGAGCGCGGGATTATTTCTGTAAGATTGTATATTAAGTCGTTTTGTGCTTCAGCATGATGTTTAGAATACTGGGAATGCTTAGAGTTATGATGCTAGCCCTCTTAGTATTGGGATTTTGTCAAATATCATTTTCATATGTATTATTAACGGTTCCTGAATCTGATAATCCACAAGTAATAGACGCTGATGTATGCAGCTTAGTAAATTGTGGGGATGGAGATAATCAGGGACAGTACCACAGCTCAGAGTTACATCTTAAGTCCTACGGGGATGGCCTTGGGGATGGTACTTAGTATAATGGTCTCGTCACAGTACACCGGACCCCCTTCCGACCAGCTCGTGATTGTCCCGATAAAAAGTGCAATATACCTAACGATAAGGAAAACCATATGGCACGAAACAATCCTGGGGGGTTGGGCGCCTATGAGATACAATGAAATGAAACATTTGGGATAGAAATGAAAGCAAATCGGAAGGATTTCTTGGGCTATTGTTTCCGAATTAGTGTAGGACAGGGAAAACGGGTAGAACTACTGGGTAATAAGATACAATCTTTCACCCCTCCCGATGATCCTAAAGTAGTAAAATTTATAGAGGTAAAGGACTTGAAACAGACCATTGAAATAGAAACTGGGTACGGGGATGCAAATGCCTGGGTTGAATGGGTAAAGTATACTGTGAAAAGTCTGAACAAAAGCAATTGCTATGCATGTGCCTCCGGTCGGCCAGTGGCCCAGGTGGTTCCCTTTCCGCTCGGGTGGAAGCGAGGCAGGAAGGGCATGAAATGTATGATAGCCCTGTACCAGGATGAGACTGCATGGAATGATAGGAATTGTACCTCCCTATCTCTGATGTTCCCTCCCTTGGAGAAGAAAGATGCAAAAGTTCCCCCCCTGTTTTCTGCCGCAGTTGGAAATCACACATCTGTGTGCGTAGACGAGGTACAAGTTGGTCGAAAGATTTGGGGGGAGCTGAAATTATGTACAGAGATTAAGAATGTTACCGAAACAGAGAAGGGAGGGAACTACTCAGCACTAAAGGTTCCCCGAGCGGATCTGTGGTGGGACTGTGGAGGCAAAATATTGAGACCCACGCTACCTCCAGATTGGAGAGGGATATGCACAATTGTACAATTGGCAATTCCATTTACCCTGGCATTTGAGAAGGAAAAGATAGGAGGGAAAAAGGGAAGGGGTAAGAGATTACTGTTAGACACTTCTTTCGATGACAGGATTTATCTCTATTCTGTAGGAGTCCCTGGGTGGGGGGGGGGGGGGGGGTACCTGGTGAATTCAAGGCTCATAACCAGATTGCAGCAGGCTTTGAGTCAGCTCTCTTTTGGTGGGTAACAATTAATAAAAATGTAGATTGGATAAATTACATTTTCTATAATCAACAGCGATTCATAAATTATACAAGAGATGCGGTTAAAGGAATATCAGACCAGCTTGATGTGACAAGTAGGATGGCATGGGAAAACAGAATGGCCCTTGATATGATTTTAGCAGAAAAAAGGTGTGTATGTGATGTTAGGAGGAAGCTGTTGTACCTTTATTCCTAATAACACTGCACCTGATGGTTCAATTATTCGGGCCTTAAGGGGATTGACTACCTTAGCAAAGGAACTGGCTGAGAATCCAGGAGTAGACACATCTCTCATGGGATGGCTTGAGTCCTGGTTTGGAAGGGAGAAGGGGGTGGTGGTTTCTATCCTTACTTCCCTGATAGTAGTAGTCGGGGTATTGGTGGCCATTGGCTGTTGTATCATACCCTGAGGCAAGAGATAAACAGGGGTAATGGGGGCTGATCTTAGGAAAGTGGAGGATGTAAACAGGGGAGGGAGCAGTGTAAAACAATAGAAATCTAATCATATAAATGTTGTGTATGAATTGAATTTTGTATGTATGTCCTCTGCCTTATAGACACTGGACATCACACCCACTTGCAAGTGTAAAATAAATGACACTACTGATTCAGATCTTGTCTCGGATTGAAATTATTGAAGGGCTTTGTTTCTCACACTTTATTCCTAATAACACTGCACCTGATGGTTCAATTACTCGGGCCTTAAGGGGATTGACTACCTTAGCAGAGGAATTGGCTGAGAATTCAGGAGTAGAGACATCTCTCACAGAATGGCTTGAGTCCTGGTTTGGAAGGTAGAAGGGGGTGGTGGTTTCTATCCTTACTTCCCTGATAGTAGTAGTCGGGGTATTGGTGGCCATTGGCTGTTGTATCATACCCTGTATACGAGGGCTCACCCAGACTGATTCAAACAGCCTTGATGAAACAGGTGCCCCTAAAAGAAAAATGCAGAAGATAACAAATGGTAATTAAAGAAAAGGGGGGAATTGTGGGATATAGGTAAATTAATGTTACTTCTGCAATTCTGCAATTCCATTTTACAAAGTAAAATGAACTCACACCAGTGTGTAATTGTTTTAGCCACGAGCTGAGTCAACAAGAATGGAAACGATGTGGAGGAAATATATAATTGTTTTTGTATTAGCTAAAACTGTATGTCAGAATGAGATGTGCCAGCACAACATGGTAGACATTACGGGCAAATAGATAAGATGTTGTGAGGGGATGAAGTTAAGCTAAATACGCCTGTACAAACAGTAGGTATAAACATCTGTTTCCCACTTTTTCAGAGACAGAGGAACAAACCCCAATTAAAAGGGTCATAGGGATCCAAATGGCCTCGGGAAAGGCACAGATGAAGGGGGTAGATAATGATGAAGAAAGAATATGCCTAACGATGACCTACAGCAGGATGAGGTCAAACAGCCTCGTGAGGCCAGAAATAAGCATTTTGTCACAGACAAGGCCGGATAAGGTAAGAGATAACAGGGGTAGTGGGGGCCGGTCTTAGGGAAGTGGAGGTTGTAAACAGGGGAGGAGCAGTGTAAAACAAAAGAAATCAAAGTTTTTAAATGTTGTGTATGAATTGAATTTGGTGTGTATGTCCTCTGCCTTATAGACACTGGACATCAAACCCACTTGCAAGTGTAAAATAAATGACACTACTGATTCAGATCTTGTCTCGGACTGAAATTATTGAAGTGAGTGGGCTTTGTTTCTCACATTCTGCCTTGAGACCCTGCAACCACAGGGGATGAATGTGGATTTCAACAGCTTCCTCATTTCTCCTCCCACATCGCCCCATTACCCCAGCCTCCAACTCGGCACCACCCTCCTGACCCGTCCATCACTCCCCCCTCTGAACCTGCCACCTTCTCCCTCACCCTCACCTACCCATAGCTTTCCCAGCTACCTTCCTCCCAACACCCCCCCCCCCCCCCCATTTATCCCTCAACCCAGACCCACAAGCCTCATTCCTGATGAAGAACCTATACCTGTAAGGGCGATTCTCCTGCTCCTCGGATGCTGCCTGCTTTTCCAGCCCCTACACTGTGGACTCTGATCTGCAGCCCTCACTTTCTCCCTGTCAGCGATGTTGGGAGTGAGGAAGGAGCCGATAGAAACAGGCACGCGCACTGTTTGTTGCGTCTGGTCGCGATACGTGATATTTCGGGCTTCCTCGACTTTGGTTTGCATTTTGAACTTTCTCTTTCACAAGTGTGCGAGCCGGGGCAGGCAGACACAAACAAACAGACAGACAGACAGCTGCTGAACACACAGGCTGCCTCCAGCCCCAGTCCACCGGGTGTGCCTCTGAGCTAGGCTTATTTGGAATTAGAGCTTCTCTCTATTCCCTGAGAGAGGGAGAGGGAGAGGGGGAACTTTGCCCCCGTCGCTGAAGACCCTGTCCTGAGTCAGACAGCCGCCGAGATCATGATCGCCGGCCTGCGGTCATTGAAATCCCTGGCGTGAGGAGGGTGTAAAACGGGCGGATGAACCCACTTGTGTGCATCTTCGCCTTAACTTTCACCAGGCTGTCGCTTATGCAGTTCGCTCTATTCACACAGGTAACTTTTGGTGGGGGAAGGGGGGGGGGAAGAGTATTTTGTGAACGCCTTTTTGTTTGTTCGAAAAGCCACGATATGAAAACAAAATGTCAATCGCACGCCTGCCTCATTAAGCTGATTTTTGTGAACCTGTACCGTGTGTTATATATACCTCCGTCTTCCCTGGAGCACTCGGCAGCGGCCGATCGCTGTTCTCTAGAGTTGGTGGGGTGTGGGGTCAAGAAAGGCGACTGTGGTCACTCATAATTTTCTGGCGCGCACCTTTACAACGAGTTCCCCCTCCCACTGCTACTCCCAGGTCATTTCCTCTGCCCTGAAGCTCTTCAACCGCGTCCTGAAACAAACTCGCTACCACAGCCACGTTTGCTTCCTCAGTGCCTGCCTCTGTAACCAACTCATCCCCACTCCGGACCACCTTTAAACCAGCAGACCCGAACAGGACAAACAGTACAGACTACAGATTCAAAGACACCAAGCGCTGGCGCCAGTCAACTTTAAACGCTGCACGCTTTCCAATTCTGAATTAGCTTGTGTTAAGGTTTCAGTTGGTGCAAGAGTTTGCACACCAACACCGTCTGTGGTGGCAGTGTCCCGACCTCTCAGCGAAGAGGCCTGGTTCAAGTTTCAGCAGTTCCAGTTATGCCCTCTCTGGAAAAAAAGTTCTTTAGGAAGTATCTAGCCTTTAGCAAGACTTGATGTGACGCTTAGTCTCTCTCCCCCTTCAACAGTTATTTTGTTTTTAAAATGGTGTTTTTAAAATAAATGCATTGCATGTTTCTCCAGTGGTGGGACTGGCTGCCATAGGAACGCCATGCTGAGGGTAATTATAATATTAGGGAGCATGCCTCTTCATTTTTCTCCTACACAACAGATAGGGGACCAAAGTTTTAGGTCATGGAATAAAAGGGCCAGTGACAATGTGGGTTCCATGTGTTAGACTGGTTGGTAAGGTTAGGTCAAATGGGATACAGGGTGAATTAGCCAATTGGATACAAAATTGAAGGTAGGATTAAAGGGTGGTGGAAGAGGGATGCTTTTCAGACTGGAGATCTATGTGCCACAAGGATCAGTGCTGGATCCACTTCTTTTCATCATTTTTATAAATGATTTAGATGTTAGTACGTTTGCACATGACACCAGAATAGATGGGGCTGCCTTTTGGAAGGAATCGGAAGGCATTGGAGAGCGTACAAAAGGGAATTAATAGAATGTTTCCAGGGACGAGGAACTATGACGATGGGTTTAAGAAACTGGGAACAAAAACAGAAACTTCTGTTGTTCCTGATTTCCAACATTCACAATTCTTTTGGTTTTTTTGTAGAAACTGGGATTGTTTTTGCTGGAGAAGTGAAGGCTGAAAGGAGATCTGATTGTTTTTAAAAAAGAGATTTAAAATTCTTCAGTATCTGGTCTCCTTCCTATCGGACAGATGTTGTGAAACTTGTAAATCTTTTCTGAACCGTTTCAAGGATGTTGCCAGGGTTGGAGGATTTGTGCTATAGGGAGAGGCTCAACAGGCTGGGGCTGTGTTCCCTGGAGGCTGGGGGGTGACCTTATAGAGGTTTACAAAATTATGAGGGGCATGGATAGGGTTAATAGGCAAAGTCTTTTCCCTGGGGTCGGGGAGTCCAGAATTAGAGGGCATAGGTTTAGGGTGAGAGGGGAAAGATATAAAAGAGACCTAAGGGGCAACTTTTTCACGCAGAGGGTGGTACGTGTATGGAATGAGCTGCAGAGGATGTGGTGGAGGCCGGTACAATTGCAACATTTAAGAGGCATTTGGATGGGTATATGAATAGGAAGGGTGCTGGCAGGTGGGACTAGATTGGGTTGGGATATTTGGTCGGCATGGACAGGTTGGACTGAAGGATCTGTGTCCATGCTCTACATCTCTATGACTCGATGTAGGCATAAAATCTTTCCACTCATGAAAGAACTGAGGACAGATTTTAAGTAATTAAGTGGGGAGAAAAAGTGTGATTATGGAGGGGAAGAATTCTTCACACAATGAATGATTACAGTATGGAACACACTGCCTGATTAGTCAAGTCAGATTCGATTGAAGCATTCATAGGAGAATTGGGCTGTGATTTGATAAGAAACAATGAGTAAAGTTATAAGAGAAATGAGGAGTATTTGAGATGCTCATTTGGAGAGCTGGTGCAGACAGCATGGGCTATGCTGCCTCTTTCTAAACTGTACCAATTCTATAATTCTTTTTAGTGGCTGTGTCTATGATTGCACATGGAAGAAGCAGACGTAACATTTTAACAATTTTCATAATTCTTCAGGTTTTGGCATGTCTTAAATTACCCCAATTATGCTGTATAATTGCTTTCAGCAAACATATCAGAATACATATTTTAACCCCTTTCGACGCTGGTCTATCTTTGCTCATTCCTGTTCTTTGAGGGCTGAAGGGGAGGAATTTCATATTGTAATTTTGCTTTTAATTTGGTGGTAGTTCAGGGGCCAATGAAAAACCTATTCAGCAACTTATTCTGTTTGCTTTACTTGAGGGGAGATCCAAAACATAATGTGACATTATTCAGCTAAAGTGCCTTAAAGTATAGAAGAATACCATGTAATATCTAGTTCTGGGTTTTATGGGCTGTTAAATTGAATTCACTCAAAAATCAGACTCTTTGATATTAATACAGGGCAGACTTACTCAACATCTCTATAATCCTCATATTTCCAAACCTTTCTTTACAAGCTTACTTTATGTCTTGTACTGGCATTTTCTGTAACAACACAAGCATGAAATTGCACTGATGTGCTTACCATAACCTGCATCCCTAGTTCATCCACCCTCATAGCAATAGAAGCACTGTAATTCAACACTTCCCACTTGCACTAGCAAGCCTTGTTTGACAAGGCGTAAAATCCAGGAGCTAAAAACTGAAGTATTTTTATTAACTTTTTAAAGTGCTTAAGTCGAATGATATCTATTTTAGAATTTACTCTGGGTAATAGAAAGTTGCAGAATAGAATTTCTTATTCTGGAATGCCTGCCAAATTAAAGACAGGAAAAGTTGCAATGTGGACTTTCCTATTCTCCTGACCCAGCACTGCCAAAACAAAGAACCCATGGAGATGGTGAGTGAAATTAAATGTACTCTGTTTGCAGAAAGTCCCAAAAGCAGCATGTCTTGAGAAAATTAAAATCCTAACATGCCAAAATCATTACAAAAATGATTAAAATTCTCTAGTGAATTCCTCCAAATAAAGAAGGCAACATCTCCTTATACTGGAATTACCCTTAGTGTCTGCTTCCCACTCAATGGCACCCAGTTGTATTGCTAAAGAAACACATTCTGCATGTCTTAGTAAATCAAAATGATTGTGTCAAGGGGAACTTAAGTTTCAGTATTCAAGAAGAAACATGGCATTGCTTTTTGGAGTAGGAATTTGACAGCCGACAATAGATAGCTGTGCAAGACGACGATAGAAAATACAACATGGATTCCATTATCACAAGATAGTGGCTACGTTACTGGACAAATCCAGAAACCCACAGTAGTAATGCAGGATATGATTTAAGTGGCAGCTGAGGAAATCAAATTAAATTGAAGAAAATCTGGAATAAAATGCCAGCATAGTAATGCTGACTATGAAACTACTAGATTGTTGTAAAAACTTCTCAGGTTTATAGACCTTCTTCAGCAAAGGAATTTGCCTGTTTATCCTCAGTCTGGCATAGATGTGGCTCAAAACCCGCAGCAGTGTAGTTCTTTTTTCACTGCCTTCGGAGTAACTTAGCAAGCATTTAATTATAGCCAAGAAAGTGACTAATCATCTTCTCAAATGCAATTAGAGATAGGTAGTAAATACTAGCCTTATTAGTGGATGCGTGGAAGAAAAGTGCTAAAGACTGTAATTTATAAAAATTGCATATCAGTGACAGACAATCTGCTGCATAACAAAACCTTCAAGCTCTCCCTCTAATGTTTACATGACACGTTTGATGAAGCACATTATTTTGTGGCAGAATAGTTTTTCCAGTTTCTTTTTAGGAAACGTACAGTTGAGCAGAAACATCAGTTTGAATCTTTTCCTGACTAGAACAGACTTTATTAGAAGCCAACACCCATGGGGAATGGGTTCCCAGCTCTTTTATTTAAACAGCATGTTTGGATCTTATAACCCATATGGGAAAAGATGCTTATGAGAACCAAGTGCTTATTTATCTATTTATATATTTATTTTTCTGTCCAGTGATGCTATTACAGACCACTTGGTGGTAGTCTTTTTTGACTACCACCAAATTGCCCTTGTTACAAATTAAGCAAATGATAATCAAACTTTACTCACTAGAGTGAGTATAACCATTTTTTAAAAAAAGGTAAGGAAAGAGGAGGGAACTAAATTAAGATAGAGTTGGAAGGTTTAATAATGGTCTCCAACTTGCACTGTGCCCAACTGTCTCTGAAAGTTTCAAGGGTATTATTGGACACTACTTGCCGCCTCACCAAGGATACTTGACATAAACATGGTTTGGAGATGCCGGTGTTGGACTGGGGTGTACAAAGTTAAAAATCACACAACACCAGGTTATAGTCCAACAGCTTTAATTGGAAGCACTAGCTTTCGGAGCGCCGCTCCTTCATCAGGTGGTTGTGGAGGACACAATTGTAAGACACAGAATTTCTATAAAGCTAGTGCTTCTAATTAAACCTGTTGGACTATAACAGGGTGTTGTGTGATTTTTAACTTTCATATGAACATAGTTGTGGAAGAATGGAAGGCAGCCGGGGACTATGACCCCCCCCGTCCACTGCCTGCTGTCTTGACCTGTGGATCATCACACTGGCCAGGCCCACTAGGAGATTCTTTGACTTGACTGCTCCTCTCTGAACAGGGCCAAAGACCAGGAGTGTGAGGCCGAAGTGCCATCTAAAGAACAGTGACATTTTAAAATAAATAATCAGAGAGGATGTAATCATTCACAACCAATAAATATATAGTTCACTGACTCCACAGCACTGTAAAATAAATAAATGGGCTGTGAACCACTGCAGTCAGCAATTGCACAGGACTGCTGTATTGCAACACTCTCCACCCCAGGTCCCTATTGTAAAGCAGGAGGACTCCCGTGTAGAGAGCCTTCCACTGAGGATCCACACCACGGTGTGTCCAGGCTGTGAATAAAGCAGAACAAATGGATGGTATACAGCAGCAGCCATATAGGAAACTCCCTCACACCAGACAGAAGGACACAGACAGCATTACAATGACATGGCTCAGGTTGTGGGCCATGAAGTCTGAGGGGCACTCTGGACCCCCAGGGCTGATGCGAAATTCTGTCTGAGAAGGCATACATGCAGGCCAGATCCCACTGCACATTAGAATGGCCTCCCTTCGTCCGAGCACTGCTGTTTTCGATCAGTAGATAGCATTGGCCATCAGCTGGACGTCCAACACTGCCTTGTTTGTAAATTCCTGCAGCAACATTCAGTCTAGGCCTTTGCCACCCAGCACGACCCTGACTCTGGTAACACCCTCCCTGCCCGCACCAAGGTCCATGGCTCTCCACTCCGCCAGCCACAGAATCTGCGATGGTGCAGGTGCAGATTTCTGAGCAGAAGCAGTCTGACAACCGCCACTTCTGATGGTGGGAAGACCTGGTGTGAGCCGACCAACCACATTCCAGACGTTAATCAGATCCTGGCAGCGTTGAGGGAGACCTGAAGATGCTCACAGTCTATGAATAGGAGTTGCATGTCACTGATCCAGTGGCTGAAATGCATTGCCAGGTCACATCTTTGGGAGGAAGCTCGATTGTAAAGGTATTGCTCCAAGGTATGAAGGTGGAAAGTCGCCATCTGGTTACAGAGGCATGCTGGTGGCTCACTGCTCTCAATGGGGGGGTATTCTGAACCTCTGTGGTGATGCAGTTCATCTTGATCACCATCTTCTGGATTTTACTGACAAAGTCAAGAGGAGGAGTCAAAGGAACCAGCCAGTATCACAGCATTAAGGCCACCGGCCGGTTTATGACCAGTGCTCCAGCTGTGTGAGATAGCACTGTAAGCAGTCCCGCACAGCACCCTAGGTATTTGGAGACTTATGCATCCAGCTCCTGCCAGTTCATTGGCCAGGATTCCTCAAGCCAGGCTAAATAGATAACCTATCTAGAAGTTCTTGGGAGATATTTTCTAATCAACCTGTTCAGAAATAGTGTTCTGGAGCAAGTGGGATTTGAACCCGTATCTCCTGATACAGAGGGATGGACATGACTGCCATGGCACAAAATCCTCACAAGAATTCAGCTGTTTTTTTTTAGGTATTTCAATCAACCTGCTCAGACATGTTATAAAACACCTCCAGAACCGGTGGGACTTAAACCCAGACATTCTGGCCCAGTGGTAGGGACACAACCACTGTAGCGCAAGATTGTCATGAGAACACAGCTCCTTTTTTTTATTTTAAGGACCTACCAACAATTTGCTAATTCACCCAATGTAAGAACCCCAGCTTTTTAAAAAGTTTTAAACAGTGGTAGTGCCCCCATCTCTGGATTATATGGTCTATGTATAAATCTCACTTGCTTCAGAAATGTCATTAATGCACCTGAACAAGTTGATTTAAAAATATCTAAAATACTCACCACCCATTTAATGAATTAACCAGTTGACATATTATCAAACGTTAACAACAAGACTTTTTTTTAGTTTTAAACTCACCACTAAATCATTCATTTTATCACTTAATTAACACTTTACAAGCACTGCCCTCAATGCTCTCGATGTCTTTAGAGAGAGATGGGCAGTATTGCTTTATTTCCCCTTCCAACTTCATTTTGATTTGGCCCCTTCCCATTCTCCCTGCCCCCTCACCTTTGATTGTTCATATTATCCATCGTGGGCTTTGCTTTAAAATATCTAATTGGCTACACAGGTGTTTTACTCATAGTAGTTAGTGTTTAGAAAGGAAAATGAGAAAAGAGTCATGGTGGTTTTGGTGGTGGGAAAGTTGCGGAATTGTGTGTGATCACGCTTCTGGGTATAGAGAAAGAAAAAAAATACAAGTACTGCCCAAACCCAGTTTAAAAAAAAATTCATTCCTGTTCAGATATGTTGTGACCAATCCCTAGAGTAGGTGGGACTTGAACACTGGGCCTTCTAGCTCAGAGTGGCCACAACCACTGTGCTACAAGAGCCCTGAAAACATAGCTCTTTTCTTTGTTTTCTTTTGTATCCAGAAAGACTCTTACACACAACTGAACTTTTTTCGCCATATCACCAAATCACTGTTTTTTTAATCTATTAACCCTCCCCAGTAAATTGCCCATGTTTCCAATTGAATAATTTACACGCAAAGCACATCAAAGATGAGGGAAAGTGGTCTAAATCAAAATGGAATTGGAAGAGGAAATGAAGCACCCTACCCTCTGAATGCCTCCGTCTCTAAAGGTATTGAATGTTATATTTTTGATAAACCTGCTATGACACATTTCTGGAATTGAACCCAGACCTCATGGCTCAGAGGAAGGGATACTATCACTGCACCACACACAGCCTATTTTTTTGGAAAACCTACATCCAAATTAATTCATTAAAACAATTGACAAGCAATATACCAGACATAATATAACAACAACAGAAACCAAAAAGGTGGCTTAAACAAGACGGACAAAATTCAGAGTGGTGTTGGAGGGGCAGATAACATTCCCCAGTTCCCATGGTGCCCACTGAGAACACAGCAATCTTTTTGAATACCCACTGCAAATTACTGAGCAATTAACCAGCACTGCCTACCAGGCTGGTTGTTTTGACTATTTATGATTACAGTAATTTCTTCTATAACACAACAGTTCTGTTTCTGTGTGAACCTTCGCTATATAAAAATTGCACAAAACAGATAAAACTTAGTGTTGGCAATCTAATTGCATTATAGCGAACACACGTTTTACAAGTTTGTGTTTTAGAAACAGCATTCCCAATTCACCAATCGCGTTACAGCCAATTTGTGTTAACAAAAGACTCACTGTACTTTGCCTCTGACTTCATAAGGGAGAGGGATAATGCTGAGAATCTAAATAAAGAGGTTGTGGGGGGGGGGGGGGGGGGGGGATGCGGAGTGTGATGGCTGTGAAAGAGATGTTATGGCACATCTCTAGGGCAAATGAAACTTGAAGCCAAGTCTTCTGGCTTAGAGATAGGGACACTACCACTGTGCCACAAAAGGCCCTTACCTGATAATGTCCTAGGCTCAGCCATCTCCAGCTGCTTCATCAATGATCTTCCCTCCATCATAAGGTGAAGAGTAAGAATGTTGTTGATGATTGGAAAATATTTAGTGGCATTTGCAACTGGTGAGATACTGAAGCAGTTGTGTTCAAATGTAGTAACATATTGACAATATCCAGGTTTGACCTGTGAAGTGGCAAGTAATGTTCATGCCACACAACTACCAGGCAATGACAGAATCTAACAATTACCCCTCACCCAATGGCATGATTGTAACTGAGTCCCCCATTGTCAACATCCTAGAATTACCATTGACCAGAAACTGAACTGGACTAGCCAAATAAATACTGTTGGTTCACGAGCGTGTCAGAGACTAGTAATCCTGCAGTTTGATGGTTGAAGTAGAAATCCTCATCACATTTGAAAGAAACCTGGATCTGCCCTTGAAGTACTGCAACCTGAACTAGGTGCTGGAAAGTGGGATTAGAGTGGGCAGCAATGGGTATGCAATGCCCTAGTGGTATTATCAATCAACAATCTAGAAACCCAGGTAATGTTCTGGGAGCCCAAGTTCAAATCCCACCATTTGAATTACATAAAAGTCTTTAATTAAGATTCTAATGATGACCATGAATACATTGTTGATTGTCATAAAAACCAAACTGGTTCACTAATATCTTTTAGGGAAAGAAACTGCTTACCTGGTCTGGCCTACATGTGACTCCAGATGCACAGCAATGTGATAGACTCTTAATTGCCATCTGGGCAATTAGGGATGGCAATAAATGCTGGATTGCAGGGATGTTTTCATCCTGGAATGAATTTTAAAAAGCTAGTTTATTCTGATGGTGCAGAATCGATGGGCTGAATGGCCTTGTTTTACACCTTTCTATGGTTTGGATGGGTGACCAAGAACAAAGTGGAGGTTATGGGGTGGGGACATATTCAGAGTGGAAGGCCTGCTTCCATACACTGCACTGTGTTGAGATTCTTTGTAAAGAAAGGATAAAATAGAGAAGGGTCCAGGCTGAATTTGCAAGGCGATCCCAGCAAAGCACAGACTGAATTTTCCTGACTGCAGAAACTGTCACCAGATTATAACTGCATGACTCCCTGGACTTAAGTGGACCTGACTGTGTCTATCTCCTGGACTAGGCACGTCCCAGCTCAAGGATTGGCCCCTGACTGACTGGAATCTGCCCTTGCCTTATTGAGCATTCTCTTTCTTTCTCATATCACTATGCTCTTCAAGCATGTATGCTGTGTTCACCACATAAACTGTTGGCATATGCATCACATCAGCACCATATCACACTTCAACACATATTCCCCTTTCAGATTAACTCTTCACTATGTCCTACACCAATATTTTCCTGCCTTTCCTTCTGTGCTAAAGTACCACCTGACAAGTCTTGGCTAATGCATTGTTATTAACCAGTTGGGTGCAGTGAGAGTCCAGGGACATGTAGTACCTTTGAAGACATGGTGGCATCTAGTGCAGTTGTCATTTTTCTAACAGAAGTAAAGAGAAGAAATATTGCAAAGACATTATTAGAGGAAGTGAAAGCTATGTACTCACCTGGCTGATGTTGGAGGACCATGTGCTTGGTTTCCGCAGTCAAATTTATATCTCAATTGGATGGAAGTTATTTGGGAAGGGGAAGTTAATTCAAGTTTTTAGGGTATTAATGAGATGCATATACATGTATATAGACTTTTCACCACCTGATAGTGAGAAAGTCATCATATGAGTGTTTACTTGTGAAAGTTTAACTTGGTGGTGAAAATCTGATTTTTGGATACTTGTCTGATTTAAGTCATCATGCTTAGCATTATCCATCACCTGAGAGATAGGAAATCCTTTTCTGAATCTTTCTGTGACAGAAGTAATAAGGCCATGATAGAATCGCATTTAAGGACAGTGTTTACTTGCATTAATGTGATGTGGAGGTGCCAGTGTTGACCTGAGGTGGACAAAGTTAAAAATCACACAACACCAGGTTATAGTTCAACAGGTTTATTTGGAAGTACTAGCTTTTAGAGCTGTACAGGTTTGTTCAATATATTGTTTTAATTGCATGACACTGATCTTTTGCTATAAACTCTGTGTCTTATAATCCTGCCCTACGAGTTACCTGATGAAGAGGCAGCGCTCTGAAAGCTAGTACTTCCAAATAAAGCAGTTGGACTATAACCTGATGTTGTCACTTTTAACTTTGCATTACTATGTAAGAATAGGTTGGGTATTGAAATAACTCCACAGAGACGGGTATCCCCTGTCACCAAGTCACCCTTTATTTACACGTGCATAGTATTTGACATTGGCTTTCTCAGAACCAGCTCTCAAAGTGTGCAGAACCTTTGACACATCTCTTTATTATTTTTTCTTTTCTTTCTTTAGCTGCCTGTGCAGCTGAGCACAGCTTCAAATAAGCAAAAAAGAAAGAAAAGCCAGAAAACAAACGATCACAATAATAAAAAAGAAGAAACAAAAACTTCAAAATAAACTCCTCCTTAGTGGGAAGAGACACCAACAGAATCAGTCTCCTCTCCTCTCTTAATACTCATATTTATATCTGTCAGCCAGGGCTCACTGATTGAACCAGATTAACAGCCCTAATCAGGAACTCACATTCTATGAGGTCCACTTGGCTGACCTCATTACAATCAAAACAGGTATATGATTTATGGTAAGGAGGATATAGGAACAGTGAAAGCGCATGAGGTTAGAACTACGGCTGACATGAAGGATATATAAAAATGTGTAATGGTTGGGATGTGGCCTGTTTGTATTGAAGTTTCGAGTGCTGGCTATCACTGTCTACCACAAAATACTTTGTAGATTATCCCTTTCTTCAAAACAATTTGTTGCCTGAAATTGATACTTCTTGAATAATTTGAGTTAGTTGATTTCTAGATGCATAGAAATAAAGATGGGTTATCAAACAGAAAATGCAGTTTATATAAATGGTGGTCAGACATTGGTAACTTGTAAATATGATATTTATATCTAGATAATTTTGAATTTCATTCTAACCAAGAGAAATTTAAAGCTGCAGTAAAATAAATTTATAAATGGATGGCAAAAATCCAAACCAGATCTTGGAAAAAGCATCTTGAACAGTGATCTAAATCAAGATTAGAGTGGTGCTGAATAAGCACAGCAGGTTAGGCAGCATCCGAGGAGCAGGAGAATCAATGTTTCAGGCAAAAGCCCTTCATCAGGATCGAAATGTGGAAGGTAATGGACCAGGGCTTCCCAAACCCTAAGGGACATGGAAGCCACTCCCGTCCAAAGTGATGTGTGATGAGATTTCAAGGTTGTGAGCTTAGAGGCAGCAATGGTTCCCATACTGAAGTTCTTGCAAACCATTTAAAATCAGGAAGTCAACTAAGCCGAATTAAATCTATGTTAAAGGATGCTAGGCCTTAACGGGACACTGTAACAGAGTTTAAACAGTCATTTTGGAAATTAAAAATTAACTTGAGAATTAAATATTAACAATGTGATGCTAATCATCCATGGAAGTGGAGCTCAGACTGAATGTTAACAGTGGCAAGTCTCCTTTAGATCTAATTAACCCAACTAACCAATCTTGAGGTCTGATTCTTGATCAAAAACGCAGTGAAAACCCAGCAGTTTAAACACTTGCAGTCCCAAATCTCTCCTGTTCTTTGCATTTGGAATCCTGGTCCAACCTGCTCTCAAAGCTCTTATCACGAACATGTGTTGTGGTATCCTTTTATTGTCTGTGCTACGGGAGCACACTGGAGAGAAAATAAATAATGCAAAAATGGTATCAAAGTATAGCTGTAAGAGGTTTATTGTAACTGCACTTAACTGCAGTCCTCGCAAAGTTTTAATTGTTTAACTATGATTAATTTGAGCCCAAGAGGGAAAGTACAACAATTAGTTATTGTAACTTTAGCAGGTGGATTAACCAAAATCCTTTAGCCCCTGGGTAAATAAGGTTAAAAAAAAAGTATAAAATAATGGGTGGATAAGATCAGAAATGTCAGCTATTATGAGGGGGCATAGCTTTAAATTAAGGGGTGGTAGGTATAGGACAGATGTTAGGGGTAGATTCTTTACTCAGCGAGTCGTGAGTTCATAGAATGCCCTGCCAGTAGCAGTGGTGGACTCTCCCTCTTTATGGGCATTTAAACAGACATTGGATAGACATATGGAGGATAGTGGGTTAGTGTAGGTTAGGTGGGCTTGGATCGGCGGAACATCGAGGGCCAAAGGGCCTGTACTGCGCTGTATTTTTCTATGTTCTATGACAGCCTTTCACTGTGGATGAAGCATGGCACAATATGATGACAAAATACCCACATTCTATTAATTTGGAAGCAGGTACAGGTATTTCTTTTGGAATGGGGGGTGTGGGGTGCAGAAGAAACATAAGTGATTCTAGTTTACTTTCTTGCAAAATTAGAATCTATGATGGGGTCACAAGATTTACACTTGTACTTAAAGGTGAGCAGTGAGTAATTGAATGATCTTTATCTGTTAATATTCATGAGACTGTTATGATTCATTCCTAATGTTACTCCTTGATATGAATGTTACTTACATGGTGAATATTGGAAAAAACTGCTGTTGTTTTAAATAACATTCAAAATCATGCAGGTTGCTAATCCTATCCGGTAAATTTTATTCATCCTACTGTAAGCCATTCATGGAATATTGCATTAGTTATACATCATTACATACTGAATAAATGATGGTTTTTGAAGTTGCAATGTACTTGTTTATGTATAATAAAATGTGGCTAATTTAGAAAGGAGAAAATCCTTTTTGTTTTTGGCGGGGTGAAAGCCACCAATAGTTTTATATATTTCAAAAAACCCAGAGCTTAATATGTTCCAAGATGGCATGGTTTTATAGACTTATCCCTCCACCTGATTAAATATAATGTTGTTTTTGATATGAATGCATCATATTGTTCATTTACATACCATCAATCACTTTGAAGCTCAGTATTCTGGTGGGCAGTAAACATGGGTTTCAGTCAAAAAAAGTCAACCAAAATATAGCTTTTCCAGACTTCGAATGACTTAGATTCAAGTCTTGATAGAAATGAAAGTATGGACATGACAATATTAGATTTATCAAAAGCTTTCGACAAAGTTACTCATCAAAAGCTTATGTCCAAACATCACTACTAGCGAATCAGGGGTCATTATTAAATTAGATCCGCCATTTCCATATCAGCAGCAGACAAAGGGATAGGAGAGAGTGTGATGGGGAAGTTATCCCTCTGAAGATATCTCCTTTGGAAAATCTCAAGGAACCGTGTTTAATTGATAATGTAAATAATTTAAGTTGTCAGTTGCCAACCTTTCACACTTTGACCTCCTTTTGCTAAAGGCAGTCATTGTTGCAACACAGCACCAATCAGTGCAATTAGTCAAAAGATAACTTGCTTTAAATTTGAATTATTCATATGTGAATTGGAATTGTAAATATTGATAGACTGCATCTTTATCTGGAGGTATGACACTATTGTCACCCATCGAGTTGGTGGACTAAGAATTGCGTTTATGTATAGGAATTTAATAGATGTAGAATTTGGCTCTTCAGTGACCCAAGCATAAACTCAGTCCATTAAAGTAGCAGCTGCAGCCTGGCTATCAATTAACACTTCATTGCATTTTAAACGTTAGTTAAACAACAGTCTATCAAGACTTGAAAGCATGTGATTCATTGTATTACTACCAGCCAGTTTTTAGTCTGACTCATCAGAGTTCATACAGTGCTAAGTACAATAATTGACCCAGATTTTCTGGTGACCAGATATTTGTTTCTGAAGCGTGAAAAGTTTGGAAACTATGTGTTGACTTTCACCTTGTTTTACAAAACCCACCTGATTTATTACCTACCTCACCCTTTGGTGTCCTTCTCACATGTTCTAATACCACCATACCATGGACCATTTCCAAAACAACTCACCACTTTCTGGATATCCCAGAAATATAGCACACTCCAAAGGAGTTGCCAAGGATTGGGCAATTCATCTATGCCTGGTAACTTCGAAAAGTATCCATTTAGATCATAGAATTTAGAGGGTTCTGCTGCAGTTAGTTTAAGTACAGGTAGTTCTCCTATAACGCTGTAGTTGGTTCATGTGTGATACTGTATTCTGGAAAAGAAATAATGGGGCCTATGGGAAAAGCAGGGTTAGGGGCAAACTAACAAAAATACCAGTAAAAATGGAACAAAACTAGGAGTTAACCGAATACAAATGATAGCACAGTCTAAGTAAATTTGGACCCATTATATGGTACTGTATAGTGCAATTCATCAGAATCTTCAACTGATTACTCTCTGGTTTTGAGAAGATTTGTAGCTCAGGTTGAGGTTCTGGATGTAGGTTTGCACGCTGAAACCTTCCAGCTCAGCAAGCAAACCTACATCCTGATTATTCTCGATTGGCATCGATACATGCTGGCTGCACTACAATGGTAATACTGCACAAGTCAGATCCCAGAATGAAATCTGCCTTGATAGATCAAGAGCTGAATCTTAATTTTTTTTCTTTGCTAAGTGTCAGTTTTGTGAAATTTTTGAGGGTTTCACATCATGATGCTTAGGGATGTGTATCACCTTGTTTTACAAAACCCACCTGATTTATTACCTACCTCACCCTTTGGTGTCCCTCTCACATGTTCTAATACCAACATACCATTGGATATCCCAGAATTGATCACCATCCGTAGTGCAGCACCATCTTTGAAAAGGTTTTGTGCACTCAGACAAGAGCTTTAGTCCAGAGCTGCTCTGCATGGTTCTTGACATTGGCCTGGACATGGCAGACAATGGAAAATTAGTACCTCTCTTTGTGGGTATGGACATGAAGATGCTGCTGATGGGGATGGGGTGATGCAGAGGCAGGATGTCCTTTTCTACTGGGACCATACCAACCTTCCAGGCCAATGCAGTCTCAACCATCTAAAGGAATGCACAGAATATATGAAGAAGATCAATGACCTTCTTCAGTCTGCCAGTGAAGGTGCTACCATCTTCTCATTGATACCTTACACTCATTCTATCTCTGCTCCTGGAATACAGAGAGAACTAGCCATTTGGATACAGAACTGGCTCAAAGGTAGAAGACAGAGGGTGGTGGTGGAGAATTTGTTTTTCAGACTGGAGGCCTGTGACCAGTGGAGTGCCACAAGGATCAGTGCTGGGCCCTCTACTTTTTGTCATTTACATAAATGATTTGGATGTGAGCATAAGAGGTACAGTTAGTAAGTTTACGGATGACACCAAAATTGGAGATGTAGTGGACAGCGAAGAGGGTTACCTCAGATTATAACAGGATCTGGACCAGATGGGCCAATGGGCTGAGAAGTGGCAGATGGAGTCTAATTCAGATAAATGCGAGGTGCTGCATTTTGGGAAAGCAAATCTTAGCAGGACTTATACACTTAATGGTAAGGTCTAAGGGAGTGTTGCTGAACAAAGAGTCCTTGGAGTGCAGGTTCATAGCTCCTTGAAAGTGGAGTCGCAGGTAGATAAGATAGTGAAAAAGGCGTTTGGTATGCTTTCCTTTATTGGTCAGAGTATTGAGTAAAGGAGTTGGGAGATTATTTTGCAGCTGTACAGGGCAATGGTTAAGCCACTGTTGGAATATTGCATGCAATTCTGATCTCCTTCCTATCGGAAAGATGTTGTGAAACTTGAAAGGGTTCAGAAAAGATTTACGATGATGTTGCCAGGGTTGGAGGATCTGAGCTACAGGGAGAGGCTGATCAGGCTGGGGCTGTTTTCCCTGGAGCATCGGAGACTGAGGGGTGACCATATAGAGGTTTACAAAATTATGAGGGGCATGGATAGGATAAATAGACAAAGTCTTTTCCTTGGGGTCAGGAAGTCCAGAACTAGAGGGCACAGGTTTAGGGTGAGAGGGGAAAGATATAAAAGAGACCTAAGGGGCAACTTTTTCACGCAGAGGGTGGTATGCGTATGGAATGAGCTGCCAGAGGATGTGGTGGAGGCTGGTACAATTGCAACATTCGAGAGGCATTTGGATGGGCATATGAATAGGAAGAGTTTGGAGGGATATGGGCCGGTTAATGGCAGGTGGGACTAGATTGGGTTGGGATATCTGGTCGGTGTGGACGGGTTGGACTGAAGGGTCTGTTTCTACGCTGTACATCTCAATGACTTTATGACCTTCCCCACTCGCTCTCATCCTTGCTGACGTCTGACCCTGACTAACCCTGAATCTCTTCTGCACAGCCTATTCACCTCCTCAGGACATCTGCACAAATGCACCAAAAGTAACAATGTGATACCTACCTTGACCACTTCACCCACTATGTGCAGAGCTTCCTGACTTGGACCACCTTGAGCAGCTGACTGACCGCGTCCATGGAGTCCCTGTGGAGTTTGCTTTTTTGCAGTTGGTTACCATAGTGATTAGTCACTGAAACAGATTCACATGAGTCTACAGATATTCTTCAACATGTAAACATTTGTCAAACAAAGAGAGAGAGAAAAAAGCTGTTAAGACAAGCAACAAAACCAAGTTTCAAACTGCTTCTCAACATTGTCCTTTTATTGTTAGTCAATTCCAGTGAAATTCCGTTCTTATTTCAACTCTTTCAGTCTTTAAATTAACAGATTGCTCCCAGTTTCTTGACCTCAGGCTGTAGGGACATTTTCACGATGCTTTTCCAAGTCCACTAGCACAAACATTTACAATGCCTTTCACGAAGCTCTTCACGAGAAAGTGCATGAGCTGAGTGACCGTGTGATGCTGACGCGGAGTCCAGTCCTCTGCGCACTGTGACACCTAGTGTTGGGGATGAGAATTGCATAACAGTGAACGACAGTTCACTTTATGAAAAAAAACTAGGAGAAAGTGGGGACTGCGGATGCTGGAGATCAGAGTTGAAAAATGTGTTGCTGGAAAAGCGCAGCAGGTCAGGCAGCATCCAAGGAGCAGGAGAATCGATGTTTCAGGCATAAGCTCTTCTTCAGGAAAGGATTCCTGAAGAAGGGTTTATGAAAAAAAACGTCCGGCAATTCGCAAATTGCGTCATAGACAAATTGCGTTTAATAAAAACGCGTTATAGAAGCCCCACCTGTAGTTCCTCAGGGAGAGTTGGATGATTAAGTACCTAGGAGAAAGTGAAGACTGCAGATGCTGGAGGTCAGAGTCTAGAGTGTGGTGCTAGCAAAGCACAGCAGCATCCGAGGAACAGGTGAATTGACGTTTCGGGCATAAGCCCTTCATCGGGAATGATGAAGGGCTTATGCCCAAAACATTGATTCTCCTGTTCCTCGGATGCTGCTTGACCTACTGTGCTTTTCCAGCACCACCTTCTCAACTCTGATTAAATACCTAGACTACCCCTGCATAATTATTCAACTGGCCTCCCAGCCTAGCTCTAATACCTGAACTACATCTCTACTAGATCCTGACCTGTCATCCCAACCCCTCACCTGCACCAGTCACAAACCCCCTCACTGCCGGAACCCGACTCCTCTGCTGCTGCTGCTGCTGCTGGACTTGAGCCCCATTCTCCAGCTGGTAGACCTGACACCACCCCCATGTGAGCACCTCACCATTCCCCTTTTCTCTACCTCTGGAACACCGCACCCCCAGTTTTTCATGCCCACACTGAATCCCCCAACCCTGCTGCCAGATCTGTCAGGCCTCTGACCTGACCGCACCTTCACCACTTCCTCCACCCTGCTCATAGACCCAATCTTTACCTTCCCCCACCACTGGATCCCATCTCAGCTCTGCACTTCCTCGGGACCTGATATCACCAACCTCTTTGTTCCTGCCAGATTTGATATTTCCTTTCCAACCCAACCTACCCAAAAAGGACTCCCATTTACCTGCCCCTATTCCCACCCCCCTCCCCTTAGAACTCTACCCCTATCCATTTGCCCTATACCCTACTTGCCTGGCATCCTAATCTTGCACTTATTTACATATTTACCTTTTGATAGCAATTGGGCCATTAAATTTCAGATGATGACAACTGACTACTGTGAAAATAGGACTGTTTTACTTTCCCCCACTCCTCTGACTGCTCTATTCCACAGAAGACCTGTTACTTGGAAGTAGGCCAGTGCAAATCATAATTCAGTCGGTCAGTGAGTGGAAAATTTAAACCACAAAGCTTTACTTTGCTCAGCACATATACTATATTAACGTGAACCCGGTTAACATGCACCTGACTAATGCTACAACCTCAGAGTGGCAATCACATGCAGTTTCCCACTTTGTTCCTTTTTTATGAAACAAACAAGCTTTGCATTTCTGACAGAAGATTTTGATATATAACCCAGTGTTGTGATTTTTAAGTTTTAAATTCCAGATTTTTATTAATGTGGACAATCTTTCATGTTAAGATTTTAATGCATGTCCACAGAACATTAGCCTGAGTTTCTGGATTGCTAGCACTCTGCCATAGCCTCTTACAAACCATTTAGCCTCTTAGCTGTCCTTTTCCAACTTAACCAATGAACTCAAAATTTGTGATTAGTACAGCTCTCTTTTCAGTTCCTATTTCAATGTAGAATATAACTCAGAAATAGCATCACCATAACTATAGATACCATTGATGGCTCGGTGAAATGGGTTTGACTGTAGTGAATTCTACTGAAACTTAAGATGACAGTGCATATTCAAAAGAAGCAAACACAGAATAGAATATGAAGATTGGTTTTAACAGCCACACAATCAAGCACAGCAGAATGCAAAAACATTTGTATATACCCTGGCAGAAACGTTACCAGGTTATTAATCAGGTTCGACCAAATCCACTGTTGAAACAAGCATGAGCCAATCTCAGTATTATTGAGACTGTCAAAACCCAGACTTGTCCATGGTGTATGAACATTCAGATTTGTGCACAGACATTTTGCCTGCAGATTAAAAACAATCCAGAATACTAATAGTAAGGGCTGTACTATTGCTTTTCATGCTGCAGCTGTACAAAACTCTGGTGTGGCCGCACTTGGAGTATTGCGTGCAGGTTTGGTCACCGCATTATACAAAGGATGTGGAAGCTTTGGTAAGGGTTTGATTCATTAGGATGTTGCCTTGTATGCAGAGAAGGCCTTACGAGGAAAGGTTGAGGACTTGAGGCTGTTTTAGTTAGACAGAAGAACGTTGAGAGGTGACTTAATTGAGACGTATGAGATAATCATTGGGTTAGATTGGGTGGACAGTGAGATCCTTTTTTCCTCGGATGGTGATGACTAACACAAGGGGCCATAGCTTCAAATTGAGGGGTGATAGATATAGGACAGATGTCAGAGATAGTTTCTTGACTCAGTAGTAGGAGCGTGGAACGCACTGCACTGCCTGCAACAGTTGTAGACTCGCCAACTTTGCGGGCATTTAAATGGTCATTGGATAGGCATATGGATGAGAATGGAATAGTGTAGGTTAGATAGGCTTCAGATTGGTTTCACAGATCCAGAGGGCCGGTACTGTGCTGTTATATTCTAGGTACATGCTCGACTGATCAGACAAAATTGGACAAACCTTGTGAATTTCAAAATACGGAAGAAATTATTCTGTGATTTTAGCATATCTACTAGCACGAGGGCAACAATAGCATTCTCACAGCTTACAGTGAAAGAGAGAAGACCCCATTCTGGAGCATTTTCAATTCTGCACTGTCATTGCCTGCTTTAGGTTGGACCTTGGACCTTGCCGATATTCAATCACAGAAGGATTCTGCCATAGGGTTAGCTGAACCAGTAGCACTGGAATCCACGATTCACCAGCGCGCACCATTATAAATTGTGAAGTAGGTTTAAGATCAATCAAGAATGCTTCTTATTAGCATGTTCTAATTTGTATCCATATAATTGTTAACATTATCTTTAGCAATCTCTCTGCTCAGGTGAAAAGCATTTCTTCTTTGTAAGTAGTAAATCTTGCATAGATGTGTAAAATACATTCCTTTCGCAAATTTTCCACAGCTACCTTCAAAAGTGAGTTACTTTTAGTTCTGAATCATTAAATAACTCCTTCATTTCAGATAATCTGACCATCAATAACAAAAATGTCTGCTTAGTAAGACATTTAACTGATGTAAACCATAGCCTTTGAACCTAACATTTTAAAGTGGCAAACCCACTTCACTGAGCCATCAATGGCATCTATAGAGTTATTCTGAGCTATTTGAAGTGTTGCAAAAGATAGTCTACATTGGAAGAAGTAAAGGCATTCATGATTGCAGCTACATGTGCAGGATGAAATAATATTGCTATTAATTCTGTCCTCAGGATTTAAATTAATATTCTTGTCTCTCACAAGATTGTGAATGATGAAATCTTTTATTTTTACCATGAGCTGCTCATTCAATTTACTGATACAATTCTTTGAGAACACACATTCGGCAAGAGGAAGCACAGAAAAGGAATGGAGAAAGGAATGCAAATAATCCCAAAGTCTAGGACAAAGTCCACCACCCAAACACAACGACCAAGTGTGTGGACAGGGTTGTGCTCAAGGATTGGGACTCATCAGCCGAGCAAGAATTCACGGAACCCATGACCAGTGACATAGGATTTCCCAGATTTCCCAGAGGTACTCGTTTAGCTGCCATCAATGAACATTTCAGTGTGTTTGAATTATGTTGTCAGTACCAGCTAAAAGGATGAATTATTGAATTAATTTCTAATTTATGATTCTAGCATACTTCAAATACAGGAATGTTACAGCCCAATTTGGAGTAAAAAAAACCTTTTGTTTTAACTCTTGCTATTGTAAGGGAGCTGAGACTGCTTGCAGACTTTTCTTTTGTGTAACCTAGTTGAGACCAACTAACTGAAACAAGAAGAACAGCATTGTTATCTGAATGTTGCAGGTTATATCATATACAATAATGATATGGAAGGAAAAAGGGTGGGCGGTGTTTGATCGAGCTCTACTACTTAGAGACAACATAATGGTAATAGTAAGAAGAGACTTAACTAATAAGAACCAGAACCCATGTGGATTGAAATAGAAGACAAAGGATTGATCATTCCTAGATGGTTGTGCAAATGGAGGGAGAAAAATGTGAGCAAATTTGTGAAATGACTCAAGGTCATTGAGTAATAATAATGGGAGATTTTAACTACTCTTAAATAATTAGCTGGGGAGAAAGGTAACATTAAGGAAATTGAGTTTTTGCAGTGTGAGCAGGATTTCTTTCTTAACCATTATGTAGAAAGGAATTATGTTGGTTCTAGTAGTAAATGAAGCACAGCACCTGGGAGAAATCAATGTAAAAGAACTTTTCAAGCAAGAGCAATCACATCACCATAAACCTAGAATAATGCTTTACAAAATACGTAAGTGAAACAAAGACCAAAATAATGGATTAGGGGAAAGAATTTCATTTTTGAATGAGAATGGAATAATGGAAACTAATTTGGGCCAAGAAGTAAACAGAATAGAAATAGGAAGACATTTTAAATGGTGACCAACAGACTTTATGAAAAGAAAATTCTGCTGATGCATTATTGACCAATGTGGATGGGTATAACTGTACAAGGAGAGATAAAACTAATGAAAAAGGCATTTATTAAACACATGAACAATGGGGGGAAACATAACTAAAGGATGGAAAGTGATTTAGAAGAGAAATAAAAAAGGATAACCATTTAATTGATTAATTGTGGGAAATGAAGTTAAATAGTAAAGCATTCTACAGACACAGATAAACTGAACATTTGGAACTGGGCCATCAAGGAAAGCACACAATAACTTTCATGGACAATGACAACAAAATGACAATAATATTAATTTTAATAATTTAATAATATTAATTTTCCTTCAGTTGTTATCAGGATGACAGGGATGATATGGCATTAAAAATGTTATTGGCAGGGGAGATATTTGATAAACATGCTAGCCTCCCAAAGATGATAAATCCCCTGAATTATATTTACTTAGATTAGAAGATGCAAGGAAAGAGAAAAATGATTATATTTATTCAGCAAAAATCAGCACATGTTATGATTTCAGAGGATTGGATGACAGCTCAAGTTATTTCTATTTTTTTAAAAAGTGAGATAGAACAAGTCCAGGAGTAAGAAATAGCTATATGTTCAAACATCTATAATCAGAAAACTAATGGAGCCTTTATTCAAAGATATAATGGAAAAACATGTAGAAATGAAAAATACAATAATAGTTCAATTGTATTGCAAAAGAGGATATCATGTTTGACCAACCTTTTAGAATTCTTTACTCATATGACTTCTGTAATGTATTCAAAAAAATAGATTTGGAATTTCAGAGGGCCTTTAGGCAGTGAATTTGTGTGCGATTAGAACATGAGGAAAGAAGGTTGCTGTGGTGCAGTGGTAGTCATTACTCCCTCTAAGCTGAACAGCTGTGCGTGAAACTGCTCTAAGATACCCACATGGTGATTGGCGTCGGCATACCAATCATGGCGCTGAACTTCTGTTTCCTGAAGTTGCTGCTTGTCATGGATCTTGGAGGCCAGTGCGGCTTTAAGAAAATTGAATGGAACCTGGTGGTCGCCAAGAGGCCTGGGTTCAACTGCCACCAGCTCCAGTTGATTAGAAATTATCTAGAGTATAGACAAGTCAGGGACAAGTAGCAGTACAGACTAAACAAAAAGGCATATTGAAATCTTAAAATGCCAAATGCTGCAAATATATAGCTGAAATCAATGTAACTTTCTATTCAAGTTCTTTGTGTATTTTGGAGCCACTGGGGGAAGAAAAACTTTTATGGCCATATTTAGTCTGTAACATGCACTAGATTCAATTTTTTTTACTATCTGTAGATGTTGCCTTATCTGGTATTATTCACAATAAGTTGATTGTAAGGAGAGAAGTTTAATGCCAATTAAAACATAAGGTTACCTGTTTAAAGGGAACCCCGCCCTTTAAAATAATAAGAAGTAAAGGCAATCTGCGATTAATTGTTTTAGACAGGAATTAACATTCTACTGCAATTTTGACCTTGTAAAATAAAAACTGGGAGATATACACAGTATTCTGAGAAATGCAGTCTAACTTTATTTTTAAGTTTAAAATGCATGTTTATATACTATTTTCATTTCAGGTGGATATTATCTGAAATTCTTTCTTGTAATTGTGTTGCCTTACAGTTTTCTGATCTGAACTGTACTTCACAATCATCTGCCACTTTGCTAAAATATCTATTTTGCTTTCCAATCTCCAGCTACGTGGGCACCTTCCTCTTAATACCACATGCCATTTTCATGTGTAACATCAAGTGTATCTTAATCTGCATTAATTA